>NC_139412.1:12135000-12779519 GCF_905368555.1 Meleagris gallopavo
ATGGGATCCTTGAGGTTTTTAAATGAAAATGTTACTTTCCTAAAAACATAGTACTGTGTGGTGTTCAGGGAAACTCTTCCAAGGAAGTGGTCAGAAGATGAATGTTAATAACCTGGCCAATAATTTTAGTAAATGTACGAATGCTCTTTTTTCTTTCTCTTTTGCTTGACAGCCTTGTGGGATGAGTCCTTCTAAAAAGCTTTGTTTCTGTATCTGCCAGCTGGCATACATCTGACTTGGTTAGGTAGACAGTAAGGATTGTCTACCTAAATTAACTATGGGGATAACTGGTGTTGGTCTTCCTGGTACTTCCAGAGGAAAAAGACAGCCGTTGTGCCGACGTGTAGGAAGTTCTGTGGCATCACACTTGTGAAGTGAAAATGTGGTGTGGTGAAAACACAACAAGTGTGCTTGTGTTTACTGCTCATATAGGTATGTCTCATTGGAAGCTGAAAGATGATCTGTCTTCAGACACATCAAGTTAGGTTATAAAGTGTAATTTGTTGCAGCTCATCAGAAACTCATTTAATTGACTTCTGTGTGGGCCCCTAGCAGTTTGGTCTCAGACAACAAGCCATCTAGGCACAGTGAGTTATGCTTCTTAAGCATGGTGTTAATGGCCATTCCAAAGCTTCTGAGGTTTGTACCATAATGAGCAAAATGGAAGGCATCTCCAATTGTAACATAAATAGCAGAGTGATGAATTGTGTGAGGAGAGAAAACAGCATTCTAAAAATAACCAGAGTTATTATACCCACATTCATTCTCTTTTCACAAGGACAAAATATGACTAATTCTGTTGTGCTTTATTTCTTGCAGCCAGTTTCTTGGGGATCGTCGTTTTCATGCTGTTGTTTTGGAGAGCTTTTTCCTAAGCTATTTATAGTTCTTTTATGGCTTGAAATTAAATGCAGCACTTTACCGAGTGCAGTTTCATAACATCAACATCAGTACTAGTAAATATGTAGTTGCATTGCAAATAGAATCAGATGTTGAATTTATAGACAAAGAAGACTTAAAGAAAAAAATTTAAATAGGTTTCTCTTTGGATCAGTGAACAGATCCAGCTTGCCTGCGGTCAGGCAGATGCTACCACCCCTGCAGTGTGTATGAGGAAAGGGCTGACTGTGCTTCTGACACTGACAGCCCACTGAGATGCATTTTGTGTAGTGGAGAACTGGAGTGCAAGAGAGGTGGAACAATCTCAGTTTTCATTTTTGAAAGCTTATTGTCTTAAAATGAGCCTTCAATTTCTTTGTTTTTACATTGAAGGTGTAAAATTATGTATGTTCATCTCATGTTAGGTAACGTAGACTCTAAATGCAATCAATTTTAAGAAGAAAGTATTTAAGAATGACAAAAATGTTAAAAAAGCTACTTTTGTACCTGCTTTTCCTTTGTATTTTAGGTCATGTTAGACGTTTTTTTTTCTCCACACAAACTGTGTTTGATCTGAGCATATAACTTGACTTCAGGAGTGGAAATGTTCAGCAGCCCACTGAGAGCTGCCATGCCAGCTTGGTTTGTGACTTTGTGTAGAAGACAAATGGTTACAGCCCTTTTTTTTTTTTTTTGTCCTCTCTCTAAGCAAAATCATGGACATGATTGGAAAGATATGACTACATCATTCTAAACACAGACCTATTTAAGTTAGAATTGTAACACTGCTGCATAATTCTGTTTATTTTTTGAAAGCTGTGTTTCATACAGAGAAGGACAGATCAATAACTGAGTTGTTCATAAGTTTTCCAACGCTCTAAATCGCTCAAAGGTGGAAGAATTTTGCTCTAGCACTTCAGAAATCAGAATTTCTGAAATAAAATGCATCACATGGTCTTTTTGTGAAGTACTTGGCTTCAGTGAAACACCTAAGACAATAAACATACAGAATAGTTGGATATTCGGATTGGATAACAGGAAGAGTTTCTTCTTGGAAAGCAGTGCTGCACTGACACAGGCTGCCCAGGGAGGTGGGGGGTCACTGTCCCTGGAGGTGATCAAGAAAAGGGTCAAAGTGGCACAGAGGGATGTGGTTAGTGGGCATGTGGGGCGGGGCTGTTGGTTGGACTTGGTCACTGAAGAAAAGTGCTTCCGTGTTGTGTTGTTATGTAGAAGTGGTGGTAAACAAAGCAGGCTGAAATACCATTTGCAAGGAGGTTTTTAAAACCTATAGCATACCATTCAGTGAGTTTTTTCACCACACAGCTTTGACTACAAAGCATTAGCACCTTACTGTTAGGAATTTTTAAAGCTGCTTGGATTGAATTTTGTCTGTGTAACTCTTCCATGTAGTTTAATTCTAATAGTTTTTCTCCATGGGGCAGCATCAAAGCAATACGTGTAACAACTTAACTTCATGCACTTTGGCAGTCCTGAAATTTCAGTAGCTATGTGCTTTGTGAACTTCTTGACTTAAGGTGCATCATGACCTCCCAGTTTTTAAGATAGATAATTTCTAGTTTCTTCTGTCTCTTTATTTTCTGGGATTACTGTAGGCCAATTCATTACTGCTTGCAGATGAAGTATCCAGGTGAAGTATTTAGTAAGGCTTTTGGTAGCTCTCATGCCTGTTTTGTATTGTATCCAGATTTAATTTTGTTCTGGCTTAGTTCTTTTAGGTCACTCATTAACATGAATTAGAATCATAGAATCCTTAAAGTTGAAAGGGAGCTTTAAAGGCCATCAGTCCCAACTCCCCTGCAGTGAGCAGGAATACCTCCAGCTCCATCAGGTGCTCAGAGCTCAGTGCAGCCTGAACCTTGGGTGTCTCCAGGGATGGGGCACCACCACCTCTCTGAGCAACCTGTGCCAGTGCCTCACCACCCTCACTGTTTGAACAGCTTTTTCCTTATGTCCAATCTAAATCTCCCCTCTTTTAGTTTGAAACCATTTCCCCTTGCCCTATCACAACAGACCCTGCTAAAGAGTCTGTCCCCTTCTTTCCTGTAGCTCCCCTTTAGATACTGAAAGGAGATACTGAATTAGGGTCTGTCCTAATTCACATTTGTTCAGATTGTATATTTGTTTCTTTCTGTCAATGAGAGTTTTAACTACTGTTCTGTGTTTGCAGATGGTATAAATTAATGTTAATGTATGTATAATGATGGAACCTTGTAAGCAGGATGAATTAAAGCTGTTAATTTTGTTTCACTCAGCAAACTTGTGATCATTTTGGTACATTAATTACACCAAATTCTGGTGAATAATAGTGGTTGTATTTATTCCATAGTCAACTTTGTACGCTCGTTTTTTTAAATCCAAATACTTTCCCCTTGAGCTGCAGAATCTCCCTGCCAGAATATCTGGAGACTGGCAAACATAAAATACTTGCTTCACTTTTATGAAGAGACAGCATTGTAAAATATAGTTGCACAATAAATTACAAAGAAATAATTCAAAAAATGCTGCATCTCTTCTAGATGATATGCTTCTATCTCAGTGGTTGGAGCATTTCTCCTTGTTAAGCAATGTGGAACGCTGCCTCTGGAAGTCATTACTGCTGTCCTCCTTTCTCTAAAGTGACACAGCCTTACAGCCTTCAGATATGGCAGATGTAAACCAGCTGCTCTTTGGATTTGCCTGCATCATGTACCTCTCGTAATAGTTTATTGTAAACAGGAAATACTTAACATATACCTTGGCTAACTACCTCTGAACAGTAAGCTGTGTATTATAAACCTGTGTTTGTGACACAGGCAAATTGAAAATAGGAATGCATTGAGCTCTAGTTACTGTTGTGCAGTTCAGATGCAGCAATGCTGTCTCATCCTTTCTCCATTTGCTTTGTCCCTGTGTTCTACTGTATCGCTGGTACCTCTTCGCATCAGTGAGAGAGGAATCTCCCCTATCCAGGACTGACAACGTGTTGTCTCTGCAAGTGTTAATTTTGCAATGAGCCCGCGATTGGCTTTTTCTCAGTGCTTTCCTTATATTAAAAAAATTGGTGCCTAGTACCACTGTGACTGTTTTCTTCATTTAATTGCAACTTCCAGTTGTAATAAAAGGGTGAGTCTTCCAGACGATGTCTCTTAGTATTACCACAATAAATGACCCCTGACAGACAACTTTTCCATTTTCAGTATGTGACATTCCTGTTGAGCAACCGTTCTCTTTTATTACCTTTTAACAGACCTAATATGAAAATGTTTGTTTTCCTTTTGTTCTGTTTTAACCAGTTCGGCAATACCTGCTACTGCAACTCAGTCTTGCAGGCACTTTATTTTTGTCGTCCATTTCGGGAAAAAGTTCTGGCATACAAAGTGCAGCCTCGAAAGAAGGAAAGCCTCCTGACATGCCTCTCTGATCTCTTCAACAGTATTGCTACCCAAAAGAAGAAGGTGGGAGTCATCCCACCCAAGAAATTTATTTCCCGATTGAGGAAAGAAAATGGTAAATGAATACATGAAGCCTTTATGTAGATTGAAGCATTGAATAGCTAAGTGTATAAAAATGTAAACACAGTTTCTTTTTTAAGTGAGTCCAAACTGTCAGGTCCTAGCAGATTTCTGGAACGCTCTTGAACTGCAGTTTGGTATGAATTTCGTCACCTCTGTAACACAGGAAGAGAGATTATATCAGAATTAGCTCTATCATAAAAGGATTAACCTACATATCTTTGTTTCTGTACTTGCATAGACCAAGTGAAGAGGGTGTATACGAGTCTCAGTACTCCAGTTGTATACCTGATGGTGTCATGGTCCGTAGAAGCCTGCCACAAGCCAGTGGTTGCTAGAATTTGTGACAGCTAAACACACCTCCCAGAGTTGGGCAGTCAGTCTGTAGGAGCTCTCAGCCTGCCTTCTTACATTTGTGGTAGGATAAATTTGTTACAAGGAGAACTACTGATTATTTCCCAGTTCCAGTTTGTGAGGGAAAATTCTGTATGTTGATTTATCATCTCTGCTTGAGATTGAAAAGATAAAATCCTAAAGGATTTTTGCCCCTTAACGCTGGACTTAATGAACTAATGGCCCAAGGCAGCCCATCAGTATTTCTTTATTCTCTTCCCCATAGGAAAGCAAAACAACACAACAAACAAACTTGGCTTTTATCTGTTCTAAGAAACACCCAAACTAAGTTTTTTTTCATGTTATTTTTCAGCTTCCTATCAGTTTCTTGCAACCTCAGGAATAGGAGTGGGTAACCTAACCTCCATTTCCAGGATAGCAAAGTTCTTTAAAGTTCATTAAAAACTTTTGAAAGTGTAACCTAAAATAATTAGTGGGATCATATAGTAAGGTAGAGAAGGATAGAGGATACACACTGATTTCTGAAAGCATAGGAGTTTGATATTATGAAGTATCTGTATTGTTTTTCATTCTCCACGTTCTCTTCCTTTTCAGAATTGTTTGATAATTACATGCAGCAGGATGCACATGAATTCCTAAACTACCTACTTAACACTATTGCTGACTTGCTACAAGAAGAGAAAAAGCAGGAGAAGCAGAATGGCAAACTCCAGAATGGCAGCATTGAAAGCGAAGAAGGAGACAAGACTGATCTGACGTGGGTCCATGAAATCTTCCAAGGAACACTAACCAATGAAACCAGATGTCTTAATTGTGAGGCTGTACGTTTAAAACTAAACAAAATCTCTTACATTTTTTGCAAGTTCTGGATCATTTTCTCTAATACTAAGCACGCTTTTTCATTTATTAGGGTAGATGAAATTGCACTCTCTCTATTAAAATATGGAACATAGCCTATTTTATGCTGTTTCACCTCTATGTTCAAACCAAAACTCGTTAAGGTATGTTTCTCAGAAAAAGCGTAGTGTTTTTTTTTTTTTTTTATTCTTCCTCCCTGTTTTCATCAAGGCAGTCTGTACCTGGCTGATATGAGCTGCTTTTTTGTCTTCACGTTATTTCTTGTGTCAGTGATTGGTAGTTTATGTTGTGTTTTTACATGAGAATTGCTCACTAGTCATTTAACTCTGGGATTAACGGAGTGTAATGGTTATGCTTCATGGTGTTAGCCATTCTATTTGACAGTAAAAGAAGTGCCAGGAAGTCTGGAATTAGAAGAACCTCACCACCTTTAGAGCAGGTGTTTGTGCTTAGCAATGTGATGTATCTGATTTAATATTTCAAAACAATGAAAACTCAAATGGGGAGAGGAAAAAAAAAAAAAAGAGAAGCAATTAAATCTGAAACGCCTTTTCTTGGCATTTTAAATCTAAAATTATGTCTAGACAGTGAATAGAAGTTCTGAATGGCATAAATATGATTTTCTCAAGTATTTTGAAGTGAAATGTGCTTGTGCCACAGATGGAAGGACAGTTTTCCTAACCACTAACCCTTCTTGGGATTTAATTGAAAATCCAGCTGACAGTTCCTGCATTTCCTATAAGTATTTACTGTTATACTCTGAAATGCTGAAGAAAGCTTTATCTCAAAGAGTGGAGTGTATGGTTAAAGCTTCCCCAGCTTTTCAGTTTTAATTTACTTCAAGAGAGGGCCTGAGTATGTGTGTATGTATATATTTTCTCAAATCACAGTAGTCTGTTTGCATTGAGGACATGGCATCGCTACAGAAATGGTTATAAGAAGTCTGCAAGATCCTGAACTGTTATTAAATGTTTCTCTTTTTTTCAAGGTTAGTAGCAAAGATGAGGACTTTCTGGATCTATCGGTTGATGTGGAACAAAATACATCAATTACACACTGTCTGAGGTAAATGAATGGAAAAAAGTAACCTGCTTTTGGTCAGAGGGAAAAGTGTGGTGTAATTGTTCTGATGTGCAACAGCTGATGCATTTCAGCTTATGGTATTGCATCTTTATCATTGGAACTACTGGTTTCTTAGTGGCTATTGGTAGTAAAGGAGTATACTGATGTCTTAGTGGTGTGTAAGATTGGGTTTCGCTTTCTTTTATGGGGATTTTAATTTGTTAAGTAATACAGTAGAGTTTACAAAACTAAACTTGGTTTGTTTGGATTCATAGAATGTTTTCATTTAATATTATTAATGTATTTGAGTTGCCTGGTCCTACTTCTTGTGATCAGGTGTACTTTTTGCTGATAGCAATTTCTTCCATGTAGTTGACTGCCAAATCCATGGCTTATCAGCTGCTAGGATACAGCAAGTTGTGTATAGTAGGTGGCTTTTTAATAGCCAAAAAGGGGTGTATAATTACTGGGAGCTGAAAGATAACCCACTTCTGCTAGTCAGTGGCTAACGACCATAGGCTTGGACATTTGATGTCTGCCACCAAATGTAACGTGGAGTGGCTGTTTCTGGAATCAGAACACAATTGCCTTATTGCTGTTTATAACCTGTCTCGTTTGAGTCCTACCTGGAAAGTTAATACCTGGGACCATCCTTTCAGATCTTACCAACTGAGCATTGGTAGTACAACCAAATTCTGGGACAAATACACCTGAGCTGTGTTTGGGAGATGTGATTGATGTGAATAAGAAGAATTTTGTCCCTTGATTTGTGCTTGGTTTTTCCGTATTATTAGTAGTAACTTTTAAATGGTTGCTCTGACTGAATGTCCCTGCCTATCTGATTTTTCTTTCACTTTTGTTTTCAGAGGGTTTAGTAATACTGAAACTCTGTGCAGTGAATATAAGTACTATTGTGAGCAGTGCCGCAGTAAACAGGAAGCACAGAAGAGGTAAGGTTAAAATATTCAGGCTCAAGTAAACGTTCTTTTAAAACGGGCAGCTGTTAGAAAATCTGCCCTGTGAAACTGATAAAAAGAAAATGTAAGACTGTTTAACTGTGTTTGGTAGGGAAAGGAAAAAGGATAAGTGGAGAGATCTGGTAACTATGTGGCAACCTTATCAGAGAGAAATGAAGAGATTAATTCTGTGTTCCTCCCAGAAGAGCTTGTATCTGGTGTTTCCAGACATTTGTGTTTTCCCCAGTTAGCATTAATCAGCTCAAAGCCACTGAAAGCTATCCAGTCTGCCTCCACCATGAATACTGTGCAAAGATCTTTTCGCACTTCATGCTTGGTAGCAGCCAGAGCATCCAGATGGATTTATTCCATCCATTTCTTCTCACTGATATGCTGAAAAACATGATATTTTCGACACTGACAGTTGTCCTGCATTCAGATGTCAGTTGTGTAGTTAATCTTTTGGAGGAAATGTTGCCTGTTCTCACCAGAATACATATGAGAAAAGGAGCGTTTTTAAATCTTCATCAACAGTTTAGATGTATTTTAAGAGACTTTTTGTTACTGAAACTTGTTTAGAATAAAGCTTTATTTTAGATGATCTGCTAATACCTTGTTCTTTGTTTAACTTATTTCTGTGGTTCAGAATGAGAGTGAAGAAGTTGCCCATGATTCTAGCTCTGCACTTAAAAAGGTTCAAATACATGGACCAGCTGCATCGATACACCAAACTCTCCTACCGTGTCGTCTTTCCCTTGGAGCTCCGGCTTTTTAACACGTCAGGAGATGCTACAAATCCTGACAGAATGTATGACCTTGTGGCTGTAGTTGTTCACTGTGGCAGGTATGTCATTTTGGTGCCTTCTGAACTTCAAATGTATTGTCTTGACATTTAAAATGAGTCTGTCATCCATTCGCCATTTTGTAATGGTATTGAAGCAGGTGAAGCAGTTGTCTGAAAGTATGTATTTATTTACTAACGATGATTTGTAGGTCATCTTTTACTTTTTTTTTTTTTTTTTTTACTGTGTTTTAAATTTTGCTTTCAGAACATGTGCTCTAAACCTTGCTCAGTTATCAGCTCTCAGATATGCTGGCAATTCAGACAAACCATTTCTGTGAGCTTTAGCAAAGTAAGAGCAACAACAAGAACCCACCAGCTTTCCAGGGAAGCTAAGGTGAAATAACAAATACTGAAGAACACTTATTAACATAGCAGTAATTTACAGATCCCATTGCTATTTCCAGGGCTGGAAGGTTTGTGTTTTTTAGAAGCTGGTGCCACCATGTGGAATCAACAGTGTATTGCTGAGGTTTTTTTCTTTCTAATTTACTCTGTTAAATTTTTATAGTGGTAGTGTTTTCCTCCTTTTAAAAACAGAACTTAAAAAAGTAATCACTCAGGAAAAAACAGAGTCGTAGAATTGAATAAATAAATGATTAACTTCTGAAAGTGTGAGTTCTAAAATAATAAGTTACTACAGCACAAATGTTTAAAACATCTTTGTGAGGAGTAAAACAATACAGATTTAGTATAGCTAAACTATAATTCTGGGGGATTTATCTTGTGGTAGAATTGTGCTTTTTTAAAAAATATTTTAAGATCTCTTCTTATTTTCATATCCTGTAGATTTTTAATTTCTGTGTCTATAATTACCAGTACAAATAGCCATTTATTTACATTGCTACAACATATTTAGATGGATGAAGTGAATTTGCTTTTTATCAAACCTGTTGTCTTATGTTGGACTTTTAAGGTGTTCCACAACTTTTGGAGTTTTACTTCTCAAGGAGTTTACTGAAGGCTTAGGATAGAATATATTTTTGAAATATTGGAATTTTCACCACTTGTTTTAAATATTTGGTCTTTGTGATTTGATTTTCATTTAATCGCTGTAAACAAAAGTTTATTTCTGTGACAGGTATTGTGTTGAAGGTAAATCAGCAATTTTCTGCTTTATGTCGATCCTTAGCAAAAAATAAAGTTGGAAGAAAAAAAAAAATATATATATATATATTTGTTTGCTGTGTCCTTGAATTGTTCTTTCAGAGTTTGAGTTTAGATTGATGGCAGATTCTTACCCCAAACTGACAGGTTTTTAGGACAGTACGTTTACTCTGTAGATGCTTCTCCCTTTGATTTAGGTCATTTTGTTGTCCCGTTCCTTCAAGGTAAGCATTCAAGATATAGGAAATAGAATTGGGCTGGGTGGGAAGCTGCCCTGGAAAGCTCTGAATAGCAGTTGCAGGAAGCCCATCTGCAATCAGCCAGCTGCTAAGCCACACTAAGAAACTGAAAACATCTGTGTAAATTAAGCATTTCAGGAAAAGGCTTATAAGCATTTTTTGAGTGGTCAGAATACCCAGTGGTGGTGAACGTGACCAAACAGTGATCAAAATAACTACCTTTTGGTTTTCTTTAAACATATCAATGGCTATCTAAAATATTTACAAAATTGTGTATTACAAATAAACTTTATTTGACAGGTGGCAAAGATTGAAATTTTAATTCAAGTAACTTGACAAGATCTAGGAATTAGTGTTATGGGCAGTGTTAGCAACGCTAAAAGCTGGAAAGTCCAACTCTGCCAGTAGTAGCTAGGGTCATGTGGGAGAACAGCAAACCTGCCTTCATAGGAGAGTGATAAGTGTTTGCTCCTTCTCTTTTCTTTTTCTGGCAGCGGTCCAAATCGTGGCCATTATATCACCATTGTGAAGAGCCATGGCTTTTGGTTGCTGTTTGATGATGACATTGTAGAGGTAGGTATGCTTTTACATACTGAAAACAAGTGTAGACAGCATCATTCTTCAGCTTTGTGAAGGGCCTGTTTTTATGTCTGGGATTAACTTTTGTACCTATGAAATGGTTTCTGCAAAACCAGTGCATGGAGTAATTCTGGACACTTCAGAAGTAAACTTCAGTGGTCTTGACCTTAAGTGCTTGTATTTTGGGTTCTTATTCTGCTAACTTGTTTTCCCATAGTTGCATATAATTGCTGCATTTAATTACTTACTATCATCTTTCTTTTCTGTAGACGTTTTCCCCCAACAAACATAAGTGTAGAAAGCATAAAAAAATAATTTTGGGGAGGCTGAAGTAAGGCCTGAGATGTTTGCACTACTGGTGATAATGTTTAAAGTCTGATCAAGCAAGTTTTTCCTTATTTTTTTTATTAACATACCTGTTGAATATTCGCATATCTGTATGTTTCACCTAATATTAATTATATATTGAATAGTAGAGGTACTGCCATAGAACTGCTTTGTGTAAAGACAGAAGTGTATTGTTTGCTTCTAAGATCTCATGCTCAGGGTTGAGGTGTGACCTTGTTAAGTCTTTGAATAGGTACAGCAAGATCCTTGTTTGAGCTGAAGTGATGATGGTGTACTTTTTTCTTTAGGTAGCTTCGAGCATCAGGGATGACTTACTTCCTGGTGATTTGTAAAGCTTTTATGACTATGAATAATTATCTTTCTTCTATTAGTATCTTCTGTGGGTCATTTTATTCTGTTGTGGCAGAAGTATGTACCTGTCAGCTCGTTTTAAAATAACGTTAACTTTATTATTTTTGAATGCAAGTATTCACTGTCTTTTTCATCCAGGAAATAAACTTGACATTTTAAAAGCAATGTAGAATAACTACCTAGTTATTTTATATTTGTTTTCTATTAGTCACATCTATGTTGTATTTTAGCTATTAGGTCAAATCAGAATTTCTGTTATCCACAAACATCATTGGCACTTCCACAGATGTGCCAAACAGAGCTTTCAAGTGTATGCTGTCTGTTACTGGATAATAAGCTTGAGGAGCTGTCGCAAGCTAGAATGTAGTTCTTTCTCCTGGAAAGATGTTTTTTTGTGTGTTTTTCATGGTTGATTTTTCATAATCTTGATTAGGATTAGGAATGTGGCCCTGTAGCCCTCCATGTGTCCCAGCTGCAGAGCTGGGAGTTAGATTTCTGTTCCTGCTGGAAGGCTGTCCCTGCCTGCAGTTTACAGGTGGTACTTGTTTTCTGTGATGCTTTGTTCCCATGGAGGGCGTGAAAAATTGCACGTGAGTTTTACATGCAAGCTGTTGGAGGTCACTGAAGCTTTCTGTTGAGCAGTGCTGCTCCTTGACCTGTTTTGAAGAGTGTAGCACAGGCATACCTACTGGATTTGTCTCCCTTCGTTATCCATCATGGCTGCTCCTACCTTCTATAAGTACAGTAAAGGTGAAGCTTACCTTTCAGCTCCCTGTGTGTCTCAAGCACCTCTTTCTTTCCATAGAAGCTTTCTATTGAGGACACCTAAATTTCTTGATATTTAGCAACCAAGAAGAATGAGGTGATGCAGACTGATGCTACAGGCTTCTGGAAGAAATGGCTGCAGTTTTGCTCATCTGTTCTTGCTCTCCCCAATTAGTCATCAGCTCTTGAGAATTAGTTCCTGACTAGGGCTGTAGGCTATTCACTGAAAAAGCAAAGTAAAGCTGGAACTACTTTTGTCAGTTCCATCTGCTGCCTAAAGAGATTTAAATATGTGCTCCAAGCTTGACCAAGTGCTGTTTTCAAGCTGCTTGTGATTGTCCTTACAGTGACACCACAGAAACACATCATGCTGTATGACATTACAGAGATGGTCTTCAGAAATGGAGTGGCAAAATGCCCCTAACATTTGAGTCCCCAAAACATGAATCCTGGAGGGGTTTCTGTTTTCAGAGCTCCCCACGGGAGCCTCCTACTCTTCAGAGACTCTCGAAACATGAAAGCAGGCTTTTTTTAAGCTTTGGAGAATTAACATTTTTAGTGAGAATTGGCTCCATAACAAGACGGGTATTCGTCAGCAGGCGCCAGAAGATGAAGTCAAGGTTCTTTGTACCTGTGTGTGTACAAATATTGCAACTGAAAGAGAAGGCAGGAGAGAGCCTTTTCCCCTTTAATCTGATTTAGGTGATTTGTTGCATTTCTGATAAGTGAAAGGAATTAATAGCTCTGAAGTATCAATTGGAAGTAGTTTATTCTTATTACCCACCAAATGTCATAAGCGGTAAAGTCACATTTATTTATCTGTTTGGGTTTAGTTGGAAGGCCAATTCAATTCAATTGGAGACAGAT
This sequence comes from Meleagris gallopavo, assembly GCF_905368555.1. NCBI lineage: Eukaryota > Metazoa > Chordata > Aves > Galliformes > Phasianidae > Meleagris > Meleagris gallopavo. Next base: position 12,147,722 of record NC_139412.1, read on the forward strand.
GAGAATTACAGATACTGCAGCATATGTGGAAGGAATGGCATGAAATCCAGGAGGCAGGTCAGCCCAAATGAAATCCTGCTCCAAGCAAAATGAATTGAGGAGCCTGAGTAAATGATCTCTGACAAGTTTGGTACGTTGTCATTTGGGCAACTAAGTGATACATCACAGTGATGATATTTATTGGAAACAGTGGGAAAAAGATCCATTCACGAGTTCTCCAAAATCAGAAAAGGGCAAGAATGATTGTACATCTTCTCCTAAATATTTGCTCAGAGACTTGCATGATTCAGTTGAATGCTGTGAATGGTATGCAAGAAAGATTTGGTCTGAGAAACTGAAATAAGTGTCTGGAAATAAGCAAAGGCTATTTAAGCTCTGCTAATGGAGAAAAAGATGTCTTAAAGCCAGGTGAGGCTACAGAGCCCTTAAAGTAGCTGAGAAATCATCAACCAGTTGTTACTGTAAAACTCCAACTGTGTAAAACCTTGCGGTCCCCAATACACATGGCCAACTAAGGATGGGAAGAAGAAGGTCTATATGATTCTCTTTAATTTCCACTGCTTTCTGTGAATAGTGGAATTATAAAAAGAAGTAGATTTTGTCGTGATAGACTAAAAATACCTGTGGGATGAATTAGTCTGTGTAAATTAATGGAGTTGCATTTAGAAGGAGTAGTAGTAGAAATAGATTTGATTGCATGACAAGCTAGTTGGGACTTAAAATAAAGCATGTTTGAGTTGTCAGCTAAATATATCACAAGGACTGAAAAAATGTTCTTTTGCTTTTTTTTTAAATTAAAATGTATCTAGCAGTTTGCAGTAGGTATTATGCTAATAAATTGTGTGAAAATGCAAAAGTCCTATGCTGGATTTCAGCTTCTCTGAAGTCCTCAAATAGAGGAAATAAAACATTTCCCCCTTCCCCCCCCCACAGCGAATATTTTTGTTTAACAAAACTATGCAAGGGAGAATTTTCTGCTGCTCAGTCTTGCAGTTGATATATCCTCTGGAAACTTACTATGTTTTTCTCATGTGCAATGCTTCAGAAAGGCTGGGAAAAGGATGACCTAAGCTTGTGGGTTTTTGGCAGTGCCATGTAAAGAAGCCAACGCTTTTGTGTTTGCTGGTGGTGCAGAAGTCTGTTCAGTGAGCAGCATTGTAGCACGCTGCCAAATAGATTGTGGAGCTGAGGAGGCTCCTGGATGCAGTCATGGTGTGGTTCCTTTCTCTTAGGTAAAGTAAGTGCAGGTTGGTCTCTGCTGCTCCCTTTCATGATCAAAGCAGACTTGTTCAACCCAGAGACATTCTTGTACTTTGTCTGCCTCTCTGCTTCCCCAGGTTTAGTCCTCAAGGAATAAAGCTGGTTTCCTTGTTTGTTGGTTGGTTTTCTTTTGATTTGTTTCTTCAAATATTTAGACTGTTCTCACCTTGCCTTCCACAAGTTCAGGCTACTGCAGCCTCTTGTCTTTGAATATGAAGTCCAAAAGCACTAAAACACAGTGGAATGCTGAGCAACCCATATTATTGGGAGTGTTTATTTCAGTGCTTCAGTCTGTGCACTTGTTCTCCACTGACTGCAGACCAAGTTTGGTAATATGAAGCCAGTTGTTCTCAGGAGCTGATTCAAGACAGTAGAAATTGCATCTTTGAAAGCCCTTTAAAATGACCCCCCCAGACCTTTAAAGTATGTCACAACTTTATTTAGATGCAGGCCATTGAATTCTATGAACATAGCAAATAAGTTATTTCTCCTGAAGCACAAGTCTTGTGATAACATTGCAGCAAGCTTTGTAGCAGCAAACCCTAAGACTGGAAGGCAGACGTGATCCACAGGTTTCATGGTGTAGTCAGCCAGCAGCATTTGCAGGACTTCTGGTGCACGTAAGAGAGTCACAAGAGTTTAAAAATCTGCAATTGCTTTAGCAGTGTTAAGTCTGCTCAAGAAGGGCCTTATGTACCTTATGTCCCAGCTGCACAGCGACTTTCTTTGCTGATCAGTGAATCTTTTTTTCATTTACATTACAAGTCTATGGTGAGGAAGGGTAACTCCAGCCTAAATGAAAAGGCAAATAAAAATGTTGTGTAACCTTTAAGAATATGGTCTCGTTGTTCCCTTTTTTTATAGTCCAGTTTAAGAGTGTACCACTTCAGGGCTTTCTTATCTCATGTTGATTTCCTTCTGTTCAGTCACTGGTAAGTTGGTAAGCTGAGAAAAAGTTGTGTTGTATTCATTTTGTTGTATTCAATAATACTGAAAAATCATTGTATTAACACACTGTGGCTTTCCAGCATCACCCCAAAGAATTGGAAAATAATGCTTTGTTGTGAAGGGCGTTTTGACTGAGACTAACTTTACCTCTCATTAATTTTCAGAAAATCGATGCTCAAGCCATTGAAGAGTTCTATGGGCTAACGTCAGACATTTCCAAAAACTCAGAATCTGGATATATCCTCTTCTACCAGTCAAGAGACTAAAACAAAAGATGTGTGTATTAATAAAAGGGATCAAGATATGTCAAAATGGAACACGATTGTGACAGCAGAAGCAGTTCCTCATTGTTGCTGAAGGACCAGGACAGATCCAGCAGGGTGAACAGAGGTTTCTCTCTGCTGTTTCTTGGAGGATTAGTGCTGACTGCCATAACAAGAGCTTTTGCTCCAGTTTTCTTTCTGGGCTTTTTTTTATGTGCTATCTTCCAAAATCTGTGTTACCTCTACTTGAAACCTGGCTGCTTATTTGTTTGTGGACTGAAGAAGAGTTTTAAAAGTAGCACTGTAGAATTTTTACCATTTAACATTGGCCCGAGGCTATACCTTGGTTTCTATCATCGTCATTTTTCTGTATTTTAGCAGAATGATTTCAATATTCAGTGTCAGCTGAAGGCATATTTTAGGATATGCACAGCAGCTGGTTGCTGGATATTTTTGGTGACTCAGACTTGAGAAGCAGAACAAAGCTAAGACATATTGGAAATGTCAAGTTTGTAATTTAAAAAAAAAAAAAAGGCAAACAGACAAACTGACTGCAGCAGTGTAAGTTCTCTAGTATGCATTATCTTGGTTTTAGGTAACACTAACAGCACTGCTTTTTTTTTTTTTTAATTTTTATTTTTATTTTTACTGTTCTGTTTCTTCTTTGGAAGGCATGGGACATGATCCACATTCAGCCCAATGTTCATTTTTGTTTCTAAGCAGATCTTTTGACTGAGATCCACATTGCTGCAGATTGAGGGGAGCAGCAAATCAGTTACATTTTGAAGAATGTCTGGCAACCAGTTGCTGTAGAAAGCATTTCTTGGAATTACTGCATAAACCAAAAGTGCCCTCTTTTTGAAACAGGGATCTGTTCAACATTTCATCAATACGTAGTAAACTGATGCAACTAGCATTTTGAATCTATGCTAATACACTGAAATAGTGCTAATTGGGAAGGGTTAACCAAGGGAAACATTATTTACTGAACTAATCCAGTTGTTCTCAGTCTTCAAGACAATGAAGTAAGTGTAAGAAGGAGAACAAACCAACCAACCCAGACATTACCTTGCTAAGTGCTCCTCATCTGTTGGTAAGGTTTGTACCAAGCTGGGAATCATAACCCATCCCCCCCCAAAAAAAGCTTCTGATTGTCTTACCTCTATAGGCCTTGCTTAACAGGGGAAATTGTTAGTCTTCTGAAGACTGAAATTAAGTAATTATTCGTTACATGTATATATATTATAATCTCAAGGGTAACAAGAAAGAAAAGACTTATGGGAGTTTGTAAGAAATATCTGAAAATGAAATGTAGTTTTATTTTTCAAAAGTCCTGTTACTGTGCCAAAGCTTATTGCAGCTGGCTCTGAACTACCAATGGAAATTGATGTTTTTTCATCTTGTTAGATAACACAGGAGCTGTCCTCCGTGTGGCCGTTCCCAGCACCGCCACTCATCGTGTGTTCCACCGTTGTTGTTGTTCCTGAGGACATGTAACTTATGCAATTGTGTGGCTTGGACAGGATCTAAGATATTTACCAAAATCTTGTCCTCAGGAAAATGGCATCTCACAAACACCTTCTTGTGTCAGGTGCATGTGTTTGTTTCCCTTACCATGGCCAGAAACATAACATTCATTGTTAATTTCCCTTCCAAATACAAATTACTCGTAACCATTGTATTCCAACTGAGTACAGGTTCCATTCTCATGGCACATCTCCTTCTTCAGAGGATAAGTGTGGACATCTTTTAAATTATTTTTTACTATACGAAGTACATATTCAGTAACAATGAACCTCCTTGTCATCTTGTCCTGTTGTGTGAAAATTGTTCCTGGCTAAGTGTCTTCTCCCCTTCTTCTCACACGAGCTGTGAGTCCTCTCCTGGTATCAGTACCAGAAGCCTGTCATCAGTAAGTCTTGCAAAAAATAGTAAAAAAAAAAAAAAACAAAAACAAACAGCACTGAGTTTAAAGTAATCTAAACAGTAAATGCAAAAATCAGTGTAGTACACTAGCCATGTATTTTGTATATCTGGTGGTACATTTTTACAAATACTTGATCGAGAGATAATATTGAAAGATATATACTATAGATTAAAAGCTGTTAAAAGTGCACTTTTGCTACAGATTTATAAGGAAACTAAAAGGAATTAAATTGGAAGAGAATAGTGTGATGTTACTTCTGTATAATAAATGACCCCACCTGTCTCCAATAAAGGTCATGTATGATCAAACGCACATGACACAAATGCTTTTCCTTGAATTGCCACCCAAGGCAGAAACAAAAGTAATTGCTTAGTCACTCTCTCCTTAGCTTCTTTCTCTGCTGGCAGGCTGGCTTATCCTAGTCACTGTGTTTTCATGCATGAAACCTGTGTGGAAGCAGTTTCAAGTAAGAGAAAGGAATAAATCAGCATTTTAGGTTACAACTGATGTGCTGGTAAACCAAAGAGAGGTTACCCAGAGCCTCCTCCCACCTGCCATCCTGCTGCTATTTCCTACTGTGTTTTTCATCACCTGTAATAACTCTGGCATTGCCTTTCCCTCTGATTTCCATTTTCCTTCTCCCTCCTCCATCCCTTGCTATTGGACTCCATAAGACTTTGTTCCAGATCAGTCAGATAGTATTTGCAGCAGAGACATTTTCAAAGCAAAAATAGTACTGTATGCTCAGAGCTGCTCAGGTTCATTGCAGGACAGGTCTTTCTGTGTCATTCACTTCTACGTGGGGAAAACTTGATTAAAGGTTGCTGCTTTGAGTAGGAATTTGTGGGGCTGAGAGTTCAGTAGAAGCAGGTAAGATTTGAAAGTGACAGCTGCTCAGTAAAAGCATATTTCCTATTCAAAATTCTGTCTGGTCCTCATCCTGCTGGGTCACGATTAGAAATAAATAAACAGGGCTATTTTTTTTACTCTTGTGAATTGAGCTTGACTTCCAGTGACTTGAGAAAGAGCTTTACCCAGAATTGGTTTTATTTGAGAATAGCCAGCCAAAACCTGAGAGTGATGTGAGTTCAGCTCTGAGTAGCAAAGGCAGGGTTGATATTGGAGGGCTGGTTCTTGCCCGTCGCTGATGAATAGTTGAGTTTGTCCTCTTGCTGTAGGCCTCCCCCAGAACATCGCCTTGGAGTGCAGGCAGAACCATCCCATGCCTGTTGCCCACCACTGATAAGCAGCAGCAGAGCAAAATGTGCCTGGCATTGCTGTTCTGCTTCCAGGTCAGCATATCCAGCTGTGTGCTTGGGGAGAGGTTCTGCCCTAAAGACTACAGAAGCAGAGACTGTGAATTGGTGCTTGTGCTTGGCATGTTCGAGTTACCAGCAGGAGCTTTTAAAGTCACCATGCCAGCTCTGTTTAGGATATGTTTAAAACAAATCATATTTGATTGGTACAAGAAAGAAAATAGACTAACAAAGGCCCCGAGACAAATAAAACCTTCCCATTGTAGTCCTCGGCGTTCATCAAAACGAAACAATCCCCTGAAACATAATTAATTTGCAATATGTAGAGTCCTGCTAGCATTTGCTGTTGTTGCACTCATTAACCTTCCTGCATCCCTCCTCCCGGTGCCATCAGGCCTCACTGCAGCCAGCCTGCATTGCCTGTCCTGAAAGCAGAGGCCGAATCATAGAATCATTTGGGTTGGAAGGGACCTTTAAAGGCCATCACTCTGACTCCTCTGCAATGAACAGGGATGTGTACAACTCGATCAGATGGCTCAGAGTCTGGCCCAAAGGGAGGACAGATGCCTACAAGTGATAAATCAGAGTACAAAACATTAACAGTGAAGCAGTGTTGGGGGGATAACACTTCAATCCTCTTCTATTTTTCTTCTGAAGACAGCACTCGCTTTGCAGAGGGAGACAATTCCATCCTTTCTGCCATCTGGCTGTTGCTTTTAACCAAGTTGTCTTTGTGTGTTCGGAGGGGATGTGCTTGAGATCTGTCACATGTGAAACTGCTTTTGTGTCAAAGCAGATGCAAATGGCCCCAGTCTCAGGTGAGCATTGCACTGCCAGCAGCTGTGTGCTGGGTTTGTAGCAGCAGTAGGTATATCTTCCAGCACCAACCATTCAGCTCCTTCACAAACAGGCAGCAGCCCACGAGCAGTGCCTGCTTGCCCTGGCACGAGTGCGATTCTTTCTGCATTACAAGAAGCCATCTCTGCACCCCAGTGAGATGAGGAGCAGCATTGACTCCTGGGTGCCCCATGCTGTGCTGGAGGTTGGTGTCACCCCAGTGCTGGTGCATGGACAGACTGCACTGTAGGTCCCACTTGGCTGATGTCTCCTTTCGTCTGTACCAAGATCAGTCAAAGCCTTAAAATATCAGGTCCCAACAGGTATTACTCCAGATACATTGGCCCAAATTAATTGAGGACAGTCTGTTGATGTCACGCCGCTGAGAAGTGTCCTCTCCATGTGAATCCAGCTGTAGGCAGCAGGGGCATGGATTGCACTAAGATTTGTGTATGAGCTCAGTCCGGCTGGTGCTCCTTAGGGATTCCCAAGGCTTCAGGGCCTGCAGGGGAAGGATGAGCTCCTGGGCTTCAGCCTGCAGCCAGCGCAGACCTCGTGGTGCTCCTGAGCACCAGAGCGTGGCCAGGATGAGAGCAAGGTCACAGCTGGAAACATTGCTTCTCTCTGACACAAAGGCAAGTGGCAAGCAGTCTTCAGTAGGAGATGAGTAACTTCATCAGTAATTAAGTGTCCTAATTACTACACTATTAGTGCATTTGTTTCCTTCAGCATAAAGCAGCTTGCATGTACTGCAACAAGGCGAGGAGCCAGCAGCTCTGGAAAGCAGGGAGCAGAGACTGTGTTGTGCTGAGCATCCTGCAGCCTGGGATCATGGGATGGGATGGGATGGGATGGGACGGGACGCACAGGAAAGCCACCTCTGGAAGTTCTGCACCAGGGGACAGCTGTGCCAGAGCAGCTCGGCACAGAGGGCTGTGCTCTTGGAATTAAAATCCTAAGATGAAATGTGCCATTGCTCAAATGCTGCTCTGCTACCCCTCTCCTCCAGGCCCCGTTGCTTACAGCCTCGCACCAGTGAACCCTCAGCTCCTCCTCAGCAAAGCTATGGGGGTGGCAGGGAGGTGTTATTCTTGGCAATGCTCCCCACCCCCCTTCTCTTTTTGATGTTGAACTGCTCATTTTCAGATTTTGAGTCACAATATTTCTCCAAGCAAAAAGAGTACGAGTTTGGAAAAAATCCAGCTTAGTCCTCCAAACTTCTTTGTGGTCGCTTCAGTTCACAGCAGAAGAAGCTCCAAGCCCTGCAGGCACTGGGGCACACGGTGACACTGATTCACTGGGTTGCACCTTGACCATGGAGTGTGTGTGCGGAGCAGGAGGGAGTGAAGGGCTTGCGAGAAGCGAGCGGTGGGAGCAGAGCAGAAACATTCTCATAAGCCCATCCCTGCACTGTGGGTGTGTGGAGTTCACAGAGCTGTTAAGGTTGGAAATGACCTCTTAGGTCATTGAGTCCAACCGCCAAGCCCTGCCTATGTGCCCACCAATCATGTCCTCAGTGCCACATATCCACATTTCTTGGACACCTCTGGGGATGGACGGCTTGTCATGGATGGAATGAAAGGGAATATAAACGTAATTTAGAATCTTTGAGTGTTTCGATTCCGTGCGCAGCAGGTCCACATCACACTCGGCTTGGGGAATTCCCATTTGCCTCTGACTGGACGTGACCAAGTGCTGGACCTGGGCAGTGCCTTGCTGGGTGCTGTCTCTCCACAGCCCAAACCATGCTCTGAGCAGCTGAACAGCACTGATAGGGGACAGGAGAATTCCTGCGAGAGCCGTGAACTGCATTACCTTCTTTTTTTCCTGACTAAAAATACTTCCAACAAAGCATCAAAGCTCCTTGAAATAGTCCATCTCCAGCAGCAGGATCCAACTTTGGGCTCCCGGCAGCCATGTGTTCCCCTGAAAGGGCAGCAGTTAGAGTGAGGCGGCTCTGGAAGCCACAGGGAGGGGTGGGCCTGGAGGACCTGCTGTGCTCAAAGGAACTCTGCCCCAGGGGAGGTCCAGCACTGCCCAGTGCCCCAGCACCTGCTCTGAGCATCCTCATAGGGAGCGCTGTGGGTGCCTGAGCTCCTCCTGCTCTCTGAGGCTGCACAGAGCATCCTGAAAGCTTTCTTTTCTCTTCATATTTGCTTCCCCCTCCCCTTTCCCCAAGCGCGTTTAATCATTCACAGGTTAGTCATATTCCTAAGAAAAGAAAGCGCAGTGTGACGGTGAGCGACAGCTCCTGGAGAACTGCTGCTAATTATAGCCTGGCCCCAAAAAAATACCACAGGCTTTGGGGGGGTCCACATTTGGTTGGGATCCCCACGTCCTGCACTGGTGAGCAGAGCCCTTCTGCTCACAGGGGACCCCTTAAGCCTTATTTTGCCCTCCCTAAAAACTGCTGTGTGTACTCATTGGGTTGGTGCTAATAATTGGTTATCACTATTAATTTCCTTAATGGTTTGCCTCTCTCCCTGCACGGTCCCAGAGCTCCCTATCACTTGGTGCACCATGGTGAAGTTGCAGCAGTTGCTGATGGGATGGCACAGTTGGTACAGCACAAGAGGAGGAAGAAAATCGTACAAAAGCCTTTTTTTTCCTAGGAAAACAGTTTTGCCCCTTGCTTCGTGGCTGTCCCTGTGCACGTACCAATGGCAGAGTGCTCTGAGGGCTGCAGGTGGCCACCAAGCACCATCCCAAAGGCAGAGGGGTTTTCCCATCTCCTGGGCACTAGCAGCACTATAGGGTGAGGAGCCTTCTGCAGGGCTCCCGCCAGTGGGAATTCATCTGCTGCTAGGGACAGCAAACGCCCACGGGACACAAAGGTTGCATGGCTGGGATCCCAGCGGTGCCATCAGACGGCACCCTGCTCTGGTGGGGGAGCGGCCCTCAGAGCCGGGCTGGGAGCGGCATCCTCCCTTGGGAGCACAGCTGGCGTCCCCAGATAGGACCATGTATGCGATGCATCCCCATGTAGGGCCACAAGGGATGTGTCCCCAGGTAGGACTGCAGATGTGATGCGCCCCTAAGTAGGACCACGTGTGGGATGTGACACCGTGCATGCGGTGTGTCCCCGGATAGGGCCGCACACAGGCTGTGTCCCCAGGTGGAACCACACATGTGATGTGCCCCCTGGGAAGCTTCGGGCTGGCTCAGAACCCGAAGGACACCGCGGGGCTGGTGCCTGCCCAGAGACCCACCCGCACGGGGTGATCTCTGCAGGTGAGAGCGCAGGAGGAGCTGACAGAGGGACCCGGAGGCCGCGTCCGAGCGCTGCGGGATTTGGGGTGAGATTCCTGCCCGTTGCGGGGGTGCTCGGGGCCCCCACCCGAACCTCCCCCACTGCCAGAACCGCACCGCGTGATCCCCGCGGGGTCCCCCAGCCCCGGCCTTGCCTCGCACCCCGCGGATCCGGGCCGGGCTGCAGCTGAGGTTGCGGGCCGGGGGCGTTAGAAAACCGGCACGGGGTGCGTGGGGGGGGAGGGAGGGGGGCAGAAACCTCCGAGACGCCCCCGCATGCGGGAGAGCAGAGTCCGCGTTCGGGAGATCCGCATCCGTTTGTGAATGACGGAGCCGGAACAACCGCGGTGCCTTTGGGATTTCTGTCCCTGCGGGGGGGCACGGACCGCACCGCGCCGGCTCAGCCCCCACCCCCAAAAGCTCCGGCGGCACAAACGGCGGCCGCCTCGACCTTGTGCCGGGGGAGGGGGTCGGGGGGAGGGGGCGGATGCGGAGCCCCCGCGCCGCGTGCTCTGCAGAGCGGCCCGGCCTCGTTGTTATTCCGAGCACAGCGGCTCTGATTCACAGCGCTGGATCATGAATATAAGTGAAGACTTTGACGTCAGAGTTGAGATTTATCAGCAGATCCAATGGGGCAGGAATATTAAGTGCCGGTGGATGCCAGCGAGCCGCCACCGCCGCTATTGGCGACGTTCGCCGAGGAATGAGGCGTAGCACCGCGGGCTGCGGGCACCGGGAGGGGAAAACCTGAAAACGGGGGCGAGCGGCCGCTCCCCGGGCACGGAGAGAGGTACGGGCGGGGGGCGCGGGCGAGGGGGGGGGGGGAAGCGGGCATCGCCCTGCGGCAGTGCGGGGAGGAGAGGGGAAAGTTGGGGCGGCCGTACCCGGCGTTGCAGCACCGCATCCCCGCGGGGGAGACCGATAATAACGACCCGAGGACTGCGGGGAGCGGGGGGGGCAGGGGCGGTTCTGTGCTCGCAACGGGCGGCAGAAGGTGGCTGTGCCGCGGGGGGGCTGCGGGGCGGCGGGTGCGGGGCCGCGGGGCTGCGGTGAAGGGGGGGGAAGAGGGGAAGGGGTCGGCTCGGCGCCCCGTCCCGCACCGCTCTCTCAGCGCTCCCCTCTCGCTCTCTCCCCAGCGATGCTGCACGGCCCCGCCGCCATGGGAGAGCCCTGGCAGCCGCAGTCCCAGCAGCAGCGGCTCCCGGCTCTCGGCAACGCCTCGGCCCCCAGCGCCCGGCCCTCGGCGGCGGCGGAGGAGGGGGGGGGGCCCGCGGGCACGGCGGCCCCGGGCGGCGGGGGCCCGGCGGCGGCGGTCAGCCCTTGGGACATCGCTCTGTGCGCCACGGGGACGGCGGTGGCCGGCGAGAACGCGCTGGTGCTGGCGGTGCTGTTCTACACGCCCAGCCTGCGGGCGCCCAGCTTCGTGCTGATCGGCAGCCTGGCGCTGGCCGACCTGCTGGCCGGACTGGGGCTGGTGGGCAACTTCGCCGTGCGCTACCTGCTGCGGCCGCCCAGCGAGGCGGCGGAGCTGGGGGCGGCGGGGCTGCTGCTGGCCGCCTTCTCGGCGTCGGTGTGCAGCCTGCTGGCCATCACGGTGGACCGCTACCTGTCGCTGTACAACGCGCTGACGTACCACAGCGAGCGCACGCTGGGCTTCACGTGCGGCGCGGTGCTGCTGATGTGGCTGCTGTGCCTGGGCGTGGGGCTGCTGCCTCCGCTGGGCTGGCACTGCCTGCGGGACCAGAGCGCCTGCAGCGTGCTGCGGCCCGTCACCAAGGACAACGCGGCCGTGCTGGCCGTCACCTTCCTGCTGCTCTTCGCCCTCATGATGCAGCTCTACCTGCAGATCTGCAAGATCGCCTTCCGGCACGCCCAGCAGATCGCCGTGCAGCACCAGTTCATCGCCACGGCGCAGGCCACCTCCACCCGCAAAGGGCTCTCCACGCTGTCCCTCATCCTCGGCACCTTCGCTCTCTGCTGGATCCCCTTCGCCATCTACTCGCTGGTGGCCGACTCCAGCTACCCCGCCGTGTACACGTACTCCCTGGCGCTGCCCGCCGCTTGCAACTCCCTCATCAACCCCATCATCTACGCCTTCCGCAACCCCGACATCCAGAAGTCGCTGTGGTTGGCGTGCTGCGGCTGCGGCCCCGCGCTCTCCTCCCGCACGCGGACATCCAGCGACGTGTGAGAGCCTCTTCCTCTCCTCCTCTTCCTCGTCCTCCTCCCCGCGCTCCTCTCCCCTCCGCCGTCCGCGTTTCCCACCTGGAGGATCCCCCCGCCCCGGGAGTGCCAATGGGCAAAGGGGAAGAGGGGAAAAAAATAGAAAAAATAAGGGGGCGGGGGGCTTGGGGGTAGGAGAAAGAGAGAGAAAGGAATCCCGATGGTTTCCTTAGAAATATTATTTTCGTACACATTTTATTTTTTATTTAAAAACACAAAACGCCAAAAAAAAAAGGGGGGAGGGGAGGGGGGAAGAAGGAAAGGACGGGAGGTCGGCGCACTGCGATTGTCTCATCCCGGGTGTAAAGGAGACTGACCCCGCGTTCGGGGTCTCGGGGCGGGGGCCCACGGTCAGGTGATGCTCTGCTATGCAATAACGGGGGCGACTCCGGAGAAGCACAGGGAGCCGGGGGAGTGGGGCAGATAGGGCGGGGTGGGACAAAAGAACTTTAGGGGACGGCCGTTCATTTCATAGGGGTGCTGACTGGGGAATCATCCACTCCTTCCCCCGCCCCTTCCCCCCCCAAAAAAAAGGTGGGCTGCAGGGAGGGGCTGCCCTTTCCCCGTACACGGGGAGTATCGCACCCCGAAGGGATCCGGGCTCTCTGAGACCCCGCAGGGCGGCCCGCACCGCCTCCGCACAGCTCCGGCCGCTCCCGACGGCGCTGCGGTGCCCGCACGCAATGCCGCATCGCGGAGCCGTGACCGGGCGTCCCTCGGCTGCTTCGGGCCGGGGGGGCACAGCGCACCGCTCCGCCGCCGCCACGGATCCGCCGCTCCGCTGAGTGCGGAGCCCCGGGGCTGTGCGTGGGGCTCCGTTCTCAGGGCCGCGTGCGGGGAAGCTGCGGGGGTGCGGAGTGGGGAAAGCTGCGGACACTTGAGCTCGTTTGCTGCCTTTTGAAAGTGGTCGATCTCCGTTCTCCGTTTCCTTTTTTCAAAACCTCTGGCAATGGGCAGTCGGCACAACGTTGAATCAGCGTACACAGAGAAGTGAATATATATATTTATATAGAGATATATCGAAGTAATATATACATGTGGACACCTTTCCCTGCTCATTGTCCCCTCCCCCAGTTGCTGTGACGGCAGCCGGGTCCCTGCAGTGTCACACCTCCCCGCACAGTCAGGTTCGGCCATTTTTGAAGCATCGTGAACACTTTTGGGATGTTTTTATACAGCCGGACCCAGAGGGCGGTGTTGGTGTCTCCGGGCGACCCATCGCTTGTTTTGTACTTTGAATGAAATGTAGCCCTGACTCTGGGTACACCTCGGTGTGACAGAAATGACATTTTCTTGGATTTCCTGCACGCATCAGTGGTGATAGGGGATGATGAGCAGAAAGCTGCAAGCAATGCAGCATGGGACCAGCCACTGCTTTCAGCGTGCTGGCACGGAACACAGTGCCAAAGCTCCTCCAGCAGTGCCACAAATCCCCAGAAATGCTGATGGTCACAGAAGCCACTGGTGCAATTCTTGTGCTTTTCAGAGAAGTTGCCATGGGCTTTGCAGAACACAAAGGCTTCGACTGGCAGAGGTCAGCACGTGTCCTCCAGACCCCTGTCCCTGCCTCATGCTGCCATTGCACATCTGCAAATATTTGCAAAGAGCTTCTGCTGGAGGATGCATGGCCAGGGCCTCACTTAGACTCACACTGTTTCTGGGCTTTGTGGGACCCGGCTGGGATTGACAGCAGCAGAAGCAAGCAGAACATCAGTCTTTTCCAATGGAAGATTGGTGAGAAGTAGCCAGCAGGTTGGGTCTCTTTTTGGCCAGGTTCATTCAGTGACCAGCAGAAGTTCCTAAGGGTTTCAGTCCAATTTGTTCATTGTGAACTTTGCGTAATAAGAAATCATTCCTGTTCTCAGTAGGTGATGAAGTACCTCTTTCTTGTAGAAACATCAGAAGTGGGGGCTGGAGGGCCGTTGATCTTGATAATCATTTGTATTGACGTGTATTGACCAGCATCAGGTGTTCACATAATTGTTAACAACTAATCACACTATTTAAAATTAAGAGGAATAATTGTTTGATGCACATGGGATTTCCTTGCAACTCCTCTCTTTTGTGCTCGGCTCTTTTTTGGGGTGAGGTGGTCATGCTCACAGCTCCATCTCTACCACTTGTACCATTTCTGTTAAAAGTGCCATTGGTTTTTGCAGCATCACTCAAGAACTGCCCTTCTCCTGTTCCTGCCACCCCCAGAATGGAGGTTTCCCAGCCCAGTTGGGAATTTTTGCAATGCTGAGCATTGCAGACACAAAGCAGGTTCCAGTAGAGATGACCCACACCAGAACTCTTCTGCCCTTGCCTTTGAGGGATGTGAACAAATAGACTCCAGCTCTGAGCCCACCAATGGATTTGCCCATTGGCCAACCTATGAGTGTAGGGTACAATGACTGTGATACAGAAAATGGTCTTGAGACGAACAGAAAAATGTTGTCATGAAACTGCATAGGACAGGATGCTGTGAAGGCTGAGGACGATGGTGGTTGCCTTTATAAGTTCTGCTTGATGTCAAGCGTAACTGTGTCCAAACCAAGGTTGCTCCTTCCCTCTTCCTCCCTCTCTCATCATACCTGCTTCCCCAGGAAAGAGGACATTCCAGAGCAATCAGGACAGTCGATCATTCTGATGTAACTGTTCTCATTAGCCTTTTAGCTTGACCGAGAAAGGTGATCTCAAAGGGAAATGTCCAGTTACCATTCGGTCATGGTAAAACCAAGCCCCTACGATGCACTTTATGAGCGAGTGAAAACAAATCAATGCTGTTATTGCACTGTATCTCTATTGTGTATAATATTATACATTCATCTGTAAGAGTAATTTATTTTTATTACTGTAAATAAAACTGTTTAAGTGGTTTGTCAAGAGGCTATCCAATAATGGAGGGTAAAATTAAAACGTTTGAAGACCTGGGTTCCTGCCCCAGGCATGTGCCACGCTGGTGTCTGTGTCTTCATTCAGCTGAATTGAGCCTGGTACAGGCCCACGCTTTCCCCAGCAAGGGCAACGTGGGGCAAACTTGGAGGGCTTGGGGCAAACCGGGTGCCTCTGGTTCAATTATCCTTTCGGGGCTTTGGGCAATGCTTCCAGGATGGCAGCTTCTCCCATGGAAAGCACTTCTCAGCCGCCTAATTACCCAGCGGGTCAGGGATTACATCGCCGTGGGAATTAATTGATCTTTGAGAGCTGCTTTCTCTAAAATAAGGGTTACAACGCTATCAGCTTTGCGCTGCTCCTTCTGCCCCCGGCTCTAATAGAGATCTGCACATCACGGGGCTGCCAACGGCGAGGGCGAGCTGACAAAAAGCCGAAATGAGATATACTCGAACCTCTTAAAATCTTTATTTGACTCTATTTTTTATTAGCACATGCATAAAGTGTCAACAGTTGGGGATTATGTCGGACGACGTTTTTCACAGATCAGTCACAAGCGGTGCTCTGGCTCTTGGCTGGCTCCATCCTTCCCCCCATCCCTCCTGTGCCGGGCAGAGCCCCCGGCGCTGCGATACACGTGGTCACACGTAGCGACTGGGGACGTAGATAGGTACAAGCAGCAACATCTACTCACCTACTGACTAAGTGCACGTGGTTAAAAGACCCCGTTAGACAGCAAACACCTCTTTCTTCTTTAAAGTTAACTATATAATAATAGAAACTGGGTTATACCCTGCACTGCCTGACCCTCCTGAGGGAGAGGTGCCCATCTCCTGTCAGCTGCTTCCACCAAGTGGAAAACTGAAGGGAAAGTGGGTAATAAATCTGCTAGTAGTAAAACCCGAGCCTTTTGCAGAAGCCACTGCTCCTTCCCCAAGGGCGCTCTGCCCTGAGCCTGTCCAGCAGGTTGGGAGGAGGAGGAGAAAGAGGAAAAGAAGGAGGAAGAGGAAGAAGAAGAGGAAAAGAACGACTCCACCTGTATACAACCTGAAATAAACCCACCAGCAAAAGCACGTCCTGCAGCCAAGCAAGGATGGGGTTTTGCCCTTCCTGCCGCCCCACTGTGCCCTTCTGGAGACTGTTCCCTGCCAAAGGTGCAATGTGTGCACCTGTGTGCCTGCCAGAGTAGGTTTCCCTTAGGTTGGCCAAATCAGAGTGAAAACTGATGCCAAAGCTACCCTAGGGTAAAACCCCACATGCAGGGAAGGAGGAATCCTGGTGCATAGCTCGTGGCTTGGGCAGGTCCAGTTTGTCACCTAAGGAAGGAAGAGCATACTTACAAATGCTTAGAAATGCCCTGTCCCTCCCCTTGGCTGGGGATGGGCACTCTGATTGCTGGATGTCCATCGCTGCTGCTCCAACCTCTGGGTGCTCCATGGAAACACATGGGAGATCCCCAGAGAAGGCACTTGTGTCAGTGATAACACTGCAGCAAAAGCCACACAGGAGATGCTCTTCTTTACCCTTGGCAAGACCCCAGAGTGAAGGAAAATGGGCCACCAGCCCCAAAACACTCCTAACATCACATTTCAGAGCAAAAGTTTTCTCTTCAGTATGAGTTTTCCTTTCTTTGTTATAATCTGCTCCAATCTGAGATGAAAAGCACCACAAAGAGAGACTCTATGTGTGGGAAACCGGCCACAGCTGGATGTAGATCTGAAACCCCTCAGCACAAACCAACTTTGGTGATGGATCCACAATCAATGCTCGTACTGTGCTGAGATTTGGGAACCAGCAGTAGCACCTCTCCTCCAGCCTCAGAGCAGCCCTAACAGAGCCAGCAGCTCCTCAGTGTGCATCACAGTGACTTCATTGGGCTCTAAGTCCACCTCACTTCCATCTCAAGAGTGCTATATATTTTCCATGACAAGTGACCTTTTGTCAGGTAACTGTTCCCAGAGGAGGCATCAGGCACTGGCAAGCACTGACAGTGGGTGAAATCAGTGGGATTTGAAGCACCTGAGCTGAGGT
Source organism: Meleagris gallopavo (assembly GCF_905368555.1). NCBI lineage: Eukaryota > Metazoa > Chordata > Aves > Galliformes > Phasianidae > Meleagris > Meleagris gallopavo. Next base: position 12,164,593 of record NC_139412.1, read on the forward strand.
GAGGCCTTCAGGGATAAAAACACTTTCTACCATAGTGGAGACCTATCTCCTTGCTGAGCTGTGGTTTGTTGGGCTGTTTCTTTGGCTCTTATGAATTGGTTTATGAGAATAAACCAATTTTTGGAGGTGGTTTGGTGACAGCAGATGGGCAGCTAGCTGATGGACAGCACTGGTCTGATATATATATATATATATATATATATATATATATATATATATATATTATATATATATATTTTCTTGGCAGCCATGTAAGTTTTTTCTTTGCTTTGTTTTTCTGAGGTTTAAATTTGTTTATTTTTAGATTACTTTGTTATTTTGCAGTGGGTTTTGTCTATTAAGGGTATTCTTGTACAGAGTGGTGGGATCATGACCAAGCTATGATGACAGTGCTTTTTTTCTGTTCTGTTTCCTTTGACTTCTTAATACTTCTTACATGCTCAGTGCTGGAATTACCATCAAGCTGGAGTCCCTGGGACCACTCCAATCCCTTGAACTTCTCACCGCAGGAGTGCAGGGGAAGGCTTGCTTCACCAACACCTTGGTTCACAACCCCAAACAGAACGCCAGCAACAGTTTTAAGCACGTTCTCACTAAATGTGAAAGACTATAGAGGGACATCTGGGTGCTGGTCTGAATGGTGGCACTTGTGAGGCAATTTTTGGCAGGAGAGAGGTGGGAAGGGGAAGGTGAAAGATCTGTAACCTGCTATAACATAGTGTTAGGGAGCAGTCAGTGGCCTCAGGACCCTGTATCAGCATGGACAGAGACTAATACTGATGTATTAGTCACCCATGATACAGTATTACACCAACACTGCTTGCAGGGGATGCCGCAGTCAAGCATGTCCCATCTGCAAGCAATGCTCCAGCAAGGGGAACCCTGCTTTGGGCCCATTCCATTGCCTCTCCTAATCTGTCTATGAGTATGGTACTGAAGGCTTTGGGATGAACATCTACTGAATCCTATGACACTTCTCCCCCTTCTCAGCCTTGTGTGATTCTCACCTGGAGAAAGTAAAGCCTGCATGAGTGAGTCTAGGAAAGTTGAGGTTTGTTAAAAGGTTGGATTCACACGTGTACACACACACACACACACACGCAACGGACACAAGGGGAAAAGCATTTTGGCTCTCAAAGATTGAAATATTTCAAAGACTAGGGTTAAGCAAAAAGGCCTGGAGGAGGACATCTATGGGCTTGGGGGCATCACATGAATTGCATGGGCAGCTCTAAGTGCCAACATGTAGCCATGCCAGCGCTGCTGGGTGCGTTCCCTACCATGTGCATGGTCATCCCAGAGGGGCACAGCCCCAGGTGTAACAGAGGCCTGGGGATGGCCACCCATACGAAGACAAGATCAGCATGTCTCACTGCTCCCATGCTTTGCTCAGGCACTTCTGCGTGGGGATGGTGGAAGGACAGAGAGCCCTGCCATCAGCAGGGGGATGTGGTTGTGGTGTTGGTTACGGGATCAGTTGGGGAAAGGGACAGTGGTCCTCGAGGTGCTGCTGCCCAGTCAGGAGGGTAAATTCATGGGTATGTGAGTGAGTGAGCATTTGTGGCTTCTAAAGTGCAGTGCAGGTCATATGGTCTTTACTGTAAACTGTAAGCTCCTCAGGACAGAGCCCTTGTCCTTACTTTTATTTTTTTCTGTGAAGTGATGAGCCAGCCTAGAAAATCTTAACCCTAAATAACAACAACTACTACAGGACAACATGGGGTGGTGAGAAGGACAGTCTGTGCTCCCTGTGCCAGTATGGTGGGAGCAGATGGGGAGAGCTTCCCATGGCCCTCCATGTTCCATCCTCAGGGTTGTGGCTTCTTTGAAGCAGCACCCTCCAAACAAGGATCTCCAACCTGTCTCCCTCTGTGTGGGGCTTCCCTTGGTCATTACAGGGAAGGTGTTGATTCAGGTTCTGTTCCCAGGGGGGTCTCCCAAGCTTGTGTGTGTCTTGAAAAGGAGATACAGATGACAAAGCTGCAAGGAGGGAATTTGAAGCCTCTTATATGTATATGTAGGGAGCTCCTTGGAGAAGATGTGCTCAGCCTTACGCTTCCCACCAGACCATAGCCTTCTGGGATGAAATGACTGCCAGTGCAGGAGCCCTTGCAGGGTGTGATGCTCACTCCCAGGTGTCTGCCTAGGGTGGAGAACCAGAAGCCACCCAGTGCCTTTTTATTCCTTCAGGACACTGATCCTCTAAAAGCTGCCAGCATCACCTACTGGGTCTGAGGCTCCTCCAAGACTGTGGAGAAGCTGAGTGCAAGACCAGATTGTGAACACTACCTGACTTCCATTACCTTCGTCAGACATCAGCCAGACCAGCCTGCACAGCCCACGGGCACAGTGCTCTCCTAATGTCCCCTTCCATGTCAACTGGAAATACCCAAGAGGTTCCTGATGGGCCTCAGGCACTAGAGCTTCCTGTTACATCTCTGAGCAGAGTCAAACCAGCTTATTTTCTCTTTGGATGACTCAAGCCTAGTTCATTCATATGCACACAGAATATGCTTCCCCCTGCTGGCAATATTTTGTTTATTATTTTTAATCTATGCTCATAAATTGGCAAGGAGGAGAAGGCAGATAAAATGGCAAGGAGAACCTCAGGAGACCGGTTGGGCTCATTAAATGTTTGGCACTCTGTGATTATTTATTGGCAATGAAATGTCACTGGTATGTTTTAACATGGAACACAATACCTAAATATACAGGGGAATCTCCCCTACCCACTCTTGGTATACTTGAGAGACAGGAAGAATTCAATCATCTGTGACCTGGATTGTATTTTTAATGGCTGCCAAGCTAGATAAAATATTTAAATATTCACTTTTATATCAGCCCACATGGGGACTTGAGCATTTCAGGTTGTATAATGCAGGGTGGCCTACTTTTGGTGTATACAGAAATAGGCACATATGTACAAAATACTGAGTGTGCAGCATATGGGTCAGCCAGCCAGCATTAATTAGCCTGGCACAACCAACTCCTGCAGCGCTAGCCTGGCCCAGACCCACCAAAGAGCTTGTGCTGGATTTCAGAGGTGACCAGGTCAAAAAATATTGGCGTACGCCTGGAATAAAGATGGTCATCCTCAGAGGTGGCTGAGCCCCTCAAGCAAAGACATTGAGGACATTGCTCTGCCAGCAGAGCTGACCTTGCAGGAGCGACTGCTGAATGATACTGGGGCTCCTGGTGCCATCAGGTGCTGCCCATCTGCCTTGTGATGCTGCCAGGAGAGAGCTGGGGAGCGTGAGGGACACTGCAATCAGATCAGAAATAGGTGCCCACAGCTTGCACTGACTATACAGGTTACTTGTTTACTGACTACATAAGAAACCCGAGCAGAGGGCTCTAACACAGCACCTCACTGGGAGGCTACCTGTGGATCAGCCCATCTGTCCTATCAAGACAGCTCCAGCACAGCCAAGGCAGACTCAGCCCTTAGAAGAGCTGGGCTGTGTTGTCTTCTAGCAACAGCGATGCTGGGAGGCTTATGGTCCTGCTGCCTTGCTTTGGGGTTGGGGATGTGGAAGGGACTGGAATCCCTTGGGGGTGACGTGGCAATGGTGAGGATGTTCTGGGTACCACAGGTGAGGATGGCATAGGAACATGAAGGTGCAGGGAAATGGGGGCAAGCCCTGCTCCCGGCCACCACGAGGCCCTTGGGTCTTCTGCCAATGTGACCCGTGTGCAGGGTAAGAGTGGGTGATTGTCAAGTGCTTTGCCATGCAATGGCATCGACCCCAATAACAGCACGGGCTGATGGCTGCCAACCTAAAGTCACTCTGGGGTCACCGTGAGATGATGAGAACATGAGCCTGCTGGGGTCACCCTCACCCATCATGTGCAACCACAGCAAGTCCCACCAGAGTCATCACATGCTTTCATGTGGCAAAGCACAACCAGAGCATGAAAAGAAGAGACCCAGCCTTGCAGAGGCACTGAGCCTCACTTCCCACTGTGGGGGCAGCCACTGACCCAAAGGCTGAGCCATCCCCATGTATCTCTGAGCCCCTTTCCCCATCTCCATGCGCTGGTGGGGTGCCCTGGCTCTGCCCCAGAACAGGTCAGCACACAGCTGACTCTACAGCCCCATGAACACCCTGACAGGAATGGCAGCCTCTCATGTGAGGTCGTTACTCTTCCTAAATTCCAAATAACCAATTTCTCTTCACAGATGAACAATATCACAAGTGCATCTACGTTAACAATGTTCTGAAATAAGTACTGACAGGTGACTGCCTAAATGTTACTCTGATTATTATTATTTTTTTTTAATACAAGATCTACTTCTGCATTGTTACATGTCACATCTCAGCCTTCCTGACAAGGAAATCCCATTGTGGGCACAAGGGTGGCTCCCCAGCCAGTGGGGGCACCAGGATGGGGCCAAAAGCCCAAGGACTTTCTGTGCAGCTCCTTCAATGGTGTTAAAGTCAAGGACAGCTTCCTTGAAGGAGAGGGGGGACCAAACACGGGGCTGTGGACAAGCAGGGCAGAGAAGGGTGCAGAACTATCATCAGCACCAACAGATTTCACTTCCCACCTTAAATCCTTCCCCAGCCACTCTGGTCTTCTCCTGAACCCAGTCCAAACCCTGCTCAGCACCACACTGATGCCCGTGGGGCAATGGTGGGAGGAAAGGGGCTGCTCCAATCCCACTGGAAGGAGTCAATGGGATGCAGAGAAATGGGGTGTGTCACATCCAAGGGACAGAGGCTATTTTGTGTTATTCAGCACCAGCAAGAGCTTATGATGACACTTCTTAGCAGATAGGCTGGGGCTTGTGGTCATCATGTCCCACCATGAGGTGCTTCTCTTCAGGGGGAAATAAGCAGATGCTCAGGGAGATTTAAGCTTTGAGATAAGCAGTTCTCAGATTTGATTTAAGCATCAGCCCTTATGAGCCTTCGGGGTCACAGCCAGCCGTCCCACCAGTTTTACAGGTCTCTTTGCTTCTAGAATCTCAGAGTACTCCTTGTGCTGCTGTTGGCTCTGATGCCCACCTGGCAGCTGGGGAAGGTGGACACCATGTCTGACTTCTCCCCAGAAGAGCTGTCATGAGTGGATCTCAGGTTTTTCCCTCATTTGGGGCTTGCGGTGTATGGGAATACAAGAGAGGGCCACGTGGCCATGTCAGATGGGTCCACATTGGTTCTGGCCCATACACTGCTGGTTGGAAGCCTCTTGCAGCTCTGCAGAGCTGTACCTCTGACTGGGATGTTTTCAGTATTTCACACCCATTTGCTCTGTCCTCCCGCGAATCCTCCTTTAATAGCTGCATGAAAAGGCTGCTATGAATCATGCTCTATTTTGGTGTGCAAACTGGTATTTTTGGCACAGTGGTGGGGGCCCCGTTCCTGCACTCCCCACCGCACTGTGCTTTGGGGACAAGGGACAGGGCAGCACCAGGACGGTGCCCTGGGATGGGGTTGATCTCAACTGTACCAGTGGGGTTCATGGGGATACAAAGTGCAAATCAAGAGAGTGAGCCCAAACCTCACCCTCAGTTTCAGTGGTTTGAGTTTACCTAAGAGCAGCATTTTTTTTCTATTTTTTTTCAAATAATACTATAATAGTTCAGCACTATGGCCAAGGATAGTAGGGCTTTGGGACACTGCTCCCCATCCCTTGCCCTCAGGATACATTGCACTACATACGCTGGTACCCTGCCAGCTGCATGAGCCTTGCCTTCGTGCTTTTCTCACAGAAATCTGTCCCAAGGATGGGAGTGGGCTCAAGGGTCACAAACACTGCGGTTTCCTCCCAGAGCTCCCCAGTACACATTTTAACATCTAGCTGCAAAAGCTCTCCTGCCTCCTGGTTTCGTTCCTCCACCAAAGCCAGCCTCTGGTTGTGGAGCACTCCTATTCACCCAGCCAGAGAATTTTCAGCATCATTAAGTGTGGAGGTGCTGCTAATTCCTGGCCTCGCTGCCTCAAAGGTGCCTCCTACCCGTGCACAGCCTCCAGTGCTGCCCGAACGGTTTTCAACACGGTGTGAAAGCAAAGCTCCTGAATTAGCGGGGCTGATCGCGGTTGTCGGCATCCAGGTTTGGGGGAAGTGCCGTACGCACCTGCTGCAGGGGAGCCCCCGGCACGGCCCCTCAGTCCGACCACTCGTTATCATCCAGCTCGGAGTCGTCGTCCGACTCGCTGTACTCCACCGCGATCCGGCGGGACAGGATGGTCGCCACGTCATTGCCCACGGGCTCTTTCTTGGCCTCTTGCTCCCACTGCTCCTGGACTTTCCGAAGTTGAATGCCTGTGTTAGGAAAGGTGGGAGAGCTTTAGGGGCACTGGCGCCTACCAGTTGCCATCCCTGGTTAAATGCATGGGCTGGAATGGGATGGCTGCACCTGATTACAAACCCTCTTCCTTGGCACCCACTCAGCCTGCAGAGGTTGAAGCTTCTTAAAGGCCAAATCTTGCATTCATCCTTAACATTTGCATGAAGCAGGAAAGGTAAATGGAAGAGACCACAGCAAGCAGCATCAGCTGCAGTCTGGCAGGAGGCTGGGTGCCTAGGAGTGCTGTCATAGAGCCCAAGGCACTTCCATCCATGGACTGTCACCTCCCCAGCAGTGACACCTTAAGTCATACAATCGTCATAAGCTCAGAACTGTTAAGTTGGAAAGGACCTCAAAGCCCATCCAGCTACAGCTCCCTGTCAAAGGCTGTCTGTCTGTCTGTCCACTTCTCCTAGATCCCATTTAAGGACTGACTGCCACTAAGGAAGGATCATCTCTCTCTGGAGATTGCTCCTTATGGAGTTTACTGCAAGCATACAACACTAGTGAAATTTTCATTTTTTTGATCATTTTTCCACCGTGATAATCTTTCTAAGCCTAACATCTGTGTACTTATTGATCTTACATCTTACTAAGCCTAACATCTGTATACTTATTGACTGTACAACTGTACACTGTCCCCACTAGCTCAGGCTGCCCAGGGCCCCACTCAGCCTGGCCTTGAGCACATCCAGGGATGGGGTGCCCACAGTTCTCTGGGCAGCAGTGCCAGGGCCTCACCACCCTCATCATAAAGAATTTCTTCTTTCTATTTTATCTACACCTTTACTCTTCTAGTTTAAAGCTGTTTACCCCTTGTCCTTTCACTATTCCCTCTGACAAATAGTTCCTCCCCACCCATCCTGTATCCCCTTTTAGCCATAAGAAGGCTTCTTTCAGGTCTCCTTTTCCAGGCTGAACATACCCAGCTCTCCCATCTCCATAGCAGAACTGCTCCATCCCTCTGAAAACCTCCCCTCCACGTCCCCTGGGACACAGATCCTTCTCCACAGGTCTCACTGGGGTTCCATCACCTTTGTACACCAGCCGGACACCCAGGGCTTGCCTGGATCTCCAACAAGCCAACACCACCCAACTCTGGACCACAGCATTTTGCCTGGGGCGTCCCCTCCCTCCAGGGGAGCCGGACCTCCGCCCCGCCCCGTCTCACCTCTGCGGATGGCTGCGAGCAGGTCGCTCCGGGCATCGCTCATAGGCATCAGCGGGATCGGCGGTTTCCGGGACTCGGCGGCGGGGGCCGGCGGTGAGGCTGAGTGCGCCGGCGAGGTGGTGAGAGCGGGTGGCCCCGGTGGCGGTGGCGGCGGGGCCACGGGTGGCCCCATGGGGCCGGCCTGAGGCGGGGAAGCGGAGTAAGGGCCGGGAGGTGCAGGAGGCGGCGAGGGCGCGTAGGAGGGGTGGGCGGCGGGGGCGGCCGCGCCAGGGGGCAGCGCTGTGGGGGCCGCCATGGGGCTGTCGAAGGCAGTCTGCGCGGAGGGGATGACGGGCGGCGGGGGCGGCGGGGCCGGCGGCACGAAGTACTCCGTCATCGGTACAGGCTGCGGTCTGCAAGGGGAGAAGCCCCATCAGCAACGTAGGGCGCAGCAGCAAGCCTCCCCGAGTCCCCCGAGACGTGAAAGGAAGCCCTACCCGAAATCCTTGACCAAGTGCGGTCTGGGTCCGTTCAGCACGGCCTCGGGGGGCTGCGGCGCGTGGGGCTGCTGGGCGCGGTTGAGGCTGTTCTGCCGGCTGCTCGCTGGTGGTCGGTAGCCATGTTCTGGAGGGGGGACAGCCGGCAGCACCCCCTCCTTGTGTTCTGCGGGCACGTGGGCTGTGGGGGCCAGCAGCTGTGCCGGGTGGTTGGGGCTTGCCGGGTATGAGTGCTCAGCAGCATCCGAGGTGTAGGATCTACGGCGACAGGAAAATCAAAGGGTCGCATGCCTGGGAGGGGAAGGGCTGGGCAAGGGACTGGTTTGGGGTACTTGGGGTCAGGGCATCAAGACACAAGGGAAGCCACAAAATAGAGGCAGACAAGAGAGCACAGAGAGGAGAACACCAATGGAGCTGGACCAGACTCCTCCCTCAGCTCCTAAACCGCTCGGACTTTACCCCACCACCAACATCCAGGATGTGACCCTGATGGGCATCACTGTGCTGCACATGAAGCTACATGGGTCTATGGCTCATTGACCTCGCCTTCCCAAAAACCCTTGGCCTGCTAGCCCAGGGATGGAGAAGAGAAAAACCAGACGTGCCGAAAAGCAAAGGAAGCCCAGTGAGCTGAACGCGTAATAGGTAAAACCTGCCTATTATCTGGGGACAGTGATCCTTCCGATGATGCCATGTGATATGGGGATGGTGAGAACCTGTTATCGGGTCGGAACTCTTTATCGTATGCCATCATGTTCCACTCCAGGCGCCGGTTGCGGGCTTTCCGCACTTTCTTCACCTCCCGAGTGGAGTCCTCCACCAGCCGCTGCTCCTGAGGACACACAGCTGCAGCTCCGCCTCTGTCCCATGGCCTCTAAGGGTGATGCCCATGGAGCATCGCCCTGAGCCCACCCCCAGAGCCATCCCCTTGCCTGCTACCTTCTGCCTGCGTTTCTCCTTCCTCTTGTCCTCTGTTGCCTGCAGCATCTTCTCCTTCCACAAGTTGAAGAAATAAGAGGGGTCGGTGTAGAATTTGAGGCCATCTTTCTTGTCATCCCTGAAGGGAGAAAAGGGGGATGTAAACTACAGGGAGGGAGAATCCCGAAAATATTTCAGTGCTAGCAATGGCAGAGCACAGATAGAGACCCTTCAGCCCTTCCTATGACTACCACCTCCCACCAGCATCCATCTCTTTCCCATCTCATGCCCTGCATTGGCACATTCCACAGAACTATGTGAGGGCAATAATGCTGCTGCCTTGGGCACTTGTTCTCAGAAAAGAGACCACTTCCCCTGCATAGGAAGGCTTGGTATAGTCAAAGAATAAGCTGTTGGGCCCCCATAAACATGACCAGTGTGGAGACATTACCTGCAGTACCACGTTATGATATTATGGACATGGCACAAAAGGATATGATTTAGTGGTGGGACTAGGTAGGTCAGGGTCACAGAATCATGGAGTGGCTGAGGTTGGACAAAACCTTTGGGTCCATCTGGTCCTGCTCCAGCAGGGCCACCAGAGCATGGTGCCCAGGTCCACATCCAGAGTCCTTTGAAAATCCCCACGAGGAGGCACCAGAACTTCTCTGGGCACCATCATCACAGTCATCACACATTAGCACCAGTGCTATAGTACCTCCAAGGCTGATGGTTGGAGTTGCTGATCTTCTCCAACCTAGATGATTCTGTGATGCAAGGTCACCTGTTTCAGGTGTCCCATGCAATTATGGTGGCACAGCTGGAAGACAGCTCTCACCAAGAAACAATGGGGTCACACCCCCTGACACCTCTCCTGCCAGGGGCCCCACACATCCCCCCAGCACTCTGAAGAGCAAGGGGACAGATGCCCCACCTGTATGGCGTGAGGATGTTGAGCGGTGGGGGCTTGTCGCAGCGCTGGTACATCTCCATCACTGGGTTGGGGATAGAGTTGCGGGACACAACCTGTTGGTTCTGCACTGTGGAGCTCTTGAAAGCCTTCCTCATGTTGATGTCCTGCAGCGAAACTGGGGACACAGGGTGGGGAAAGGGGAATTATCCCTTTGCCTCACTTTGCAGCCCCCAAACAACCACAGGCATCCACCTGCCAGCCCCTCACCTTCCTCCACAGTGGAGTCCAGCTGCGTCACCTTGATGACCAGCAGGTCCACCCTCTCCTGCAGTGAGTTCATCCTCATGTAGAAGCTGTTGGCTTCATTGAACAGCTCCCCAAAGATGTCCTCAGCGTGCCGGCCTGCCGGGGGACAACACGCTCCCATCATATGCTGCCTTATTTGCAGTGTCAGAACTGTATGCGGTGTTTTGGGGAGCTGAGCTGAGTCCCCTCCAGGCCTGGCAATGCACATTCCATCCTTGCTAGGTACAGGTTGGGGTTTGCCCCACAAACCCCAACCAAGTGGCTCCCATGTCAAGGCTGCTTTTGGCAGCTCTCTAAACACAGATCTTCTCTTCCTGGGAGTATTTTGGAAAATTATCTAGTTCTGGAGGGGGGAAAAAGGCACTAGATGGAGAACCCTTGGGAGCCTACACTGCTCTTTCTATTTTAAGGCAATATTCAGCAGTGAAATAGGTTTCCCCTATTAACTGTTCCCTCTCGCTTGCACAGGACTCTTGTTCTTCCCTTTGCTGCTGCAATCAGTCCTGAAACAGGAAGGACTGAGGCCTTTTATACTGAACTATCTTTCATCTAGAGCACTACATGGCTTTCAGAGTGTTCTGCATTAACAAGAAGAGTTTTTTTTTAAATCTAAATACCTTCTCATTTCCAGCCAAGTCAAATGAAAGATCATTTGACCAAAAAGTCAAAAAGACTGGCAACGGGAGGACAACAAGTCTTAAAACATGCCTGTTTTAAGACATCCCCCTTTCCAACCCAACTCTTCTGAGCTTATGATGGTTGTATCACTTGAGGTGTCACTGCTGGGGAGGTGACAGTCCATGGAGGGAAGTGCCTTGGGCTCTATGACAGCACTCCTGGGCACCCAGCCTCCTGCCAGACTGCAGCTGATGCTGCTTGCTGGGGTCTCTTCCATTTACCTTTCCTGCTTCATGCAAATGTTCCCCCCAAGAGCATCCCTTCTTAATATCTGGATAAACCCCACCCTACTGGGAACTCTCAGAACCAAACCAGGGTCAGTGACCACAGCATCGCACCGCCTCAACCGCTCCCAGTGCTGGCACAGGGTGACACCATCCCCATCCCCATCCCCATCAACTCACTGAGGCTGCCCAGCTGCTTGATGATGGCAGCCAGCGTGCTGTTGGTGACACATTCCAGCTCACTCGTCACCCCCTCGGGCAGGGCCCCCCGGCACAGGTGCCGGGGCTCGATGTTCCTCTTCACCAGCGGCATGCTGCCGGTGGGCGCTCACACTCTCCTGGGAGAGGAAGAAAGAAGGAGAAACAACCCAAAAAGCCTTTTCCATTTGCATTTCCACTCTTCTCTCTCTCTGAGAATCCACCTGAGAAATGGTGATGACAGAGTGTGGATCAAACTAGCAGCAAGCCCTGTGCAATGCAGCCCTTCAGCCGGCCCCAAAACACCTCCCCTGACCCAAACGGGAGCGAGCGAGTGCCTGTAATTCCATTATTTCCAGCTGACTGCAGAGCTCTCTGGGATCTATTTGTGCACACACACAGCTCTGATGTGGGCTGCCACGTCCTGCCCTGCTCTCCACAGCATCCCTGTGTGCTCCCAAGGCCGGGGCAGCTTGCTATCTGCAGAACTGGCAAGCCACAAGGAGGGAGGAGGAGGATGGATGGGATGCTAAGAGCTGGGCATACCCATAAGGCAGCCGACCACGGCAAGGGCCAGAAATGTGCACAGCTTGCATTTTTTGGCCCTGACAGTGCTGGGCAGAACAGATTCCTATTGATAGCACCCACCAGGCTCCCCAGCCCCCCACCCGCACCCCAGCTTGGTGGGAGTTTTCTAATGCAAATGCAAACTCTTGACAAAACAGCGCAAAACTTGTATCTAAATCATTAGTGCTGAGCTCCCAAAAAGGCTGATTGTGTTCCCAGCAGCACAAAGCAGATGCTATTCTGCCTCCTGAGTCCATCCCCTCCAGCACTTCCCAAACTGAGAGGAAGCACTTAATGAGCTGCTTGTGCCCTCTGTTGGGAAAGGGGAGGTGCAGAACTGTTCTCAGCACGGGATGCTGCCCAGTGGGTGCTGGCTGCATTTCCTGACGCATGAGGTTCAGAAGCACTGACAGTAGTCATTGATGGCATCAAGGTAGGGCTGAACTTGGGCAGCTGCAGGCCTTAAAGCACCAGATTGCCATGTTTAGGCAGGCACTGACAGATCATCATGACCCCCAGCAGCATCACCTAAGGCTCATCCTGGGATGGGAGCTTAGTGAAGCTTGGTATTGCCCTCTGGACTCGGTGTGGCAAAGAGACTTGTGCTGGTGGCTCCTTGGTGTCCCCTCTGGGCCACCCCTATGGAACTGTAAAGGTGATCCAACAGGGCTGGATGAGGGCATGCTCTAGGTGATGTTCAGTGCCTCCCAGGTGGCAATGAGACAGTTTGGTGAGCACTAGATCCTGACTTCATATTGTGTGAGATGAGAGCATGGATTTAGGAAGCAATGGGGTGTGTGCCATGACCCTAGCTATGCCAAGCTCTCACAGAGCTCAGTGCTGTGCCCCTGTGCTGAGCTTGGATTGGGGTCCGTCTGTGTTTCTTTCTGTCCGTTTAGCCCTTGTTGTCAGATCTCACCCAACTGCACTGCCTAGGCACTGCCAGCAGTGGAACTGCGTAGCCCAGCAGGAGCCTTGGCCAGGCACCAACAGCAGAGCAAGGAGAAAAGCAAAGGGAGCAGTGTATGGCAAATCTACAGTGCTTGTACAGAGACAAGGAGGTTTGCAAACACACATCGAGAGAGTGAGATCAAGAAGGTGATGACATGGCTGCTTGGTTGGGATGTAGCACAGAGAACCTGCTTGCCAGAGCCAGTCTGCAGCCACTGCCGTGCTGCACACAAAATGGAGTGCTCCCTCACCACCAAGACACATTGCTCGTGTTTAGGAAATGCATCTGTGACCCCTTGTTACTATGCTGATCGCTGGAGTGACTACGATTGCTACCAGCCCGACAGGCATCATCGCTTCACATGGAGCTGATAGCACTGCTGAGCTCTTCCAAAGGCTCACTGAATGCTCTGCAACTGGCTGGGTCTCCAGCATCCCCATCCCTCAAAACATACCAGAGGGCAAATCCCAGGAGGCTGCTCCCGGGTCACCGATCCGTCAGCGCAGGCAGGTTGGAGGCTCACAGCACAGCGAGCTGCGACATCTCAGCAGTGAGGAACTGAACAGCAGCCATCCCAGTCTGCTGGAACGAGCTCACTGCCATGCACATGGCTGAGGTCATGCTGGACAGCCAGGGGAAGGGTCAGCGCCTGCAGCCAAGAGGAGCGCAAGCTGAGGCCGCCTGCCTGGGGCTGCGCTGCCGGGCTGGAGCTGGAACTGGTGCTGCCCAAGCCCAGGGCCAGCACCTCCATCCCAACGGGAGCGCTGCCCGCACCTTCCCCACGGCCCATCTGCAGCCTCCGCCTGCGCTGCACCAACCGCAGCGGCTCTGCCTCCACCGAGCTGCAGGAGAGAGGCTCCGCCACCGCGCTGAGCTGTGAAGTGCAACACAACATGGCTAAAAATATTCCCTAAGAGTTGTGTTAGTAAATGCCACGCTATTTTTTTTTTTTTTTTTTTTTACCTTCTGCTGCAAAGCTCTCGGCTCCAGAAACAGCACTTGGCTCAATTGCCTCTAACTTGCAAGAATCTCTCCGAGCTGGGCTTTAGAGTGGCCAAAAAGCTCTTTAGGGGGATGCTTAATATGCAGTGCCTCCTGCCTTGGGATTAGGGGAAAGCTAGCCCTGTTGCTCGACAGCAAACAGGCTCCTGTATGGCTTGATCTGAACTATACATACAGCTACATCAACTGGCAGGTGGGTTTTCATGCAGCTATTTTCCTTAGGGATTAGGTGGTGTGGATTTTCTGGATCCAACCCAAAATAATGTGTGGATACCCTCGCAGTGAAGGGACCGGGGAGAGCCAGAGATGGGGCAGGGAGCAGCAGCAATCCCGTGCATGCTTTGGCTGAAAGAAGCCTGCTGGAAAGGAACCACGTGCTGTTCTTAATGACTCTCTATCACCAAAAGAAGCCCTCAATGCCATCCCCTCTCTATGCCCGGCTCATTACCAGCAGGCCGGCCGTGTCCCGCCAGCAGTGCACAGAACGCAGCCGAACAAACCCCCATTCTCTGCACCACAGAAGCGCTTTGATCAGCACAGGGCAGCCCGGGAGAGCAGCAGGGCTCTTCCTGGGCACTCGCAGCTTGGGAACAGCCGGCAGAGACGCGTTTCCCTGCAACAGTGACAGGCAGCTCTGCAAAAGCACGCTGGCCTCTTTGTTTTTTGTTTTTCTTTTCTCTTTTTCTTTTTGGCTTGAGGGCTGTTGCTCAGAACTTGTCAAGATCTTGGCATGCACAGCTGACTTGTCATCTACTAGAAAATGGAGGACGAGCATCCTTGGTTCAGCATGGGGCCGAAGCAGACAGCAGCTCTGGGCAAGTCCGCTTCACCTCAGGGTTTCCCTGTGGGTTGCAGATCCCAAGGAAGGCAGCGGGCATTTGGGGATTTGGTTGCATCACTGCATAAGAGCCCTCGGCGTGCCCTGTGCTCGGAGCTGAGCAGCACAGCACATTAACCTCCTGCCTGCCATGCAGAGCCGCTTCTCCCCGCCACTGAGCTGCTCCCTGCCGCTGGGGATGCTCAAGAGATGCAGGAATGGCAAATGCCATCTAAGCACCTTTTTTTTTTTTTTTTTTCCTTAGCTATCCCCTCTAAAACCCAGGCAATGAGACATAGAAACGAGGGCTGTGCTTAGGCACACTGAAGTTTGGAGGATGAATGATGAATTCATCCTACTGCTGACCCATCCATCCAGGTGCTGCACTCCCCTGCTTGGGTTGCCAGGCACCGGGCAGCCATAGACAAGCAACCCCGAATTGCATCGAAAGCGGCCGTGGCTCTGCACCCATTGGGATTTCAGCACGGTGGCAGCGAGACCTCGAGCATTCAGAGCTGCTATGAAAGCTCTGCAAGTCGCTGAATCACGGAGCACAAGGCCCAGGCTCTGCACATGCATGCCTGCGTGCTGGAGGGGCTCTGAGCTGCAGAGGGGCACGTGCAGGCAGCCACCGGCCCTAGCAATCCTTCCAAGCAGTACCCCCCCCACCCCCCACGTGCCAATGGAAAGCACTGGTAGAGCCTTGCAGCAGGGATGTAAAATGATGGCCCCTCCCTGCCATGCAAAGATGCAAAGCGCACAGGTTCCCTCTCCATGCAGGAATGCAAAGGGTCAGCACCCCCGCGGCCGTGCGGTGTGCAAAGAGGCCTACCCCCCCCCCACCATGTACCCCTTGTGAGGACGCAGAGAGTCCTCGACCCCCCCACACTGACTGCTCTAGGACTCCTTCCCGATGGGAGGTGCAGGCAGCCTTACACCCCCGCCCCATGCATGGGCAAAAACCTCCATGAAGAGCTGGGAAGTGAGGCTCTCCCTCCACCATGAAAATCGGCAAAGTGACAGGGGACCCCTTCCCAGGCAAGGATGCACAGCGTCCAGCCCCCCAACGCATGGATACGGTTGGGGGGAGCACAAGGATCCAAAGTGGTGGTGATACTCCCCCTCCCCACGCAAGGATGCAAAGCGGTATCCCCCCCAACTCAAGGATGGAAAGCACTGTGTTCCTTCCTTCCTCTCCCCACCCCCCCCCCCAAAAAAAAAACAACCAAAAAAAAAATCAACAAAAAAACGCAAAGCGTGGGAGACCCCAAAAACCCTATAAAGCCACAGGGACCCCCCCACTCCTTCCCCCCCAAGCCACCCGCTCACCTCCGCCGGCTCCGAGGGGGGGCTCCGGGCGAGCTGCGCGGCGCCGGCGGCCCCGGGGCCGGTGCGGGGCTGCGGCTGCCGCCGTGCCGGGAGCCCCGCGCCGCTCCGCAGTGCGCGCACAGCGCATGTGCCCCCCCCGCCCCGCTCCGCCCCGCGCCGCCCCGCTCAGCTTCTCTCCGCTCCGGGCGGGCGGCCCCGGCCCCGCCGCCCCCGGTGCTGAGGGAGCTCCGCGCTCGGCTCCGCCCGGCGGAGGTGTGGGGCCGGCGCGTTCCCTTCTCCCCTTCCCGGCGACGGCCACTTCTGCTGGCCCCGCAGCAGGTTGATCAGCATAGGGCTGATCTTCTGTGGAAGGGCAGATGAGGAGCCGGGATGATGCTGAGCAGGTGGTGCACCATCTTCTCGGCCTGGTCACCTCCTATGGTCTTTCCTATGGTCCTTCCCAAGGGAATAAACTCCTTCCGCTCCACCCCGGGGGACGTTTGATCCTTTCCATGGTCATGTGGCAGAGCTGCCCGTGCTGCGATACTGATCCGCACCACCTCCTTGTGTCACCCACTGAGCTAGAGCCTCAATGCTGCTGTCCCCAGGGAGCCCCCAAGGGACTGGGGATTGCTGTGCCATTGAGCTTCACTTCCGTGGCTGGGAAGATCAAGAAGCAGATCCTCCTGGAAAGGATGTTAAGGCACATGAGGGACGAGCAGGTATCTAAGACAGCCAACAGGGCTTCACCAAAGGCAGATCATGCCAGTCTCATCTGGTGGCCTTCTCTGATGGTGTGATGGAATCGATGGACAAAGCAAGGGCAACTAATGTCATCTACCTGGACTTGTGCAAGGTGTTTGACATGGTCCCATGCCACATCCTTATCTCTAGATTGGAGAGATGTGGATTTGAAGGCTGGACTATTGGGTGGAGGAAGAGTTGGTCGAACAGTCACAGCCAGATGGTTGTAGTCATTGATTCTGTGTCCAGGTGGAGGGCGGTCACAAGTGACATGCATCTTGGGACCTGTGCTCTTCAGCAAGTTTGCTGATGACACCAAGCTGAGTAGCGCAGTTGACACAGTAAAAGGGAGGGACACCATCCAGAGGGACTTGGATAGGCTCGAAAAGGGGACATAGGAAAATCTAATGAGGTTCAACAAGGCCAAGAGCAAGGTGCTGCATTTGGGTAAGGGCAATCCCAGATACGGTACAGACTGGGAGAAGAACTCTTTGAGAACAGCCCTGCAGATAAGGACTTGGGCATTCTGGTGGATGAAAATCACACACACACAGAATGGCCCAGGTTGGAAGGGACCTCAAGGATCATGAATCTCCAACCTCCCCCTGCCACATGCAGGGCCACCAACCTCCCCACTTAATACTAGACCGGGCTGCCCAGGACCCCATCCGACCTGGCCTTGAACTCCTCCAGGGATGGGGCATCCACAACCTCTCTGGGCAACTGTTCCAGCACCTCACCACACTCATAGTAAAGAACTTCCCCCTGACATCCAACCTAAATCTTCCCTCCTTCAACTTCAAACCATTTCCCCTTGTCCTGCTGTTAGCTGCCCTTTCAAAGAGTTGATTCCCTTCCTGTCTGTAGGTTCCCTTTAGGTACTGAAAGGCTGCAATGAGGTCTACACCCAGCCTTCTTTTCTCCAGGCTGAACAAGCCCAGCTCCCTCAGCATGTCTTTGCAGGGGAGGTGCTCCAGTCATCTTTGTGGCTCCTCTGGACCCTCTCCAACAGCTCTCAGTCTTTCCTGTATTGGGGGCTTCAGACCTGGACACAGTACTCCAGATGGGGCCTCACAAGAGCAGAGCAGAGAGGGACAATCACCTCCCTGTCCCTGCTGGCCACCCTTCTTCTGATGAAGCCCAGGTTACCATTTGCTTTCCGAGCTGCAAGAGCACACTGCTGGTTCATGTTAAGCTTTTCATCCACCCAGGTCCTTCTCTGCAGGGCTGCTCTCAAGGACTGCTCCTTCCAGTGTATGGATGCCTGGAATTCCTCCGGCCCAAGTGCAAAACCTTGCACTTTGCTGTGCTGAACCTCATTTGATTCACCTGGGCCCACCTTTCAAGTCTGTTGAAGTCCCTCTGAATGGCATCCCTCCCTCTCACCACTCAGCTTGGTGTCATCAGCAAACCTGCTGAGGATGCACGCGATTCCGTTGTCAATGTCACTGATAAAGATGTTAAAGAGCACCAGTCCCAAGACAGATCCCTCAGGGAGAAAAGCTGGATATGAGCCAGCTGTGTGCACTCACAGCCCAGAAGGGCAACAGTACCCTGGGCTGCAACAACAGAGGGCTGGCAGCAGGAAGAAGGAGGGGATTGTCCCCTTCTGCTATGCCTTTGTGAGGCCTCATCTGCAGTACTGCCTCCTGGTCTGGGGCCCCCAGCACAGAAAAGATGTGAAGCTGTAGGGGCATGTCCAGAGCAGGGCATTGAGGATGCTCAGAGGGCTCGAGCACCTTTCCTATGAAGAAAAGCTGAGGGAACTGGGGGTGTTCTGTTTGGAGAGGGCTCCAGAGAGACCTCATTGTAGCCTTTCAGTACTTCAGGTGAGCTTATAAATAAGAGGGTTCTGTGATTCTATGTGGCAGGAACATGGCTGTAGGGCTGCTGGTGGCTCCGGGCTTTGCCACCACTAAAGTCCAGCTGGAGTTATTGGGCTTTGCCTTTTGCCTTGCAAACGGGCATGTGGGGGAGAGAGAGAACTTTGGCAGAGGGATGATCTGTGGCACGGGGTGAGGTTTTCAGTGACTCACTCCTTGGTTATCTTCATGAGTGCCCCAGGGCTTCATCAAGGCAGGTTTGGAAGGGAGGCCCTGCATGCAGCCCCACAGAGGCAGCTCTGTGGTTGAGCTCCCCACTCTCCATAGCTGGAGCTACGGGCACCTTGCTGCCCCCAGACGCATGGAACGACCACCAACTCCTGCCACCAATGAACCACAGATGCAGCCTCGGAGCACTCAGGCAGTGCCCACTCTCCGGCCCTCTGATGGCCCCAAAGGGCAGCAAAGCACCATGCACCAGAGCTGCACACCAGGAGCTTTGGGGCCGGAGGCGGTGCGGTGCCGCACGCTCCCCTCCTGCACAGGCTGTGAGGGTGAGGTAATCCTGGGTAATTCCTGACTTCCATGGAAATGCCTGGAGGCCGTGATGATTATCACCGTAATTAGCCTCTCTGATTTTTCTTGGTGTTCTATAAAACATTAATTTCCAGCTGGATCCTCGCCTCCTTTGTGCACAGCCCCACATCTCCCCGCCGGCAGCGCAATTCTGGCAGTTCTGCTCAGGGTGCAGGGCCCTGCCCAGGGGCCTCACAGCTCCTGGTGAAGGCAAAGGTGCAATAGAAGCGCTCTCAGAACCCACCCTTTCCATCTCTTCAAGTGGTTGGTGATGAGGAGTGAATGCAGTGCTGCAATGCTCACGGACAAAATGAAGCTACGCATCGGGCTTGGTGGCATGAGGTGCCCAGAAGACCTCTGGGGCTCAGCCCAGGCAGGTGCCCTCGTGTTTCAGCCAACCCAAATGGGGCCAGCTTCCATGTTTCTAATGTTGTACAAAATGCCTTTCCTAATGTTTTGATCTCAAATGTGATTAAGGCCATAGGGAAGGACAGGAGGAAAGGGATACTGTGGCGTGCGTTTTTTGTCACTGCTGGGTACTGGAAACAGCCTGGACCCATGGCCACTCGCTGCCTCCTTCCAGCCTTGGTCTGGTGTTGCAGCTCCCTGCTCTGAGAAGGTTCTTTCTGCCGGGTTTATTGTGCCTTGTGCAGCCACGTGTACTAGCTGTCATGGCCGTGGATGGAAGTGAAGAGAAGCAATGCTAATAAGTGGGCAACTGGGGCAGTGGCCATTCCAGGTGTGGGGATGGCACTGCCGGGGCTGCCTTCCCAGCGCCGCTGTGCGGGCAGCCGGAGCTGTCAGAGTTGTCCCGTGACTCAGGACAGCCCTGCACTGGGCTGGATCCTGCTGGCACTGCAGCCACGATGCTGCAGACCGTTTCTACAGCTGCGCTTCCCAGGATGCTCCCACGAGATATTTCCATCCAGCAAACAAACATTTCTTCGGAGCTGCCTTTCGCCCGCGTTTTGCTCGGCCTCCCGCTGCGGTTTCCCTTCCTCCCACCAGAACCGGAGGATGCTCCGCTCCCGGCATCCCGCAGATGACGCTGCCGGCCGCCTTCCTCCCGTCTGCCCTTTTTTAAACCCCACTTCGCTGTGCGGTCATCGTTCGCTTTGCAGCTCCGCAGTGGGTATGAAGGAAAAAAAGGAGCACGGAGCGAGCTGTTCCGAGCCCCGGGTGTCGGCAGAGGGCAGTGGAAGATGCTCCGAGCGCAGCGAAGCCGGGAGCCGGGAACGGGGATCCGGGGAGGAGACTGCAGCGGAGGAAGGGCCGAGCGGAGCCGCGCTCGTCGGGCGGCGGGGCCGGGCTGATAGCGATCTGACATCGCTCGGCCGTTAGGGTACGGGGAGACGGCAGCCCGCGCCTGGTATGCGGGCGGTGTAAATAGCCCCGGCGTGGGGAAAGAGCCTTTAATATATGGATTTGGAGTTGTTTTTTTTTCAATTGAACAGGGCGTTCCAGACGCAGTCCCCGCAGCTCCGCATCTTCCCCCCTCCTTCCCCCCCGCCGCCTCTTTTTGCAGTCGGGGGCCACAAATAAAAGCTCTCGGCGTTGCAGCCCCCACCCACCGAGCCCCGAGTCCAGTCAGGCCACGCTCCTAGCTCAACCGTCACCTGTACAACCCCGGCCCCCTGCAGTCCTCCCTTCCCGGGCCGGGGCTCCGCGGGGCTCGGGGTAGGGCCCTGCGGAGGCGGTGCCGGTGGGGGCCCGCCCCGGGGCCGCTCCCGCCGCAGGATGCGGCTGCGGAGGGCGATGCGGGGCGGCGGGGGCCGGCGCTGAGCCCCGGCGGATCGAGGAGGGGGGCGGCCGGGGAAGCGCCGCCCGCTCCGAGGGGGAAGGGGGTGGTCCGGGAGGAGAGGGGCCCGGGGAGGGTGGGGGGAGCCCCGGGCGGCAGGTAGGGGCCGGGGCCGCGCGATGGAGGAGGAGGAGGATGGAGGCGGCGGAGGGGAGGCGGGGAGTGAGTCTGCGGCAGGAGGGGGCGGGCGGGGGGGGGTGGCGGGCATGTGGGACCGGCTGCGGGGCAGTCGGGCGGCGGGCGGCGGCCGGAGCGCGGCCGCGATGGCGCAGCGCGGGGCGGAGGGCGGCGAGCGGGGGCCGGCGGAGGAGGGCGGGGAGGGAGAGCCCCGGACCGGGGCCGAGCGGGGGCCGAGCGGGGCCGCCGCGCCCTTCCAGCCTCCCGAGGGCGGCTTCGGCTGGGTCGTGGTCTTTGCCGCCGCCTGGTGCAATGGCTCCATCTTCGGCATCCACAATTCCTTCGGGATCATCTACACCATGCTGCAGAGCGACCTGGGCGAGGGCAAGAAGGACCCCACGCTGGAGTTTAAAACAGGTACGGGTCCCCTCCGGCCCTCCCCGGCCCCTCCCGGCCCCGAGTGGAGCCGGACCTCTCCCTGCCCCCCCGGCCCCGAGCTCGTCCCTATATTTATCCGCCGCAGTATCATGTGTTGTTCCTAAGCTGCGATGTACTCAATTAAAAGTAATTCATCCGAAAAGCATGCCCGGAGCTTGTCCTGCCCGCTACCTCTTGGTGCAGGGAGAGCGATACCGGATCAGCCCGTGGAGTTCATGTGGTTCTTATGTGATTCTCGCTTCCCGCCGTGGGTGTCTGGCTGGCTGTCCCTCTGTCCTGGCTCTGGGATCCACAGGCAGGGTGAACATCTGCCCTGCAGCCACGTTGCCTTGAAGCTGCTTTCCTGGGCAGGCATAAGGCCACAGACAGTGCCTACCTGCACATATGAGTAGAAGCCGGGGACCCAGCCATCGGGGCTGTGTTGCATTGACAGGAGAAGGGACATTTCACTGCACAGTGAGGGGACCCCAGCCCTGGGGTGGCAGTCAGGGTCCCTGATGTGCCAGAGGCCCAACCTTCATGAGGTCATTTCCATCCTGACACCCATGGCCCACCTCACTTGTAACTCATGGTCAAGCTCTTGGTGTAGGGCAAAACCCAGTGATTTTGTTGTCCCTCTGCATGGGACACAGGACTGGGGCTGGTAGGGAGCTCAGAGCCCACTTTGGGGACCGCTGGTGGCCAAGCTGTCCCCAGTCCTTATGAGAAGACAGAGGTGATCCCAGCCCAAAGGCACCACCTGAGAATGGGGAATTACCCCTGCGATGCTGTCACCGGAGAAACAGAAGTGACAGTGTCACGGCAGTGTGCAGGGCGCGTGTGGCTGGGGTAATTACAGTGATTGATGGGCTGTGCATGTGTGAGATCCTGGGCAGCTCATCGCTGAGCTGGCTGCTTCCTGCTTGCCATGATCCTATCTGCAGAGCCTAAGGCAGAGCTGGGAACATAGAAGCAGTAACAAAAGAAATTGAATAACACAAGCCCTGGTGGTTTCAAGACTACATGCCCAAGACGGAGTTTGGAGGAGACAGCATCTGTCTCTCACTCCCAAGACATATTTATCTGTGGCTGTGACCGCACAGAGGCCTCGAAAAAGAAAGGTGTGTGGGTGTGTGAGGTGAGCCGGGGTGGGGAATTACGCTGCCTGGGTGATGGATCTGCGTTCCAGCCTGGTCATCCAGCAGAGGGGCTATTGAGAGCCACAACGTGGGGATGAGTCTGGTATCAGCGGGCTGTGGGTTTTGGGGTGAATGCTGGGGGCTGTGGGATGTGGTGTGGGGCCCTCAACCCTTCCTCCCCTGGTTTCCTCACTGCTCCTGCTTGGGGTTGCATAATTTCCCTGCGGCGGTCGTTTGTGTGCAAACGTAATCTGGAAAATATCGGAGCTCCTTCATGAGTGTGAATTGATACTGCCTTCCTGAATCCATCCGTCCATGCCCCAGTGTCCTTCTGCTTTTCATGGCTGGCAGCGGCAGCCGAACGCTGGGATCCCCTTGTCTTGTGCAGATGTGATGGGAACACGCAGTCCATCCTGCCCTAATACCTGACACAGCCCTAGGGCTCCGCACCCTGGCTCCCATCCCCATGCCCGGGGAGGTGGACTCATGTTGGAGGGGCTCTCAGCCCAGTGCTGAGCACGGCCACGGCCGTTGAGGCATCCCTTTAAAAATAGGGTTCTGTTTATGCTGAAGCGGGTACTGGTCTGAGCCAAACAATAGCCGCCCAGCGCACAGCTATAATTATCAAGGTTTATTTCTTGTTTGCACTGGTCACATTTTCTCGCGTTTGATCTTGAGAAACGCAGGATCCACGGAGTTCAAATTTCGGGTCAGGCTTTGAAAACAAACCCTCTCCCAACAATGCATTGAATGCATACGCTGCTTTGTTTGGAGAAATATACTGCGAGGCGGCCGTCAACAAGCAGCGCTGCGCTCGCTGCCGGGACCACCGCCGTCCCCTCGCAGCGTGGGGCCCAGCCGGGACTTCAGCACGGCACACTCTGTGCTTTTGGGTTTGTTTGCTTTTGGGGGGAGGCAGAGATTGGCGGGGGGATCACTGTCACTGGGATAAATATAAAAAAAAAGGCATGTGAGCGCTCAGCCAGAGCAACTTGTCCTGCTCTGCCGAGGTGCTGAGTGACAGCCGAGCGTGGCTGCTGGACCGCATCGATTTTTCCCCCGATATTCTTATTTATCTTCTTCTTCCCCCCTTTTCTGCTCTTTGTCAATACACTAGGTACAGATTAACTCTCTTTGCTTAATATTTAATGTTTCCATTGCTCAAAATGGGAGCTGAGTGCACCCAGAAGAATGACCCCAGGAGCTGCTCTGCTTGGCCACAGTCCTTCAGGCATGTCTGTGTGTCCGTCCTCCTTCTCCCTCCCCCCCCCCCCCCATCTGTCCATCAGCCTCCTCCTCCCATCCGTGCGTGGGAGCGGGAGGAGCAGCCTTCTCTTCTTGCCCAGCCCCAGTGAGTTAGCTGCGCAGCCCTCCATGCACGGGTCTCACTGTGCCAGGCTGATGGCATCTCCATAACTGGCTTTCCGTTTAATCTGAGGGGGGAAATTTCTCCTGGAACACCCATTAGGATGGGTGAGCTTAGCTGGAAAGGGCTGTTTGTAACCCAACACCGTAACGGGGCGGGGAGGCTTGCTGAAGGAGTGACTCTGATTCTTGACAAAATAAAGCGTTTCAGTACAACCGACACGAGGAGAGCCTGAGGGGAGCAGCTAGCATGGCTCCCCCCGGGGCTGGAGTGTGGGCCCCCTCATGAGGGAAACCCCAGGCAGAGCAAATCACAGGAGGTAATTCCTGGAAACAATCCCAATCCATTTCAGCAGTGCCCAGAGGTTGGAAGGGAGCGGCAGCCACAGAGCTGCACTGTGCTCAGCCTCCAGCATCCTCCCGTGGTACCCGCTTTGAGCTCCCACCTTCCTACTCAAACCTGCAGGATTTGGCACTTTCATTCACTGCTGGCTCCTCTTCTCACCCTGCACAGCCAACAAGTCTCGTGAGCTTCTGTGTTGCTGCCCAGGTTTCCAAATCAAACTGGGGTCCCCAAACCTTACCTGCATCCTCCAGCAGTCAGCCAAGGGGATGCTTTGAATGCTTTCAAGGATAGAGGCTTCACAGCTTCTCTGGACAACCTTGTTCCCAAAGCGGCACCTCCTTGAACCCAGTGTTGTGGGCTCACTGCCCTCGAGTGCTCCCCACCTGTTCCACAGCACCTGCACTCACACTGTGCAACATTTGTGCTCACTACTCTTTTCTCCTTCTCTTCCTAGAAGGATCGTTCCCATTCCCTGTCCCCAGGGAAGGCAATGCTCCTTTGGCAGCGTGTGCCGGGCTGCTCATTGCCGGCACCGTGGGAGCTCGGTTCACTCCGGGCTATTTCCTTGCATCCACCCCAAGATAGTTGGGGCGGTTGCAAAAGCCCCATGACGCGCACTCAGCATTGCTGCAACACGCTTTGCATCTGTGAGCGATGAAAATCTCTCCCCCAGCACCTCGCACAACAGGTCCTGCCGGCTGCTGGGCATGGGCTGCGGGCAGAGGGCTGTCCCACTCCAGCCTCCCCGCTCATTTTGGGATTTGGGGTTTATTTATCACCCGATGCATGATTTAGGGTGAGAAGCTGGGTGAAGCCCTTCTGTCCTCCATCCCTTTGCAGGGTGTGCCCGGACACCCACAGGTCATGGCCATACGCTGGGTGTTTATCCCAGTGCAGCTCATTTAGGGCAGCAGTCTCCTGGGCACACATGGGACCAGCAGATTGCTGCAGACTGCACTGCCTGTGACTGATGCTGGTGCTTGGGACTTGCTGAGGTTTACCTGCTGCAGTGCTGTGAGGGGACTCTGGCATGAGCCCCCACCAGTCCCTGGGTCCAGTGGGGACAAGGCACATGGAGTCCAGCAAGTGGCATCCCCCAAATCCCCTTTCTTTGGCCACCTTGCATCAGGCACCAAAACAAAGCTTTTGTTTCAGGCTCTTGGCCTTAATCCCCACTCCTGCAGCTCCTGCGCACAGATGGGAGGTGAAATCCTGCCTCTCGGGGGATATTGCGTGAGTGTGTGTGTGTGTTTGTACTTGCCAGCCGTCTCAGGGTGCAGTGGTGCTGGAACCTGGCGAGGAGCAACTTGTACACAACAGCAGCTCCAGTGCATCCTCAGCACCAAGTCCAGCGGAGCGAATTGCCCATGATTAAAGATTGGTACTAATTATATAATGGGCACACACGTGCCAACACCCAAACACACTCCCCTTAGGATTTCCCAGCTGGGGAGCGCTGCACCCTGCAGCCCTGCCCCTGGGTGGCCATTGGCCCTGCAGTGGTGACAGTGGCATTTGGTGGCCGATGGTTCCGTGGCACCACAGACACTGGGCAGAGCACTCTCTTCCCAGTATGATCTACCGGTCAGCAACTCTGCTTACGGCACGGTTTAGAACTAGATGAATTTTGAGGCCCCTTCCAATCTAAGCCATTCTATGATTTCCTACTTAGAAAACTCCAAACCCAAAAGCTGCTTTCTGGCCTCCTGCTTGAGGCAGCAGGGAGTACCAGGGCAGTGCTCCGTGGCAAAGAGGCAATGTCAAGGCGTTCTTGGTCATGAGCCAGCTATTAATCTGCGTATTTTAGCAAAAACACATTTATTTCTTGAGGTTTGTGCACACAATGGAAGCAGGGAGTGCTGGGGTGGGGGCTGCAGGGGATTAGCTCGCTGTAAGCTGGGCATGCCAAGCTCCCGGCCCAGGGAGAGCTTAATTAAAGTTGAAGGAGAAGTGTTTCCAAGAAAATAATACAGGGTATTTAAATGGGATATTTTTGTTCTGGGCCCAGAATGTCTCCTTTCCCTCTCGGTGTTAGCTTTAATAAAACAAAATGAGATCTCCAAGAAAAACAAATTGGAGCTCTTTTAAAAGGCGCTGCGGAGATAAAAATCAGTAACACTGTTGCTGGTAACACCTTGGGTTATTAAAACGGAAAGAATGCTAACGATGCGATTTGCATCAGCCTTTTTTGTGGCTGCGCCCCGGCGGCACCCGGCCGCCCGGCCAGGAGGTCTGCAACCTGCCCGCGGCAGGGGCACTCGGCCCAGCTGAGGCAAATGAAAATAGAAAAAGAGAAAAAACAGCGAGACTTAGGATACAAGTTGCTCCAAACCTAAAGTCTGAATTGGAATCAATCGTTGAATTGTTGAGGTTGAAAAAGACCACTAAGATTGTAAAGTCCAGTTGTTGAGATCATCAAGTCCAACTTTTGTCCAATGGTCCAAGCAGTTCACTGGCATTTGACCTTTTTGGAAGGTAAAAAAGGGCTCTTTTGGAGGTGATGAATGTGTGGATGAAAATCCCCAGCTTTGCTTTTCCTGGTATGCAAGATGCCGGGGCTTGGCTCCTCTGCAATAAACACCACGATTGTGCTGATGCAGCTGGATGTGCTGAGTCCCTCACTAAGCCTGCTGCCCTGGCACCATGCCCTGCCTGCTCGCGGACCCTCCTCGCCTTTTTATCATAGAATCATAGACTCATAGAATGGTTAGGGTTGGAAGGAACCTTTAAGATCATCCAGTTCCAACCCCGTGCTATAGGCAGGGACACCTTCCTCTAGACCAGGTTGTTGAAAGCTCCTTCCAGCCTGGCCTTCAGGGTGAGAGCACCCACAACCTCACTGGGCAACCTGTTTCAGTGTCACCCCTCTCACAGTAAAGAATTTCTTCCTCACATCTTGTATAAATCTATCTTCTTCCAGTTTAAGGCCTTTTCCCCTCACCCTGTCACTGCCTGCCTTATAAAAAGTCCCTCCCCAGCTTTTCTGTAGGCCCCCTTCAGCGACTGGCAGGTCGCTAAAAGGTCTTCTCCCAGCTGCAGAGCCCCAGCTCTCTCAGCCTGTCCTCACAGGGGAGGTGCTCCAGCCCTCTGATAATCTTCATGACCCTCCTCCGGTCCCGCTCCAACAGTTCAATGCCTTTCTTGTATTGGGGATCTCAGAACCCTTCATTTGGCTTTCAAATGCCCAGTGTGGTAAAGCAACAACCAAGTTGGCCACTCAGCAGTACTGGCCAGCACTGCCATCAGATAAGGTAATTACAACTCTATCACTTAATTGTGGCATGTAATAATAGCAGAGTGTTACTGAGATATGGTGCTGCCAAATATCAGACACACTGGGTGGTTTGATTGTTATTTTTGCAAAATAAACTCAGCGGAGCCCTGTGCTTCTGGAGGTGTTGGGGTTTTCTGGGATCCCTGCTCCATTCCTGTTGCCCTTGAGCCAAGATGGGCATCACCTACTGTGTTCTCCAGACCACAGATTTTCCATTTTCAGACAAATGTCTACCAGAGTACAAGGCACATTTTTGCCACGTTTTTGCATCTCCAGTGATGTGGTGACACAAGTTCAGGAGTCACAGCCCATCCCTGTGAACCTCCCTCATGCCTCCCCATTTCCAGTTCTGCTTGCATCTGGGCTAAATAATGTATTTTGGGAGAGGGACTTAATTAAGGGAGAATCACATGAAATTAGTGTATTGCCAAAGGCTAACAAATGGCAGTAGATTTTTAAAAAGTTATTAAACTCTACCCTGCTCCAGTTCATCAAGCAAACCATAGAGCAAACAGTCTGGAGTGTGGGTACTTCAGGTCCTGATCAGAACCCTGTGGTTGGCCATTAACCCTTTGGGGCTGAACCTCAGGCTGGATTTCAGAGCTCTCCCTCCTAGTGGCCATGCCACTGTGACCATGCCATGGTGGCCATGACATGGCATCTCCCAGGGCCACATCCATCAGTAATGCATTTCTCCCTCTCCTGCTTTGTCAGAGCATTTGAGTTCAGGAATGTGATGGAGGCTCGAAAAGCAGCCTTCTGCTCCCGTGTGTGAGCTGTGAGTTGCTGGCATTTTCCCCATTACTCAGGGCTGGTGACGAGTCAATCTCTCCATGTGCTTTCTTATGAATGAGTAAGTTTTGGCTCAGCCCCAATGGTCGAACAGGTTGAGCAAGAAGCAGCTGGTATGGGTCTATCATTGTCAATGTAGGCAGAAGGGAGGCTCTCCAGGCTCTGCAAAGCGCCCAGCCGCTCCGACCGGTCCGATTCCATGTCCTGGTGGGACCAGCAGTGGCTTGGGGGGATCCCGAGCATCGATTGGGGCTTGCTTGGGCTTCTCCATTGCCTATCCTGTGACACCTCCTGACTATCCCACCTCCTTGAAATGCTAGAACATTGTGGTCAGCTCAGAGCAAGTGCTGGATGCCTTGCAGATGGGGAGCCACATTTTGTGCTGTGCCCATGCACTCATCCGTGTCCCATGGCTTCCCTCCTTGTCCCCAGGTCCTAAGGGCATCAGCTCCATGCACATGGATGCACTTCCCTTTCCAAGGGACAGGGCATGAGTGGTCTTCTTCATGTGAGAAACTGGAAACAAGTAGCAGGAAAATGAGCCAAATGGCTGCTCAGTGACTGGCTACCACTATCATTCTCATGTCTTGACTCCTACTAGAAAAGGGGAATTTGCCCTTTGATCCTTGCGCCGACCCCAGAATACAACATTTCCCTGGGGAGGAGGTTCTCTGAGCACAGAAGTAGGATGTGCAGCTTTTAAACTCAAGCTGGAGGAGGCTCAAGCCCCCAGTGCCCTACAGAACCCTTCCTGAACCTGCTCTGTTATTTATTCTGATCAAAAAGCCCTTGATGCAGCAAAATTCTGGTGTTCCGCGCGGCTGGAGGCACACTGCTGCCCAGGCATTTGGATTCATCCAGGGTCCCTGTGTCCCTCGGCCCCGCTCTGCCCTGCAGCACTCCTTCATACTTGTGTATACGTGCGTGCACACGCGGATGCACACAGCCCTATGCACACACGTGTTCCCACAACTGGAGAACTTTCAGATGAGAGCAGGTCAGCCAAAAGTAACACCCCATTGGCAAAGGGGTCTACCCCATTCCTCTCTGAAATAAAAATAAATAATCTCTGTATTACTGTTCTTCAGTTTCCTTCAGCTATCAGATTTGCTTAGTTATGACATGCTCTATTTTTCTGAGATATCCAGGTGTTCTCAAACGTGTGCTTTAATGTAAGGGAACTCCAATGAAGAGATTAAGATCGCAGGGAACTTTTACCCCTCTCCTGGCCCCTGGGTGTGTGGTTTAACAACAACATACAGACTTGGGGATTTTTCTCTATCAATGGGCTATGAGAGCACTACACGGAGGCACTTGTTGGGGACCAGGCAGGAACTCCTGGCACAGGAGGAGGAAGCTGTGTCCCGGTGGCCACCAGCAGAGCCACATCTGACCCAGCAGCTCTGGCTCAGCTCCCAGACAGTTCATACTAAGATTCCTCTGTTTTTTTATCTATTGCTTTTAATTAGCCCTGTGG
Source organism: Meleagris gallopavo (assembly GCF_905368555.1). NCBI lineage: Eukaryota > Metazoa > Chordata > Aves > Galliformes > Phasianidae > Meleagris > Meleagris gallopavo. The sequence continues at coordinate 12,194,283 of NC_139412.1, forward strand.
GATCCCCAGGCAGCCAGCATCACCTCATGCCACCCCACACCGGTGTGGCGATGCAGTGAGGTGCAACAGTGCCATCCAAGCCTTTGGCCATCCATGCCTTATTTCATTGGGAACAAAGCCTGTGTGCGAAACAAGCTAAAAGCCAATATGCAAAGGGCCTCCCCTTGGAAAGCCCACACAGCAGCTTCTCACACTGCATAGACTTTTGTATTTACAGCCATGGCTATAGGCTTTTGTTGAGTGGACTTTGTTGATGATGGGTTGCAACTTGGCAAGAGCCACGTGTTGCACTGGAGGAGAGGGGCAAAGGAAAATTAATTATTGATCAGCCAAAGGACATCTAATTATCAACTGGGGGAACTTGAGGCTGATGCTATGCAGGGGCTGCTCCTTTCCCATCTCTGCCCCATCCCTGCTCCTTCCCTACCCTCAGATCTCCCAGGGTTTGAAGGCTGTCAAATGCCTAACCAGGGGGTAAAAAGACCTCTGTAAGCCTATTCCAAGCCCAGTGTTTTGCCTCCATTTATTCTCCTCAGCCTCTTTGTATTCCCTTTGAAAACAGAGTGTTTTTCTCAGCATGGCTGGTTTGAGTTTGCCCCTTTGCTGGGATGCTGACAGGCGCCCCTGGGAGCTGTGCTGGGAGGGGCGCGGAGTCGAGGCTGATGGTTTCTTCTCAACATTAATGGGAAACAGAAGATCGCTCGAGAGAAATCTGGCAGAGAGGAGAGCTTTGCTGTCTCTTCCAGTCTGGAAAAAAGCACCCGGCCTCAACCCGGCCTCCCAGCAGAAAGCAAAGGATTGCCAAGCGCGGCACAAGCCGGGCTTGTGGGAGGGACAGGGAGGGCATACAGATTTCAAGGGGATGAAGCAGACAGAGACCACCCTGTCTGCAATTTGAGAGAGGTCCCACTGGCGACCATCCTCTCCCCAAGCGCATTGAGGGCTCATAATGTATCCCCATGCTGCTTGTGTCCTTGCCAATTCCTGCCTTGGTTTGTCATCCGTGCCTTGGTTTGCCATTCCATACCTCCTGGAAGTGTTGGGCTGCAGGAAGAGGTGAAGCCACGCAGCACATTCCAGGAGCTCCACCACCTGTCTTTCTGCAAGAGGCAGGCACTAGTCCCAGGCTCCCAACTCCTAGTGGCCAAGGTGGGTTCTGGAATGAGGACACATCTTTGGGTCAGAGGATGATGGAAGGCTGCAGTCTCCCAGGTGTCAGGGCCAGACATGGCTGGGAGGAGGTTAATCACAGCCAAAGCCCCATGAAGTTTGGTCAGGTCATGGTTTTTCCAAAGACTCACTATTTCAGACGTGCAGCAGCCAGTGTCCGGGGCCACGGCTGACCTGTGCCATCCGGCCAAAGTTAATCATTGCTGTTGGCTCTGGGATCTGCCTGAACTCAGAAACACGGACCTTTTCCCCATAAACACATGGTGAGGTGGCATGGGCCTGGAGGGAGTCTCAAGCTGCCAGAGAGTGCAGTCAGCTGGGAAGAGCTGAGAATCCTGACCTTAACATGAACCCTGTCCCTTATCCTAACCCTAATTCCAATCCTGACTCTGACCTGAATTCTGACCCTAACCTTAATCCTAAACCTGACCCTAACCTTAGCCCTAATTCTGCCTCTAGACCATGCTTTCCCTACTCGCTAGATGCAAAATAAATAAACCCAGGGACTCGGTTTGCTGCAGTGTGTTGATTTGGGGGACATCTGAGTGGTATCAGAGCCAGGAAGAAAATTATGTAAGAAAACAAAGATGAGAAAAGCTGGAGGAAGGGGTTCTGGCATTGGGCACCCAGCGGGGTTGTATTGGCCCTGGCACAGTGCATGTGTGTGAGCACAGCTGCACTTGCTGCTGGTGTTTCTGGTGCTGGAAAGCTTTTTTCAGCAATAAAAAGGAACCTTCTTGTCCCTCAGGTTTGTTTTGAAAAGGGGCTTAGGAACAATGAGGATTAATGAGCAGATAGAGAACGAAAGGCAGGGTTTGAGTCTCAAAATGTGTGTGCATTTCTGAGCGGGTGTTTGCGCCAAGATAAACGCTGCCAGGAATCAACATCGCACACATGAAAGGCGAATCACAGATTGGCTCTGCATGCAGGAGGAGGGCATGTGTGTTAAAATGGAACCGCTCCGGGTTCCACAGTAGCGCTGGGTAGAAGGGGCCAGGGCTGGGGAGGCGTGAAGTGATGTCTGATGGCAGCAGTGGGTGAATCATCTCACAGAAATTGTAAGCCAGGAGGAAATGCAGAGGAGAAAATCCTTCCCGGCCTGCCTGGGCAAACGGTGCTGCCCATCTGCACTGCATGTGCTGCCTACAGGTTCTGAGGATCTTCACAGAGACAGGCGCGTGGTGCTGCTGTTGGGGTGAGAGTCTCTCTAGCATCACGGCTCAGGGTGAGCACGGTGCAGAGTGAGTCTCAGTCTGCATCCTGTGCACATCCAAGGCACAGACCTCATGCAAACCCTCTGCATCGCTTCTTGTTGAACCAAACCATGGTCTGCCTCCATCCCCACTTAGCATGGCTGTGAGACAGTGACCATAGGCTGCTGTCTGTCACTTAGTGGTCACAAGACATCAAAGGACCACCATGACAAGGACACGGCGTTCATGAGGCATTGCCATGGGGCTGAGCAATCCCCTTTATTCCCAGCTTTGGACTGTTTGTGAGCTGTGCATGAAAGGAGGAAGTAGGGACAAGCTGATGAAGGAGGACTTTGTTCAGAAGCTTTGGGTACGGTACCAAGCAGGGCTTGCTAGACCCTTAATGAGCTGATCTGGCTTTGGGCTGCACGTGATGCACGGGCTGACTGTATCCCCTTGCAGCCAGAGGAGTCTTTGGTGTTGCTTTGCTGCTCTCCAGCTTCGCCACTCTCCAACTTTGCTGTGCTGCTCCTTGCCCTGTCCCTTCCTCCCACGCCCTGTGCTGGCCTCCTCAGCCATCACGGTGTGCCTGCCTTATTCCAGTCTTCTCAGCACGGGGTGTTAGCACGGGGCTATGTCTCAGGCTCATCTTTGAGCAAGCAGGGGGATGACGCAGAAGCTCTGCGGGGTAGAACAGCTGCTGTGTGTTGGCTGCAGATGCTTGGGGCTGCACTTAGCTGCCTGTGTCAGCAGGGACACTGGCTTGTTTGGGCTCCCAAAAAGGAGCCAGGGAGGCTGGGAAGGTCTTTGATGATCCTCCAAGAAATTTCAAGCATCTGAGAAAGGACACCCTCTGCAGCACATCCTCATCCCCATTCATTACCCATCCCCATTCCCTGTTCCTATCCCCATCCCGTCCCTGTCTCTCCAGCGGCCGTCCCGTCTGAGTGGGAGAAGCCGCGGGAAGCGAGGGAAGACACTTCCTCCAGCGCCGGATCTGAGCTCACCTCCTGGCCCTTGATCCCTCCCGCCTGCGGTATGTGGGTCAGCGGGGAAGCACGACCGCCAGCGACGTCCCTTCCTCTTGTCTCCCTGGAGAGGCGTTTTTAAAGGAACAAATAGGCTTGGCCCAAAGTACTGTGCAGCACGGGTTTTAGTGGTGTTTTTGTGAAAGCTGGAACAATGTACTCAGCACCGGGGGGAATTGGGACCTGCATCTAGGAGCATTATGTTTTGCCATTTGTTTCTCCCCTTGCTGTGCCTACCTTGCCCTGCTATAACATTTCCAAAATAAGGAAGGGGAAGGAGGTTGCGGTGGTCTTACTGGGAAGAAAACCATGCAAGCATGGACTAACCCAGGGTCCCTGCTTCTGTGAATACACAGACCTGGCACTCAAAGTCCCTTGGCAGGTCCTAACCTCCTGTTAGCCCTTATCTGCCATAAGGTTCCCAGCAGTGGTCCCAAGGCATTGCATCCATGGCCTGATGATGTGGGGCTGATGGGCAAATGGGGATGCTCTCTGGTTTCTGCTCCATCTAGAGCCCTGAGCAGAGCTGGGAGCAGGGATTGCCTCAGCCACGTTGCTAACCACTGCATCATCATACCTCTTGAGTACCTTCAACCATTGCCTTCTCTACCTTTGAACCCGCCACAAGTCAGCAAGTTGGCTATCTTTATTAAGTCAAAGTGGGAAGGAGCCATGTGGGGAGCTATAGCTGAGCTCTACTCTTTGTATGACCACTCTGTTTGATGGGATGCTCTCCTTGGTCAGCCTCTGCTACAGCAGAGGCAGGGGAGAGGGCTGCTCATGTCACCAGCCCCATTGTTGGCTCTTCCTGCACCCCAAGCATCTGCAGAGCTCCTTCAGCTCAAAACAAGGGGCAGGTTGCACATCCCTAAGGAGTGGGAGCCCTGCTGTCCACAGAGGTGTCCTCCAGATTCACAGCCTCCTCCAGTCCCAACATCCTCTGCAAGCCAGGTTGTTGTTCCCAGTAATTTTAATTCACTGTTGTTACCAAAACCTCTTTTTATTCATTGCTTGTGGTAAGCCTTTTCTCTGAGGTAGAGCAATTTGCCATGGGAGTCTGTTTTGTTTAGCAGCTTTAATTGGGAGCTATCTCCTCTCCCCAACCCGGAGCTGGGGATGCTGAGCACTCGGTGCTGAGTGCTGGCCAGGGCTCACTTTGATCTCAGCATGTGAGTGCACATTTTGGGTGAGAGATTGATCCTGCTTATTTGCGTGTAAATCTTGGAGCAGTTAAGATCCGAATCTGGCCCTTTAAATTTAATACACGCTTTATGCTTTTATTTCCGTGTTTCTTAAAGCAATTTCCAAAAATAACAAACTTCAAACATGACGGGGCCATCTCACATTTTACTGCCTTGGCTGCAGTAGAAGGAACAGTTCTGGAAGCACATTATCCACTTTACCGAGCCCTGCCCATCTTGGCCGCCCTCCCGCCCCTCTCCCCCACTGCAGCCTGGCCTTGGCTTTTCTCTTCTTGTGTTTGCTCCTCTCTGAATTTATTAAGGAATACTTCTGATTAAATTGGCTCCTTGAGAGCCTGCAATTAATTCTGAAGGGCCGGCTCTTCCAGAGCTTCCCTGTGTGGTCCCTGAGAGGCCAAGCTGAGGAGGTTGTTTTGCAGCAGGAATTTTCTCTTAATGGGGACCTGGCTATTTTCTCCAGCAGTCTCATGCTGCTGGAGGACCGGCTGCTGTTGGGTGCTGAGAGGCCTTGCGGAGCTCCTGCTGTAGGTACAAGGGAGATAGAAGTCAGAAAGCAGCAGGGAATGTGGCACAGGGCTTCAGGATGCACCAGGCTGTGTGCTCCAGCCCCTTCTGCCCCCTTTGACTGTTTGTCTGTCTTGTGCAGCCTGCCCCCCTTGCTCCTTCTCACTGTGGGTAGACAGAGATTTTTTCCTTTCCACATTGCTTTTTCTTGAAAGCCTGCATTTCCTCCCAAAAGCACACACCAAAACCATTAAAAAGGGAGAAGGTTGAGGGTGGAGCTGAAATAATCTCAAATAATAAAAGCTTCCTAAAGCAGACAGACAGACAGACAGACAGTGGTTTTTCCATAGGTGAGTTAAGAGGAGATATGGGCTCCTGGTCCTGACCAGGGGATGGGATGTCAGCTAGCACAGCCAGCAGCTCTCGGAAGGCAGAGAGGTATCCCCATGCACTCCTCCTTCCAGCTGCCTCCTTCCAGCCTCTGCCGCATCTCTGGTTTTCATTTCGTATTGACATCCAGTTCCCATCATGCCAACACCATGAGTTGCCTGTTGGTTTATTTAATTGCTGTTCAATTGATGTGCCTTGTTTGCTGTGTTTGGATCTGTCTTCTTGCTGGTGGGGTTAGGAGGGATGGTAAAACCATGCTGATGGAGACTGGAGCCGCCTGGAGGTTGGGAAACCCTGGCTTTGTGAGGAGGGAAGAAATGCTGTGTTCATGACACTGGATCTGGATATCCCATACCTCCAGTTGAGATATGGGACCTTTTGGCCCTAATGATGGTAGCAAAATCATAGAATCATTAAGGTTGGAGAAGACTACTAAGATCATCTAGTCCATCCATCAACCCATCAAGGTTCTTGTGGTACACTGGCTGGACATGTGGGGTTAACAAGTCGTGTGATGGGACTGCCTCTGCCCAGACTGCCTTCAGCACTGAGGTTGGTTCTTGTTTTGTTCAGTGCCCTAACCCCATTCAGTCATAGCCCTGACCTTTCTTCATTCTCTCTCCCTAGCGTGGGTTGGCTCCTTGGCCATGGGCATGATTTTCTTCTGCTCTCCCATTGTGAGCATCTTCACTGACCGCATCGGCTGCAGGACCACAGCAGCCTTGGGAGCTGCCATCGCCTTCATCGGGCTCCTCTCCAGCTCCTTCACCAAGTAAGGATAAAAGTCTGGGGCAGACGGGGGTGTTCAGCCTGGATAAACTACAGCCCACATCCCTCTCCAAGCTGCAGTTTTGTCCTTAACAAGCATGAGCTTTACTCAAGCGTGGGGCTTGCTGCACGTTTCCCCAGGCAGGTGCTCTTTAATGTGCGTTTTGATGGTAGCTCTACCCAATGTGATGTGATAGACTTTCTAACCCAATGCATTTCCATCTCGGTGAGAGCAAAAAGAGGTCGCCCCCACTGTCCTTTACTCACAGCTCTTTGCATGTTGTCTCAAAGGCACTGCATCCTCCAGAGTGTCATTTGCCTCAGTTTGTCTGAATAAAAATTTTGCTGTGGGTTGGGTTTCAGTTCCAATCAATATTGTTTTAATTAGAATGCTGCAAGAAGTGGTTTTTCAAGCAAAAACTTGCTGGTTTCATAGAGGGCGTGCCTGGCGTGCTCCCACCCTGGGGTGCCTTGTTGGGAACCGTGGCCCCCTGCATCTGTAGTTGCCCTGTCACCATGCAGAAGGGTAGGGCAACAGGGACATCTCCCTGGAAATTGAGGACTCTCAGGGTCATGGGGCTGGGGATGCCTCTGTCATTGGATTTGGCACAAAGGGCTGGGTTCATATCAACCACCATGCTTTAGGAAGAGAGAAATCTTGCTGTGTGAGGTATTTTGTGGTTGTACTGGAATTGCTAAGTCACATCTTGAAACAATGGTGAAAAACCTGGTGGGAAAACAGGGCCAACCCAAGGGAGCTCAGGGGCATGCAATGTACCTGAGTGACCAGAAGGGGTGGAGCCAGGATCCACCACTTCCCAAACCTCATTTAAGGGTTGGCAGTGGAGGCAAGGGTATCTTGTTGGAGTTTCCTGCATACTTGAGGCCTTCTGAAGGCAAGCATCTTCTTTCCTTTATTTCTGTGCCCATGGCTGTTGTATTTGAGCAAACCTCCACTTGCTACACCTAGGACCTTGCTATTACTGCTGCATTTTCTGTTGTGTTACAGAGCTGAGCTTTGAATTCCATCCCTTCTGCTTCTCCCTCCCCTCTGCATTTTCTGCCTCTGAAGCTCTGCCAGCAGGGCTGAGCCAGGGCTCTTCCCCTGGGGAGCATCAGTGAGGGGCAGCCACTGGAGGGGCATTTCCTCCTCACAGTAGAGCTTGTTACCTATGGGCACTTTGTTACCCACTGGGACCTTATTATCCTTGGGAGGCTTCCTTGTCCTGACCCACAGGAGACCTTATCCAAAAGGACTTGTTATCCGTGGGAGAGCTCCGTGTTCCAGGAGGATGTGGACTTCTGGAATACCTCCTCTTCCAAACAGATTCATTATCCGTGGGAGAACCTCATTCTTCATAGGAGACTCCCTTGTCTCAGGGAGATTGTACTCTGTTCCTATCAGGGAGCAGCTGGTTGCTTTCCCAGACAGCAGGGTGGCAAATCCTGACTAAGCAGTGAAGCTGGAAGGAGTCCTAGCTTTGGTGATGTCCCACAAGGATGTCTTAGTGCTGATGGAGAGCAGATGGGAACAGAGACATTTGTCTCCCTTTATCCCACATATCAGCTTAGCTGTGGCACCAAGGCTGGTGTAACCCAGCTGAGGTGGCCAGGGCTGGAGAGTGTGCGGTCAGAACTGTCCTGCTGCCTACTGACTCCAGGATGTGTTTCTGATGTGGAGTTGCCCCGACGTAGCTGAAAATTGCCTTTCAAGACAGCAGTTTGTCTTGTAGCCCCTGGGCACAGCTTTCATGTTCCCTGTCCTGCTTGGCTTGCTAAAGAGAAGAGTTTGTCATGGAAGAAATGATGTGCTTGTAAACATTTGCTCAGTTTTGAACTGTTCTGTTAGATCTGATCTGCTTTTTATTTGCTCTGTGAGCAGTACTCAGCATTTCACATGAGCAGTTCTGAGTGTTGGAGAGAAGACCCCGTTGGTGCAGCATTGCTTGCCCAGACCTATCTATTGCAGTGTCTTCCAATGCAGCATTTTGTGGCAGACTTTTGCAAGTGAATGTATTACACAGGGATGAAATAATACTCCATCTGGAGTGAACAGAAGGGTGTTATGCACTCCTTTACTTCAGCTAAGGCAGGAGCTGGGTTTCTTTGGGAAAACCAGGCTGGCCTTGGGAAGAAACTCCTTCCAAAGGCTCTCAGACTTCCTGCTGTTCTGTAGGGCAGCCGCATCGCTCCCTGCTTGAGCACAGACACCTCTGTAAGGTATAAATGAGATCTATTAACCATCTAATTGAAGCTCCCAGAGGAGCTTAAAGGAGAACATAATTAAGGAGCCTGGAGCCTGGGCAGAAATGTGATGTTCTCTCCCTAAGTGCCTAATAACTGAGGTTGGTGCCTTCTGCTTTGAAATACTGGGTGCAGAATGTTTTCAATTAGTTGTTTCAGTGCAAAGAAAGGGGGGAAAAAAAAAAAAAAAGACTTGTAACTAAAAATAACACCCTTTGCCTACCTTAGAAAACTGCTTGCAGTATTTAAAAACCACTCACTCAAGCCTGCTTCCCAAGGCACGCAGGTTGGTGCTACCTCCTCCTCCTTGCAGAAAGCACTCTCCAGACAGTCTTCATTTTCCTGGAGGTTTAACATGCCAGCTGTGGATTGAGGATAATCCCTGCCTTGGCTGGGGAATAAGCTCCTCGAGGCCAGGCTGACTATGTGGGGTATGCTTGCCCTTAGGCTCAACACAAGGGTTTGCAGGGCAGCAGGTGAGACAGCTTCCTTGCCTCCACATATTGTGACCATCTCAATGTCTTCCTCCCACTAGGTCTCTGGAAGTTCGCTATTTCACATATGGCATCCTCTTTGGCTGTGGCAGCTCCTTTGCCTTTCAGCCCTCGCTGGTCATCCTTGGTCACTATTTCAAGCGTCGCCTTGGCCTGGCCAATGGCATCGTGGCCGGCAGCAGCTGCCTCATCTCCGTGCCGCTGCCCTTCTTCCTGAAGATGGTGGGAAAGGCCATCGGGCTGGCGCATACATTCCAAGTGCTCAGTGCCTTAATGCTCATCCAGATCTTCTTGTCGCTGACATATCGGCCCCTCCTGCCACCCTCCTGTGACTCTCAGCATGATGGGCAGGACAAACTGGGCAGCCGGAGTATGCGGCAGCAGTGCTGGGCCCAGATGCGCAAGTATTTCAACTTGAGGGTTTTCCGGAGAAAGACCTATCGAATTTGGGCCTTTGGGATTGCTACAGCTGTCCTGGGGTATTTTGTACCATACATGCACCTGGTAAGAGCTTTGACTAGGGGTGGAGATGCAAAGGCAAAAGTGGGCAGGAGGAGGGAAACAGCAGGGACTGAGCCATCAAAAGCTTCAAAACTAAGAAACTGCCTTGTGAATGGGACTAGAGGAGGGGAAAAGCAGTTGGTAATGCTCCCACATGTTCTCTGTTTTGGGGATGAGCATCAATGGTGGGCAGGGAGGGGGCTGCAGGGTGTGAGGCGGGTGGAGGTGATGTGACCATGTAGTGTAAACATGGGTATCACACAACCAACCCCAAATCCAGGAGCTCACTGCTGAAGTGAATTAATTGTGGATTCATGTCCTTATGTCCTTCCCTCCATTCTAGGTGAAATATGTGGAGAAGGAATTTAAAGAAACCAAAAAAGACTGGATTCTCCCAGTCTGTCTTGGAGGCATGTCTGGGCTGGGGCGCTTGATTTCAGGCCGCATTGGGGACTGCATACCTGGGCTGAAGAAGATTTACCTGCAGGTAATCATGGTGCCTGCTCTACTTGGCTGCCCTTGGGTGGCCCATATTCCCTGCCAACAGCTTGTCACTCCTTCCAGTGGGACACTTGGTGGATATTCTGTCCCTGGGCCTTGTAGCTTTGCTTGTGTGATCAGATGACTCTGGCTTTGCTGGTCCTCATCATGTCTGCAAAGCTAAGAAAACACAAAGCCCGTTACTTGCTCCTCTTGGTGCTCCATGCTTGGGGACCTCCCCATTCCTGCCCAGCAGAGATACCCTCAAGTGACCAGAGGGATGGAGCAGAATGGCTTCCTGCTGCCTCTCCCCAACGACATGCCTGCTTTTGTCTCCCCAGGTTGCATCCTTTGTTCTGTTCGGCATCATGTGCATGATGATCCCGCAGTGCCGAGGGTTTGAGGGCGTCATCGTCATCTGCCTCTTCCTCGGCCTTTGCGATGGCTGCTTCACCACCATTATGGCCCCCATTGCCTTTGAGCTGGTGGGGCCCATGCAAGCGTCCCAGGCCATAGGGTACCTGATGGGGCTGATGGCTGTGCCCATGACTGCGGGCACACCAATTGCAGGTTGGTGACACTGTGGTGCTGCACCTGGATCCTGCTCTTGGGAAGGAGCAGATGCTTATGGCTGCTGTCACTGACGGTGGTGTTTTGGCATAGGAGCTTTTGGACTTTCTGGCTTATTGTGTTTTGTGGGGTTTGCATGCAGTATCTCTGTGCTTTTCTCCATGCCAAGGAAAGTAGGGGACAGAGAAAGGGACGCAAGAACAAAGTGACCACATTAACTGATTGCAGTTGGAATCTGAGCTAAAAATTGTCTGGGAATGATTCATTGCCAGAAGGGAATTCCTAGAATTAGGGAAATCTAATGTGGGCTGTACAGAGCATCCTGCATCAGAAGGATTTTCCAGAGCCGATAAATGGCAATGTGTTATTTTTGAAGGGTGCTTACTCAGCCTGCATTGGAGACTGTTTGGCATGTGTCTGATTTTTCTCCTGTCCTGGTTAAATAAGCAGGATAACCACCATTGCTCTTCTCTTCCAGGATACTTCAATGATTATTTTCAGAATTACCATGCTGGTTTTTACTTCGCTGGAGTGCCTCCCATCATCGGCGGCTTGGTGCTCTCCGTCGTCCCGCTGGTGCATCAGAGGATGCTGCAGAAGCAGCGCTTGGATTCTGGCAAGGACAAGATGCTGAGCCCTGAGGCAGTGGTGAATGGCGAGCTACTGCCGGGCTGTCCTGCCTCTGAAGCACACATGTGATGTGCCAAGTGCACAGTTGCCACCAGCATCCTCCACAGCCCAAGCACAGGCCCTTTTCTAGCCAGACTGTAATTCTCAATGATTTCAGATGCACTACATTTGTAAAGGACAAGAAATAGTTCTTCTAGTTGAAGGCTTTTAACTAGCAGAAACACTTCTTCTTGGGACAGTTTCAATTTTCAAGCCGCCTTTTTTTTCCTCTAACCATTTTTCTAAGGAGAATTCTCATCAGGATTCAAACTTGATTATCTCCCCAGTTTTCTATATGTCACAACAGAGGTTTACAGATAATAAATGTGTTTTTAAAGGAGGTCATAGGTGGAGGCTTGTTGTCCCTTCCAGATGCCCTGTCCCCTCTGGTGTGCTATGTCTGGGCAGCACAGTCCCTTCCGCAGGGGACACAGCTTTGGAGGAGGAATGGGCAGCAGGACCTGCTTTGAGCTGTTTCTCTCCTTTTCCACTGCATTTACTCATGGGGTTGATGAAAGTATCCTGCAAAATCTACCATAAAAGCACAGGGGGAGACAGGCAAATTTCTAGGCACCTCTCACCTCCACGTTCGGTGCCTGAAGACTGTGAAGCCCTGAGCAGTGAAACCCACAGTAGGATGGATACAGGAGGCATGGGAATTAGGAATAGCTCAGGAGAGGGCAAGGACTGAAGGTGGCTTCCATCCTGCCTGTGGAATTGTCATCCATCGGATTTTTCTCCCCATCGCCTGCTGTTAGAAACAGGAGCCTTGTAAAAAGCTCTGCATCCTGCATGTCCCTCTGGCCTTTTTGTTTTTTAATTCGCATTGGCTAGTGCATTGTAAGGTCTTGTGGTCTGTGCTTCTGTTCCTTTTGTCCCTGTGCAAGCTGGAGAATATACTGGTGTGTTGTGATGTGTCTGTTCCTCTAAGCAAGGCGTCTGTTTCACTTCCCCTCCTTTGGCTTTTCTGAGTCTGCTTCTGCCTTTCTGCAGTGTCATCTACCACAAAATCTTTGTTCTGACCATAGTGCCCCATGAGGCAAGCTCATGACGGATTTGAATGGTAGAAACATCTCCTTTTGCCCAGAAATAGAAGGGGTGCTGCCTCAAACTCTGAAATCTTTGCAGATTTCCACGTGCCTTAAGTGCTTTGCTTGCTCATAGAGGCCTTTCCATGGGAGCTCAATGCTGCACTGGCATGGGAGCAGCGCTTGATCAGATGGAAGTCCTGCCTGACTCAGCATCCCTGAAGGGTTGGTCTTTTTATCTGCTTATTATTGGAGCCTCTTAATATTGAAGGCGCTTAGCTCCGTGTCTTGTCACCCTGCCCAACTTCAGTGGAAGCGGTACATCTCATACCATCCTAGCTCAAAAACTGTCAACAGCCTCCCCAACCTGCTGTGAGCTTTGTCCAGTTAGGGTCATGACTTTGATCAACATGAAGTCAAAACAAGCCATCGGTCAAGGCAGGAAAGGCAATGAAAGGTACAGTCTGCATGCACAATTGGAAGAGCAAAGTCTGCCATGATGGTAGGAAGCTGTGCACAATGGAGACAGTTTTGATGCTGGCTGCTAGCTGTTGTGCATCTAGCTTTTCTCTTGAGTGTCCTGGCCCAGTGCACCCCAGCCTCCTCTGGGCAGGTGAGGCAACACTAGGGAGAAAAACCTGCCTTGTGCTCCTCTGTAATGAAAAACCCCAGCTTCGCCCAGTGAGGTGCACTCGTTGCTTCAGGCAGCCACATGGCCTTATGCAAGCGTGCATCAAGTGCAGGACGTGCCCCGGCAGCACTGGCTGGGACTGCCTTCCTAAATCTTTAGCTTCAGGGTGTTCCAAAGTGAGTTGTTGTCTTCTTTTTTTTTTTTCCCCTCTTATTTTCATGGCTGGGTGAAACGCCAGATTTAACCCCTCTTGCTCTGGTAGGGAATGATGCTCCTGTGGCATCTCATGAAACTTTGGGCAGTCCCTGCCCAGGCTCTGGTTGGCCACAGTGGAGCCTTCCAGCCTTTACTTCTCACAACTTCCATGGCTTTCTTGTGCATCTGTACCCAGCAGAGGTTTGTTTGGGGGTTACCTTGGATATTTCAGCTTCCAGAGTTTTCACGCTGGCAGAGTTCACTTCTCCTTGTCCAGCTGGCTGGAGGAAATGGGGCTGCACTGGAAAGCCTCAGCACATTTGCCAACTCTTTTGGATGCTTTCTTCCCAAAGCCAGCTGCCCTTTAGCACCATGTACTCAGCAAGGGCTGCTGGTGCCTGGCCTGCTCCCTCATGCAGAGGCATTGGCTGCGTGTTTGCTGGCTGGGAGCAGAGATGCACACCGGACTTTGCTCTAGGGTTATCGCCGTGCTTTTGCTGGCTCCCCCTATACAATTTTTTTTATTTTTTTGTGGTTTATTTTTGTTTTTGTTTTGTTTTGTTTTTGCAAACATTGCAATACCCTTAGCACTACATCAAGGACTTGCCTTGCTCCGGATGCCCCCATTCTCACCCGTCCCACGAAGCAAAGCCCAACCCCGGTGCTGTGTCCACTTGCCCCAGTGGACATTTTGGTGACCTGCAGGATGTGGGCTTGATGTCTGGACTAACAGCAATGTGGCTCCTGACTTTGTTTACAGCATCCCAATCAAGGCCTGCAAAACAAATCACCTCTGAGCGTGGGCAGCAGGCTCAGTAGGTCTCTCTGAGCCGAGGCAGCGAACCGCTCTGTCCCACCTTCATCGCCCCTGCAGGGCACGGGCCTCCTCAAGAGAGTCAGTGCAACTCCTGAGTGCCTCTTCCAGTCCCAAAATCTCCTTCCATGACATCTGTCCTCAAACCTCTTCGTTGCTGACCTTCCAGCTCTGGCTGCCAAGAGCAGCGTGGTTGCGAGGCACACTGTGAGCAATTAGTGTCTGTTTTGCTAAGGAATTAAGCTTTTGTTGTTGTTTTTTGTGTATGTAGTGAGGCATGGCATGTAAGATGATCTGTTTCCCAGAGGAAGTTTTCAGGTAGCCAAACATTTATGTTCAAAGGGGAAGATGTCTGAGCTGAGCCACATATGAGCACCAAGGTGGAGGCTTGAGTTTTGGGGTAATTAACAAGACATTAGGGTCTGTGGCTGAGAGCAGGTGCATAATTCAGTGCAGAATTCAGGCCCATAGCAATGCTTTGGGTCATGCTTTGGCTTTAAATGAGTATTTAAGGCACAGCTGGGAAGGGTGGAAGAGCTGCACCTCGCAGAACTGGCCTAATAGGAGCTTGTAAGATGTAGGTGAAGAAATTGGTAAAACTGAACTCTTACAATTTTCCTTTTTATTTTTTCTTTTTTTGATATCTGTTCCTTGTAAGTGATTTATATTCCCTTAAAATTTTGTATCTTAAAGTAAAGTGTTTGAATGTGTGTCTTAAAAGTATGACCCGTCCTTTCAAAATGTGAATTTCTGATTGTTGATATATAAAAAAAAAAAGTTAAAAAAAAAAACAAACAAAACCATCCCATATTAGCACTTCTTTTGTAATGAATGTTTTATGAATGTTAAAAAAAAAAAAAAAGAAAAAAAAGCATAGAATAAAACCAGTTTAAAAAGGAAGGGGGGTTGTGGTTTCCTGAAGAAATACATCCCAGCTGGGTACCCAAAGCTGTGTCAGAGCACCAGGCCAGAAAAGGGTGACTGTGCATCAGTGAGGTTGCCATAGCTTGTGGAATTGGAAACAGGGCTTTTAGCAAGGGTCTTATCGTAACGATTTGTTTATACTAGCTGCTTTAATTGACATTAGATGAAAGCTGACATAGGCATTAATTTGGTATAGCAGAGGCTTTTTTTCTTTTCTTTTAATGTGCATCTCAACTCTTTTTCAAGTCAGGGATATTTACTGCAAATAATATTAAAAAAATCCCCAGCAGGAGATAAGAGGCAGTAAAAAGGAATTCAAAGGCTGCGAGGCAGTGGCAACGAGCTCCTCTACGAGCCGGCATCCCATGCAAGGAGCCTCGGTGCAAAAAAGCCCTACTCTATCCTGGAGTGATCTTATGGGGATGGCTGGAAGCTGAGAGGTGCTGTGCTACGTGATAAAAGTCACCTGCACACAGGCTGCTCGCTGAACCCCAGGAGCATGAACCTGTCACTGCCCACCTCCACAAGCCCCATACAAATACACAAATAGATACATACATACATATATACATACATATATATATATACACACATATCCTAGGTGTGTCTGTGCGCCTGCCTGCTGGGAACCATTTATTCTTATGAAACGAATATTTGTATGTGTATTTTATATATTAAATACTAAGCACTATGTCTTGTGTTAGTTTGCTAGCAGCTATGAATTGCACATGTGCTTTAGCTGCCTCTGTGAACAGCGCTTTATCTATGTCTGGTCACGTTTAGAGGTACGCACACAGTGTGGACTGTGCTGTTTGGGTTTGCTGAGTGCCTGCCAGTGGTCAATGGGGCATTGCCCTGTGGTGGGACAGCAGGAGCAGCAGTGCCTGCTTGGGTTTTAGGGGCTTTAATGCAGAGAACTGAAGACAACGCTGGAAATCATTTCGTACTGGCAGCAAGGTGAAACAAGGGATGAAAAAAATATGTATGCATACATATATGAGTGGTATTTGGGGCTGTTTTGGTGTGCTGGTGTGTGCTGGGTGAGCAGGGCTCCAGCTATTGTGACTCATCTCTTCCTCCGAGACACTGTACTGCTGGACTATAAATCCGTTATCGGCCCATCTACAGCATTGTTCAGCCCTGGCGTACGTGGCCGGCACCTCGTCCCCCCAGCATGCTTGGCCCCGCTGCCTTCTCCCGCCTACATTGATGCTTTCACCAGCCGTGCTCAGTGCAGCTTGGAAGTCTTTTCCCAGCCCTCCCGCTGAAGCCCACTAGAAATAAATCACTTGGTTATTCCTGTCCCCGCACCACACACCACCTCAGATGCCACCGTCCCATTACCTACTGGGCTGCCAGCCTTCATGCCAGTCCCCCGCCTGTTCGCATCCTGCTATTCCCTTCCTTAGCCTCCCTGCTTTGTGCTCATTCTTCTTTCCCATCTCTTCCTCTGTCCTCCATCCCCTCTAGCTCTCATCATTACAAACTGAAGCAAACTCATCCCCAAGGCACCACCAGCATTGTTTCCAAGTGAATCTGGTTTATATAGAAGTCAGCAGTGCCTACAGAGATTAACTTATATAAGTCTTCCACTGCACATCTGTTTTCATTTCACCCACTCAGACAATAGCATATGTTGGTTAACCTATAACTGGCTGAGGCTGGAAGGGACTTCTGGGTCCATCTGGTGCCATAGAGAGCAGGGTGCCCAGGATTATGTCCAGAAGCTTTAAAGGTAACACCACAACCTCTCTGGGCATTCTGTGCCAGAGCTCCATCACCTACACAGCACAGAAGTGCTTCTTGAATTTTAGATGCAATCTTCTGCACTCCAGTTTGTACCCATTGCTTCTGGTACTGGCACTGGGCACCACTGACAGGAGTCTGGCTCCACCTCTTTGCACCTCCCTTCAGCTATTATGGCCTTGAATGGGATATCCAAGCATCCTCCAGGCTGAGCAGCCTGATCTCCCTCAGCCTCTTCTCACAGGAGAGGTGCACCGGATCCTTCATCACCTTGGTGGCCCTCTGTTGGACTCTTTCCAGTACGTCCAGGTCTCTCTTGCACTGAGCAGCCCAGAACTGACCCAGTACTCCAGGTGTTGGCCTCACCAGTGCTGAGCGGATGGGCAGGACCACCTCCCTTGACCACCTGGCAGTACTAACGCATCCCAGGACACCATTAGCCCCTGTCAGCAGCCTTTCAATGTCCCCTTGGATGGCAGTGTGGCCCCATCACAACAGTGACACTCACTGCAGTCACAGCTCCGCTCACTGCTGTCACTCTGCAGCACGCCAAGCAGCACCTTGATGCTACCACACGGACCGTGCACTGCACAAGCTGTTTCTCTTGGGAGCCCCAGACCTGACAGCAGTGCATGACAATGTGTGAAAACACAGAAATCCTACACAAACAGCGCAGCCTGAGTCTGTTCCACGAAGTAGTCATTGTCATGGAGGCTCGATGCCTGCTTTTTCACATGCTTGGCTCAGCAGGGGATTCATTCAGGAGAACAGTTGGAGCATGCAGCATCAGCATCTCATTAGTGTCAGAGACAATATCATCTCGTTTAAGACTAAAAAGAGGGCTTAGTTTTCCCCATATAACTTTGTTGTTAGGGCTTAGGAAGCCACAACGCAGCTGAGTTTAGATTCATTATGTTAAAAGCCCCCAAACAGGTCCTGACACACAGCAGTTGGGAAGGACAAACTCGCAGCAAAGAGCTCCGCTTTCCTCCCCGCCTCTGCACTGCCAAACAGAATTCCTGTCAGGGAACAGGCTGCAGGGCCCTCTCCAATTTCAGTTTGAACCGGTCAGAGCAGACAGACCACAAAGCTCCAGATGTAGCCCCTGGCAGCTGGGAAGAGCTCATACTGAAGAATCCTGAGCAGAATCTCTGCTCTGCACATCCCCTGGGAAGCCCACCAACCTTCCTCCTTTCCACAGCCAGACCATCCCACACAGCGCTGCCAAGCATCAGCTTGGCTGTGAAACTGCTGCCAGCTTGGATGGCACCCAACAGGCAGGGCACCGCGTGTCTGCATCCAAACACTGCCATCCTTCCCCGCCTTCTGCTGCGATGCCATCAGGCCTCAGCCCAGGAACAGCTCTGGCTTCCTTCTCAAGGACCAGACTGAGGTGAGGGAAGCACCGGCAATAAAGCAAGCTTCCAAGCTTCCCACACCCTACAAAATTTCCTTCCCACTCAAGTAAGCATTTGCACATACATCAGCTACTAAATTTAGGGCGAAGCTTTTAGCCATATGTGAGAGCTTCTTATGAAAGCCACAAACACAGTGAGGTGTTCGGTGCATTTCCAGTGGGACTCAGCACTAAGCCCCAGTCCCTGATGGGCGCCCATAAAAGTCACAGCTACCACTTGAAAGATAACTTACAGCTTTGGTGCCCCATGCTATCCACTGACAGATTTACACAAGTCTGGTACATAGATTTACTGCTTCTGGTTTATGTACTAAGGAGCAATAAACACTTCTGAGAACTTAACTTTGTACCATTCCAGATCTTTTCAGCTTCAAGGGAAAAGCACATACATTCTTACCACATCCATCAGTATTTACTCCGACACATTCCCAGTGTAAGAAGAATAAACCCAAGGAGTGATGATCAAGCACAAAATTATCACTTCATGCATTTTATTGAGTCTATTTAAATTTGCATTATGACATCTTACATAGGGAACAAACTCCTCCTAAATATTAGCTATCAAACCTGATCGAACTGTTGTCCGATGACCCCGGAGTACCATTTTGTACTAAACAAGTCCAATATAAACAGGTGTAAAGCACTGTACAAAACAACAACAACAAAAAAAAGAAAAAAAAAAGAAAAAAAAAGAAAAAAAATAGAAAAAAAAGAAAGAAAAAAAATAATAAAAAAAAATAAATCTCTTACATTCTCAGTTGAATTCAGGGCTTCCCAACCAACAGCTTGACAGCAGAGCGAGATTCAGGAAGGGAGTGCGGGTATTTCAGCTAAAGGATCAAAACCACAAAAAATAACCAAAACAAATCCAAAAGTATCCTTCCCTGTAAGAGGAAAAAAAAGAAGAGGAGAAAAAAAAAAGATACCTCAAAAAGAAGTTGGGAAGCCCTGGTTTAACAAATGCAAATTTATTTTCTTTTTTAACACAACACAACTTTAATGTACTTTGGGTAAGCTATCATCAATCAATCAATCTTCATCCTCTTTCTTCCCTCTCTAGTCAAGAACAAACAAACAGCCTGGTGCATGCAGTGATTGGAAATACTTCTGAATTTGTTATAAATTCACTTATGGTGGCTCCAAGCCAACTCTCACTCAAAGCGAGCAGGCAGATGCCCATAACAACTGCGCACCACATCAGCTCCAAACATCATTACATCTCCTCATCATGCAACCCAAGGCCCTGCAGGAGGACGGTGAGAAAAATGAGACGTCGGGCAGCATGAACATACACGGTACAGTAACAGTAAGAATCTCAAACCAAAGGTAAGGCTGCAGCTCAAGTCAACTGGATGGACCTCTGTGTTGTGGTGTGACAGTGAAGGTGATGTTGGGAGACTCAGAAAACATCGAGCTGCTAATAGTCACAGACGTGGTCAGCCCTGCCAGCCCTTCTCTCGTCTTCCAGCTAGATTCTCTGATTAGACACCATGTGGAACCCTCCCCATTGTGTAGACAACCATCACAAGATAAACATCCACTGCAATTAGACAGGGAAACAGTCCTCTGGCCCGACATATTTGCATAATCCAGCTAACTGACAGGAAACTGGAATGACAGTCATTACGGTCCATTGTGTCAACATTAGTGGGAAATACATTAGTTTGCAAGTTGACACAATGGACAATTATGGCTCCTTCAAAACTGGTAGAGTATCACGTTAGTGCAGCTGCTGTGCATGCACATTAATACTTCCTACTAAAAGTCTTTAAACATTTAATGAGCAATTTCTACACATGCTGTTGCTACAGTAATGAAACCGTGTTTAAAACAAGTCAATTAACTGCCTACAAAAAAAAAAAAAAAGAAAAAAGAAAAAACCCGAACCTCTTGCAAGTAATAAAAAAGCACACATATAAAAGGGAAATCTAACAAACACCAGGAACGAGTCTTTAGTTTTTGAATGGATAAAGACCTGATTGAAAGGAAAAACGAAAGCATCCACAACTCCTTATCGGTTTGCAATTTAAGCTAAACTATCAAACACACCCTGAAATTAAAAAGTGCCATGTGTTCTTGTAGGTTTTGGCCTTGTGACTGCTTTCACAGCTGCGTGCGGAGGTCCTGCAAACACAGAGCTGCCTCCAAAGAAAGGAACTCAGCTCACCCACCAGCCAGACAGGTACTCACAACTGCAGCGTAGGCGGTTCGCTGCTTGAAAACACCACCGTAACTACCGAGGCAGGCGATAAAAGGGAATCCCCTTCCAAAGTTAAGCAAAAGCCTTCAACACGAAAGCAACCATGCTGCTCCAAGCGACGAGCTGCCTTTATCACAGCTCCGCAGAAGGCTGAGAGGCTCCCACAAGGTGGCACTAGGAACCAGGCAGCTGATGCAGCGGGGCTGCCTCTGCTCCTCTGTTTCTTTCAGGCATCTGAAAGCCATCAAATTGGCCATTTTAGCCCTTCAAATGGCTGTAACTATGAGGCAAGTTGCTGCATTCCATCTGCAATATCAAGAAAGAGTTAACTGACGGAAGCAACGGGTACAAACACCCGATGCCAAAATAACTTTGAAGCTGTAAAGTAGGCTAATTGTGAACCTTTTAAATTATAGCAATTGATGTTTTATTAGTGACTGAAATGTAAATATTGACTTTTCCTATCTGCAATACAACTTTAGAAGTAGAGAAATTAAATTACCTCAAGGTATTAGGGTAAAATGTAGCACTCTGGAACTTCTTTTGCCAGACCTCAGCTCTACGACTGCGATGCAGAACACATGGTGTTTCCAGTACAGCATAAAGGCATTTGTGAACACCGAGCTTCCAGATGCAGCTCCGAGTAGTGGGGATGCTACTCTTCCCCAGGACAGCTGCAGACACTGACAGATAAGTCAGTAACATTGAGCTATTTGTTGTATCAGCAATTTCCGTCTTGCTGACTCTTCCAGGTGTTGGGCAACTAGCCTCCAGCACTGCTAGTGCACTCAGTATCAGAAAAGGCAAATAAAACATTAAAGTTCAAGGGCTTCTTAATTGAGGTTAAATTCTCAGGACCAGAGGGGATGATTTAAATTAGATGTTGGAGGAAATTCTTTACTGAGATGATGCTGGCACAAACTACCCAGAGAGCTATGGGTGCACCATCCCAGGCAAGGCTGGATGGAGCCCCGGGCAGCCTGAGCTGGTGGGGGCAACCAGCCCATGGCAGGAGAGTTGGGAATGGATGATCTCTATGGTTTCTTCCAATCCAAGCCATTCTACGATAAATTATTTGTTCCTGGTACCATTTGGGAAACCTCCAACATTTTATTAGTTGTTACTGTTACAGAAAGATAAAATGTTAAGGCATGCCACTATTAAGCTATAACAAAACTGTAAAGTTGAGTCTTCTGAAGTATACAGTTACTGGAAACTCAGAACATTAAAAAGAAAGCTACGTTGAATGACACGCATCACAGCCGTGCTTCGCGTTAATTAGCTCAAGTGGGCTCCTTTCTTTCTGGTCACCATCCTTAAACCTCAGAAATATATGCCAGATTCTAAAAAATCAAAATGGCATTCATGCATAGAAGCATTTTTTCCCCTTCTAATTCTTGACTCCAATAAGACAATAAAGCTACTGGCAGCTACAACTGATAGCACGTATTTGCTATGTGAATGCTACCGGAAGAAATTCAGAAGTGTTATTTTGTTGAGGAAGATTTGGCATCAAATGTATTACCCACATTCATAAGAGTCCAGCACCTGAAATTAATATTTAAGTTCCGATTTTACAGAGATGCATATCAGAGGGAAAAACAGTAAGAGAATGAGCTTATTTATTCTGTAAAAGAAAAAAAAAAGACACCGCATGTATTCCCTCTGCCAAGATGGTGTCCCAACAGGAGGAAAGCAAGCTCAATAGCCAGTCAGGGTTTCCCACTAAGCCAAACGCCACGAAATGCACACACAAAAAAAATTTGGAATTCTGGGACGCTGTGAAATCCTTAACTAGCTGATGAGACATTAAAATGGCTTAGAGCAGAGACTATATTTTATGCAACCACCACTATAACACACCAAAAATGTGTTTTAATTAGGAAAAAAAGGTAGGCCAGCTTTGGTTTCGTCATCTGAGGAGCAAGCAATATTTCCCATATAGCCAGCAAGAGCAGTTCATATCCCTTTTGAACTACTACTCTGAAGATTAAAAATACACTGCTTTCTTTGTTGCAGATACAGGCTAGAAAAAAAAAGTCACTAGAGAATAAAACAAAGATGGCTCATTGAAGAGGAGTGATACTTCCCCTTGACACAATGATAGCTGAGGTACAGAATCCCAGACTGGATGTGGTTGGTAGGACCTTTGAGTCCAGCTGGTCCAATCCCTGCTCTTGCAGGGCCACCACATCCAGGTGGCAGTACATTTTCCGATTCTCTATTTCTATATGCCACAAATATTTTTAAATTCAAGATTTCAGTCTTTTCAATAGGAGTATAAAGATGTGTATTTTTTTTTTAATGTGTAGCCAGTCTTAAGACTAACATTAAATATACTCCAGCAATCAGTTATAGTTTTCATATTTAATCTAGCACTCTCATAATGAATCTATTTTCCAGTTAATACTTATTTCTTCGCAGCACCTGAGTCACAGGCTATGAACAGTGGATACACATCAGCATGTTCACTAAACAGATCCAGCAATTACTAATATTGTTGAAGCTGGTGTGGGGGAAAAAAAAAAATCCCAAGCTGTCAGTATTTGTCTGCTGAAGAATTACATAGGGTTACCTCAAAATTTCAGTAAAAATACAAAAATAGGGCATACATGTCACCAAATGAACTGGTGCACATTGGTTTGCGTTATTACATATTAGTTACCACACAAAGGAATAACCAACCATTAGGACAGTTTCTAATTTTTAATCATCTTTTTGGGTGGCACTACTGAGCCAAAACACTGCAGCTATAAACATTTTGCTTCAATTTTTTAAAGGCAATTAAGTGTCCAATTCAACTGCTTGTATATTACAGTAGTTGTTCACGTAAATAGTACAGATATGCACTGCTCTTGACAGGTACACAGTCACAAAAGCAGCTCTCTTGTATTTAGTTTGCTCTCTCTGTGGTGGGCTTTGTATGAAAAGCATTCTCAATTTCTAAGCGTGGTACAATTTTAATTCTTAATGCGTTAATACAACAGTGCATTGGAAAAGTACTGAGCTTCTACAAAAAAGCTTTACAATTTTAAAACAGATTTTTTTTTTTATTTAAACAAGCATAGGCAATTCTTATATTTCCACAACAAGATAAATATCCCAATTAAGCTAACAGCTCATCCTACAGCGTGCCATAGTGATGGGGAAAGGGCTAACATTAGTGTTATTTACACAGACATGTCCAATATTAACCCAGTAAGAAAATCAAAAGTATTTTTAAGTATGCAATTAAATTCAGTTTTTTTTTTTTTTTCAGTCAGTTGGATTTCTTGCAAAAATTCCTCTATGACTCTTGCGCATTTAGCTGGGATGACTTCCCAGAAAGACTACTCATAAGCACAATGTTGAGGACAAAATGTTTATTGGACTGGAGGAGTAAGGGGATAGAACTTAGCACTCTTCATAAAGAAAGAAGTATTTTTAAGTGAGTAGATGTCTTTGGACAAATGAAATTCATCACACAAACCGACTAGATCTTGAAAACCTTAACTCCAATTTTAAAAGCTTGAATTCAGAGAAAATTCTTTCATGAGGGGAAGATTCATTCCAAGTAATTACTATACACTGAGTTACCACTCAAAAAGTGGCCATAAAGGAAGTGACTTCTTTGCCCATCACTATTACACTAGCTGCTTAGCCATAAATTCAGATCTCATTTAGACAACACTCTCTCTGTTACCAGAAGCTAAGACTGCTCTGCGACAAATGGGACAAGTGGAATTTTCTGATAACCAGCGATCGATGCAGTGGACGTGATACTCGTGGGAACAAGGCAATTTACGAAGCTTGTTTCCTTCCGTGTACTCTGTAATACACACACTACACGTTTTCAGAGCATCACTCTCACCGAAATTCCTCATTGCTAGGTTGTCAATTTGTTCTTTGGTGAGTCCTCTTGGTTGGTCATCATCATCTTCATTTAGTAGGAAAAACTGTGCTAGGCTAAGGAATGGTAAAGAACCACTTTCTTCAAACGTGACCGATCCTCTCGTATTCCGACCTTCCCGTCTGGCACCAGATGTTGAACCACCTTCATTACTACCTTCAAACACCTCCCCTGAGCTAACATCTGTACTTTCATTGCTTGAACTACCACCCCCTCCGTTCTGTGGCTCAGAAGCATCCACATTCTGATTTGGAGTTGGGCCACTAGGATCTGCATCGCTATCACTATACATAAAATAACTCAGCTCTCCAAAGCCTGTCATTATCTGCCTTAGCATAGTCTGAATTGCAACCGATGTAGTCTCACTTAAGCCTGTATTTAAGATCCTACGAATTGGAATCCTAATGGTGCTGACGTAAGTTCTCACTCCAGCCCGCTCTGAACGTGAAAACGTACGCCTAAACCCTCCTCGTTCACTTTCATAAGTGACTGTGTTGTTAGGAGTCTGGGACCGGGACCGAGTTCTGTTGGCTATGCTGTCCCTTTGCCGATACTCTCCTGGACGAACTCTTCTCACCTGGAGGTCGAGTACTATGGTAGGAGGCCTCTGTCCAGGAGCTGCAGACTCACTGGCACCATTAGTTTCTGAAGAACCTGCTGCTTGAGGAACAGGTCTTGTTTCAGGGGCTGAAAACAGAACTGCATTTTCACTAGGAATCTCAGTCCCCACTGCATGCTGCCTTAATGTCACATGCTGCCTAGTTCTAGAGCTTCCCTCAGCTTCATTCACTGCTGAATGGTCAAACGTTTGAGATGATGTATTGTGATGAGACCTGCGAGGAGCCTCACTCACTGGATTAATAGGTGACCTACTTCTATCAGTCCTAGCCCGTGTTCTCCGCTGTTCTGGGCTCCTACTTCTCGCTCTCCTCTGCCCTCTAGGAGAAGCTTCCTCAGTTAACTCTTCTGAAGTGCTCCTTTCTGATCCAGGCTGTCTTACAGATGGTGATTCAGACCTTGGAATTTCAGAGTCACTTTGGCTGTTTTCCAAATCTTCCCCACTGGAAGGCTCTACAGATGGCTCATTCTCAGTTTCAGGATTTGTGTTCCCATTATTACGGTTGACATTTATTTCCAAACTGAATCTGAAGTCACCACTATTTGGGTTAGTCCGGCTCACGGCTCTCCAAGATTGGTTTCCTCGCTGCCCACTTCGTGTTGTATTTCCAGTCTGTCGGACTGAATTAAGCCAGTCTATTATAGAATCTCCATTTGAAACATCTTCTGTGGACTCTGCACCTGTAAAAAAGACAAGGAACTACCAAAATTAGAGTACTGAGCTAATTTTGGAGTGATCTTTTCCAAGAAAATAATTACTTATAGTTTAAAATGCAACTGTCTAGAAGCACTTGACTCTATCCAATGTAATTGTGACTTCACAAATAGCATCACAATTCTTATCTACCAGAACTCTGGTAAGGAAGCAGGAGTGGACTTTTTTTCTAATACATACAGACAGGCTGCAGCCATCACACGGCAGCCAAATCAAAGTTACACATTATTTATCGTAAATAAATGGAAAGCTGTATTTCAGGTGTCACACCAATATTCTCTGTTTTTCTTTCCAAACAATCTAGTGACTGCTAAGCAGAGAGTATGATAAGTTTGTCCTGAGTCTTCATTTGAAGAACAGATTTATAGCAACCCATTGGTTGCTATAAATTAGTTAAAGAATGAACCCCAGCAGCAAACTCCAAGAATTCTCCACCAACCTCATGAGAGAGGCGATAATAAAAACAATAGATTCCCTTGGAAGGGAAGACGACGAACAAAAAAAAAAAAACCAAAAATTGCTAGAAAGCACCCCAGAAGGGAGCAGAAGTCAAGAAGGAAAACAATCCAAAAAGCAGATAAAGAAAAGAAGCCTAAATGAAATTTCAGCTTGCTGCAAGTAACAGACGTGTTATGGGTGAAATCTGTCCCAAACTGATCTTTGCAGCAGATATCAGACATAATGTTCATTTAGTTTTGAAGCAAAGCTCACCTTGCACCTGCCTAGGTTTAACTTGTTCCACTCCTGCACTCAAGTTAAGGTCCGTATGGGGTGCTAAAGTTAAGAGTTTTCACAAATACTGTATATACCTCTATTCTCATCACTGTTTTGCTGTGGCGGACCTTCTTTAACTTGGTGCAGCCTTCTCAGCAACTCTTCTTCAGTAATTTCACCTTAGAAAATAAGCAAAATTTTCCAAAAATATTTCCAAATCATATGTATGGCAAGCATTATCAGAAGTTTCTAAGGAAGGTACAAGCCACTGTGTTTGTTTTAATTAAATCCTGCCATAATGAGACTCCCAAGGAAATAGTTATAAGGGGAATTCAAACACTTCAGCACCACTGTCCCAAATAAGCTTTGCTGAAGCTGAAGGATCTAACAGCTTCAACCTAATAAAAAAAGACAGATGGGCTTTCTGGTACTGTACTGCAACCTCTACAGCTCATCAGCATTTTTTTTTTTTTTTCATCCTATACAATTAAATGACTGCCCAGAGTAAAAAAAAAAAAAAAAAAAAAAAGATCACAAGCATGAAAAGAAGTTTGAATTAGTTTTAAATTATAACTGGCTTCAATTAGGCATCACTCTATAAAGAGCCAGTTTAAAGTAATAAGTCAATTGAAAACAGACATAAGAACACCCATGCAGAATCTTGTACCAGATTAATTAGCCTAGTTATGAACTCCTAAGACCAGCAGGAAATTTTCACACATGCTTAAAGGTGATTACTTTTCTATCAAAGTAGGCTAAGCAGCCATAACTGGGTCAGTCCTGGAAGTTCCCATCAAGACGTATGAACACTAGACCTTTGTACCTGCTGAGTCCACACCATCCCAACTCCCTCTCCACTGGTCAGTGGACCCCTCTATTTTGAGGGCACACAGACTGGCAGGAAGCTACTCCCTACCATGGAATGCAACTGCAGCACATGAGCTAAATGGGTGAAAGAGATTAGGGTGAACAGAAAAAGACAAATCACCTCTAAGTAACTGTAGTACGATGTACATACACAAGCATTACATACCTGGTGTTCCTAGCAAATTGTTGTCTCTCATAAGCCTGTAGTCCTCTTCACTCAGGTTGTTTACAAACTGATAGAAAGCTTCTTCTCGATCTAAGCGATCTAGCTGACTCTGACGTTGTGCTTCTGATTGATCAATACTTCCTTTATCACTAGAATCTGAGCTTTCCATCTTGACAAATGGAATAATGTCTAAAAAAAAAATAAATAAATCCTTAATTTAACTTAATGAAACAGATCACAGCATACAACAGCATAGTACAAGGTACAAGCCACCCATACCTATGGGTGAGAGAGACTATGCTCTCCAGATCTAAAAGAGTACAGAATTAAACATTCATCACTTCTTCCTGCCTTGCACTATGGTAAAGAAAACAGGAATCAATCTAGTTCACTGACAACTACGAGAGACTTTCTTCAAAATCCAAGTCAATTTTAAACAGAACTATTGGATTATTTAGGATTTAAATAAATGAGTCTGAAGATGCTATAGAACACTATACATGTTAAAATGAAAGAAAAACCCACAACGAAAGGGGCTGTAAGTTTCCTCAAAATAAATAAATAAATAAAGGGGGGAGAAATGAGGGTTGTAAAATCAGCCCTCTGGTTTAATGTCAAGAGAAGAATTTGCTTGCAAGTTTCAGTAGCTAGTGAATTTCTGATGCTGATGACAAAAATTGCATGACAAAATTCCAATGTGTATATACATGTCATAACTTATGCTACAAAGAACTTTTTCTTTCACTCACATCTGCTCCTCATTTTGTTTTTCATTTCGAAAAGATCTCCCACAATGTCTCAAAACAAAAAAGTAATCCATGAACACAATGTCTGTATTTGACCAAAATTAAAACAAAATACCTGCAAACTCAGGAGACATTCTGGCACTGGTTACACCATGCAAATACAGCAAATGAAGTTAAAATAACAAGTTTCCTTAATCATTATGGCTCGCTATTCACAACGTTAAGAATTTCCCTGTACAACTGGTAGAATCTAGTTACTCAGAGAGATGATTAGCATGCTAATCCTCTGCATGCTAAAAAGCTCTGTAATAATATTCCCCATTAAAAAAATGCTCCTTTCATTCAAACCATGTTTCGTGTGACATGAAAATACTGGAAGAATAAAGCTTTTTCCTTCTTACTAGAAAACTTCCAGCACTTAGACATCTGTCTAAAGCAAGAAGTAACTTTTTTTGTATGTCAGCACAGCTGTCCCAACTGCCCACAGTTAACACCAGTATTTCTCTGCAGAAGAGAAGCACTTGGAATCTCCAAGAGTAGTTTATTTCTGCTGCTATAGTGAAAATTAAAGGGCACTGGTATCCCCAGCAGGGAACACTACAGAATACCACAGGATAGGCCAACCCACTACTGCAGGCTTCCAGATCAGAAAATAGTTACTCCAATCCTATCTTGAGTTCTAACACAGTAAAGCTTGCTTTCAGGTCAGTCACAGTAAGGCACAAATGTCTCAATGGCTCTCTGTTACAGGTGTGGAAGGTCACAGCTTTCTGGCCCTGTTAATTTCTACCTTTTTTTTTTTTTCCTCTTTAAATCAATAAGCAGCAGCAATCACTTTGCTTACTAGTGTTTCAAATGGCAGCCTACCAGCTACATCCCTGGTACAATCTGAAGACTTGCATGTGATGCACTGTCAAACGCACTGATAAATGAAGCCATTCATAGGGGAAGTTGCACAACAGATCCAGCAGGTAAATTCAGCTCAGACTGGGCTCAGTTATGAAATCTGTACGCCTTTCAGGTCTCAGACACATACTTCTAACGAGAACACAGCTTGCCTGAAACTCAAACAGCTTTTTACAAGCTTTCTGTAGCAGAATTATGACCCTAACTAACCTCAAGACATTTTCATTCTCAAGATCACATCAGAAAGACAAAGCTGCTTTTTACAAGAATCATCTGAACACTGAATAGAATTAGGGACTTGAATCCAAAAGAAAACCCACAAAGATGCATTAATTTTAGGAATATGGATTACAACTCTAACTAGCATTGCCCCTCCCACCCCCCCATCTTTTTTTTTTTTTTACTTATTAAAGGAGATAACAAAGCAAAGTCAACAAAACAGAAAAATAAGAGAATGCAATAACCTACTAAGGGATAAGAGCAGCAAAAAGTTACTTACAAAATATTTCCCTCAAAATAGTTGCTACCTTGATATTTACAGACACCTTGGCTATTTAATGCCTACTTGATACAAAGGCTTTTTCAGAAAACAAAGTGAAAGCTATTCTTGGTCAAGGGGAAAAAAGTGTCAAAACAAGTTACATTGAGAAAAATAATCTCTTCTTCACCACTGCGCACACTTCAACAGCCGACCTGAAGGGAATGTTGAGAATACTACAAAGTCTTATTTGGTTCCAGGTCTGCTCCCCTTTCTTCCTCCTTCAATTCTCATCTCCCCTCTTAAACTGTAAGATCAGCCGTTGGCTGAGATAGAAAAACATACCACTGCCAAGAAAACTGCCTTAGAGCTGAGATCTTGATAATCAGTTCCATCTACAGTAGGGCTATTGCCCACCACTGCCAAACTCACTATACCTTCCCAGTGTGAGCCAGCCAAACAGAGTACTCTAGCCCACCGACCCCCAGTTTCGCACCATTTAGCTTCAACGTCCTCTAAATGTTATGAATCCCTACAGGATGTTTTGGTCCATGAAGACAAGTGGGGCAGAAACCTATGCAACAACACTCTTCCTTTCTCATCACTGACAGCAAACAGGCCAATATTCTTCCAAGTAGAGCTTGGACACTAAAACCAGTAAATGGAAAACAGCATCTCTGCCCTGAGGCTTCTAATATTTTTTCTCTTCACTGCACATCTGGCCATTTCAAGGCTCATCTCCTACACCACTGCACAATTCTACATTACCAGATAGAACGTACTCAGCCATTCTGAGCTTTTTTTCCTACTGCCTCAGTATGACTCTGCAGGTCACATCCTCCAGCAGATCTCCATGGTGGCAGCACATATCGCTCCACTCCTATCTGGACATGCTGGAGCCTCACACAATCATAGAATCAACTGGAAAACCACTAATTCAGGATTCTGCTCTCAGCTTACGCACTGCAGAAAATTACAACTGGCTTAAGGAAGTTGACTACAGCAACATAGGGAAACATAATGAAGGAAAATCTGCAGGTATGCTATTAACTTACAGAAGAATGACCAGCATTTGATTATCTAATAAGCAGGTGTGCTTCAACTCGTTTCTCTTTCTTCTACTGGTTTCATTCTTGTTCAAGTGAAAAGAATCAGTATTTCCTCCTTTAGTGTTCTCCCTTGTCAGCACTAAGTTTACAAAGGGTGGGGAAGGTCACATCTGTGAGTAGGAAGTTCAGACCTGTTGATTATTGCCAACTGTAGCTGAAATACCCAGTAATGAAAATCTCTTCATAGGAAAGAGGAAAAATCACCTGAAGTTTACCCAAAACAAGATAGCATACTGAGCCACAGCTGGAATAAATTTTCTTTTTTTAAAATACAAAACCATTCTTCTGCAGGTGAATACCCAGACACATTAACAGCAGTGAATTCTTAATTGGTGTTCCCATCCTTTGACAAGTCAGCAGAGGACCTTCCCTGCAGTTACACTCCAGCAGTCACACAGATACCAGAGCACAATTGATGAGCTACCGCTCCATTGCTGCTACAGGAGCACCACAGCAAGCCTCCAGTGTTTGATTACATCGTTTTATTCAAGAGGAAGTAATGTTATGCTCTTTGGACAGGGATGATTTAAGATTTTAGGTATTCCTTCAACAATGCAAAGTTGCCATTCTTACAGAACAGAGTACAAGAAGCTTTTCGTGTTTTTTTTTGTTGTTGTTTGTTTTTACCTTTTCCTTAAGGAACGTGTAAACAAAATCCAATCAGTCAGGAATTTATAACCATTTAAAAAGACCTAGTGGTACAGCAGGCAGTATTAAAATACTTGAGTTGCCCATTTACATTCAGCAGTAATGTTATCTCCATATTGCTTAGCATTCAGGGACCATACTTCCCAGAAAATCAAAAGTCCGTGATAAATCACTAGATCTACTCCCATGAATTGCATGGTTCAAAAAAAAAAAAAAAAATACAGTACCTTAAACCTAAAATCTTCATTAGATTTGTGACCTTTTTTCATAAGAGAAAGGCAATTAATTAGTTAAAATTTGCAGAAGCAAATCAAACTCACAAGCTAGCTGTGCAGAGATCTCCTCCAAAACTTTCCCCATCTAGGCATTACCAGTATTTCAACATTACGTGAGCATCTGTAGAGCCCTTTATGTTAAACGTTTCCTGACTTACCTCATGTTCCAGCAACACGATTAATACCTTTGTGCACACAAAAAGGATGATGGCAATATGAATAAGCATCTCATAGATGTGCTCAGCAAAAGGCTAATTTCTCATTTATGATTCATAGCCTCGTCTTAATTAGGTACTTCAACCAGTACAGCACCTTGCCTACCTACATCCAGCCTGCAGTAATTATCAAAGCCTTTGACTCAAAGAAGCAACTCAGTAGTGGAAGCCAGAAATACTTTTCATTTTGATTTTAGCTTGTTTCAGGTTAACTATTTTTTCCCCAATTTCACTGAAGATACCCCAAGGACCTTTTAGCTCTACATAAGAAGAGAACCCAGCTGTCTGTTGAAAAACACTTTCTGTGAACTCTGACTCCAGCAGCTCTAACATACCATCACATTTGGCAGGACCAGCCTCAGACATAAGTCTCTCCCATTCCCTTTCTCAAATGACACAGGAACTGAGCTATAATGGGCAGTTCTGGTACTCCGGGTTCTTCAAGCAAAAACAGAACCAGCTTCACATGCAGTATCAACTCCCTTTTACCTTCCCCAGTCCAAGTACCAGGCTTTCCTAGAAGAAGAAGAAATAGTTTCCATGCTAGTCAGTACCTGATTTCTCAATATTCAAAGCTGGCAGAAAGAAACATAACAGGAAGTACATCTTCATCTTAAATATTTCATCACTCAAGACTACAAATTCAAAAGTATAAGCAAGAACTGTCAGTGAATCCTATTATTAAAGAAAAAAGATACCATAAAACAGTAGACTCAAACAGCTATTTGCATTATACATGGAGCTTCATTACATCAAGATTTTTGCTGTTTTTGTACAGCTACACAAGTCTTTTATGAAGACACTGAAGGCTATGATAGCATAAGTACAATTAATTTGTTATCATTTCTAACATGTAGATTAGTAACAAACTTTTCAAGTTTGCAAAGTTGCATCAGGAATTTTGGATACACTTTTTTTCTGCTACTCTTGCCTTCTACAGACACTCTGACACTCTATGCAATTATCAGATGTCTTACTGAACTTAGTACAAATTCCAAGCACTCAAGAATTCCCTTATGTCCTCTTTGCCTCAAAAAATTACTATGGAGCACGCATCACTTTCTGGTAGCTGAAAGAAAATATCTTCTATGACTGCTATAAAATTTAAATGCCAGCTTAATATGAAGTGTTAAACGCGGATTCGGATAATTCATCACCCCAGTGTGTTTCAAAGCAAAGCACACAAAACAAAATGTCATTCCGAACATACATTTTAAATAACAGAAAGCAAATTAACTATTTTACAGAACTATTTTTACAGTTGCTGAAAATAATAACAATAAAAACATTTTGATAGAAAAAACTGGTATGAAGGAATGAAATACTTGCTATCTCACTGTGTAAGTGCCCACTGTCCCCACCTCAAATACATCTAGAACATGTAGCAATTCATTACAGGTTTCTATTGTTACCTTCCACACAGAAGGGTGAAACTTTGCAATTTCAGAACATTGAGCACATGGGAATGAAGGCGGAGCTCTGAATATAAGACAACAAAGATTGTCAAAATCACATTTTATAACTTAGACTTATTAAAACAGCATTTTTCACAGAGAAATTCAAAATAAAATTAAGATAGTACTGCTTCTTTGCTCAAATTGAGGTAATACAACCTCAGAGAAAGCTTAGCACACTCGAGTTATCAACTTGCCAGCTCTAGGAGAAGTCTCACAAAACTGCTCTCTCCCCCAGCAGCGATCTTCCTGCCAGCTCAGCAGGCAGGAGAGCTAGGCTGAAGCTCCAGGGAAGTAATACTCCACATGAAAGTAACTGGTGCTGACACTGAAAGACAGCAGCGTAAACAGGACTGACAGCTAAGGAAGTTGTACCCACAGAACCGATGCCCATCACACAGTGTTTTGATTTCTGAGGAAAGAGAACTTCTGTTTACTGAAAGCACAAAGCCAATGAAAACCCAGCTCTACATTTACTCTCACATTCTCACGGAACTGCTAATACAGCTTCTACTAAAAGGCCAATACAACAATGACAATTTCACTACAAATACAACACACATCAGAAATCCAGTGCATGGATTTGTTGTTGCTGTTCTTGTTTAGCATCCAAGGAACATAAAAATGGGGGAAAAAAATTAAGCAACTTATTTGACTTTAAAAACCTACCTGCAAGACTTGCATTCCATTTCTGATGGATTCAGTTTCTGATGACAAACTAAGACAGCCAAGCTCAAGATCACGTGCACAAGCACCTGGCATACTGAAATTAAGACTGCTCTAAGTAAAATGCTTTTAAGTTACTAAATTAAGAGAAATTTTCCCACACAACCAATTATGATCAGATGTTTTCATGAGACTGTACAACCGAAGAAAGTAAAAAGCTGAGCTTCAACACTGCCAAACAGCAAAGATGCTAACCAGTGCCTCACTAGTACAGATCTCAACAGCACGAAGGAAACCTGGCCTTGTGCATTTCTTCTGATTTTAACGGTAGCTAAGAATCTGTGCAAATGCAAAACTGAATCTATACAATGCTTCAGGCTACACCCAATTCACCACACAGAAGTCTTCTCTCTGAAGTTCTTACACTACTCATATTTCAGAAGTATCGGCTTTGAGATGCACAAGACCACCACAGAAAATATGACAAATGTTCAATTTCTGCCTCATCCCTTCAACATTTTCTCAAACTGAAGAGTGGATAAGTTTTCACCAAGACTGAGACAACAACAGCAAAAGAACTTCACTGAAACTGAAATCTCTAAAAAATACTTTAAATAGCCAAATAAGTTCTTAAACTTCATTAATCTGAACTCAAATGCAATCTATGGGCTGAGTCAATGTCATTAAATTATGGCTGTAAGAAAAAAAAAAAGTGCAACACTTCCACTGCAACGAGAAGCATTCTGCCAAGAGTAAGGAACTTGTTTTGAAACACTTCCATAGGGACAGGGAACAGAGAAATCAAGTAGCTAAGTACATTAATACATGGGTGTTTTTAAGAACACTTCCATTTAAGGATCACATTACTCATTCCCCTAGAAATACTGATTAAAAAAAAAAAAAGACATGTAATGAAGACCAGAAACTCGTAACACTGCTTTCTAGTACACCTTGGTATGTTCATGTACTGAGTAATATGGAAAATAAATTTGATACGCCTGGCAACAACTACAAGCTTGAAAAAATGCTCGTGGTTTCTTATTGACAAAACATTTATGTAGTCAGAATTGCTGATGAGCAAAATACTGTACTGTAACTGTTATGCTTAGTGGTCCAACATAACCAACATCTCTATATTATGATGTGTGTCGTGCTGCCCCTTGTTAGCAGCAGAAGTGACAAAAGTCCAAGCTACAATTAGTTTCACTCTAAAATGGTAAACTTCAGAGGGAATGCAGTCATTTTTAAATGGTAGTTGGTCATGCCAACAAAACTAAGCATCAAACTCTCAGTTCAGATGATTAACTGTTTAAAGTCACTTGGTCAAGTCACTGCAACTAACATTATGGAACAGAGTAGTACTGGAGCGTCTCCAGCATTTTCATGACAACTTACAACTGGAAAACAACCAATATTATTAACATGGACAGGAGAAATACATCATATGTGCAACGGCCCTACTGCATACAGTCCCAACTGAATCCTTATTTACAAGCTCCTCATGACTATCATCTTGAAAAAACAGATACACAAACAAGAACATTCAATTTAAAAAGTGTACTTGTGCTGTGAAATCTTCTGTCAAACTCCTATTTCACACTAAAATCAAAACAAATAATGAACCTTAAAAAGTACATGTTATATAACTCGATATTACTCCTCCATTAAGGCTGACAATTGAAAATAAAGTGATATATTTGTATTGTTACACTTGACAACAGTTTTGAAATACAGTAAACGAAGACTCCAAATGTCAGTAGACAGTATTAAAAAAGGAAGGCAAAATTCGCACAGGAAACAAGGTAACAGAATAAATATTACTCGACTAAGTGAAGAGAGATGAATAAGACAGTAATAGCAATCACAACAGCTTTTAACGGGTCACGCGATGATCCCGACCCTCCCAAAAGGCACAACGGTATGAAGAATTCCTCCCGCTCACCTCCCCCAGTAGGGCACCTGCCTTAACGCGAGGAACTTAACCTGCAAGCACTGATCTGATGAGCCGGGAATCCCAAAGCAGGCCCTAAGCAGTACAAAGCCTGGGGCGGTGCTCGTAATCCTCCCCCCCCACCTCTTCCAAAAAGTACCATTTCCAATATTATCCCCCCTCCCCTCAGCCCCCCGCCCACTCAACTGCCCGGCGGTCGAGGAGCCCCAGCAGCCCTCCTCCATCACGCGCCCCAGGCGAAGGCGGAGAAATCCCCGCGGCGACGGGACCCGGCTCATCCGGAGCAGCAGGGCACGGCCTCAGGCACCCCGCCATCACGGCCCCTGGCTCCAGCACGGCCCCGTTCCACCTCAAACGCCTGCGGCCCTCCGAGCCTCGCGGAGCCCCAGGCCGTCCCGCCCGACTCGGCAGCCCGCAGCCCACTCAGCGGGGCCGCACGACGGGGCTGAGAAACCCGCGTCCCCCGGCCGCCCCCAGCGCCGGGCGGAGGCCGCCGCCGCCTCCCCTGGGCCTCTCCCTTCCCCGTGCCATCTGGAGCGTCCGCGTCCGGGCCTCCGCACTCACCGCCCGCCGCCGTCTCCTCAGCTCTCGCTCCGCTGCTCTCTCCGGTCCTCAGCGGGCTCGGTGCCGGCTCGCCGCGCTCCGTCCGTCCCCAAGCAGCCGCAGCGTCGCCCTGCCTCCCCTCTCAGGCGGCCATTTTCTGCTCCATTGTTACCAAGGAACGGGGGCCCGGAAGCGGCTGCCGACAGCGGAAGTAAAGGCACGGACCTCTGCGCACGCGCAGACGGCGCCTCCGGGGCGGGGCGGGGGACGCGCACCAACGAGAGGAGAGTGGAGCACCTCCGAGGAGGGTAGAGAGGCCCGAGCACCGTGCTGAGGGGAGGGGCGCCGCCATTTTGAAGAGGGGCAAAGGCGGAGGGGATGGGGCTGTTGGTATGGAGGTGAGGGGAAGCTGGGCCACCTGTCTGCCCGCAGCCTCCTGCTATCCCAGGGCTCAGCGTAGCCCCCGAGCGATGCTGTTGGCTTGAAGGAATGGTATGGCCTGTGTGTCTACCAAGAGCCATGGGGGCCATTTCGTGTTACCTCACGGTTACCACCGGTACGAGCCGTAGTGGGTGAAGATGCCAGCAACGAGGCTGGAGATGGCCAGCGTTTCCCAGCTCTTAAGGGAAAAAACGTCGGCAAGGCGATGACATTCATCCTCCTTACCTTGCTAGCAAGGTTTCCTTTTCACACAGGTTACACTGCCTTAGTGTTGTGTGCTGAAGATGAGTCACGCTGCAGAAAAGCCAGATGTTCCTATTTGCCAGTGTAAGCTTAAATTAAGCACTATGGTTCCTCAGTTCTATAAGCCTGCTTTTAGGTTAAATGTCACTGTAGTTCTGCTTTCACTAAAACTGTGTTCTACTTGTGTTACCTGTAGGGTCACTGCATCTCCCTTGTGGCAGGTTGGTGGAGGAGCAAGATCAGGAATCAATAAGGTGCAGAAGGAAAAAAACTGTGACTGAAAAGATGAAGAGAGGTAGGAGAGAGAAAACCACAAGCTTGATTTTGAACCCAAGGGAGCTGGGGTGCCAGGCTGAGTACTAGCTTAAGGAAAAGGAAAAGGTTAAAGCTTTGCAGAGGATGCAGGAGATTCCCACAGAAGCTGGAAAAGATCCCACTGTCTCAGATGTATCTATTGAAAATGATGCTAGAAAAAGTAAAGTTCCTTGGAAGTCATCTTCACAGAATCACAGAAACACCAAGGTTGGAAAAGACCTACAAGATCATCCAGTCCAACCATCCACGCATCACCAATAGCTCTCACTAAACCATGTCCCTCAACACAACGTCCAAACATTCTTTGAACACCTCCAGGATAGGTGACTCCACCACCTCCCTGGGCAGCCCATTCCCGTGCCTGACCACTCTTCCAGAGAAGCA
Source organism: Meleagris gallopavo (assembly GCF_905368555.1). Classification (NCBI taxonomy): domain Eukaryota; kingdom Metazoa; phylum Chordata; class Aves; order Galliformes; family Phasianidae; genus Meleagris; species Meleagris gallopavo. The sequence continues at coordinate 12,231,794 of NC_139412.1, forward strand.
ATATTTCCTAATGTCCAGCCTAAATCTCCCCTGGTGCAGCTTGAAGCCATTCCCTCTAGCTCTATCACCAGTTACACAAGAGAAGAGGCCAACCCACGGCTCACTACAACCTCCCTTCAGGTAGTTATAGAGGCTCCCCTGAGCCTCCTCTTCTCCAGACTGAACGATCCCAGCTCCTTCAGCCACTCCTCATAAGGCCTGTACTCCAGACCCCTCACCAGCTTTGTCGCCCTTCTTTGAACCCACTTCAGGGCCTCAATGTCTTTCTTGCAGTGAGGGGCCCAAAACTGGACACAGTACTCAAGGTGCGGCCGCACCAAAGCCGAGTACAGGGGGACAATCACTTCCTGTTCCTGCTGGCAGCACCGTTCCTGATGCAAGCCAGGATGCCATTGGTCTTCTTGGCCACCTGGGCTCATGTTCAGCTGAGCATCTATCAACACCTCCAGGTCCATTTCCTCTACGCAGTCTTCCAGCCACTCTACTCCAAGCCTGTAGCATTACCTGGTGTTGTTATGGCCAAAGTGCAGGACCCGGCATTTGGTCTTGTTGAACACCTTTGTTTTCTTCCCTTGGAATATAACAACTCAAAGGCAGCTGTAGTGTTTGAGTAGGAGAGAATGGAGTGGTCAGTTGCAAGTTTTTTTCTTATCAGTTTTACTTGCTACAAGATGGGACCACGAAAGGAAATTGATTGGAAACTTGATAGAACTAAGGCCATGATGTCAAAACTATTTCTAAAGGAGCAATCCCAGTTCCATCTGGCTTAGATGTACATCTCCAACTATATTTTTTTGTTGAATTACAGTGTAAAACGTGGAAGCTTATTCCAGCCTGCAAGTGTAGGGATCAAATCTGATACAGCTGACATGATGGATTGGTGATGCCTACTTCAGCATAAAACTTGCATATAGAAGGTTAACTTGTTGTGTTTTATTTAAAGCAAATGGGAGCTGAGAGACTAAGTTTAAATCATGTTAGTACTTTGCAGTATAGCTGCCATGTGGATTGTGCAATACCATAGGATTTACTGTAGGGTCAAACATTAATCACATTAATCGATGTGAGTAAAATTAAAAAAAAAAAAAAAAGTAGAAAAAAGGGGAGGAATAAGAGTGAATTCAATGTAAAAAAACAATTCTGCAATTTCTAATGCACTGAAATGTTGGTCGCTGGGAGAACTACACCATGATCTTGCTAGGTTTGGGATTTTTTTCCCAGTACTGCAAAGTTCTCAATGCAAATATATTTTCCTCTGCAATCTTTACACTACACTGATGAATAGATGATGAATAGATCTTTTCATGCAGATAGACTCCAGGGTTTATAGAAAATATTGTCTGAAGAGAGAAAGATCCTGTGGTTCGGTATGCAAGCTTTCTTTATTTGGCAGCCATCTAGGCAAAAAATCATTCCAATGTAAAACATCAGTAATTCAGGGAGCAGATGATCAGTGCACAATTGATCCATTTTTATCACAGAAAGCTTTGTGCTGTCAATTGATAAGCCACTGAGTGTCAGCACTGGCAATCGGTAAATCAGCAGGACATCCATCAGAGTACTCCCAACGGTGGACCTTAAAGAACTGAAGAAGCAGGCGGTGGTGGGACTACGACAGTGACTTATGCATGAACACGAGCCTAGTATTTGCTCCCTAACTTTTCTGACTATGAGGCAACGTCAGAGCAGGATAAAAGTGGTTTCGTTATACACCGGTAACCTAAGCAGCAAAATGTTAGAATTATTCAACAAATGGGAAGTGGAGCATATTCTTCCATTTGAAACAAGAGATAAAATAATGCTCCTGGAGCAGTCTCAGAGTATTTTATAATGGTATTTTATGGCATTTGTTTAAGACAAACAAATTGTGTTTGTCTCTTTCTTTTCCCCTCAGTAATGTACGTTGAGTAACCAGCTGAAAATGTAGAACATTATCAAATGGACAGCAGCAGAGGAATGAAAAATACTATACTTTACTTCCATGAGTGAGTTCCTGCTCTTACAGCAGTTTGCTGGGAGATGAATGTCCAGTGATGTGCAGAGATGGCAGCTGAGTTCTGCTGATCCATAGTTCATTTCAGCAGTAAAATCTTGTAACAGAGGACTGGGACAGATGACTGTGGACAAGCACCTCCACACCATCTGCAGCAAGAATGAGTGGAGATGATACACAACTACCCTCACAGGGTCCATCAGATGCAGAACAAGCTCTGATTTTTCAAAACCACTTAGTGGATTTCAGTGCCCAGTTGACATTAATAATAATTAATGGCCTGTGCATGCATATCTCCTTGTCAGCTTCAAAAAAAGCAGGATCAGGGTAGCACTGTATTTCAAACACATTGTAAGGGAAAATATATTTGCATTGAGAACCTTGCAGCAATAAGGAAAAAATTCCAAACCTATAGCAAAATCTTGGTGTAATTCATCCTTAAATGTTTTCAGTTTGGTAATGTATGTACAGCAAACGAGAATTACAGCACTTTTCCATGGTAAGTTTAATGTCGTTTCCTTCAATGAGGGTAAATAAATTTGCTTGAAATCCCCTAGGGTCTTAAAAACTGGTAATTTGGTATGCAGTGATAGATGATGAAGAATGCTTGCTTTTTTTTTTTTTTTTTTTTTCCTCTAGAAACATATTAAAATAATTTATTCACAATATAGATAAGTAATAATCCAAATGCAGTGAGGTGAGAAAAATCAAAATCTCTTGGGAGCTTCTAAACCTGAAGCAAGAAAGAAAAAAAAAAAAAAAACAAACAAAAAAACCAACTCAAATCCTTCTATATTCCAAGTGTTAGCAGAGCCAGGTACTGAGCAGGCAAATGAATCCAATTTACACTAATATACCAGCCCAGAATAAACCTGAAAGGAAATGTAAGATTATAACAATTCCTAACAGTCTAACTTTGCTATTTTCCACCTCAGTATTGCCTACATTGCTTTATGGTGCTGGTTACAGGCCTTCTTTGTTAGGCAAGCAGAAGAAAGTTCTGTGCTTATGTCTTGCACAACAAAATATTTCCATTCAAACAATATCTCAAGCTGGTCACTTTTTAATCAGCATCAAAGAGATTTAAAGTGCCAGGGGAGGAGAATTTTGCACCTTAAAGAGGCATTTTCAGTAATTTGCTAGACTTAAATGAAATCTGATTGGAGATCTTTTTATTAGACAATGCTGCTCTCTTAAGAGAAGTTATGTATTCATGTGGGTACCATCCCTCCACGTGCTATCTTCTTAATTCTCTGCCTGTCTGGGTAACAGGCAGAAAAGGACAAGCCTGTCTGCATAAGACATGGTGGGGGTATTCTTGCAGTAAAGCAGGGACCTGTGGGGAAAAATATGACTTTTATCTGAGCAAATGAGGTATATTCCTGTCACACTGATAGCAATTCCAAGCAAAATAACACAGGACTGTTAAAAAGCCTCACTGATAAACCATTTCAAAAGATACTGCAACGTTAGGAAAACTAGGCTTTGTCAATTTAACTAAATATCATGATTTTCAAGTAGTACTGCTGAAATAATAAACCTTCAGTTGGTAAGACAGCTGATCTTGTCTTTCACAATATTTTGACTGAGAAAGAGGAACAATGTAAGTCATATGACAAGTATTAATTGGACTGAAAACTAACCGACAGGTCTCAGAGTGCAATTGTAAGCAGACTCATCACTGAGCACAGCACAGTTTCCTTGCTATCGGTTCTTGACCCTGCACCACTTAATGTGTGATCAATGACCTAAAAGAAAGCACAGAATCATTACTGGTGGTTTGCAGGCAAGCCAAAGTTTGGGGCAGGTCACTGATACAAAACCTCATCTGGATCACTTAATGAGCTAAGCCGAAGCACACAACATGTTTTTAAATGCCAACAGATGTAAAGTCATCTGCCTAAGAATAGAATGGCAGCTAGACTGCAGGTCAGGAGACAAAGTCCTAGAAAACAGGGATTCCCAAGAGGAATAATCAGCTGTGATAAGAGGTTCTAGCACTTCCCTGGAAGCCAGAAGCAAGGACACCAAGGAAGATGACAGAGGTTTTTACCTCTGTTGTAGGCGTGGCTGTGAGTGCTGCTGGGATCCCACAGCCCCTTTGTGGAAAGGAACAGAGGAATACTTCCAAGCGGCTGGGCAGCACACCTGTGTAAGAAACACCCAAGAAGCACAGTTCAGTAAGAAAGAAAAGATTAGTGGACACCTCACATGCAGCCTCAATGAGTGTGCATGAGAAATTTAACATAAAGCCTTCTTTATCTGGCTAAGCGATGTTTGGTAGCTGGGTATCAACACTCCATTGCTGTATATGCACTAGAAAACTTTTAGCGTTGGTGTAAGTTGTCCACTGAAATAGCTCACCAGCAATTTGCCTGCTATGGCAGTGTCCATCATTGAAAATATTTCACAATATGTGTGCACTCTCAGGTGCATGAAAGGGCCATTCACCTCCATTTTTAGATGTAGGCAGTGGTCATCACTGGCTACAGCTTTTCAACACTTTGTCTCACCTTGTCAGCATGAATCATAGCTGCTCTGAGCAACACAAGGTGTGGGACGATCAGCATTTGCAAATAACAAAAAACCAAACAGCTACCAGAACAGCTTTATTGCTGGGCCTTTTGCTCTAACTCTGTGCTGTAAGAACGGTATCAGCTGCTAAGAAACATAAGCATGTTATGATGCAAGGGTACCTCCAAATAACACCAGCTTATTGCTGCCCCTTGGCATTTTGAAAGCACTGGGTGTCTGCTGGGTTTTTACTGTTTGTCCAGGGAATAAGGACTCTGGGCAGGTTTTGTGTTTTTATTTGTGTTGATAAGTTAGAGTGGAGGGTTTTTAAAGTGCTTTTATTTTTTCTTTCTTTTTTTCTTTTTTTTCTTTCCAATATTTTACTTACTGTCCTTAGGAGAAAAATGAGAAGAATAAAAAAGGGGAAAAACAGGACAGGGCCGGGGGGAAGAGAAATCTTTCACAGACATTTTCCTATTCAGTGTTGATGGCCCCCTCTTACTTACATTAAACCCACTGTTTTGGTGGTCCCCCACCAGTCCTTATATTTGGATGGTATTTCTGACATCTCATGTGTCTCCTGAGTGTAAGTGGGTGCCTCTTGGTACTGCCATCTGGTTAATCACTCGAGTAGCAGGGGGTCCCACAAAAAGCTGATGCCTCTTCCTTTTTGCAGCTGTTTCACCAGCAAATGATAATTCCTCTCTCAATGTTTTGCTCTTTCTGAGAATTTAAAAATAACTTGCCTAATGAAGCAGTGCTGAGCAGCTCATGTGTCCAGACAGATAGGAGTGAAATGCTTTGGTTTAAAATGCAAAGTCGTCTGTGGCGGCAGTGCCTTTGAACAAGTTCCCCAAGGCCATTTTACAAATAATCTCAAGACCAGCTGAAATTAATGCAGAAAGAAATTCAGAGAATTGCAGGAGAATCATGTTGGAGGGCCTGGGACTGGGGAAGACAGTCCTGGATGAGCAGTTATCAGGCCCATCCTCCAACGCCCCATTAGCAAGGCTGCTTAATTACTCTGTTGTGGACAGAGTTTCAAGTAAGTGTTCTTTAGCGGGGACATCAGGAAGATGAAAGAAAAGTGTTACTTGTTCTGAACATTTCACGAAAATCAGTTTATCTGTCCTGCTGCTCCCCGGTTAGAGCAATTTGAAGCCAGAGGCTACAAGCTCAGGCATCTCAGAAGAGCTTCGCATGTAGGAAAAAACAACCTGGGGATGTAGGTGCTCCACTGCGGCAGGACACGTCTGTTTGGCCAGGAAGGCAGCACTGAGCATGTCCGTTCAACAGGACAGGGCCTGTGAGAGCTGCGAAGAATGAACAACTGTGTATTTCCAAAAGTAGCTGCAGAGGTGATTAGAAAAATTAGCTGGGCATCATATCTTGATGATCTTAAGGGTTTCTTGCAACACAAGCCATTATGAGATTCTACAATATGCAGGGAGGCAGCACAATGCTATGAAGAGACAGGCACAAGTTCTGGGAGATACTTGGTTTCTTAGCCTGTGCCAAGACTGGATACAGAAACCCCTCCTCTGCCCATTTCTCACTTTTTTAGCTGCTTTGATTGATTTTCAACATATTGTTTTCTTGTTCTTCAGAATCAAATCATTTACAGTGCGAATCCTTGTGGTTTCAGGCTTACTTGTGTGGGTACCATAATGCTTATTAGAGAGCATATGTTATTCTTTCTAGTATATCAATGATAAAATCCTTTTTTTTTCTTTCTTCCCAGCTAGTTGAATGATTATTACATTCTTCAGTTCTCATTTTTCTGTAATTGCTTCTGATGCCCTTGGCCCTTTGAAACGACAGGATCTGTTGTGCAGTGAGTTACGAGAGATCGTTGATCCTAGAGGATGGTGGTTTTACTTGGGCCAGAGAGGGTTTGGGAAGCAACTGCCAAACGAATTTTCCAGACAGAAACTCATGCTACTGCCTATGAGAGCCTACAAGTCCTATATGATGAGCTGCATGTTTGCATGTTTTTATTGAGTTTTCTTTAGGAAATGCCAGCTCTAGAGTGCAATTTGTCATTCCATTGAGTCGTGTGTCAAATATTCTGTAGTATAAAAGATTAACTGAAGCCAAAACAGAAGGATTGTGTGTTTCTTTGACTTTGTGCTCGTAAAAATAACACAAAGCAAAGGGAGTCGAGGGACTTCTGTCACTGAGATGCAGCTGCTCAAAGATTGGGAGTTTTCTCCCTCTGTACAGAGTAATGAATCACCATCACCTCAGCCTGGACCTCTGAGGACACTGTTCATAGCTATTGCCCAGGCACTGAGAGTCACAACAACTTCATGTGCAAATTCTTTATGCATGAGCACACACATCTGTGCAAGGTTGAGGCTTCTCTCTGCAGGCTTAAAATTATAGTGCAGCTCCTTAGGACAAATGGAGGTCCAGTTCACAGGGAGATTTTCCATTAGCAGCTGCAAGTGACCTTTTGTCTCCTCAGGAGGGAGAAATCCCAGAAGCTGTGTCTGCACTGTGGCCTCCAACAGCTGCTGATCACCACTGCTGATCCTTGCCCACGGCAGCCGACTCAACATACCACTGCTGTAGCAGTTGCCTACCATTAAAATGTACCCCTTATCTCTCAGCCTGCAGTTTGTGCTCTTTCTCTTTATTGCCCTCATGTAATCTCAGACATTTCTGGGTTTCATCATGATAAATACCAGAGACTGTTGAATCTCTAGGGCTACCAAGAAATGCATTTCTGCATAGCAGAAATAGAGCTGCTTTTTTTTTTTTTTTTTTTTTTTTAATAGCTTCCTTTAGTTTAACATTTATTCCTGGTATTGTTGTTCCTAAAAGGATAAATAGGGCTGCATCTTGCTAGCAAGTTACTCCAAATACATTAAATGAAAGAATAAATAATATGATCTATCAAAGGCTATGAAGACTAACTATATTACATAGAGATAATCATGTAAAGGGTATAATAATGTGCTATTATTGTACAGGTGCACTGCAGATTTAAATTAGATTGACTCATCTGTTGGTTTTGCACCTTACAGTGCTCAGAATTGGCAGATATTTTCCTCTGAACCATCAGTGCACTGAAATAGGAGCATGTCAATCACAGCCCTGCATGCTGCATGGTAAAGGCTTTATGATCACACTACATTGCATGATGTAAGGCATGAGAGATCCTGGTCATCACCACTTTGGTAGAACATCTGAAGATGTCTTTTCTATCTCCAACTTTCTAAATGCCATGGGCTTCTCTTTTCCATCTTCTCAAAGAAGATAGGAAATGTGCAATGTGCAAGAAGATAAGAAATACATGGCACGTGATAGACAGGTTGGTAAGTCAGGCATTACTCAACTTATTTGCTCTAGATCATCATCTGAAGGAGCATTCAGCGATGCTGAGTGACTCTCTGAAGTGGGGATGCTTTGATAGACAAAACCAACTCCCACTGACAATTACTGTTTGCCGCTGCAACGACTTGTACTGCAGTTTCAGACAGCAGGACAGACAGTGCTCAGTCAAGCTCAGTTTCCTCTTTTCCTTGATCCAGTCCCCACATTGCCAGCCTGCAGTCAGCATTCCCAAGCCACTTCTGCCACACAACCTAGCTATAATAATTTTTGTGCTCCAAAGAACATGTTCCTCAGATACTTTTCACTGTTGTCTGCAGCTGCATTTATAGCCACCCACTCCAATTGTTATTTCCACTGAAAGGCTAGAAGCCTAATCTTGCATAATCATGCAGTCTAGAAGATCTCTAAGTGAATTTTAATGGTAAAGGGAAAAAACAATGCAGGTATATAAAGGAATTAGAAATAGCTCTTACACTTCATGTGGGGAAAAAAAAAAATAAAAAAATTGATGCATAATGCAGCAGAAACTCACCTACGCTTGTCTCTCTGTAGCACAGAGGCCATGCCCAGGACCAGACCATGCTGTCCTTTGGCGGCTGGGGGAGCCTTGGGATGGCCTCACCCCCGGAAAGGCTTCTGAGCCCTTCTGGCTCTGATGGCCATTCCCTCTCCAGGTGTCAAATTGCTCCCCTTTATACATGTTAAGACAGCTCAATATATGAACTTGAAAAGGAAAATCCAGTCAACCTCACACAGCTTATAGTATCTCATGGTACCAGAGACAGAAAGACTTCGATTTTAATACACCATTTCTTCCTCTGAGTTGCGTTCATGCACATTGCAGTAAAGCAACTAACAATAGTAAAGCAACAGTAAAGCAAAGGACAATCTAAAACCCAGATTCAGTTTTCTCATGAAAACCTGCACTTCCCTTCAAGAACATCCCTACAACCTAGAGGAGCAGGAAATGATCCTCTTTCCTGCCAGTATGTATGAAATAAATTATTATCCAGAGTCCAATCTCCTGTTCTTGAGCCATTTCCAGGGGCCATGTTCAGCCACAACACTGAACACCTCTGCAGCTAGTGACAGTTCCTGTGCTACCGCACAGCCCTGCTATCCTGGAGCCAAGACCATCCCGAGATTGTTTCTGTGAGGCTGTATTGAATGTTGTGGCACCTTTCATCTCCATCTCGAGTACCTTCCCAGAGCAGACCTATCCTTTCATTTCTCCACAGGCAAAAGCTGTGGGTAACATACATCTCAACTTGTTTGACTTCTGCCAGCAAAAAGACAGAAGCATTGCTATAGGAGGATTCTCTATGGCATGAAACCTGTCTATGTCCTTAAATGTAGGGATGGAGACACTCTTGAGCAGAGCTGGAGGGATAAAACATCAACGTGTGGCAGAAAGCAGTAGGTTCAATGAAACCCAAATTTTCAGCTGTTGTCTCAAGACTTGGGATGATGATTCCTGACCAGCGCTCATGGAGAAAGTTGGGAAGAAGGGATTGAGGTTGTTCAGGAGTAGCATAGGGAGCGCAAAATGAAAGGATAGCAGAGGATGGCAGACAAGAAATGTTTGCCTTGATAATGGGGAACAGAGGCTGTGGGATGGCATGCTGGGGAGGAGGAAGAGCACAGATGTTCCTTTCTTTTGGAAGGAACCAGAAAGATGTTGTGCAGAGACAGAAGCACAGAAGGAGGGGAGTGTTTGAGATATAGTTTTTTAGGTGGTAAGAGATAAAAATTGAGGGGGTATTCAATGAAATGAGAAAAATAAGGATTTTGCAGCTTGGCAGATAATGAACCCAAAAGAGAAGAGGAATAAGCTGGCCTCCCCAGTTACTTCCTCACACCCAGGACACAGGCAACAAGGGACATAATGACTCTTATGGTCTGGGAGACATGGTGCAGAGTGCCACCAAACACTGCTGGAATACTTTTCTTGCATTGTGAGGATTTAGACATTTTCCCTTTTTTCAATTTCCTCCAAACATTCTGAGTCTCATTTCCTTCTCTCACATCTGCAAGAGCTTATATCTTCCAAAACCTTGTAGGCAGCTACCACATCTTCCCTCGCATCATTTACTATGTAACTTCAGCAAGGAACAGTAAAATGACAAAAACCCAAAGAAGCAGAAAGGCAAAGAAGCAACATAGACGTTTCACTGCATTTGGCAGTAAATCAGTGACTCCTATAGTTCAGACTGGTATCACTGTTGTGCATTTAAATTACATGCACTTTCCAGGCATGCAATAAAATAAATGTCACAGCAGATATCTCAGACCTATGTGTATTCAGGGCTTTAGAGCATCCCAAACCATCAGCAGTGCAGGAAAGCAGAAGCGAAGTTTCAGCCCCACAGCAAGGTGGTCCCAGTGCTGGTGGGAGCAAACTGCTCTATGGCACCGATGCTCCTGCAGAAGCGGAAGACCAGCTGCTTGCTGGTGTCAAACCTGTTGCAGCTCTGTGTCTCTGGAATCCCCTTTTTCCCCAATTAGGAGAAATTTATCAGGGAATTCAAAAGCTATGGAAGTGACCCCAAAGGCAGGCTGATGATGCAAATTGTTGAAGCTCTCCTTCCTTAGGAAATCAGCTTAAAACACTAATGACTGGAGAAACTGCTTCACAGCCCATTATTTGGTGGCCATTTACATTTCAAGGTCTCTATCTCCAGTGAGAGAGCATGTGTGAATCCTTCCTTTCTCGTAATTAAAGCTTATGAGCTGGAGACTCATTTTTAAAGTGCCTTGTTCTATTGATCTGTAATGCCACTTTAGAGATGAAAACTAATTATATTAGATTTTAATCAACTCAGATTTGGTCATGGATAATGCTTTCAGCTGGAGGAATCGAGTTAACTGTCTCTTGCATTTTCCTATTTACATTTTAACTGCATTGTGCAAGAATAATGTAGCATTTTCATTCCAGAGGAACTAGTCACTTTCTGTATGTAGAAATCTTCAGCATGGAGTAATCTCACACATATTCAGCTAAACAGGTAAGCACATACTGAAGTCTACAATTAAAATCCTTAATTAAATCCCTAAATTAAGCACATACTTAAATGCTCTGCTAAAGAGCGATATACTCTAAAATGCTTAAGATAAAGTGCATGTTTAAGTGTTTTATTGAACGAGTGCAACACAAAGTATGTTTGTGAAGTAATATTACTGTAGGTGTAACCCCCACTGAAACACCTGCAACTTGTCTGTGAAAGCCTACGTGCCCTTATCAACACCAACTCCATTTGGCTTGTGCTGACTGTTCCCACCTGCAATTTGGGACCTGTAAAAGCCTATGTGGCTGTGGCTGGGTTGGAGGAAGTTTGGGGTCTGGCAGGTGGTCCCTGCAGAGCTGGAACCTGTCTCAGCACAGCTGCCAGCATCCCTCCTTGCCTCCAGGAGGCTGACATGAAGCAAATCTTATCTCCTGTAATTGCTACAGCACATGTGATTTCTCTGTCAGATCCCAGTGCTGCTCTGTGTGCAAAGGGGAGCATATTCCCACTTCCCACTTTACTGATGCAGCATGCTGGTAAACACGTGGAACACATGAGGGTACAGCCGTGTGTGAAACTGGCCCTTAAAAATGTGCTTTACCCCTCAGCTGCTCAATGGGTTTACAACATCATTGATTCTGTTTGTGCTGCAACTACTTTGGTAGACCCCCCCCCCTCCGATCTCTATAATACAGTCCACGAAAGCATAGCAAAGGAACTATTAAAACAACATATTGACTTTGAGGAGCAGCCTAAACACTGTCAGGTTCAGCTTCAAACATTGATAGGAGGCAGTGAGATTCCCACAGGTGCTGCCCTATGTATGCAGGAGGAACCGCAGCTGTAGGAAAGGCCAAGAAATTGGATGTTTCCTAACAAATACAATTCCATTGGGACTTACAGGTCAGAAACTGAAAGAACTTTAGGACCGGGGCTGGAGGAAGCAGTAGGGAAGCCAGAGCAATGCTTTTAATTCCAGTGAGCAGTTTGATTTGGCTGTGCAGCATTTCGTGGGTGTTTGTTGTGCTTTGCAGCACGTCAGCACATCCCATCCTGTGACTTCCCCATGTGGGATGGCCCCTCTATGCCCACAGTGAGAGCTCAAGTCCAGCAGCCACATTGGCACTATTGGCCATGAATCACAGCAAATCTAAAGCTCTCAGTCACTTTGACCTGATGCTGCTCAGGATTTGGAAAGCATTTGCATTCTCTCTCTTGCACCTTGATGTCATTAACACTGACAGGCACATTGCTGCGTGCACAATGTCCTGATTTCTGTGCAGGACTTGCACTTGTGCTGGAACTATCTCCAGAGTGGTAGCACTTGTCCCTCTCAGGCCAGTAGCCCCACCACCTTGCGCTTATCAGAGAACAGAGACCAGCTAGCAGTTCCGACTCACCACTCTGCATCTGGCATCCCAGCACTGGCACCACACAACGTGGGAAACATCAAAATCTTGTGCCATCACTTCGGGCTGAGCTTCAGAGGCAGTGCTTGTCTGTCCATGAATCCAGGCAGCTGTCTGCTCGTAGAGGTGCCAGGTCTGACTTCTGAAGGTAGCTTCTCATTCCCTTGTCGACAGACCCAAGAACCCAGTGAGTGCTCACTGCCCACGGCACTGTACCCAGCTTTCTTCTGGCAGAAAGAGAGACCTCACTTCATCATTCACATCAACGTGAAGTGCTAATGAAAGGAATGGCAATTTAGAAAAATGTTTTCCAAGAGACAAAGAAGACCAGCCAGCCTGCGCTGCAGGAAACCTCTGTGCCCTGGGCAGTCCTGCTCCAGGAGGCAGACCCCTACTGCTTCCAGCTCCTGCCCAAGTTTCCATTTTCAGTGCAGAAAGCCTCAGGTGGAGAAGTAAAAGCCATCCGAGCATTTTTTCCCATTTCTTCCAGTCCTGTTGCACCCCTGTTTCCAATGTGATTTATAGTAATTAATGTGAGCCCAATTAAACCAAAGGGCAGAAACCATGAGTGCGTGTGCGAGTGGCAGTAGGACAGTTATTGATTTATTTCTGAGGGTAGCAATTTGTTTAAAGAAACAATTTCTAATATTCAATAAATGGCAGTTTTAATTTCTTCTTCATACGTGATCTTAAAATGAGATTTTAATTTTTTTTATTTATTCCATAAACAATATAACAAAACTCAGCAAGTTAACAATATGACATTTTCACCATACAGAGTCAGTCACAAATATTTAAAACCTTTGCAACAAGAACAACAAAACCAAAAATATTACAAGAATAATTTACAAGAGGATCTATAAAACAGCAAAGCGCTCACAAATTTTCCAGTTTCCTTTACACAATATCACTACACTCTTTCACAACATTTCTTTTTATTACAAAATTTCCAACAAAAGTTTAATTTTTTCTTTGTATTTTGGTTTTTAAAACCAGAAACTTTTAAGTATACATCCTTTTATTAACACCCGAAGGTGCAAAAAAAGGGAAACCTCACACATACAAACACTTCACAGCACTTTTCTAAGAAAAATATACACTTACAAAATATTTTACAAATTGGCACACTTAAAAATATACAAGATTTTGTAGGCGTCTTAGAGTGATCCTTAAGAATTATACTTCAATTGACTCTACAGAATATTTATAAAGCTTATTCTAAAAGAAAAAAGGCAAATAATTTCCAAACATGTTAAAATTGCAGTGTAAAATGTTAAACAGAAATGGATATGTTACATTCATAAAAAGGGCCATTTAATATTTCTTAAATGCTCAAGGGGGATAAAAGTTTTCTTTAGCACCATAAAACAGTAGCAACTTACTCGCGAGGTGCCTCTAGTTCTATGGAAGTTAACTCAAGGAGCAGTACATTCAAATCTCTGTAGGCAGCAGTCAGAACAGCCGCAGCCGGCGCTGTGGGATGTGAAACAGAGCATCTCCTTCAATTCCTACCCTGCTTCCCACGGGGAGTAAAAGACAAAAGGAATTTAACCAGAATCCTTTTTTTTTTTTTTTTTCCTTTTTCTATTTTATTTTAAAGTCTTCCCTTTGTGCTTTTGAAACATACTTTTTTTTTTTTTTCTTTTTCTTTTTTTCCTATCTATCGAAGGGTAACGGTGAATACAAATTTTATTTCTTGTTTCCTTTTGCACCAAGTGTTCAAAGGCTCAGTAAACGTGTCTGGCAACCCAAGTATCCTGTGGGACGGAGGACATCCTCCTTTTCTAGATCTGAATTCCCTTAGATGGCTCTTACTCCACTGTCATTAGTGTCACTTGTTTACCTGAGAAACAGATTTGAAAAGCCTTGCTTCTACCACAGACATTGTACTTTGTTTACTCTATATATTCTTTTTTGCATTGTTTTACACGCTGAAGAGATAAAGAGGCACATTCTCAAATAGATGTCAGCGCCTTGAACCATGCAACTGCCACCGGACTCTGGGAGCTGCACAGGCAAACTCCAACACGCTCAGTTGAGAAAGTAAGACCAAGGCCCTGATCCTGCACCGACTGAAGTCCATACACCTGATCCTTTTCTCACTTACACTGTCTTCAGTGGAGTTTTCTCCTGGCTCACGCCAGAGCAGACTGCGGTCCAGGAAAGCACTCGGGTGAGCAGTGGCCATTTGCTGCAGGTGCTTCTTGCCCAAGTGCTTTGCTAGACTGGGACCTCACAGAAGGAATAACATGGTCCAACAGGCATGGGATTAAAACTCTTAGAATGTCTTGATTTTGGTTCCTGGCTCATTTGAGTGTAATGCCAAAAACATAACAGTGATCTTGATTTTTTTAAAAAACCAGCTGCACGGCAACTGCTGCACAAGTGACTGAACTTGGCTTTCCTCTCCATGCAGGGCTGGGCTCAGCAGGACAGAACCGTGCGGCATGGCTCACCTCCCTCCATCAGATACCTTGCTAAACCTGGTCTGTAATTCACAACTCTCCGTTTTTCAAGAAAACCTCTTATGCTTAGAAATTAAAAACAAAAAGTGAGATGTAAACCTGATTTATTTATTATTTTTTTTTAATGATTACTTGAATCCCCATTGTCGATATTTTTATATTTACAAAACCTCTATATGCAAGTACCTCCAGCAAAACTGTGGCTATCAAGGGTGAGCTGGCTGCTGTCAGCTTGCTGTAGGGTTTCTCGTGGAAGGACATCGTCCTTGCTACGTATTCCCCAAAGGAGAATGGCTGCTTTCTCTGTCCTGTGGGAGACACGCTCTATTGAGGATCGTGTTAAACTGCCCCAGCTTGGTCTCAACCCACTTTTACAGTCATTTTTTGCAAGCAGCTACTTTCTTCCTAATTTTGCTGCTGACTACAGTTTGCCCAGCTGCCGTGGTCCAGCACGGCACAGTTCAAGAGCAGAGCATTACACATCAGAGTCCCTTCACAAGATGCCTCTAAAGCAGGGGTGGAACAAGATCAAGTAGAATAGACATCCTAAGGGATGATGCAAAATAAACATCTTTGTGTAGTTTGAATTAATCACCCTGAACAGCCAGGAGCCTGACAAAAGATGGCTGGAACTGCATGGGGGTCAGATAAGACAACAAGTTTTGGATGGGAAAGCCAAAGTGAATGAGCCTGAGGGGTGCATGGAAAGAGGGTGGAGGAAAGATGGGACAAATATCCCATGGCTGCAAGCAGCACGTGGAGAAATGAAAATTGAACAATCCTGACAAAGGCAAAGGGAAAAACTGAAGTTCTGTGACAGGGAATGAGGCAAAGGTGGGAGTGATTAAAATCTTGAGGTAGTGGTAGGCAGGTGGAGATCAAAACCAAAAGGGAGAAGAACAGATGTTTGGCTCAAGGCAATTGTCCAGATTTGGTAATTTTGGAGCACATTGACAGGGGTATAACTTTCAGACACAGAGAAGGCATCAGGGGTCTTGAAAATTTCCGTAGTCAGATGTGGGATGTGGGATGGCAACCAAAGATGGCAGAGAATAAAAGGAGTGAAGGGAGAGCAGCAAGGAAGGCAGCAGGCAATTGTAACTAACACTGTCCTGAAATGTCTGGCAGCTGTGTTATTCCTTGGTTTTCCGTATTTTGGAGCACCTCTCTTAAGAATAAATGCTGAGGCAGATGGACTTGTTCACCTTGAAGAAGAGAAGCCTCTGGAGAGACCTCACTGTGGCCTTCCAGTACTTAAACAGAGCTTATAAACAGGAGGGAAACCAACTTTTTACACTTTTTACAACGGGGAATGGTTTTAAACTAAAAGAGGGGAAATTTAAATTACATGTAAGAAGGAAATTCTTTACTTGGAGGGTGGTTAGGCCCTGGCACTGCTACCAAGAGAGCTGTGGGTGCCCCATCCGTGGAGGTGCTCAAGGCCAGGTGGGATGGGGCCCTGGCAGCCTGAGCTGGTGGAGGGCAGCCAGCCCATGGCAGGGGGCTGTAGCTGGATGGGCTTTGAGGCTCCTTCCAACCAAAGCTATTCTATGATATACAGTAAAATAGCCGATATATCTTATGACTCATATTCATGCCCTATTGCACATTTCTCAAGTGCAATAAATATTGCTATCTGTTCCAGTACAACTTTGTTATGGATCACATAGCTTAAACGTTCATCATGAAGAACACAGTGTGGGCCAGTGGCCAGTGCTCTCAACGGATGGTTCTGGATCAAAAAGAAGGGACATGCTACACCCTCACTCCAGGCCTGATCTGTCTCCATGGGAGCAGTGGCTGCAATATACCAAAGAGTGGAGCCAGGAGCCCTTCAGTGTGCAGGACGAACATGTTGAGGGCTTGGATCCTGAATGACTGTATGGATAGAAAAGACAGCTACAGGGGGATGCAGGAGAAAGCACCGTGGCACAGGTAAGCCAAACATCCTGGGCTGGAGCCCTTGCACAGTGCTTGTCTCCAAGATTCCAAGCACCTTCCAAAGTCCAGAGGCAGGGTGGCATCGACACTCACTCCTGCCTGCACCAGCTGTTTTTTCATTAAATAAAATGTAATGTGATCGTTGTGCTGTGCTCTCTTGTTGAGGGTGACAGAACACTGGCACAGGCTATCCAGAGAGATTGTGGGGTCTCCTTATCTAGAGACATTCAAAACCCGCTTGGATGTGTTCCTGTGTGACCTGATCAAGGTGTTCCTGCTCCAGGAGGGGAATTGGACTAGATGATCTTTCAAGGTCCCTTCCAATCCCTGATATTCTGCGATTCTGTGATTCTGTGAATTGCTATACTTCAAGATCTGAGAATCCACAACTACTGGAAACACTTTCATGCCGGTTTGACACTTTGCATCTCCAAGTGTTTAATGAGAAACAGTCCATGTTTTTTTGCTAAATCAACCCAAATCTTGTGTTCAGCCACTCCTGATGCTTTGGCTTTCAGCATGGGCTTGTACAGAGAACGAAGTCTAGTCCTGTGATGTGTGCAACACCACCTCTATGCTTGTGAGCATGAGAGTGATCTGTCGGCTACATTAAGGCTCCATTTCTTCACCCCTTTCTATTGCGTAAGTGTGTCTGAGCCTCACACCCCTCTGCTTCCAACAGCTCCCAGCTGGCAGGTCTCTTGCATATCAAGGTTTCATAAGAAATCAGCAGCAAAATGCACAGGCTCTCAGTTGCACAAGGAAGAGATTATTTGTTTGTTTGCTTGTTTTTGTTATTTTCTTGAAGGGCGAGGGTGCAGTGAGTAGGGTTACAAATAAGGCCTTTCAATAATACATTTAGCATTCAATACTTAATGCTGTCTAACAAAGTCCAGTCACGTATGAACCGGCCCTGATCAGTGAGATCACCAATAGTTCTGATTTCCTCCCTACGTTATGAATTGAATCAAAGGAAAGGCTCAGAGTTGCGTTTAAACTAATGATTCTGATTTCAAAATTTCAAACTATACTGGCATTGCAAGGTTAGACATTTAGGAAACACCGAAGATATGAAATGAGAGCGCTTTTGACAGGCTCTGCATCAAAAATATTTAAGAAACTACTCAAAGTAAAAGTAAATAGCAATAAATGTATGAAACATATTAGTTCCGTTTTTATAATTATTTTAGAATTTATCCCAGGTTATTATAAAATATATAAAACTGAGATACAAAGAATTAGCAATGTAACTTTGCATTTCAAATGCTCTTCAGCTACAGGTTTTGCTTTAAGAAAACAGACACTTGAAAAGCAGCTGTTTCGTAGTCTCTAGATGCAGACACTCGAGTTCCTGTCAAACTTACCTGGAGTGTTTTCTGAACTCCTTCACCATTTCAACTCTCTCCTCTAATGAAACTCAACATTTCACCATTATGTTTTTCTGCTCATGGTTTTAAAGAGAGGACATTACAATTTCCCAGCATCAGTTTCAAAGTTCCTTTTTTCTTTTTTTTTTCCTTTTTTTTTTCTCTTTTTTTTTTTTTTTTTTTTTTCTTTATGAGCTTTAAACCACAGGGTGAATCCATGAAATGAGGTAAGTAAATTTGGCACACTTTTAGTTATGTCCATAAAACTTTTGGTAAGTTGTATAAGTGAACAATATTGTTTTCATTGTGAGTTACAGGTGCTTTCAAAGGGGGTGGTTAGTACTTAATAACTGGAATGTATCTAGTAAAATCAAAAGGCATAGCTGCAGAAAACACTCACAACCCAATGTTGATAGAGAAGTAAAAATATATACAATACAGTCACTTGTTCATAGTTTGGCACAATTTTTTGTTGTTGTGGGTAATAGTGCATAAACTACTGTACAACAGTATGACTTTTAAAACAGTCTTTCACAGAGAATACCAGATTAGGTTCGCTTTCAAATAATAAATTCCCACAATTTCAAACTCTTCGTTTCAGCACTTACATTTCAACATACCACAAGGCATATTTTGAAAGGAACGAACGAAAAAAAAAACAAATGAAAAAAAGAAACATCAAACGTCTTTTTTCTAGAAAAGGGAGTCTCTTCTTCAAATACAGGAAAAACCAAAAATGTTGTTTCTGCTTTAAGAAGAATGGAGTCTGATTCCCTGCAGAAAAACCAAACATTTTATGCCATCTTAGTTAGCTTGTGTGGAGTCACCACGACAGGATCAAATGTGCTAAACTCTGACACAGGAGATGAAGCTTTATGATGCAGGTTAGGAGATAAACAGCAGAGGGGGCTAGAAAGCACTCAAAATTGCCACATGAAGCTCAATTATGAATGAGTTTTCATTTTCAAACTAAAGAGCCTTTAGTTTAGAGATCTTGGCTTTTGGATGCATAACCTCTTTTTTGTGTTTAGTTTTTTACAAAATGTTCAAAAAAAAGTCTTTCCTTTTCAAAATCATTAAAAAGATTGTGTAATCTTCCCCCCCTCCCCCAATAAATAAGGAATTAAAAACTGAAGAAGCCAAACAGCAGAAAAGAGTAGCCTTGTTAGTGTTTTTTCTTTTTTTTTTTTTTTATAACCCCAGCCAAGCCAGAAAATTGGTCATTCTTTTAGGTAGCTTGCAAGTAATAAGTATTTTTCATGCATTTTAAAAAAAGAAAAAAAGAAAAAAAGAAAAAAAAAGAATAAAAAAAGAAAAAAAAAACCAAAAACTGTAAAAGGGGAATGTCTTTTTCATGCAACTTTTGCTTTCAGGAAGGAAAAAATGAGGAACAGCGGGCTTAGCAGGTAGTAGGAAAGTTAAAGGGGCATTCCAGCCAGTTTGGTGCAGCATTACCTCAGTTTCTCAAAAGAAGCTGTCACAGGTGGGTCCTTATGGGTCTGTTCCCGGTCTGTTCGCTTTATCTTACAGTTCTCATCCCTCAGCGATTTAGAACTTGATTTATGACGGTACAGTTTTTTATGGGTAGGTCCGTTATTGCCTAAAGTGCTCAGGTTACTATAGTTTTTATCAAAAAAGGGAGAGTGAATGTCTGTATTGTACCCAGCTGAACAGTTGGGGCGACCAGGGTCGCAGGTGGCTGCTTTGCTGTTTTTACTCGAGCCCTTGTTGTTCGACTTATGGTTCTTTGCCACTCCCGGCAAGCTGCTGTTCGCCTTCTTCTTAGACTCTTGGGGCGTCCCTGCTAAAATTTTAAGGGTTTTCAGTTTCAGGCTGTTCGACTCGGGTGATCGGAATATGTCTGGCACGCTGTTGTGGTTGACAGGTCCCCACAGGGGCTCGATGGAGGCCATCATGAACCTCTGGACGTCTGCCATTCCCGAGGCGATGTTGGACAGGATGTTGGAGGGCTCCTCGAACTCCCTCTGGTCATCATCCAGCAGGCCTGTGGTGCTCCCAAGGCTTGTTTCTGACCAGGCTGTGCCACTGTCCTTCCCCAGTGCCCATTCTCCAGCCAGGCCGTTGTGCTTGCCCAGCTTGCCAGTGGCTGGGCTGCTGTGCTGAATGCTCTCGGCCAGCCCCTTGGGCACTGAGGCTGGGCTGGCCAGCTGGCTGACGGCCCTGCCCCCACCCACTTGGGCCTTCTCGCTGCTGAGGCTCGCGGCGTTCTTCCCCTTCCTGGTGGATTTGGGTGCCTGCCTAGAGTTCTTCCCTTGCGGCTTATCGGTGCCTTTGTTGGTTTTGGGAGATTTTTTCCTAGTGGTTTTCTGGGAAGAGCTTTGGTTTGTACCCGCATTCTTGCTGGATGAACTTTTCCTCTTAGATTTCGACACTTTGCTATTGGTGCTAATTTGACCAGATGGCTCATTAAATGTTGACAAGCATGGTCTTTTTTCAAGAAGGCTGACAGAATCTTCATCGTTGAACATATGGAACTGAAACTGGTGATTATTTAAAGTAAACCCATTATCTGCCTGCTCCTCGGTCTGCAGGACCCCGCAGTTCCACTTGACCTTCTCGGAGCTGCTCAGAGCAGCCTGGGCACTCTCCGGGAAGCCCTTAAGGGTGCCCAAGGGCTTGTTGTCGGAGCCAGCTATCTGTGGGGACAGGTTGGGAGTGTCCGGAGGGGACATCTCCGAGAGCGATGACTGGCGGAACTTATCGGGTGTGAAGTTGGAAATGTCTAAAAGGTCCGTGGACTCCTTCAGAGGGGTTATTTCATCTATGCTTTGCTGGATCACTAGCTTGGGACTGCAGTGGGCCAAGAAATCGTCATTAATATCATCGTCACCATCCTTTTCGCAGGACTTTAAAGAGCTGTAATTGCTAGAACTAACTGACAATGAACCCACTGAATCAAAGCTAATGAGTCTGCCATCATCTGTACTTAGTGTACCTCGCTGGAAATGAAAGCGCCCCTCTCCATTATTAAAATGACACGACTGATAAGAATCATCAGGCTGCACTTGCTGGCTATCCGGCATGTAATTTTTTTGGTAGAGCAACTTGCTGCTATTCAGATTGACTTGAGGGTAGTTAGAGGCCGGGAGGCCATCAGTGCCTGCTGCACCACCAAACTCGCCTGTCAGTGCTGTGGTATCCTGCAGCTCGCCAGCGAATTCCTGCCGGTTGCCCCCAGCAGCTTTGTTGGCCGGCCACACGCTGCCAAAGGTGCTCTGCTCCATCTCCAGGTGGCCGGGAGACTGCTGCAGCTCGGACTCAGATGGCGGGGACAGCACACAGCTCTGCGAGGGCTGCAGAGCAGTGAATGGTTTGTCTGCTGGGATGATGCTGGGGAGTGGGTGCTGCTGCTCAGAGGGATGCTGTGCGAAGTATGAGATGCCGGTGCTGCTCGACAAATCCGAAGCGTCTAACAGTGTCTGCAGATACCCTCCAGGGATCAGGGGTACATTGGTAGTGATATTAGCAGATGGCAGAGGCTTGTCTGAAGAGGAGGTGGATGGTAGGAAAGGAGAATTTTTAGCAATCTTATCCTCATGGCACTCTGGGAGATGGGAGCTGTCTGAAGCACAAGGAACGTTTTCATCCTTCAGATGCGCTGCAGAGTCCTGGTTTCCCAGAGCCGAGCAACCCTCCACCACGCTGGCAGCAGCTTTGATTTTCTTACATTTCAACCTGGCTTCACTTTTGAATTTGATCCGGCGGAGCACTTTCCTCTCTGTCCCCTTGTATTCTCGTTCCTGCGATTTGCATTTCACAGCAGCGATGTCCGTGATGTCATTTACGTGTAATCCATTTGCACAGCTGGGGGTAGCAATGGCTAACGCCTGCAGCCCTTTCAGGCCTGCATCCTCCTTACTGCTGCAAGGCTGCTTGTGATCAGAGGAGCAGGAGCCCAGCTTGTTCACTGACTGCTCAATGGCTTTAATTCTTTGAATCCTGTGCCTGTTTGCTAGCTTGCATTTTCGCTTCCGTGGGTGAGGGAGGAACGAAGCATCTGAACCGTTAAGATAGAAATTCTGCTTGTGGTAGAGAGACGATCTGAGCAAATCCAGCCGGCTCTGCTGCCTCTCCTGCCAGAAGCCCTTCAGTGGGGCCAGCTTTTCATATTTACTGAGCAGCTCCTCGTTCAGGGTAACAGTTGTCTCGTTGGCATCCACTTTGCTGAGCTTCACCAGCATATGCTTCTCCCCTTTAAACCTGTTAATGATGATGTACTTGATGATAACAGGGGGCTCCTTGCGAGAGACTTTTCGCCGTTTCTTGGGGCACCACTCGTCGTCATCCTCCTCCTTGGGCCCGTCCGGCAGCCACTCCTTCTTGTCCAGGATCTTCTCATTCTCAATGGAGTCCACATCATACAGGTAGTCGTCACTGTATCGCACTTTCCTCTTTGCCCGCAGCCCATAGTTCTGCTGGATGAAGGAGCTGGAGTGGTCCCGGGACAGGTACCGGCTGCAGTCCTTTATATCCCGCAGCACATCATAGGAGGACTCTGTGCACGTGCTGTCATCGCTGAACTCCCCAGAGTCCTCTGTGGAATTCACAGAGTCCAAGAAGTGGCTCCTTTTGGGGCCCACGTACTGCACCACCTCCGTGCTGTTGCAAGATTTATTTAAGGCAGCTTTCTCCTCCTCCTCACCATCCTCTTCCTCGCCGTCCTCCTCCTCTTCCCCCCAGATGATGCCTTCTTCGGACTTGAATTGAGAAGGGTCGGTGGCACCACCGGGTCCCCTTTTCAGGGTGCTCCTGCTGTCCCTTTTGGTGCAGTTGCCGAAGACGCTGGGGAAGAAGTTGAACTGGGCATCCTCTTGTAGGGCGGTGGTCTTCTCCCGCACGTTGTCCTGGAACGACTCGTATCTGATCTTTAAGGAGCAGACGTCGCTTCCCAAGGTTGAATCATCATCATCAAACATGTAATTATCCACATCTTCCTCAGAAAACAGATTTACAGAAAGCTCATTTTTGGAGCATAGGTCAAGCAGCTCAATTTTACTTTCACTAATGAAAGATTCAAAATAGCCCCATTCCTGGTTGGGATTTGTTAGTAAGGGTTCCTCACCATTGCATTTGTCTAATAGTAATCCCTCGTAATAATTTTTCTGAGTGGGGTCCTCTGAATCACTGTCAGATTTTTCTGCATCTCTTTTGTCCGCTGCCCTCGATTTATGCATAGGGAAGCTTAAAAGCTGGTCTGAAAGCAGTTGATCCCCATATCTCATGGTTTCTCCTGTGCTCATGCAGTGAATCCCTATATCAGAGACCGAACAGGTGTCATAATCCCTATTTATATCCCCCACTTTCAAGCTTATTCCCGGCTCCGCATCAATGCCGTCCTTTGATTCAATGAAGCAGCCCAGGCAGGTCCTGCTCGGCTGCATCAGGCAGTCTCCGGTCAGGGCGGACATGCCTCCAGGCTCCATCATGCTGAAGGGAGCCTTCTCACAGTCGCCCGGCAGAGACCAGGAGCTCATGCCCTTCGTCACGCAGGACGTGAGGGAGATGGCGTGTGCCGAGGAGTCGTCTGAGGTGTGCTCAGGGACATCGGTGAGCCGCAGTGGGGACGGCGGGCTCAACGAGCAGGGCTTCTTTGCAGGCAGGGCTGGCAGCACACGGTGGCACGCCTGGGTTTCCTTTGGGGCTGCTGTCAGGGCTGGGAAGGCGTCGGTGGTGTCGGCAATACCGTATGGCCTCTCCTCGCCGTCTGAGGTTCGTAGCTCTGGAACAGTGGGAGGACAGGAAGGGAGAAAAAGGAGAGTTTACAGATCTTGCAGCCCAGTCACCCTACTCTCTCTCTCCCTGGGTTCAGGAGTGACCGTTCCCCTCTGCAGGGTTGCAGGCTCCTTCCCACAAGATCACACTCTCAGAGCTAATTAATTTCATGATGTACAAAAACCAGAGAGGTAAACACTCTGCCCCCCACAGCCAGCTGGAAGAGGTACAAGAGTACGTTTAAAAAACCGAAACCATCCGTTCTTTCCTCCTAATATACATACCGTTACCTGGATACTGCCTTTCAAATCTGACAAGGTTATTAAAAAACAAAACAACTCTAATAAAAATGTTCCCATTAACATTTACAAAATTAATAGAAAAATAAGATTCTTAAAGAAACAAAACATCCTCCTGGCAGTGCCTGCAGCTGAAACGCACCTGAGCTGCTGCAGGGTCACAGAGTAAGGGCTGATTTAAATCCAGAAGCTTTCCTGCCACTGTCCGTGCGCAGGGAAAGCAGGCAGCGGAGTAGAGCTTAAAGCAGTTATTAGAATTACTGCTGTTTTTGCAATTCTTTCCATTTTACCTAATCTTTAAAATGTCTTTTGCATTATGTAAGGTGTTTGTTTTTTTTTTTTTTTTTAGCTTAAGGATTTTTATTTTCTTTGCCTTATAGTAGATTTTTATGGCAAAATAAAATTATTTATCTGGCTTCTGGCTCAGCAGATGGTATGACCCTTGAAATGGAAATGTCTTTTCATCCATGAACATGCTCTGATATCTCCATATTAAAAAAAAATACACAAATGTGTGATTCATAATAACCAGAGACCTCTGCTACCCTCAAGGTGACTCCCAGTGCTCACATCCTGGCACATCTTACCTGTTTGGCCTTTTCATGGATAGCTGTGGGTTTGTGGGGCAAGGCCCTGTCTTTGTGAGCAGAGAAGCACTGAAAAGAACATGGAGGAGCATGCCCTGGCCCCACCTGCGAGATGGAGCAGCAGCCTCTCCAGCACGGCTGGGACTGGGATACTCACACAGAGCTGGCAAACATGGGAAGGAGCACCCTGCTACACAGTACAGAGCTACTCTGCTGCACGTGTTCCCCAAAATCCCACTGATCTGGCCCCAAAAGCTGCCACTAGTTCTGGGCTCCTGGTAGTCTCAGGAATGGAACCATCACTGAAGACTTCAGTCAAGACAAGGAAGCTACAGAGTAGGCTTGAACAACTTTAAAAATGCTAAACAAACCAAATCAGAAATGCAATGCAATGCCTGTATGCATCCTGAACAGACAGACTTGCTGGAAATTGGTGCTGTTTCCCTCCCTCAAAAAGGGTTAAAAAGCAAAATTAAGCTCATTTCGGGTTCCTCCCACCATTTTTACATTAGAAATGCAGAGGTGGTATCTTTTTCCTTGAGCAGCAAAACAAATTAACCGATGCACTTCCACCTTACAAGTAAAAGAAAATAAGAATCAGCTTGGAGCTGAGAGGAAGCATGGAAAATTTGAAGATAAAAGAAGACTATGAATGCTGCAGCACTTGAAGAAAGGGGGAGGTGGAGAGCTGAAATTCAGTCTTACATAGAGATGCTATAATATAAAATATACTGTCTGTGTGTTTTTTTTAAGGTTTATACTTGTAGAAGTGAACTTAACTCTTGTGAAATACAAATACCAAAACTTGATTTTGTAGAGGTTTTATTGTTCTAAAATCAGGCATATAATCAATGAAACTCCAAAGTAAATAACACTCCAAGAAGACTGCAATTAAAAAAGAAAAATACTGGAACACCAGAAAACCTTTTCAGGTTTAACTCAACAACTGCCCAAAATCAGACAGGCAGCCTTAGCAGAGGAACGCTGATCATCCCACTATGAGTCAGCTCCAAAAGGAGGCCCATCCCCGAGTGTGCATTACAGCATCCTACGGGCTGTTCTGGATTAAGCCCGACCACTGCAGTGAGCACCAACTCACAGTGAGGGTGAGATGATTCAAGAAGCAACACCCCTATGTCATCAACAGGGAGGTGGTGGCATTAGAGCAACTCGCTGCTTGGGATTCAGCAGCAACTCCTACATGACAATGTTTAATTAAGACCTGTTTAATTGACTTTCATAGAAGTGGTGTCAGGTTCTAGAAATCACCTCAGTCTTTATTGAGGAGGTACTGTCTATCAGATGAGACGAGGAGAGCGTGGCCAGAAAACCTCCTCATAGCTCCTGCAGGTGCCACAAGCGTGGTTTTACATCCTGCCTCCACGTTTGCATTTCTGAATGCGATGGGCTGGCGAAGACAGAGATCTTCAGAACTGCATCATACAAGAAAGTGCCGGCGTACTCTTCACCTGCCACCAGCACATGTTGTGGGGACCTCAGGGCACCTGCGTGTCTGGAGTTGCTCCAGGTTTGATGCCTCTGTGCATTCTCACTAAAGTAAACCTCACGTTGACAAGACAGAAGGATTTGAACACATGGCACTGGAGAACAGAGTACTAGATATCTTACAGGGACCAATTTACACACAGTGCAAGATTTGTAGGTCAATACAAATTCAGAAAAGCCATGAAATTAACCATAAAAACACGAAGAACTGAAAACACTGAGCTCTGCTTCAACACCAGACTGCCGCTGCACTTACTGTGGCTAGTGACAGGAAGGCCAAATAAATGACACAAGAAAATGCTCTGAGGAACTTTATTTCAATCAGGTTTTCAGGCAAAACACAGCGCCTGCTACTCCTACCTACCTAATGTTTTTGAAAGCAAGTAAGGAATAGATTACGCCAACATTAGTCAGATAGTTGGGGCAGGCCGCTAGAAGAGGCTGGTTGTTCCCAGCAGTGTTGCAGAGGCTCCCAGGACGGTGACCATGACCAGCAGTATGACTCCTGCACACAGGTGTTACAGGCCAAGCTGGCCAGCGATGGGCTGCAGAACAAAGGTAGCACTGAGCTCCCAGATCTGACCTTCCCTGCCGGCCACAGCTAACCCAGCTCTCTTACTTCTGCCCAAGCTCCAACTTGCCCTGAATTTGTAGGAACTGAAAATCCTCCATCAAATCTGCCTGAGAGTGGCTTATGTAATTGTGAAGAGGGGGAAAGATTCCCAACAGAGGGGATACATAATCGCATAAGACTTTTTTTCCCTAGGAAACCAAACTAAAATCTATAATTCAAATTGCGTGTGCACAAAAACATTTCCAACTATGCATATGCATGGGGAAAAGCAGTACTTGTTAAGACCTAAAAAGCTGTACATCCATAGCTGGAGTACAGAAAATATCCATTTACACTACTGCTCCACATTGTAGAGATACCTGCAAACCACTAAAATTAAATACATGAAAGGAATTAGAAAAATAAGTTGGCTTGTGAGTTGTCACTGCTCCCTCACGTGCTGTAATTAAGTTCCTTACCATTTTCTTTCACCCCATTAATCAGGATAGTTTCTTGGTCTTCTGAGGCACAATCCTGCTCTTGTTGGTCATCCATCAATTTAACCTCTTTCTGTTCATTCCATGCCCCACTGCATCTGGCCAACCTGCACATTTCCAGAAACATAACCACAGTCAGTACAATTCCCAAAATCAGCTCAAGGAACCGTGAATAAAAAATAACAACAATAAAAATAAACACACGACATTACATGCTGCCCTTGCCCTGCTTAAGAGGACAAATGCTATTTATTTAGGCTACCGTATTTTCATTTTTCCACTCCAAAAGCCAAGTCCAACACATTTCAGCAGGGTTAAAATGATATACATCCCAATTTCCTTCCCCAAAGTCCCATTTTAGAAGGTGGAGTGGTGTTCTACACTTCCACAGCACCTTTCATGTCACCTGAAATTGCTTTGCAAAAGCAGGTAAGTGTTATTATCCCTGTTTGGCAGATGGGTGAGCAGACACATACAGACAGGAGGGGACTCGCCCCAGGTCTGACAACAGCAATTCTGTGGCAGAGTTGGAAGAAAAACTTAGATGTCCCGAGTAATAACAGCTCACACAAGCTGCTAGATAGTACTCTCCTCATCCAGACACTGCCAGGCACGAGAAATTTCACCTAAGGAGCTTTCTGGAATAACTATCTGCAGCCTCATTTTTCACTGAAAACACTTCTTCACCATCAGAACTCCTTCCTCAGAGAGCTGCTCTCGTTCCCATGCCACCTGCCTGCACTCACAATCCATACCATGTTAAAATTCATCTTGGTCCTATTTGCATCCATCATTTCTTGGAGGCATCAAACCCAGGATCCAGATCAGGGCCAGGTTCTCTCCATTCCTCTGCTGAAGATGCCCCATGTTGAAATCGCTGCCCACCCAAGGAGAGGAACATGGTGCAGTGGAGAGACACAGCTGAGTCCTGGCACAGGCAGCAGGGAACAACCAGATGAGCAGGACCACACTTCTTCAACCAGAAATCACAAGCAGAATCTGCTTGTAACTTCTGGCAACCTGAACTCAACTTTCTCTCTCTCTCACAACAGATAATAGATGGAAGCACTGGTTTTTTGTTTTTTTTTTTAAATCAACATTTGTCAATGCCTCGTCTTCCCACAGTACTCACTGCGCTGGGTTCAGCAGCCAAACTTCACTGATATTCAGATTTGCAGTGAAGCCCTCTTAATTGTGAAATCTTTACAACCGTCTTAGTAAGCAAAACCTTCACCGAACTTAAAGATGTTGTGACACCAAGAGTAAGATAAGAATAACAAGCATCAGTAACCCAATTCCTTTGCATATTTAGAAGAATATTTAACTAACCCGCCGAGTTCTACTTCTATGCAAATCCATATTTCAAAGCTCACAACAAATCGCTGGCTCCAGTAAGCCTTCTCTCCCTCGCTGGCACCCCAGGCTGCCACCACGGCTGACAAAAGGCAACTGAGCTCAGCTGAGGAGCTGCAAGCTCCAAACCACACACCAGGCTGGATACTTATGTGTAACTTGAAGTAGATTAACTTTTAAGCATGAAAGCTGCTCAGTGTTTTTGAGAAATCATGCCTCCTTAGTAACACCGGCCTGTTGAATGGGAGGCTGAAGCAATATGTGGGCCAGAGAGGCTTCTGGGAGTGGTTGTTAGTGGCATGAGAAAGCTTTGTGAGCAGGAAAAGCTGAGTTATTATTTAAGGTTATCCAATAGACTGTGATTTGCTCGATGGGTTTTGTACACCTCCATGGTTTGCGAGGTGTGAGAGACCTTTCAGGTGAACTGACTGTAGTTGGGTCGGGCTGGAGTCCACAGTACTTGGCTATGGATGCTCACACATCTCAACCTGCTGCTCACGGGTTCGCTTCAAAGCACTCAAAAAGCATTTGTGGATGATCAGACTGGCATCTTTACAACACAAACAGATCCGTATTCCTGTCTTCTCTGATCTCTGCTGTCTCTCTGAAGCACAGAGGTAATGCTCCAGGAGAGCCCCATCTGTGCCGGCTCATGCTGGGGCATTCTTCCTTCCCAAGGAGCAGGACATGGCACCCAGCGGGCACCCACTCTGACTGCAGTCCCTCTGCTGGGACCCAGCTGTGGGGATGGCTGCACTGTGGCAGGCTGATAATTCTGGTCTTGGTTTTTCCTGATGGTCACCAGCAGATGCAAAGTGAAATGGAGAGGCCGTGCTGTAGCACTTCACTTGTGACACTGTACCTGAGGGACTTCCACACTTTAATTTTTTCATTTCCCAGATTATTTTCTACCTTACTGACACGTTGGCCTCCCCTGCACCTTGTGTGGTACGTTCTGTACCCTGCACGTGGTACGTTCTGTGCTCTGTAAAATGAATCACCTTTTGTTCAGTTTCACCCTGCTGACCTCCAAAGGATGGGCACAGAAAAATGGCCTCAGTCCTAGACAGGACTCTGAGTATGACTGTTATATAAATATTTAATAATAATAACATTTATAAAGAGAGTCATGGCAATATTTCATCCAAATACACAATGTAGATGAGGATATTACCAACCCTTTCTCACTGTTCACTGTTTAACCTATAGGAACCAGGCTGAAGGACAAGAGATGATCCAGAACTTGCTGCAGAAAAATTAATTCTGCACATCAAGTCTCTGCTTTAGCAAAACAAGATGAGGCCTATGGCCACATCTTCAATCTACCCACATCACTCAGAAGCACAAGCATCATCTCTGCACCGGTTTGCTGACCTGATTTTTTGCCAGGGTTTATCTGTTTATAGCAATTTGGTGTAAAATGCCACATGTGGCCTGTTTTCAACTGGTAACATAATCATATTAAAATAAGAGCTTGCGATGAATAAAACATAATACAAAAGCAAAAACAATGATTCTCCAATAATGTGGATTTGTCATTTGCAGTGCACAAAAGATCTCCAGAGAGAAAACTAATGTGGACATAAAACACCAGCAGGCTTACAAAGAAGGATCCCAGGCATTATTAGGAAGGCATCGTCCTATTGCCATTGGGACTTCTTGAAGGAGACAGGAGCAAGGTCTTACGTGTGTGTTTGCAGACGCGTCCCTGCCTGCTGGCTTTTTGCTGCTGGGGTGTGACTGTGGTTCGTGCTGCCCTGGGGCTGCCTGCCAGCTGTGCATGTTGGAAGTGGGATCTGCAAGCGAGATGTGAGGGCAGCTTTGCTTTCTGCCCCTCATCACTTCTCACGGCGTGTCACAGGCAAAACCAAATGGAGACAGCGGGACTCAGTGGGCAAAAGCCAAGCTACCAGCAAGCAGGCAGTCGGACAGTCAGAGGCAGAAAAAGACAGCCTACAGGTGGGGAAACTGGGTGATTTTTCATCGCCTGTTGTTATTTTTTGGGATGCAAGTGCACAGGAGGGAGGGAAATGCAAAAGGAAAGTTTCTGGTGGATGTAATCCAAAGACTGGAGAAGAAAAAGAGGATGATGATATGCAAGAATGAAGGGGCTGTGCCTGCAGACAACTGCTTGCCTCGACTGAAGTACCTTGAGCGTAGAGCTGAGTTCTAGAAACGAGCTGGAAAGAACTGAAACGAATTCAGACAGGGGATCTTCAGATATGGCTGAAGAGAGATGAAGTGCAAATGAAACAGACAATTTAAGGTTTGCAGAGACCTGTTGAACAAGAGGACCTTTCCAGAGCGCTGTGATCACAGAAGGTCAGCTCCCAAGGTGGACAGGGAGAAACACCAGCAACTGTGAAATAAAATTGACAAAGGGGCTTGACGCAGTGCAGAACAAGAAGAAACCGAAGACTGGGAATAACAAAGTGGAGAAGAACAGCTGGGTCTCCGGGAAGAAAAGCTAAACCAACAGAGAGCTGGGGTATAAAGGTGATTGGCAGAGAATATAGTGGGTAGCAGGAGAGCTGAACAGAGCCATATGCAGACAGAAGAACAAAGGGGAGAGGCTTCGGCTTGCAGATGGCGTCCAGCTATTGAAGACACACACAACTGAGGTCACACTATTATGAAGAAGCGGCAGGAGGAAATTCAGTCACTAGCTTGAAGTTTATGAACTTGACCGGAGTTGGAGTGGATGGAGGAAGATGATGGTGAAAGCCATGGTGTTGGACTAACTCCAGGTCTCTGGAGGAGGAGAGCAGGAGCACCGCATGCCAGGCTGGGTTTCAAGTGCAGGCAGGGTGGTTCAGTCACAAGGAAGAATTCATAAGGACAGCCTCGTCCCAACTGCACTGTGTACTTTGGGATCTGCTAAGATCACAGCTGGCATAACTGAAAAATGTGCTAGCTATGAAAGGAGATGGAAAGAAAGAAGTTGCAGAAAGCAGGCACTGGAGCTGGAAAATAATCCAACTTGCTTTCAGCAAGAGATGGACAAATTAATGGGCAGAAGGACAGGAAACAATTGCCTGTGATAGCAGCACACAGAACTCCGTGACCAGGAGAAATCCCTTTCAGTCATGCAGCTGATGTCAGCGGAAGGACTGCAAGTGCCTCAGAAAAAACTTCTCCAGCACAGCTGAGAAAATTCTCCCCTTCTCACGTCTCCTGTACATTTTCCCACTACTCATGATAACAGGGTTGTGCAAAAGCTGTTAGCAACAAGATCGTGTACAGATGTCTGGCAGAACACCAACACAGCACCGAAAGTGGATCCTCCCATTTACCTCTGTCACCTCGGGAGCAGGTCCATGGCCTTGGAGCATGTGTTCTTCAGCTCAGCTGGCCACATAGCCCAACAGTTTTTTGTGTTTTTCTTTAAAAACCCACCTGGTGATTGAGAAACCTCATGGGCATTGCTACTGCTGAAACATCTGTCTCAGAAGACAGATGTGGTCAGAGCAATGCCCAAGCTGAGGCTCCATGAGCTCTCTCTGCTCCTGGTGACATGGCAACAGCCCAAGCACACTCAATATGACACATTTTGTCAGCTGGAGTAAAATGAATGTACTTCTTTTCCTGTGAATTCAACAGAGTATGTATGCAAAGCAACAACAACACGAACAACACTCCCTATAAGAAACAAAACTGGGGGGTGCCAATTATTTACCTACAACAGAGGAGGAAATGCTCGAATTACAAAGCTAAAACATTTGGGCATGTTTCCATGTTCAAGTAAAGTAAAGGACAGGCTTTATGTGCACTTAAAGCAGACACATTTTTATACAGCCTGGATTTAAGCACTTTCTTACTGTATCCATTTTACAAGGGTGAAAGGTTTACACAACTGTGAGGGAAAAATGTCTCTGCTCAAAGCTTGTCCTCTACAAAGACAGCACCAAGCTGCTTTGCTCCTTTCTCACTCCAAAAACACCTTTTTCCCAGCAGGGGAATCCTGAAGGCTGTCTGCACGGTGCACATGTGAGGGTCCACCCTTCGCTGCTGCTGGAGGTGCTGTGGAGCGAGGACGTGCCCAGGGCTGCCCATGGAGCAGTCCTGCAGAAAGCCTTCCTCCTGCTCGTGCTCTCCCTTGAGAGGCAGCGGGCTCTGGCTCCTGAACCCCTGCAGCAGCAATGGGCTCAGCAGTAGCCTGGAGGCACTCAGAGCTGGCCATGCCTGCCATGGAACCAGTGCCTGGTAGCGTGGATGATGCCCATGGCTGTGAGCATCTCCTCATTCAGATGTCCCCAGCACCAGTATCATCCTGTTGGAACTTAATATACACCCGAGCAGAGAAAAAAAATCCACCAGGTAAAAATAAACAGCCTACTAGACTGACTGAAAGCCCACCTACACAAATGGGAATTGTATTAGCTGGACTAGATTATGGGTTAATGATAACTGTTCCATAATTAAAGTTGTGAGAGTGTTTCAGCTTGAAGCTGAATAAACAAAAGGTCACAAGCACCCAGACAAAGCCCAGCGTGCCAATTCCTATTTGCACACACCTTTTACAAATCAATGCTTTTATTTGTTGTAGATCATGAGGGTGGATGGAGAGGGAGTATCCACAGTGAAGGAAAATCTTTTTATGGAGAAGTGGGGGAAGAAACGAAGCAGAAGATGTGGCTTTTTTCTGCAGAGTTGTGAATAAGCGCAGGTGTTGGAATGAGTTCTATATATGCAGTTATATCGTTCAGAAAAAGAGCTTTAGAGAAATTAATTACATGTCAGAGCCTCTGACAGGTCTTTCAAGAATTATGATACTTTTGAATGAAAACATTATATACTTAAAAAGAAATACCATGTAAATGTCTCTGAGATATTTACATTCAGTGGAGTAATAGTAGAAAAGAATTCAGCTCTCTCCACGGTACAAATGGATGCTGAACATGCTGCGCTTTTCCTAACAACATCTTCTGCCCTTGGTGGACTTCATTAACTCTCAGGCAGAATTAAAAGATCGAGTTCAAGGCCATCTGCCACGAATCAGATGCAAACAGCAGTAATGCTCTCCCAGAGTCTCCCGGGTGCAGCTCTGACCGCACCGCCCTTCCCAAAGCAAGGCCACCGTGCTGCATGCTTCCTCTGCGTTCACCAGGGCAGCGAGGCCTGCAGAGAAAAATACCTTCTTGCCTTCTCTTCTCCCCATTCTTTTTGTCCCAATAAAACCCGTGCACACCATAAGATAGAAGAAAAAAAAAAAACAACACACTATGCATGAGGTTTCCAGAACCAGTATGGTTCAAAAGGTGAAGTTCCAAAGGAAAGATACAGTGGGAAATGGTCCTCCCACTCTGTTCATCATGGTGCCCATCATGGCCACCATGGCTACGGATGGATGCCAAATTTCAGAGTCCCAGTTTCAAAGCTAGAAAATTCTCATGAGGCAATCGATCTCCTTGTAGTTTTATGCACTTCTGTCCTATCATTGATGATGAGCATGGGAGAAAAGGCCGAGTGAAGGAGAAAGGCAAGACTGAGGTCTTAGAGAATTCATTCCAGCAGCAAGACATCTAAAGCCTGCAGAGAAGGTAGGGTTCAACAGAATAAATGCTAGCTGCGAATAAGTTTGGCAGTCTAGATATAAATATGGATAAAAGCCTCCAATTAGGAAAAAAAACGGGAAAAAACGAAGTTGATAAAAAAAGAGCTTGCAGAGAAAATGGAGAACACAAAAATCATGAGAAGAAACAATTTAAGAACTCGTGTGTTCCCAGAAGGTGTAAAGGATGGATGGCTTGTTAATATTCATAGCAAGCCTCCACTTTCTTCTCAGCTGAAAGCAGATGCAACAATTATCACGGAGCCCGAGCCCCAACTCCAGCAGACCCTGAGACACGATATTAAGAGCTGACTATTTTAGGGCAGATTCTGAAATAAATGGCAGTTTCTGACCTTACTCTGGGAGGACTTAAGGTGCAAGTGTTTCAAGACCTGTCACAAACAACTTTAAGGAAAAGGGAAGGAAGTGAACAAAATTATAGCCTTCCTGACACAGCACACATAAAATACAGAAGAAGCTTTCTCTGTAAATGTATTCTCACACATCATGAACAGCAGTATATCATAAAGGGAAAAAGGCAGCAATTAAAAGCCTCAAGAAGCTGAAACGCATGAAGGAATGTCTGAAATACAGCCCGTTTCAGCTTAATGGTAGAGAAGGGATTGCTGCTAAACCCAGAAGTACCAGGAGATGAGAGCGGGCTGAAAGGTTGGTACAATGTGGGTGTGCAAGAAGATGGGGTGAGGCTGAGGGGAACTGGGGAAAGCTGGAACCATGTGGGTAGAAGAATATGCAAGCAGCAACGTGGAGACTGGAGAGGCTGAAAAAAATGGGAGCAGCAAGGACAGCCTGCGCCCAGCAACAAACAGCAAGGAGCAAGGGGGATGGAAAGGCAATCGGGAAATGCAGACCTGGCCTCAGAGCAGGGCAGTGCTGTGGAAAAAGAAACCACTGACCCCAGTCCAGAGAATGCAAGCGAGCAGTGGGAAAGCTCATTATTTAGGTAAGGAGCACAGTGTGAGGCTGAATGCGTCCGCAGGAGAAGAACCCAGACACCCTGCACCATGGTGCAGGCACTCGATTTAGAGCTGATTTGCTCTGTAGCTCCATGAAGGTCATTAATAACCTGGGCTCATTATTTCCTAGCAGATCTGATTTTAGTAATTAGGAAATCAAAATGGAGCCAATGCTCAGGAAAAGCACAGCTCTGCACTACGCTGTCCCATGCTACAACATCTCCGCAAAGATTGTCAGAAGTATCTAAGAGCAGATTGCTAAGAAATGGTTATGGGAGGCTGGCAGGGCCAGGACAAGAGGGACTGACTGCATACAGCTTCAAACCGCAAACCGCAGCCACCAGCAATAAGCCACAAAGCACAACATGGGCCAGAACGGGGGAAGGCCCTTTGTAAAGCACCCCTGCCTCACTGCCTGCATTTCCCTGCTTGTGCTCAGCCTGCTGGAGCCCTGGCCATCTCGGTATGGCCGCACACAGACCACAACACCACTGCCCTCCTTAAAAGCAACTGCATTCTGAACACGTGGCTCTCACTCAATGGAGGGATCTAAAGTTAAGATGAATCAGAAAAGTTAAGGGCCCACATTTCTGAGAAAATGAGGCTAGAATAATTAAAAACGCCAGCTCCTGTAAACCTGCAGGGGTTGAGAATGCAGAGTGATTTGGGGGTGTTAACATGACAAAAACACAAGGACCTCTCCAAAGCTAATTATGTATCAGTCTAGCCTAAAACAACAAAAGCCATTAAGGAAGTGTTCTGGGTGGAGATTTCTTGATGGGAAGAATTGCTTCATTTAAATAAAATTATTTTACCAAAATTCTCATTCTATTGCAGTATTTACGTATAGGTCTACAAGGCAGTATCTTAAAAGCTTAGCAAAGCCTTCCTGTGAACCTAATCAGGAAATACGAGAGACCAAGGTTAAGTACATTAATATTACTGAAGCTTTCTAAGAAAAGAGATGCTTCACGGTTCCCTGCACACTGATATTATCAAATAACTCAGCTGAAGAACGGTGTGTAAAATGTTGTTTAAAGACATGGATTAATACAGAGCCAGAATAGCATGAGGAAACGCATTTCACAGAGGTATGCTGAAGAAAAGGCTCCATTCTAAACATCAAGATTCCCTGCTAGAAAAGTTTCTTCTCCTTGCTGTTAAGAACCTGGTTTAAAAAAAAAAAAAAGAGAGAGAGAGAGAAAAAAAATGTGTATGAATTTGTAATACATTGAAGTTTGGACTAAAGAGGGCAATTAAGCTGGTTGGTGTTGGAGGAGGATAGGAAAGCTCATCAGGACAGCTGCAGTAACCCTAGTGAGGTAAACGTCTCTTCTCCAATACTTTCAAATTAGAAATTTTATGGTGAAAAACAAATCTTAGACGAGCTCATTTTTCTCTTATTAGCAATTAACACACATGGATGTGGGATAAAAAGGTGCTCATTTACAAAGTCCACAGAATTTTCTTAAAAGCACGGGTAGAAGAACAAAACTGATGAGGCAGGGGAAGGAATAAGAGTTGCCATGAGGCGTGGAAGGGCTCCTTCATGCTACGGTCACACAGGGACCATCCAGTGCACAAGGGGGCCCTTTTCTGTGTGGCTGCTTTGCCCAAATGTACCCAGATGCATCCAGCTGTGCCCAGCTGTGCCAAGTGGGACCATTCTCCGCACCACCCAGGCTGCAGGGCTGCGGGTCACAGCAGCCCTCGAGAATCCAGGAGAGCCAAGCTGCTAGGGAACAGGCAAAGACAACAGTGGTCCCCAGAATGGCTTTACTTCCCTCCTCCACACGGAAGCTTTCAGCCATTAAAAGTGATTTCTTAGCCAGTCCTACTGGGTCCCCCAGACGAGGAGAATGCAGGAGGGACGTGCACACAGCCCTATGCAGCACCCACTGACCTGAGCGTGTTTCATGGCAGAGCAAGCAGGCTCAGCCAGCTTGCACAGCTGGAGCACCGCGTCCTACAGGGAAAACAGCTTCAAAGTCTCATCCCGTGATGTGCACCTGAAGGAGCTAATGCTTCTGACTAAAAAGGGAAGGGGTAGGTAGGAAAAGCAAATGATCAAAACACTTATCGCACTGCGAAAAGAAGTTATGGGGCCTGATAAGGTGTCTGAATTGATGATGATTATAAGATACCATCCATTTTTAGCTAATAATTCAGAAAAAGGATGAATTATTTGAGGAATAATATGTGATCATTTATTTAAAGACTTATTATAATGTATATGTTCTAGGAAGCAGAGCTAGGGCTGCACGAACACATTAACACTTGCTTGTCTGGACTGCTGTACGTTTAACCAAAGGCAGAGATTTCATAGCCCTGTATGAGGCTTTAAAACCAAGTGGCTGGTTTAGTTTATAGGGCTCCTGCATTTATAAAACAGCAAGTGATTTTACAAGGCCGTTTTATACACACTCTAGTTTTCCTCCACTTCTCTATTCACACTCAATAAATGTGCCAACATTTGCCTTTGAGAACTGGTTCATTTATTTAAAATTCCCAAACAACCCCATCCACAACTCCGCATGCCTTAGCGGTTCACCCAATTAGTTGAGAGTGTCAATTAAATATGAAGATACGTCTCTTAATTTTCACTCAGAAAGATGTTGGGTTCAGCCCAGCACTGGGGGCGATTTCTGAAAGCAAAATCCTGCCTTGGGAGAGCCTGCAGCTCCTAAGAGATCAGTCCAAGTCTCTGCCTGTATCCAGGTAACAATTTGGAATGCTGATATTTAAGAGGAGAACTATCTGGACAGCTGCCCCAACTCCCTAGGAAGCAATGTTTAGTTAAAGTCCTTGGATATCACTGAAAGAATATGTGGAGATGTCACACTGTGGCTGAAGCATTTTTTCAAGTGCTGAATTATTCACCCGTGTATCTCTGATGTGAAATCCAAATGCTCTGGTACTGCCCTGGCTTTAGACAATGTCTAATTCCTTTCTGTGTCACGGCGGGGTCCCTTCATCAGCCTTCTTTCATCTCTAATCACAGTGAGGTCATGGATTATTACTCATATTCACCGCACAGCTCGGAGTTGCTGAGCCCAGGACTCTCAGTGCTCCGCCTGCACCAGCCCAGCACCACCAGCAGCGCGCAGCATCCCGTCCGGCCACCCTTCTGCAGCCAGGAGGATGTCAATATGTTTCCCTGCTCTTTCCCTGTGAAAGCATAGTGGGAAGAAAAATCATAAACAAAGGCATTTATCAGCTTTTGCTGGAGGTGTTGCTCTGCATATCCAGTTGCGATTGTTTCATTAGGAGGAGCTGGGTTACGTCTGCGACGTTAACGAGTCTTGGAGAACAGAGGGAACGAGTACTACAGGCATTGCCACAGCGAAGAT
The DNA here is from genome assembly GCF_905368555.1 of Meleagris gallopavo. Taxonomy (NCBI): domain Eukaryota; kingdom Metazoa; phylum Chordata; class Aves; order Galliformes; family Phasianidae; genus Meleagris; species Meleagris gallopavo. The sequence continues at coordinate 12,270,233 of NC_139412.1, forward strand.
ACATACGTAAACATCCTGTGCCTGACACTGGTTAATACATCACAGCTTTATTCACTTAAGGCAGCCATGAAATCAATTCTTCAGTAAAAATATAAAATTTGTATCCAAATCTGTGCTCGTTGTATTAGTGAGGCGCAAAATGATGGAACAGGAGGAAATCCACATCTGTGCAGCAGGCTTTATGTCTGCTGGTTTGCCTTTGCCTCATGCAAAGCCCCACTAGGTACTTTGTTTTCCACAAACCATCACCTTTTTTCTTCATTTTTCCTTAAAACCAAATAATTCATCTTTGTTCAGGCTCCTCACACAGCACACTGCCACATTCTCAGCCCCTCGAGGACAGTGCACACTGTGGTTGCGAAAGGATCTTGGGCCAACCAGCAGCACTGATACAAACGACAGGAACTACTACAAGTAAAAAACCCTTTGAAAATGCTAAAAAAGAATTAACAGAACACATTCTAAACCAGTCGAAATCATTCTGGATAAAATTCTGAGCCTTGCACCCTAGAGAGTGAGACAAGGACAAAGCCAAAAAACAACTGTCGGTTCAAGCGTAACCCCAAGGATGAAGTCACAGTCCCTTTCAGGCTGAGGTTCTTATTCCCCAGTCTGCAGTTAAAGATTGCAAGGAGATCTTGGGGATCCCATGCTTTGTGCAAACAACTTGAATCCCGTTTCAGATTTTCCAAACTATGTAGTGCTTTTTGGACAGCAGCCGTCAATTACATGGGAGCTTTCAACTATTTCGAGCTAAAATTGATCAGCAATTTTTGAAGAACGCACTGCAAATTGCTCTGCTAATCACAGCAACTCAAGCCATGCAACTGTATTAAAATAACATCAGTGCTAAGCCAGAAGCCAAAGACAGCAAAGAAATGCTGAGTTCAAGTTTCCTGCTTTGGGTTCTTCATCTTGCCCACTTGTATCTGCATGCTGTCGCCTCCGTGGCTTTTTCCTGGCGATATTTCGAGATTCCAGATGGCTGCTCACCAATTCAGTGCTAACACCACTTTGTGTTTCAATGATGCTTTAGTTCCTCAAGCACTGGGGCATGCTTTTGGAGGATGGCCTTGTTTGGAGCACTGAGTACTGACCTCCCTGGGCTGCCGGCACGTGGCACTTACCAATAAGGATCTGCAGCCACGCAGTTTCACAGCGCAAGCATCAGCTGCACCTGGAAAAGACTTAGCTGAAAAATAACATAACCCTTTGAGGAAACATTGACATGCAGAATAAGAAGAAGATATTAAATTCCTTTCATGCTAACTTGCCTCCAAGCCCTCTAATGGAGACCAGGAGAGACAGAGACACCACAGGTACACAGGGTGATTTGCTCCTGGGTGATGATGTCTGCTCTGCCTCCCTCCCAGCACTCCAACCCTGAACTCCAAGAGCACTACAGAGATGAACAATCGAAGCACCCAGCCTGCAGTGTGCTCTAAAAGCACTTTCTTCTTTCCCTGTGTATTATTTTCCAGCTATGCAGTTGAGAGGAGAAAAAAATCAAGATGCAGAGCTTCATCCAGACAAAGCAAACATCTTCCAGATGTGAACCCAAAGCTGGTTCCGGTCATGCCATGCATCCCCATCACTGGATACCCCCATCACTGAGGGTCCCTATCACTGGGCATGCCCATCACCAACTGTCCCTATCGCAGAACCAATCACTGCCTGTCCCCATCACCGAATGCCCTCATCAACAGGCAAGGACAGGGGAACAATTCCCTTGCCACCAAGGTGACAAACACAAAGGTGATGAAGGAAGGAATAATAACCCAGCACTCCCCTTCCGTGCATTACACTTACGCTGGTGGAGAAGTCTCCACAATGGATTAAATCAAAGTCCGTCGCCAAGTTCAAGAACACGTTTAATGCAGATCTATTCATTTCAAGGAGGGTCTGCACAATGGATAGCTTTCCCCTTCAAAAATTATTCAGACCTGCACGCTTCCTTTTCATTCTTCTGTATCTTAACATTTAAAGGAGAAATACAACATATTTGTAACTGGAGAAACATTGCACAAATCATAGCTTGCTGTAAAAGTGTATTTCACAAAGACTTTACATGGTAAAGGGACAAGGACCACTTGTTGATAAATTACTTTCACTCAGAGAGGAATGACATATTTGTGTGCACTGTAAGTGGTGCCATTGTGGAGCAATTTGATGGAAGTCCAGTAAAACATGGTGTGCAGGTTCCATTTAACCTCTTCTACATCAAATTAATGGACAGGGATGATGTTGGTGGACAAAGTAGACAGCTGTGTATGCATGCACCAAAGCACCAAAACACCCAAACACCCATCCTGCACCATCCCCTATCGCTCCCTTCATTCCTTTGGACCTGCCCACAGAACGAGGAAGCAAGTAGCTGCATACTGGGGACAAAGTGACGGCCTACAGGGGAAACTTATCAACCAGCAACACAGAAATTAAGTACTGAAGTGGTGCCCGAGCTGTGTCCACAGCTATCGTTTAAGGCAATGTTAGCATAACATCCTAAAGTCACTGAGGGGATTTCTGTCCGTTACCACAGAGAGATGATGCTGTGAACGACGCAGCAGGCAGTGCCTGATTTTTCACCCTGGATCTTAAAAATGGGGATTGGCACATCAAAGTCCATCCAAAGGACGGAGAAAGGCTGCTTTCACAGCAGGACAAGGCTTGCAGCAATTTAAAGTGATGGCTTTTGGCATGCCACGTTTGAGAGGTTAATGGAGAAGGTATTGGATGGCATGTCTCAGCCAGTTTGTTAAACCTACATGATGTCCTGGTGCACGCTAAAAATCTCTGAACAGGAACCAGTAAATGGGCTGCAGCAAGCTCCGGGCTGCAGTGCTGAAAGCAGACCCAAAGAGATGTGAGCTGTTTCAGAAAGAGCCAATTTACCCCTGGCACGGCAAGGCGGAGCTGGCAGCATCAGGTGCAGCAGCAGCTGCAGCCAGTCAGCCCCGTGCATGGGGACACGCAGAGCTCAGAGGGGCTTGGGTCAGGTTATCCAGGCTTATTTGAGGTTTCACATCAGGTATGAACTGCCTGAGAAAACAGAATGGTTTTCTCAGACGGTTCGATGTGACTTCCACCCCAGAAGTAACAGCTGGGCTCACCTCCAGATTGATATGCTTTCATAGGACTCTATGGGATGGCAAGTTTGGGGATCATGGGTCAGGTTCACACTTACTTAAAAACAACAGTCCTGACAAGAGTGGCTTATTATAGCAAAAAACTGATCACTAAGGAAAAGAAGTAAATAAACCACTTGGTGAATAATCTACAACACATCCTTGTTGCTATTTGGCTGGGAATAACCTTCTGGAAATGACAGAGCACCCCAATGCACAACAGGCTCAGGAAGCTCCAGAAATCCCAGATGGCAGCATGATGGCTCTACAAAGCCCAGGGCTCCCACGCGTCTGCATAGACTCTGTGGCTGTAAATCCTGCTCCAAGGGAAAGGGCACGGGGAAGAAGTGTGCACAGAAAGATCCCTGAATGATGGAAACCTGCATTAAGAAGCAGATGCAGCCCAAACGCAGACAGATAGAGGGCTTTGGCTGAGTGGTGCTTTTGCAGAGGGACACATATGCAGCATCAGTGAAGAAAGCCCACCCCAAGCAAGCACGGAACCACAGCTAGAGGCTTAAGCTAACTGAAGGCATCTCCAAAAGCTGTCAGCACAAAACACGGCCTGGTGTTTTGGTGTGTACCAAGGACATGCCCTGCCAGCACAAAGCAGCTCTCCTTTAGGGTCAGGCACAGGGCCAGGTGCTGTGGGCATGGTGCTGTATCTGTCTGCCAGCAGACAAATGCCCACAGCTCCCAGCCACATCAAGCTGCATCGAACGCCCATCAGAAATCAAACCTCTTCAGCCTGAGGGAAATGATGAATGTTTTGTTGCACAATCTCCATGCCCATTATGCCCATTACTGAACGCAGGTGTCACTGCTGGTCACCTCCACCCACTGAAGGGCTGTGGTCCTCTCTGCTCTCAGCAAGCAGCACTCCTATGAATAGCGAGCAGATCTCTGGGTTGAATGCTGCCAGCAGGTCAGGTCACCGCTGCAACTCCTCTGCCTGCAGCATGCTGTTGCTTTTCCTGGTGTTGATTTGCCAATATTTCACTAATACATCCCTGATATGGGTTCTTTGAATAGCTCAGGAAGAAATGACACCGTTACTCTCGCTCTTTAGATCCGATTGTGTGCGGGAGGTGAAGTGCCACTGAATTTATGCTAAGGTTTTAAAGGATGCTATCAATTTGAAACTCACAAAGTACTTCAATTTTTTTTCACCTCAGTTAACAATCTCGCAGCACTGCAGAAGTGAAGGGTTTCAAACTATCTAAATTTAGTGCTTCCTGCTCCCTGGCACCACCATCTTCGCCTGCCTGGTGCTCTGCCAGTGCTTACCCTCCTGGAGTTGGCAACAACGTGACAGCATCACCTGCAATGCAACACTGTGCCCGTCCTGCCAGGCCACAAAAAGCACTTAAAATGCGTCCCAGATATGGCCCAGAGGCTCAGACAGCAAAGTCACATAAACGGAATAAAGATTTATGGTCTTCTAAATGATGCAATTTAAGCCAGTCCTACAAGTGCTGCACGCAGAGGGATCAGCCCCATTCCTCCTGCAGATCTCTGCCAGCCTGGCTGCACATCACCCCAGCTCGTCCTCCTGAGCAAATGGACTTAGACAGAACAGAGTGCAAACAGGTGTAGATTGCACCAGTTCACTATGCAGAGGTCCGTGACCTGTGCATGTCATCATGCTGCAAGATACAGGAAAGCCAAAGGAGTGCAAGATTTTCTTTGGAAGTCTTGAGGATCTTACAATGTGCAGATGCGCATCACCCATAAAAATAGATCAGAGCAAGTTAAAATCTATCTTATAAAAACACTCTCTAAAATGCTTCAATGGATGGAAACCATTTTTAGTTTTCTTTCTTTTTTTTTTTTCTTAAATTGCATCTGGGCTGACAGCTTGAACACTGAGCTGCAGCCCGTGAGACAGAAATACCAACTCCGTGCTAACAGTAGTGCTGCTCCCATCGCTGTAATGATCTTAATCAAAGCGTATTGTGATAAAAAAGGGATTCTGGTTTGACTGCCTTCAGTGTGCTCTAGCTATCTGAGTGTCCAGATTCCATATTACTCAGGGAAGCTGCCTCAAATGTTTTCCAGGAACAGCAGCAACAGCTTTTCAAGGTGCCAATGGCATATCACGGTGCAGAGTGAAGAACAGCCCCTGTGCAGATCCTTGCTGCGTGCGGTCCCCAAGGCACGCAGGCAGCATCCAGCCCTGTGGCAATGGCAACTGGAGTCCAAAGTAACAGCACAAACCATCCCTGCTGCGAACACGCTGTGCTCTAATTTGTGGCAAAATGCAACAGGTGCTACAACACAGGCGGGGGAATGTGAGGAGGAGGAGAGCAGCGCAAATGGGAACAAGCGCCTGGAAAATGAGACGTACCCAGGGAGATGCTCTATTTAAGTGCTATGCCAGCTAAAAGTTAAGCAAACAAGCTGATGAAACAAATAATGCATTGCTACCTCCCACCTGCTGCTAGATTCCATGGCAGAAGTGGGTCACACAAGTGCAGGTACTGATAGCAGGTAATGAAATACTCTGTGTCACGCGCAGCTCTGTGAGGCATTATCTCTGCCAGACTGCCAAGGAACAGGCTGGTTTGTGGCCAGAACACCACATCTGGGTATTCAGGTAGGATATGAGGAAAAATTTCTTCTCAGAAAGAATAGTGCTGCATTGGCACAGGCTGCCTGTTGGGGAACAGGGGGGTGTGACACTGCCCCTGGAGGTGTGCAAAAACGTACAGATGCAGCACTGAGGGATATGGTTAATGATATGGTAGTGATGGGTTGACAGCTGGAATTGATCTTAGATGTCTTTTCCAACCTTGATGATTCTATGATTTTATCTCATGGGCTCCAGACACGAAGCAGCACTGCAATGCCAACAAGGTGCAGCTGGAAGGCACTGTGCATGCAGGCTATCCAGGTGTCCCCTTGGGGGCCAAGGGCTGCATGCCCCACTGCCACGCTGACCTGCTCTCTTCTCACAGAACTGGTTTGCACAGGAGGGAGCCCAACTGTGGAAGTGGTTTGGCTCCATGATGGCATTTCTAGCATCCTGCTGTACAGCCAACTATGAAAAATAGGAGAAATTACAGAAATTCAGTTCCCTTCATGCTGTCTCTAAGCACTGATTAATTACCGTGGTTTAGATAATAGCAACAGCTCCTGTGCAGAGACAGGAAGAAAGGTATTTATGGGCAGCCCCGAGACATGGCCAGGCCATTACATTACAGCTGCAACCTGTGGCAGCTCTCCTCCCTTTGCAAGGCACAAACTCTATCCTTTCCTGATTTGCACACCAATCTACGTCAGTGCATGAAGCTGACATTTATTTCACTGTATCACCAAAGGACGTAACCGGGTTCCGTTACCTGAGCGTGCAGGCACTAAAACAACTCTGAAGATTGCTGGTTGCAGGACAACTCAAAACAAAACTTACATTAGATTGCTGAGAACTAGTACAAAAAAAAAAAAAAAGTAGTAATTACGCTGCTGCCTGGTAAACTGTGATTCTGCACTGTCTGGGCACAATGTTAGGATTTATTGTTAGACATACGAGACCAAAGCAGAGAGCAGCTAAGGTGTGGAGGTGGGGTGGTCTACCTTTCAAGCCTCCACGTGAAAAGCAGGTTTCCTTAGAATTTCACAGCCTCGCAGACACAACCAGAGAGATTCAGGAGACACTCCTGCCCTTTCCCAGCAGCTTATGTATTATTCCTTAAAAATAAAATAAAAAAGAAGAAAAAAAAAAAAATCAGAGAAATGCAGTGCCTTTATTCCCTTGTGTTGCTTAAAGCTCTTCTCATGGCACCACACAATGAGCTTCTTCAGGAAGTAGAGCAGCAGCCTTGCCTAACCACAGCAACGCAGTTCCAGCTTCAGTGCTTTGAGAAGGTGTTGGATAAAAAAAGAAAAAAAAGGAGAAGGAAAAGAAACCAAAAGAGAGAGAAAATGAATGAGAGCACAATAGGGAACATGAATTGCTGAGGGAGAAAAAAAAAAAAAAAAAAAGGAATCATGTGTAGGTATAATTGCAAAGCACCAGCACGCTTCTGGCGCTGGGGAAAAAAGGAATTGCGGGTGATTCAGGAGTATGACAAAGAATCCCTTCAACAAGTTGTCTTTTATCACAACTTTGCTGCTATACGGCTACACTGCAACAGGGAGAAATTGCATCATGTCAACAGCAAGTTTATAGAGATAAACTGACTGAAGACAGTAGCAATACGCTGGCAGTTACTTTGTGTTTTGCTTATCGCGCTGCAATAAATTCACTGAGAACAGCATAAACACGAGATTAGAAACAAAAATACGTCGTGCTCAGGAAAGCCAGCTCCTCCACAGCCTCCACTGCTGCCCAGCCATGGATGTGAGTTGCCCTCGGGCTTCCAAACCGCAGGCCTGATGGAGCGTGGCAAGCACCTCTGGCCCCTCCAGTGCAGGCTGGGGCTGCAAAGGAGCCCCCCACTGCTCCAGCCCCCAGGCTGCAGCTCCACACTGCTGGGGCTTCTCCAGCACGGCTCCTGGTCCTTCTGGTCTGGACACAAATAGTGAGCATGCAGTCATCAGATTCTGTTTTTGCATTCTGAAAGCTGAGACTTCTAAGTTTATCTCAGAAGGACATTGGAAAGATGAATAGAGAGAAATTATGCAGAGAAAGAGAAAATATTCAAAGAGTAGAATTATGTATGCATAATTGCCTGGCTCCCTGGGGTGCATGGGCGAGTACACCAAGTCACTTTGTGAAATCATTCCCCACAACTCCTGTATCCTAATTATAGTGCTGCAAGTGGGGAGAAGCTAATTTTTCAACAGTCCTGACGGGGTAACTGGAAGAGCTGAGAGGACACAGTTAACCCCTCGCCCACCCCAGGCCTGCAAGCAGAGGTGCAAACAGAGAAAAGAAGCGTGCAGGAAGCACGCACCCCGGGGCAGTAGGATCATTTAACGCTGTCAGCGCTCGGTTCAGCACTCTTGGAGCCCAGCCAGGCAGCCTGTACGACCAACCGAATCCTGGTGCCATTTAGGGGCAGCAATGCAACCACAACGGCACGTCCGACAGCTCGGCACCAGCCTGGTTGGGATCTGTTACCTCTTCTGCAGGAGGGGCCTGTGCCCCAGGACAGCCCAGCCCACCCCCTGCTGGGGCTGAGCCAGCACGGAAACCAGCCGGCTGCTGGCACCGCTTAATGTGCACTGCAGGTTTACGCTCACTGAAAACACTCCTGGAAGTCCCTAAACTCCCCTATTTTGACTAAAGCTGTCGCTACTATTTTGACCACAGTCCCTCTAAATTTCTCGTGCTTGTTCTCATTTACTACAAATCCCTCAGAAGGTTGCAGTTAGGATTGTTTTTCCTTATCGAAACAGATGCAGGTACATAATATTAAGAAGAAGAAAGATGCAACTGCACTCCAACTACCCATCTTGAGAAGGCAAGGACTGCTTTCCCTTGGCCAGCCTGTACACAGTACCACCAAAAGCACGGCAACATCACGTCCAGCTTCCTTGCCAGGGCTGGCAGGGATGAGGCGGCAGGCTGAGTGACCACTCAATCCCTAGGAAAGCTGTCTCCAAACATTACAAATATTCACAGGATTTAAGACCAGAAGGGACCACCAGCTCATTTAAGACCTCCTACCATAATAGACAATTACATTTTGCCCAGTCACCTCCTCATTGGGGCCAATTATTCGTTCAGAGGATAATTTTCACAGAGACAGGTTTGACTTGAAGCACTGATCTCAGCATACGAAGAACTCTTAGCGCAGCCTTATAAGCTATGAACTCTCTGCCAAGCCCATATTAATATATCTAACCCTTAAGTTCCAAAAATTAAATATTTGAGCCAAACTGTTTTGTCTTTTTCCCCCAAAATAATAGACACAATTTTATTACCTAATCCTCTAGCATTGTCTCAAGCTCCTTCAAATTACTGCCATTTGAATGTGATCTGAGTTCTCCTCTGTTTAACAAACCTGTGAGACCAAGGGTGGCCAAGCTTCCCAACTTCCTAACTACTTAAATCCTTGTCTGGCCAAGAGCCAGGAAGGAGCAGCTCTGGGCGTGCAAAGGATGGAAAGCAGCAAGAAGCAGACCTGGGTCCTGGAAGGGTGGCTTGGCCCCACATCCCCACCAGGCACTATAATGTAGGGAAATGAATGACTACATCGTACTGAAAAAAATAAAACCAATACAGACTGGAAGAGATTTTTATCCTCTTGCATATTTTCTCTGTTTCTTCTGAAAGAAAAGATCACTCTGGAGAAAAATCCCATTAGACGTGTGGAGTACCGGGCCTGCAAAGGACAGCAACGGTCACTGGACTTCTTCAGATGAGGAGGTTCTGGTTCAGAGCCTTTCTTGGGGTGATGTGAGCTTCACACTCTCCCCAAGGATGCTGCCTTTGTTAACCTCAATGAGAAGTGCTCCATCTGCCCACTCAGGCAAGCACCTTGTGTCATCCGCCGTCATGTCTTCCCCAGCAAAGGGAGGGCAACATGACCACATAAATGACATCACCACATACACTGAGCAGATTGGAGATGGCATCTAGCTGCAGCACACAAGGTCAGTGCTGCAAAGTACAGATGCACAATACTGTCTGCACAAATGTATATCTTGCCCTTGGGAGAACTCCCAGGATAAGAGCATTTAAAAAACAGATGCAAAAAAGAATCAAAAGATGAGAAGTAGGGCTGGAACCACAACAGGGTAATAGGAGCAGCTCACCTCTTGCTCAGATCTGAGCCCAAAGCAGCAGCAAAGCAGGAATTTCCCAACAGATGGTTTATTGCTGAGCACGTTTCTGAGCCTGCCGTAAACATCAGCAGCACGATAGCCTCCTGCTTGATGGTACAACATAAGTGACAACACCTAAATGAAGACTTGAACTGCTGTCTGCATTGAAAAGTGGTCCTGTCTGAACCACGACTTGTAACTCAATTGGTACAAGTTTATTTAGGTTCTCTGGGTGAGCTTCAGGAGTGTCAATACAGGACCCATCAACCAGGCTAACTTCCTATCTCTATTATTTGTCAAAGGCCCAAATATGTTCTCAAACTAAAGCACGTACAGATGTCACAATGATGTACTCTATATTCAGTTTGCTGCAGCGCTATCAGCAGACAACAGGGAGGTTGGCTGGGCAGAGTGGTTACACGGGTGAGGCCACAGACCTCCGTAACGCCGAACATGTGCACTTCTTGCTGATAAAGGGAAGAGCTTTTAGGGAGGAGCTGTAGGTTTGGGAGACATTCCTGCAGGAATCTGCTCAAACACTTTCAGCATAACACAGGAATGGATGTGCAAATGTTAGAAGGACACAGCCAGGCTATTCACCAGGACACGCATCACTGTGCAATGGAAAATGAAAAATGGGCAAAGAGGCTGTGACTGCAGGATGCAGGGAGCATTGGGCAAGGGTAGCAAAGAAGAACCCTGGTAGTGCACTGCAGGACCTCAGTAATACAACTGCAGCGTACTGCAAAGTAAGACATTAAAAATAAAAGCCCCAATGGAAGATCAAATTTAGGCAAATGCCCCCACGCATTGCCAGCTGGTCATGAGGATGTAAGGGCATGGAGAACAAAACCTCTCCATTTGCTGAGCCAGGCCCTTGGCACCTCCTGGGGACAGACCATGTGGAACGGGGCTTTACAGCACAGGGATGCTCTGAGACAGTCACCCTGTAAAGCATGCTTCAGTTATGGCACATCCTCAGCCGTAAGCACAGGGCAGGCCTGCAGGAAGGGAGGACTGCATCACTCCTCAATACTTGGTGTTCCAGTTAGGTACGGATGATGTTCTGACAAAAATCAATGGATCCAGATATAGCAGCACTTGAGGTAAATGTTGCTTCAGAAGGGCTCTTCTGTCAGTATCTGGAGCGATGAGGAGTTTTTTGGGGGAATTGAGAAATAAAGGAACATCAAGAAGCGTTGGAAGTGCTGTACCAGCATTTGTATAATAAAATGTTTCTCAAGGTGAGACTTAACACTATCTGGAAAGTTATTCACTTTTTCCAAATCTTCTTCCCTTGGCACTTGCAAAGCCCTTTTCCTATCTGTGCAGAAAACTGCCGTGGATGCATACAAGGACAGTCAGTCCCTTGGTATCTCTCTCATGGGCTCCATAATGCCTTTAACTTCTGCAGCCCCATCTGCGAGGGCAGCGGCCATAGTGCTCCACCAAAAGCCTCGTGTTCTTAAGAGGGATGTACTCCCAAATGCCACAACCACGTACTGCTGCCAGCCTCCCACTGGGACACTGCAATGGTTACGCACCTGTGCTCCCCCACACTGCCAACAGACCCGAAAGATGCATCTCTGGAACACCTCTGGTAAAGCACAGTCACGTCACCAGGAAAACAGCCCTCTCAAGACAGAACTGCTGGGAAAGCAAAGCCATTGGTGAGCACTACATACAGCAACAGCAACCCCAAACTGCAGCACAGCAGCGGAGCTGGCGAGGAGCCGAGGCACACGAGCTCAGATACGGACTGGGTGCACAATCTGGCACACATCAAAGTTCCGATTCACACCGCCACATAGTTCTTAATTTCTGTTTTGAATTAAAAAAAAACAAAAACAAACAAAAAAAAAAAACCACAACAACAAACAAAAAATTGAGAATCCTCCCCTGCCTTTTGCCCAGCATTGATCAGCTCAAGCTCCCAGCCCTAGCTGGCACAACAGACAGTGCCACGAAGGGAAGGGATGTTTAGAAAACGTTTTTAAACAATTCAATTTTAAAGCAATTTGTGCGCAGTGGCATCCGGCATTCTTGACTGCAGAACAGACAGCAGGCTGGATCAATTGTGGGGTGGAGGTGGGTGCAGGAACGCAGGAGCAGCAGACTGTGGCATTGAGGCTAATAGCTTTGTAGCAATTTATTCAGTGAGAAATGCTGCACAGAGCGACGCGGGGTTCTGGCAGAACGCGGGCAGAGAGAACTGGGAGGGGCATAGGCCCCAGCTCCAGAGTGGCAGAGAGCAGAGGGGGTTGATATTGAGCACTCCAGGAAAAGCAGGCAGCTTACAAAATGAAAGGAGTGACAATTAATGGCTCCAAACGGCCCATCTGCAAAATAAAATCTCACTGAAGAAACATCACATGAAAAAAACCCAACATGAGAAAAGCTTCAGTGCTGTCACAGCACCACTTCATGTCCAGTGCTTCCTTATGGTTTCTGGTTCATGGCTGTGCCACCCCTAAGCAAAATCACGCTGCCAGCCAGGAGTGGGACTCTACATTTTTCATACCAATCACAGGGGAAACCCCACCAAGTCATCTCCAACCCTGCCACAGTTTGGTCCCTGTCACCTCATCAGCAGCAAAGCCTGACCTGCAGATGTGCCCCATCTTCCTCTTCTCCCTGGTAGCATTCATCCATGCTTTGCTGTTGTGTTTGTGTTGCGTTGTGTCCTTGTCATGGACAAGGAGAGCTAATTTTGCAATAGAACAAAAGGAAATGGCTTCGTGGAACCTGGTTTTAACAAATGAGCAAAAAAAACCAAACCAAAACAAAAAAAAACACAACACGTTTGATCATCATGAATGCCCTGTGATGCAAGCTTGAGAGCTCTACATCTTGCAGACAAGATTTGCTCCTGCTGGTGTTTGCAGCCCAAGGATAACGTGATGCTCTTTCCACATCGCACTAGCTCCATGCCCAAGCACATATGGTCTGGCTAAATAAGAAGCCTTGGAAAGGCTGTCAACAAGACTAGGGGAAGGTGTGCATCTGTGCAGAAACATATGTGTGCCCCGGCACTGCATGCTGAGCCACACAGAGGCTGCCATGCCCAGAGCCCCAATGCTACCTGCCCAGCTGTGGCAGCAGCACAGCGCAGGAACGGGTTCTGCTGCCATCTGCTTCCACTCCCCTTCCCTCACTGCCATCATGCAGCACAGCAGTCTGCCTCTAAGGTCCCTCTTGCCATGGTATCTAAAGAGGATGCTCCTGCTAATGCCACCAATGCGGGCTTTCACAGCATAGCTGCTGCTGTCCTGATTGTGTACCTGCTGACATGACTGCCTGAAAGCTTTGTGTGTGTCTATGAAAATCTCCCCCGGTACTAAAAGCAATGGAATAATCTACTATTGCAACTTGCATCCCTTAGAGAATTCTGCAGTTAAAAAAAAAAAAAAGACTGGTTGAATTTGATTAAACCTTTGGAACCTCTCCAATATTTCCAGTTATTCCATCTGTAGAAACACTCTACTGGCACTTGGCACATTTATAGCATTAACTGCCTTCTAAATCAGCAGCAGTTCTGCCTAACAATTTGGCATTTGCACATTGCCTTGTAAATTACCCACCTTACATCTTTGGGTATGAGGACAGTCCCCTCCAAAAAGCCTATTACTGCTTTGTAGAAATTCTTGAGGAAGAAAATATCTTATGGGCTTGTTTTCTGACCAAAAAAAAAAAAAAGGGGGGGGGTGGCATTCAGTGGGCATGGTATTAATACTGTGGCTCATAGTGTTACTATGGCAGTAAAATGAAACCCAGTGCAACCAGCTGGTTGCTACACTGCTATTAGATCCTCTTTTCTGTTTTTGACCTTTCTAGAACACTCCGAAATACATTAATCTATTCAAAATCCATTTAGGATCTAAAGCACGATGCAAGGTGAAGGTGTTTGTGAAGCAGTCTTTCTATCGGGCAGTGCTTACAAAACAATTGCAATTCCACAGGCAAGGATTTGCTTGCTTTTGTGTCCTACTACAACAGAAACGGGAACCAGGTTGGGAACAACGGCGGATCCAAATCAAACTACAGAACAGCAGGAAACCACTCAGCAGTATCAGCAGTGATTTGTGCATTTCTTGCTTGAAAACAAGAGCAGGGAAGGTCAGCGTTGTTACCTCCCCAGCTCCAAGCACTTCTCCTCTTTTGTCTACCCAAATCGTCAGAGGCAAGAAAATCCCCTTTCCCAAACAGCTCTCAGCCCTGAGCTCTTCCAAAAACCTCTTCTCCATATCTGTAACCACACCAGACCCATTCTTCTTGAGCCTCCTCGTCAACACAGCGTAAGAGAGTCTCCAAAGGAAGGGCCCAGTTCCTGCAGAACAGCCTTTCCCTGGCCTGTGCTTGGCTGCCTCCTGTTGGCTTGGCCAACACGCTGCTTCTTTGTAATGGAGGGGAGATGGACAAGGCACTGCAGTAACTCTCCGCTTGCCATTTGCTTCTGAAATACGCCTTACTGATTTTTACATATAGTATGACCCTGTAGCTTTAGAAGCCCACTGTCACCTGAGGACTTCAAGATGGTCCCTGTGCCGTGCATCATGACTACTTGGAATCTGACACAGAGCTCAGACGCTGTTCAGATCTCTGTGCTTAAGAAGTGCTGGCTGCTATTGTTGGGGCTAAAAACAATTTCTTGCTTCCTACTTTGCAGGTTCAGCTCCAACATGCGGAGCTGTATTGCTCTGATCCCATTGCCACAAGAAGCAGTGACTCAAACTGCCTTACTCACTGCTTGATCTTGAAATTAGCAACTTAGTTAATGCTCCCCATGCTAACATTAAAAAAAAAATTGCATTTTTCTGTTCTTCCGTATTCTACCTTCTTCCCTCACTTGGCTTGTTTCCTATTGTAACTCCAGGAAGAACTGATTTCCCTTGGCTGCACTTAACTTCTCACCTAACCGCAAGCAGCCACCTGCAGCACCAAGGACCCACCACCTCCTCACCCACTGTCAGAGACCCCCCCACATAATGATGTCCCACCACACATCTCAACCTGCATTGGCCTGTGCCCTATGCCTTGCTGGCACTGGGTGTCCTGGGGACACCAAGGGACATGCAGGTCGCCGAGCTTGGCCACAAGACCCAGTGTGCCCCTTGTGCCTGCCCCCAGGGTGCTGTCAGAGTGCTCCCACAGCACCACCAGCCATGCCCCCAGCACAGCAACAATGAGGATCTAGGCCTTGAGGCAAGGAGATGGCCTGAGCTCAGCACTTCCACCAACAGGGCTGCTTGCCAAAAAAAGGGACAACCACCAAGAAAGGGACGACCCTGCAGCTCCATTGCACTTGATGAAAATGTCTGCTCCCTCACAAAAAAACAAACAGACAAACAACAAACCTCTCCCTGCAGCCATCGACGCATACTAGATGACTGCCTTCTCAACATGAGAGCAAAAGGGCAAATGAATCACATTACACTCCATGAATAAAAGCAGCCTTAATGCAACAGCTACTTAATGACTTTGTTTTCAACGTGCCAGGCAGCGCAGCCTCATTTGCATGGGTGCTGAGCACCCGAGTCCCACTGCAGGTATAGGAACCACCAGTCCCACACCTCAGGGTTCCCCGAGCCCCCTTCTTGCTCAGGGCCTCCCAGGAGAATTTCCTGAGTTAAAAGCTGGCAGTCCCACAGATGCGGTTTTGTGGGTATGGTGATGGGGTGACAGTTGGACTAGATTTTAGTGCCCTTTTCCAAGCTTAATGATTCTGGCTGTCCCCACTTCAGCTCAGGCAGCACGCAGAGTGAGGGGAGTCTCACCATGCTGTGGGACCAAGTGTCAGGCTTTCCGCCAGCAGGAACATTGCACCCTCCCCTGGAGGAGAGAAGGACCTGCAGAATGCTCTGACGTCTGTTGGTGAAATACATTGGAGGACAACCCCTCCAAAGCAATACCAGTCCTCTGCCAAACAAAAACAAGTCCAATGTAAACGATGCATTGCCAAAATACCTTCCTTCATTGTAAAGTACTGCTTAATTGCATCCCTTAGGCATCTATCATCTCACAACCCATACTATTTTTCCACCTATTACTGCTTAATTTTCCCCATCCAAAAAGTACGTACAGGAACAAGCCAATTTCTTTCACGGCACAATTGTTGATGAGAATCAGGCAGCTGTTTTGCCAGGGTCCTAATGATCAGGCCATGAAGCAACGCTCCCCAATCCTTCATTACCACCGTGCAGGAGGGGGTAAAGAATCTGAAATCTGTCAAGGTAGAGAATCTGAAGCCCTCTTATGTTGGAGAATCAGCACTGTGACTGCTGGTGAGATGCACCCAGAACAAACCCAAACATCAGCACAGGACAAATTACAGCACATAGACTCCAGAACTCAGGTTAAAAATCATTGAAACAGTCACAAAACATGCCTTAAGACAGTCACAAAATATTGCAAAGGCAAAAATTAAGCCAGCCAGAGTTCATAGTGAAAGCACAGGTGAGCAGTAAAAGAGAAAGAAAGCTGGGTGTTGATTCAGGGCTGTGTTCCTCCAGATATTTTTCATTCAGAAATAATGCAGTCTGTAAGTCCTGTTTGGGTTAAATGTTTGCTTAAAAATTGCTTCTCCTTTTTGCATGAGGCTATTTACAGCAGCCTTGGGATGCTCAGTGCTCGTGGGGCTCATGCGGCACTTCCCATCAGCAAAGCACCTGCACCTCTAAGGCCTCTGTATAATCAGCAAATATACGGATGTTATAATTAAGAAATATACAAGAAAGTTAGGCTAAACAGGTTATCACACTAAAGAAGAATGGATGGAAAGCTCATGCTTGTCCTGGGCTCACTGAGAAGACTCCAAGAGGAGCAATCTCCAAAAGAGATCCCTCCCCAGTGGCAGTCAGCTTTTAAATGGGGTCTAGGAGAGGTGCAGCCAGGCTCCACCCCTTCCAGCAGCACAGGTGAATTGCCTTCACCTGTGCTCCAAGGGCTGACTCAGTGCTTGCTTCAGGTGCTCAATCAGAGGTTCAGGCTATGATTCAGCAGTTCCAATACAGCCTCCCAGACAGTGGACAGACGTGGGACAAAGGAAGGGCAAGGGAAGCATTTCCTAGAAACCAGCAAGTTCTGGAACTGGTCTGGTACCCCTGGCCTGGCACCTAGATGTGCAGATGACCACCTCCCATTGGGACCCTGCTGCAGCCCCTGGGGCTCTGCCCAATGTGGTTCTTCTGCTTTGCCTTCACTGAATACTTCATTCGTACTTCCTACCACAGCAAAAGGCATCACTGCTGTTTTCCACTCTGTTGCTATCCTGCCTTTAGATGCTCAATTAAAAAAGAAGCTTAAAAAGCAGCTGCAAGCATCAGCAAGCATCAGTGCTTGCAGGCACTCCTGTCTTGTCCAGGGGGTGTTACCACAGCAAATAGAAATTGCAAGCAGAGGCTGCACGGCCATGAGTCAGGAAGGCAGAAAGGCGTGAAAGAAAAATGAATGGAAAGGCAACAAACCCGCAATATTTCAGTGCCGGCCCCAAGCTCCTGGCTGGCCTCCATCTATCAGCACCACCAGTGCCAGGGAACTACTGGGGCTGTAATTACTGTATGCCAGGGGCAGCACCAGGCTGTGGCCACGTGGCACTGCTGGGGCCACGATGAGTGACAGCAAGGGCGAGGGAAACCCACCTTCCTTGAGATCTCTGCGCACCTGTGGGAGTGGCCGACTCCCCTCGGCATTGTGGGGTGCCCAGCAGCCAGTGGGGAAAGGGCTTTTTAAAGAGATGCAAAAAGAGGATTTGGTATTGAAACACATGCCACAGATGGTGTAGCAGACGAGGATTAATTCATGAATCATATTTCTTAAGTGATACAATCTCTCTTTTCACTTCCATGCTTTCCCTTTTTGACTCAGAAGCGGGGATCTGAGATGCCCTGCCCAGATATGAATTTTGCATGAACAAACATTGCAGGGGAAAAAAAAAGAAAAAAAAAAAAAAAAGCAGCAATAAAACAGAAAACCCAGATGTGTAAAGCGAAGTTTTCAGATCCAAGCAAACGCATATCCTGTCTGTCTAGGGAAAAAGGTGAGTGGAAATGCAATACATGCAGGATACGCACCGAGTGTGCTGCTGGCACTGCATGGAGCAAAGAGCATCAGCCACACTGCATGGTGCAGGCGTCCACCATTCCCAGCTCATTCAGCTTTCTCAGAAGATGCCACTACCCCTGGCTTTCATCACCAGTTCAGCTTTTTCAGTCAGTTTGACAGAGCAGCTCTGTATATGCTTAACAGCTCACGCTTACTGGTACAGCTTTACCCTAAGCACAAAGCTTTAAGTTAGAATAAGGGTGAAAAATTACTTACCCTTAAATTACTTCAACCTTTCTCTGCTTTGTGTGTGATGTGGGCTTCTCTTTTGGTTACTATTTCCAGATTTGGTCTTTGGGTAGGTGAATGGAGGAGGAGAATGAAAGGAGTTGTATTTGATGACGATGGAGACTGCAAAATAAAGAGAAGCACTTTAGTGCGGAACAGGCCTCTCCATACATACGCATCAGATTAAATTAAATTAGCGACACCTACATAAATGCTTCCTGGTGTTTTTATGCACAAGTACAAACATCACAACTGCTAAAAAGCAGCACTTCCCAAACCACACAGACACTGCGCTCGGTCGTGGAAAGAACCGGGCTGGGGCTTCCAGAGTGGGACACAGAACCCCGTGCTAACGCTGCAGAGTACCAACATAACACCCAACAGTGCTTCCTATAAGCGGTGCGGCGCTCAGCCCCTGCCCACCGGCCTCGGCCAAACCCTAAGTGTGCTAACAAAGGCAGGAAGCTTTTCCGTTCTGTTTAGCAGAGCGGGGAAGGGAAAGCACAAATGAATAGAGCTGCTTGAGGCATGGAGGACAGCGCAGAAACAAGAAGCCGGGTCTGCTAACCCAGCGCCTCCACCTTGCCACGCTGCAACGGAAGGCTGCTGGGAGTGCCCAGCAATGCATGAGTTATGTTTCTTCTAGTGCTACCAAACGTAGCACCTGGTGAGAGGTTTGTCTGGAAACGTGGCTAATGCAAATTACCTGTGGGCAGCAGAAAATGACCATTTTCCATGTGTGTTTAACGTGTGTAGCAAGTATGTGAGTAACACTGGGAAGCAGAGGAACCTGGCACTAGAGGAGACACGGCATGTGGGATCTCTGCAGTGGGACTCCAGCAAACACACAGCTAGAGTAGAAATAACTCCCCTGGTTCAGGCCGGCAGGTGGGTCCAGTGAGGACAGGGCTGCAGGGCAGCGCCCTGGAGACTGGGGCTGCTGGGGGCCGCTCAGTGCAGCCAGGAGAGCACGTAGAGGGAAACCCGCAGGCAGGAGGATGCTCAGACAGAGACCAGGGATTCATACAGGGAAGAGCAATCAGAGGCAGACATCGACGTGCAAGACCACGTCTGTGTACCGCACCCTGTTTGTCACCAAACACAAGTATAGGGAGAATGCAGAGGGTTTTTGATCTCCATACACACTGCTGCTTAGTGAGACAACTGCATGACCTCAGGTGGCCTTGGGCTGCCTCGGACAAAATACGATGGGTGGAGGCAAGCAGGGAGAAGAAATAGCTTCACCTTTTTCATCATTGGAAGAGTTTCTGTATAGCCAGCCTTTTACAGGCTGTTATTTCAGATTGATCTTTAGGGTTTGTGGTGGGGAAAAGGAAGATGGAGGAGGATTTCGGCAGCTCAAAGCCATGGGCACACTGCAATTTTCCCTGGCAAACTTCAGCTGCTGGCCCAGGCAGGTAAGAGTGCAGAGCATGCACCATCCCCGCTGTCACTGCAGGTCTGTGCTGCCCAGAACGGGCAACACAGAGAGATCTGGATTTGGGATTTGAGTATAAATTACAGAGCAACATAAAGAGAACTGAAGAGGCAGCTCCACTCTTTCCTGCATCATCTCTTTCACACTTATAAGCCCATTCCACCCCTTCCCATTTAACTGCTTCATTTTGGCTCCTCACTGCACCAAATTGTTTCACGTTCACAAAGCAATGAAACTGAATAAATAATCACAAACTCACATGCAAGAACTCTGAGAGCTGCAAGGGAAAGAAGAGAGGGTATCAGCAGATAGAGACAACTTGGAGGCAACCTGAGGTTTGGTATTCTGTGTCAGCCTGACACACAGGGGAAATAACCCTTTAATCCAGTGCAGTGTATTTCATTTACTGTAGTGTTATCCAGTTCGAAGATGTTATGAAAGGAATCCCCAGAGAGACTTAAGACTTCAAAACCAGCCTGAGTTTGAACTTAATTCCACCATTGCAAAGGCTGCAGTCGGGGAAGATGACCTTTTCTGTACCTTGCATGCCAGGAGCCATTCTGCCTCATAATGTCACGCCAAATTAGAATATTCCCTTTTTGTTTTATGCGGGATTTTGTTTTGTCTTTTCTTTTTAATTAAAAGCATCTGTCACTATTAATGAAACAGCAAAAAAAAAAAAAAAAAAAAAAAGAGCGAGCGAAATCAATAACCCAAGCAAGCGCAGGTGGTGGGGCTGGGAGGTGGTGGGGTGGTGCTGGGGGTCCTCCTGCCTGAGGAAGGACAAAGACACACTGAAGTGTGGGTCTCCAAGCTGCTGAGCTCCTGCTGGCCTCACCTGCAGAGAAAGCTGACGTGCGTTTTCAAGATGACCTTAACTGTGGGACAGCAGAACAGAATGTGAGGAGGGGTTGTGCCCTGGGCTCCCCTGCAGCCCCTCGGTGTTGGGGCCCTGCAGCAGTGCTGAACCTTCCCCATGCACCGGGAACATGCCTAAAGCTGTTCTCTTGCATCCACCACATCCATGGGCCTTCCTACTGCGAGGTGAAAGGCCAGCATGCACTCAGTGCGGCTTAGCATTCAGATTTAGTGTGTAATTAAATGTAAATGTGTGTTTTTCAAAATCTGCTCTCACGCAGAACAGTAAATTAATTACAAAAAGTCTTCATAATGTGAAATTATTTAGCCCGCTATATGCAGTACAAATAGCTTTATTATATCATTAATAATTAGAACTGTTCAGTCAGCACAGTTGAAAAAAATGTAAACGAAATATGTCAAGGATACGTTGCTTTCTATTTTTCCTGGTTTCTAATGCCTTATTTCATGGTAGATAAGTGAAAAATCTCTTTACCTGACTTAGTGAGAAGCTCATTTACTCATGCAAATTTAAAACTGACTGTCATAATACAATGAAATTACAAAAACATATCAAGAAGAAGTTAGCGAGTCACTAAATTTAGCTCCTAATGGAGCTCAGCTTGCCTTGCACTGCAGGTTAGGGACCAGCTACCATGCGCACATATACGCAGTGCTCCAGAGCCCTGTGCAAGGGCAGGGATGGCACTGGGCAGGTGTGCCGCCTTCCCCTGCCGTGTGGCACTCCATGCTTCACCCCAGGACTGGAATACACCGAGCAAAACTCATTATGAAGCACCACAATGCTGCCCATGAGCATCCCGCAGACCAGGCAGGACCGCCAGCTGTGCTGCGTTACCTGCAGACAGAGCAGGGACACTGCAGGCCCAGGTCAGGAGCCATCTCTGGGACCTGGAGGAGCCCAGGAGGCGGTTGAGGGCTGGGACCCCACCACTGCCCCCACAGCGTGATGGGAAGAGGAGATCCCCACGCTCCTGAGGCAGCAGAGTGACATGAAAATAACACACTGTAATGAGAAGCAGGACGAGAATGAATGGAAAAACATCAAGTTCCATTAAGGGCTGTGTTAAAGGTTTGTAACGGTCTCCAGACAAGCCCGCTGATATTCCCGAACCTTTATCGATCCACAGGTCAAACCAGAAACAAAAATATCTATTTTAGAAAACAGCGCTTGGAGCTTTTCGTGCATCTGCACCACAAAGGCATCCTTCCCTTCCTTGCTCTGGCACAGCAGCCCTTCCCCACACCTCACTGTCACCACCCCGTCCTCCTCCTGCAAAGCGCAGCCCCTTAGGAGGCAGGGAGACGTCCTGCACAAGGGCTGCAATTGAGGTGGTGTATTCTGCGCCCATGTGGGGCGCGTGACACGGTGCTCGCTGCATTTTGCTCTCTTAGATTGCCACAGTTGTCAATTTTATTTTTATCCTGAGTTAGATATGAATCAGGAATTGCAGAAGACAAAACAACACACTGCAATCATCCAGCGTGCCAATTAAGCTAAAAGATACCCGGGAAATCAAAATTAAATGCCATATCTATGAAAAGAAACAGACAGCTTCCTCAGAAACAAAAAAAAACATATTCCAGGAATGCATTTGTGGCAGCCCAAAATGGATCCAGAGCAGTTCTGCAACTTACTGTCATCCCTCACATCTGCATATTGTAGATCTTCATCAAATTGTGTATGTTTTTGCACATTTATCATCAAGATTTATTGAAGTTGATTCCATAAATTTCATTTAGTTGTTCAGTGCTGCTATTTGTTTCCAAGGCAACAAACGCACTTTGCCCAAGCCGCACAGTACATCACGGCTGTTTGGGATTTGGGGGTCCCTGCCCCTCGTGGCACCCACCATCATCAGGGATGGGTCTGGATCCATACGCTACTCCCAGGCAAAGGCAGCACCCAGCCGACAAAAGCCATGGGCTCTGCGAGCCAGGAGGCGGTTTGCTTGGCACATACAGGGCCACCCTGAGGAGGAAGGCAGAGTTGGCTCAGTGCTGCTCCCAGTGTGCTGGCGAATGTGAAACAACCTCGTGCCGTCCCCTGCAGCTGCACAGTGACAAGGAACACGCTTACTGTTGGCCTGGGACGCAACGAGCAACCTACTTCAGCTGTATGAACCACTGCTCTTATTATTCTTGGGCATGCAAGTGTTACACTCCACACATGGCGTCCCCTGCACAGCCAGGGGTGTCACTGCAACTACAAAAGCCACCAGGTCTGGGTGCCCAGGCTGGTAGGCTCACCGCTTTGCTCATGGCCATGGATTCTGGTGTTTGCAAAGGAGTATGGAAAGCAGCCTGTCCCAGCATTAGCTTACATGAGCACCAGTGAAAGGCACAGTGAAGATGTCACAGCGCACAGCATTGGAGGTGCATGGCCCTACAATTGTCAGCCGGGGGATATTGTATCCTCTATCCAGCAGCAGGCAGACGATATAACCAGCCACAGGTAACACCTGTGTATTATAAAAACTGGTGCTTATACCAGGCTTTGCAAGCACTGCTGTGCTTCTCGTAGAGCTCCCAGCAAGGCCACAGGGACCAGAGTGGGGTGCACTGGGCGGCAGCACACAGGGCCAGGGTGCAGCGTGTTCTCCCCAGCAGGAGCCAGGGAGCTGTGCTTGCTGGGTGCTGCTCCCTCTCTCCTCACAATAAACACTGCCTGTACTCTGAAGCACTGCTTGCGAGCTACCAGCCAGGCAAAGCCACGTGAGTGACACAGCATAGAGTACCTCGCTGCCCCTCGCACCCTCCTGCTCGTGGGTTCCGTTCCTATGAACTAGCAGAGGATAAAAATGCTCAGAAAAGGGAATCCCCTCTGTGTCTATTTACTGGGGTGGCTGCAGCAAGGGCAGGCTGCTACCTATGTAGTGGCAGCCCCAGTCCTGCCTGCAGCCCAGCTCCATCACACTCAGCACTTTCCCTACTCCAGAACGCTCTGCAGGAGGAAGACTTCTGCTTCTCTCCCAGATGAAGGTGTCCTGGCGTCCATCTGGACCTTGGTCACGGCCAGCTGGGTGGCCAAGCAATGAGGTCACCTCCAACATAATGCCATGTGGGTTCTGGCCCCACCACCTCTCTAGGGGCTGTGGGAGAAGGCCCAGCAGCAAGCTATAGCCCACAGCATGCAGGTGGCAGCTCCCAACCTGGCCAGCCTTGCTCCCCTCCACTCCATGCCAGGCCCAGCTCCGCACAGCGCGGGGTCACCCGGCAGTCTACGAGTTTGTGCTCCCTCCTGCACCCACCGATGTTTGTGGGAGAATGAAAGAGCTAATTCAGGGCTTTGGTGAGATGAAAGGAAAAGCCTTAATTAAAATCAGTTTTAAAACGCATCAGGATTTTTTTCACCTTGTTCAGATTAGCAGCCATCCTAAGAGTACGCTGTGAATTGAAATGCACTGCTTCTCCTCAGACAGTGTGGGCTTTGCAACAACAGGAAACCCAGGCCAACCTAACAAAATATATGTGAGAGGAGAGTACACCTCACAGTAACCACAATGATTCAGGCTTCCTCTAAAACACAAGTAGTGCCCCTCTTTTGTCCAAACTTCATCTCTGTCAACCCAGCTCTGAGCAAGCCCTCCTGGAAGTGAACCACTGCTATTGCGGGGCACAAGCAGTAGTTTTCCTTGCACAAGAGAGCCAGTGGTGAGGTCTACCACAGAGCCATCGCACCGACATTCTACAGGGCAGAAGACACCGAAGGGAGTAACTTACTGAGAGGTCCCATGCTGGGGCTTTTGTCCCATCTCAGTGCAGGAGGGCTGGGAAAAGCACGTGTTTCCACAGCAGGCTGATTTTTAAAGAAAATGAATTCCCAAACAAGAGTCACCGAAGCTCTTTGAGCGTTTGTAGCACTCACATGAATCTCAACAGAGATGAAATAATGAGAGATCAACAGTGCATGATAAATGCAATTTTTCATCCCGGTCCCACAACCCATTGCTTAGCTCTCCCAAATGTCGCACACCCACTGCCACCTTCTGCAGCGAGGTTTTGGGATAAAAGCAGAGGAGTTGTGGCCATGGCCTCACACCAGCATGTCCCGCAGTGAACAGCAAGCACAGAGAGGAGTCGTCTCCTTAATCCCAACTACAAAAATCACATCGCTCTTTCAAAAACCCTTCCTGCTTGGTTTGTCCAGCAGCTCCCGTCCTTGCTGTCTGCATATCACCTGGACCATCAGTCTGATATTGAGCTTTCTTTAAGAAAAAGAAGAACCAAATCAATTTCTTGGGAGGATAAACTTGCAGCTAAAGGGAAAAACTACAATTACACTTTCCAGCCATGAAAAGTAAATCAGATGGCACTGAAATCCCAGCAGAAAACACAGATTAATTAAAGTCTGCACTTTCTAAATCTGTTATTCAACTAAACACAGCTGTTAAAAAAATGATGCCTTTGCTGTAATTTTCACATACATTCAAACCATTGAAATCCAGTGAAAAACACTATGAAGTGCATTTGCTTAGCTGTTGAAGTTGCTTGGGCAAAGAAATTGCAGTGTGGCGAGGACTCACTGATGGACTGGTCTGCTCCATGCCAGACTTCTTTTGCACATGCCCCATACGAGGACACAGGAATTAGAGATGGAGACAATGGCTGACCCTAATGGGCTTCACGTAGCCAGTTCAGTTCCCATTGCAGATTTCCAGTAGTGGGGTAGGCTGAAGGACAGTGAGCACCTGAAACACTGTGGCCACTGCAGCAGGCCAACACAAGCAGCCAGAAAGGCCTGCAGTTGTTGCCCTACAGAGCTGCTGTGACAGCCCATGCAGTACTTTGGCCACCTGACTGCTGCAGCCTATGGTGCAGGCAGGGCACAGCTGTTGCCAACATGCCATCGTGTGCAAAGAAAAACAACAAGCCTGAAACAAAAGCTTTGCTTCTCTGTTTTCTGCCTCTCCAAGTCAACATCAATGACCAAAGTGGAGAGCTCCTTGTTCTGTTCACTGAGAGAAGTGAAATTGCCCTGATTTGAATGCAACCTAAAATGCACTCTGCAATTCAACTCAATCATTATGAACTTACTTCATAGCCCCGGCACAGCTGTTCCTCCCCTCTGGAAGAGAAAATAATACTTGAACCTTGCTTCCTTTTGAAGAGAGAGAAGGCCTGGGAGAGCCCTCATTTCCTCTCCATGTTTCTGAAATCACTGTGGCTTAAAATACTATTAGCGTGCTCTAATACAGTAATATATTAATATTGGCAATAACTCCTCGCCTTTATCAGCCCATAAAGCCTCTCCTCATTTGGACTCATGGTGGCTGCAGCAAATGGCATCTGATGACGAGCGCTGGATACAGATGAATGCAACACTGTGCTGCATGGGACACCGCCAGCACGGGTATCCATACCAGGACATCCTGTTGTTAGCACAGGACGCGGACCCATCACCTTCCCATGGAGAAGGGCTGCCAGACTCGTGCCAGCTGCAGGGCTGTGGCTGTGGAATCGCAGTGTTTCTGTGATATTTCTACCACAAAGGCAATGGCCATCACCCAGTGCCCAAGGACACCAGCAGGCACCAAGCAGCAGCACCTGGGACAGCGGTTTCAACTCCAGGGGGTAGGAGTGCTGACCAGCGGTTAGCCAGCAGGATGAAAATCTCTGCTTTTTCAGGTTAAAAAAAAAAAAAAAAAAAAAAAAGAGGAGAAAACAAGGCTTGATGGGAAAAAAGCCCTGCAAATTCAGGGGCAAATGTCCAAGGATCAAGGAACTCACAACCTGTACATGGCAGTGGACAGTCAGCTATGTGTCACACATCTGCACAAACCAGAGCAACTGCTCGGAAACATCATGGGATGACACCAAGAACCTCTCACCAGGCTTTAATGGAGCTAGCTTCTAAATATGACATCTCACCTCACCTGCTGCTATTGCTGCTCCACTTCATCCACCTACTGCCTGCCTACCTATCACAAGTTCCTGAAACATGAGAAGCTACAAGAAAAAACAATTAAACCCAGGCATACACCAGTTAAAAAAAAAGAACTATTATTTTTGCCAGGAATGAGCAAGATGCACTGGTAGCAAAGTACTTCCTATAATCTTCTATTACAAGGTGAAGGTTTTAATAAAAAGAAATAAAAAGAGCTCACATTTTGATCTTTTCCCAAAGCTAGACATGGTTTAATTAGTTTGATCTCATTATGTAAACTGGAGAGGAAGAAAGAACGCCATTAAAGCAATATCCCACTGGTGAATGAGACAACCTTGACACCAACCAAGATGTTTTCCTGGAGAAGCTTCTCCTGCTGTGACACAGATCCCACACCTCTCCCAGTCCCAAGGCCTCCCCCAAGCCCACTCACGCTCTGCTCCCTCCCAGCTGGCACTCCAACCAGCAGCACTCCCAGTGAGATGGGTGTCAATGACTCGATTGTATTCAGCCCCAGATCATTCCGTGTATTCCTTGGAAAAGATCAACTGGAACTAAACATTGCCATAATATACCCCATCTGTTAAAGTAGATACTTCTGTAATAACTCATTTAGAATTCAATAAGAAAAGAGAATTACAAACAAGGTGTCCATAATGAGCCTCAATATAATTATTAAACCAGATAAAGTAGGCCTGGTTTTCAATAGAAGAAAGTTATTTGTACCTTAATGATAATGAAATGTAAAAAGCATCTGTAATTTCCGCTGAAATGTATTGCAGAAAGTCAACTTAGTGCACGTCACTTTGTTAAGACTATTCTTATTATTGTGCTTGCAATGACAGCAAAATGCTTCTTAGTTCCAACTCCTGGGATGTATAAAAATATGATTAGAGCGCTATAACAATACAACAATGGATTAATTTGCCCAACCATTGCATTTCAGATCTGACAGAATTTTATGATTTATTTTACCAACTGAAAGGTGGTTATTTTGGGATCCTGGCTCATAACAAAGCAGTGCAGTGCAGCGTTCTGAAATCATCTTTCTGCTCCAGCACTGCTGCAAGGTGACGGCAATGCTGGGCACCCAACACTCCATGCCAGTGCCATGGCATGCCACAGCCAGGACACGACCTGGGCTGCCTGCCGCCCGCTCACAGGGCACACATGGCAGCAGTTCTTTGCCCAGTGAAGCCATACCTTGAGTAAATGGAGCTGATTTGGGGCATGCCGAACTATATCACCTAGGTGAGGAAAGGAGAACATAAAGAACTAATCAGTGTCAGACAGTACCACTAACAATGTAGACCAAAAGGTGTTGAGAAATCTGGCATGAAGGGCAAGCGATATAAAGGAAAATAATTAATAACTCATCTGCTGAATGTCAATGGGATCCAGGCTCTACAACTGCAAGATTAGCAGAGAATAATCAGAGATTATTAGCAAATTCATGTGCTCACTCGTCAGTTAAATTGATGCAGTTTAAAAGCAGGTAGAAGTTGCCATTTTAGCCTAAGATGGGGACCAGAACGGAGTTTTCTAACACAAAAAAAGCCCCTAGACCTCAATCACAGCACTATTGAAAAGGAAGCCAGCGTGTGCTGTGGGGAGGAGGGGGAGGAACAGCCCAGCGCACAGAAATCCCGAAGAAGCCGGCACCGCCCACCGCAGTGCGTGCTGCGGGCAGGATGGGAGCGGGGCTCGCTCTCATGCATTTCCTTCGCTGTTTCCTTCCAGGTGCCCCTGCCTTGCTCCAGGCACCTCTCCCATTCATTCCCGAATGGAAGAGCTCCTTTATTTGCACTCCCGCAGATGTGCCACGCTCCCACCTTTTTGGCAGCCCTTCCCATAGCACGAGCGTTATGCTGCAGTCATGCAAGCATGGTAAGCCTGCATTAAATCTGTGCTGCCATGCACAGAGGAACAAACACTTCCTTCACCACATGAGAACAGTTGGCAGGGCCTGGTCTAATGCTGTGCTATGGGAAAAGTGTTCCAGCAGGGCTTTGGAGACCAACCATGCTTTTTGGAAACACCACCCAGAACCACACGTCCAAAGCCAACCCTGCACGTGCTGCATGTCCCCATCCAATGCCACTGTTGGGGCTAAGGAGGAGCAACAGGAGCAAAACATTTCTGTTAATCACAGTGGCAACAGAAAGGCAAGAGCAAAAGGATCCTTCCCTGCCCATGTCTGCTGCTTCCAGCCAACGCACCACACCCGCAGCCTGGGGGCACACCACACTGACACTGCAAGGAATGAATGCAACCTACGTCTTCTGCAGACTTATGCCATCACAAGCAAATAAAACTGCTACTTGATTTCAGGATCATTGTTTCACTAATATCCTCAGCTTTTAAGCAATGAGACTTATTATGGAGCAAATTGCCCAAATCTTGCAACAGACATTCTTTTTCCTAAAGGAGATTTTTAAGGAGTAAGAAGATTATTCTCTCTTGATATTCCCACACAATTATATTTATTTTGCAATTAACTTTTATGCTTTTGGAAAAGTGAACTTGGCCAAGTATAAGTACCAGATGCCCTTTTCACTTGAAAGCTGAAATAAACAGTCCAGAATATTCCAAGTAGAGAGAAGAACGATGGGGTCAAGCTCAGCACCTGTCAAGACATGATGATAATTGTGGTCCTTTCCAACCTAGGCTATTCTAAGTTTTCTGAAGTATCTCAAGCTCCAAGCTGTACAAAAATACCTGACAACAAAGAAACAAAGAAAAAACTGTGGAATGATCAAGTTTAAGATTTTGTTCCCCGGAGAGTATGGGGCAAAAGAGCTGTTACTGGGAGAGGCTTCCAAGCAAGATGTGCAATCTGCATCTCAAAATGGGCACTAGGCAAGAAGGATGGGTTTAAAATCATCTTATCTTTGGTGATACTCTGCAGCTCAGATCCATTTCTGGTATTTCACAGGGGTTTTGGCCATCCCCACCCTGAAGATATACAAGGTAGACAGAGGGATGCCATGCATTTCAGAAAGGAAGGGGAGAATAGAGGAGAAGTGCACACATGCATGTGCACACCACATCTTCTTAAAACTCTTTACTGTGCTTCCCACATGAAATCATATGAGCTTCCATTCATTACTAACAGAGTTCTTGCTGGATTTGGATGATTGCCCAATTGCTACTGGTGCCAAAAACCCAAAACATCAGAGGGGTGATTCATCTTGTGCCGTGACAGCTCTGGAACTGCGCTAAGGGGGGGGAAAAACAACACACAAAACCCCCAGATACAGTGATTGAGCCCTCTGTGTGTTTCCCAACCACCTCAGCAGTGAGAAAGCAAAGAGGAAGGCAGCACACAGCCCCCCACTGCGCTCCTGCACTGCTTGCCTTACCGGAGGGAGCTTCTCGCAGCAGCAGCAAATACAGCTTCACCTGTGTTTACTTTGTGTGCCCCACAGCAGCTATTCACCGTAATAGGGCAAACCTGGATGTCCGTGCTGGCCCAAGGTCTTCCACATAGATGCCGTTTAAGTCTTGTTTATACGGTGCTCACTCATCCAAAGAGTTAGCAACAAGAGAACAAGAGGGGCTTTGTACCTCCATGCTCTGCTATGTTAAAAATTGATTTAGCATAATGGTTTCAAAGAGATTAAAATCCAATTTTGTAAATCAAAGCAAGAACTGTACTGAGTCACTTCTACAGAGGCAGAGAAGAACCTGCTGAATTCTAAAAACGACAGTCGCAGCCCTGATCCTCTATTAACGCGGGGAAAGTAATTAACCAATCTAAGCTGCAGTTTAATAAGCTGTATTTTACTGTATGCATCTGTTCTTTATCCTCACACCAATAACAAGATGTGATTTTTATCTGAGGTGTAGAAGACCGTCTGGAGAAGGAGAAAAGCAGCGCCTGGGTTAGCCACAGCTGCACTGGTAGTGTCATTCCGAGGCCAACAGGAGCTGCTTGTTCCTTAGAACATATGCTAGCATTTGGGATGAAGATTTGAATTCTTCTGGTTCTATAAATTGCTTTAGCATCAAACTTCATTAAAAAAAAAAAAAGAATAACAATAACAACAAACAAATGGGTAAAACAGGACAAAATGATATAAAATAAATGGGCTGTGCAGATGTCCTAAGAGAACTCCAACATAGGAACTACCTCCTTCAAGGAAAACACATTTCCTTTAATACACTGGATGTGCAGATCTAGCTGTGGAGAAAAAAACCCACACATTCAGAATCATTTATAGCAAGTATCTTTGATGGTTATGGCATCTTTTGAAGAGAAATGTAGAAATACTTAAGAGGGCCTGATGTGCACCACGCAGCACGGAGATGCTGTGTGATGCAGACAGCCCAGAACTCATTAGATCCTTTAAACAAATTTTGCAGCATTTCTCACGAGCAGTACAGACATCGTATCAGTCATTCGCACTGGAAAATGCAATCTGAGCTTTAAAGAACACCTGAAGCTTTACAGAGAAATGTAAGAAACCGCAGACAATCAAGATCATGTATTTAAAACAGACAAGGTGGAGTTTGTGGTTATATCATTTCGTTCTCTTTTAGAGGGACAGTAATGGCATTTTTCCTGGGTTGCTTTTAATGTAGAAGTTAGCCTTATTTATTATGCATTTCTTATCTAAATCAAGAACCCTGTGCTACTACGTGGAAACATTTTGCGTCTATCAGCATTCATTCTCCAGTTCTACAAAATCCCCGTGGAAAGACAAGAACTTGTCCCAGTGACAAATGTAGGGACAAATGTAGGGATGCCTGGGAGGCAAAGAAACGGGCAGGAGGGAGAAAGCCATCTCCTCCAGACGCTACCCCACTGAATTTTGAGCTGGGAGTTCTGAAGAGCAAGTTTTTGAAGTTTCACATAAAAACAGAGAGACGAAGGAAATTCCAATAGCAAGCAAGGCATTGAGCCCCTGGGGTAGCCAGCCAGCTCAGCACCAAGGGCCCCAGCCAAGGGGATCTGCTAACGTGGGGATAACTGGCAGCAACCAGTAAGAATGGCCAACTCCAGCACCTAACAAACAGGCACAGTCACATCATGCAGCCAGCAGAAGGACTCTGCCCTCCTCCTTCTCCTATGAGACTGTGAGAAACACCTAGGGAATGCTACCTCAACGTGCATCAGTCCCGCACTCTTGTTCTTGTCTTCCTCATCAAGAGCCTTCAGCACACAGAAGCAGCTCTGGTATTAGTTTGAGGAGAAAATGCTCTTGCTGTGCGAATGGCTTGCTGGAGGGGTCCCTTGGGGAGCTGCTGGCTGCCATGCACCAGGGATATCCCAGACCATGATCCACCATCACCAGCACAGAAACTATGGTGCTGAGAGGAGACCCGAAAGAGAGCCAGTATGCAAATGAGAAAAATGAATATTTAAATAAAGCATCCAGTATGAACAGATTAACTCTGTCAATCACTGTTCACTTTTGTTTTCTTGTGTACATGTTGGAGAGGTTGCACAATTACCAGTTTTGGTTCTCCGGAGGTGTATCTAGTTCATGCTGTATCAAGTACAGCTTCCCAAATTGTTGGGTTTTTTAAAATGAAGTGCATTTACCTATGTAAAGGAGAACAAATTGCTACTTAAACTTTCTTCTATTGTCTATCTGCTGCAATTTACAGCCTTTTTGCGCCTGCCCTGTTCAGTTTTCCCTTCAGCATTCCCTTCATTTCCCTGCAAAGATCTGGCCACCTCCTGCTGCAGGGCTGGATACCATTGCAGGACTGTGGGGACCCATGGTTTTCATCGCCTGGCAGGGCAAGGAGATTTGAAGGTAATTGGTGGCATGACACAGAAGACCATTCAAAATGACTGAGAACTCACAGATACCTGCAGAATGCGGATAACCAGCAGTTGCAGCTACACTGCTCTTTAGGATGCAATGATGCAGGAAGTGAGCCGGCCGCCTGCTCATCCCCAGGGCCTGCCAGGCAGGCTACGGGAGTGGAGGGCAGGGGAGATGGAGGTGCTTTTATGTCTCTGCTGGTGTGAATGACCATGGCTGGGAGGAAACACCGTGGTGCTTTGTACAAGCGCTGTGCTACCAACCTGGCCTCTTGTGAATGTCTGCATTCCGTGTCCTGCACTCCTACAGGGGCACAGGGCTGCCTGCCCTCCAGCACCCCAAGCCTCCTAGAGCTGCCATGTTTTACTGTGCCTTGCCCTTTCAAAGGGTGCTCTGGCGCAGCTTCTGCCATAATAACGTTGTGATCTATCCCGGTGCTTTGCAGAACCAAACTACTGCACTTTGCCAACTTCCCAGCCCGCCAGTGCTGGAGCCAGGCTCCGCTCACACATCAGGATGAGGGCGTGCTGCAAAGTGCGATTCCCAAAGGCAAGCAGCCTGTCACCCCACAGATCAGGCGCTCACTTTCACCACTGCTTCCATATTGTTGGCAGAGTCAAGTGAAGCCACTTCTCCCCTACCCTCCCGCTCGCTCACTCCAAGCACTCATTGTGCTTCCCCCGCTCCCAAGCCGCACCAGCTGTTTGCGCTGCTCCCCAGGCAGGACAATCTGCCCATTTCCCTTTGCCTTTAATGAGAAAAAAAAAAGAAAGCAAGGATGCAAGCGGGGGAAAAAAAACAAAGGCAGTCAGGAATTGGCATCTCCATCAAACGCACTGCCATGAGTAACATAAAACCAAACCAACACAAAGACTCTCGGCTGTGTAAACATGTGTTTCCCAGAGTTTTGGAGGGCTGCTCAGGGGCACGCTGCTGGCAGGAGCTGCCCAGCCCAGGGCTTCCTCCTCCCACAGACAGCAGCACGAAGCCCCCAGCCCTGCCTCGGAAATACGGAGAGCCCAGATCTGATTCTCATCTACTTTGTTAAATTTCTGCTAATTGCTTTTAACGCACTTCCTCCGCCAGAGTGTTTATAGCTTAATTCCTCATGGGCATTCTTTCTGGAGTTTTACTAAGTACAGAAGGAAAATGGAATCTAACCAACATGCCAGTGATGTAATTGCTAATGGCCTCTGTAACAAATGCATGCAGGGTTGTGTGTGTGTGTTTTTTTTTTTCCCTTTGCCACCAACTGCCTTCAGCACATTTTCTAAGATCATGAAAACGAAGCCAAGGAAGCTGCAGTCCTATAAATACTATGGAGCAGTGAGGCTCAATATGATGTAATGCAGTCCAGTATCTTATAATTAGCACGCTGGAAAGTACACTGAAAAGACATTGGACTGAAATACCGAAGCTCGAGCTTTAATAAAACACACATCTTCCCATCTAAGACTAAGATATATTGTCATCGCAAGCTACGGAACTCCAGATCATCTCCAGTCTTCAGCAAGCCACAGCTAAGAGGAGTTAATGCATTCATGCATCTCAGACAACAAGGGCGTAAGATCTATAACCCTAAAACAATATTATGCATAGAACACACCTTTCATCATTACACATTAATAGATTTGAGAGAGAAAGTTGGAGGGGTGGTGTTACGTGTCAAAATTAATTATAATACCAATAAGCTGAAATTCAACAGGGAAGATCGGGTTGTCTGAATTATGGTGTCATCAGCACTGAAAAAAACATCAACTGGAAGAGGCTGCAGCCTTTTGCAGCAAATCAAATTAAAAACATCCCAGACCAACCCACTGCAGAGAGTTTCAAGTGACGAAGGACGGTTCCAAGGCAGCCTGAACATGTCTAGGATGCAATTTGGTGCTCCAACTCTTAGAGACTTCACTTAGGTCTTGCTTTCTATCACGGGCCTACTAAAATTTGGGACCAGTAGCCACAAACTATGTCAAGTCAAGAATACTAGATCGTTTGCTTCCCTTGTAAGTTAAGCCATAAAGGAAACATAAGCTCCATTTCCGTAGGATGTCCTCAGTATCTCTCCAAATCTGGCACCCCCAGACCAACCCATAAAGCCAAAAAAAGGAACTCCACCAATTCCCTCGGTGCTGACAATGAGCCACGTGGCAAAGAGGGAAGAATACCATGATTTATGCAAAGCTATTCCAACAAAACCAGAAGAAAACAACAACCACAACCTCTACTGTGAATCTCCCCAAAACCCAAAATGTTCTGTATGTATACGTGAGAGCTGGGTTACTAGCAGCAGTACTGGGAACAGAGATGAGAACAAACAAGTACTGCCTGGACATTTAATTCTCAGAGTCAATTAAATGCTAAAAACAAAATTCCGCATGAGTTAATGCTAGACAAAAGGATTAAGGAATGAAGGACTTATTTATAAACATACAGACGAAAACCTGGTTAAGAAGGAGTAGGCGAATAAAAAGAATACTTCAAATGTGGTTAAGAAAGGGAATTCCTTTATTAAATTTGTCTTCAAAAGTAAATTAAGAAAAGATGCCTGTGCTATCAGAGAGCGATGGCGAGTTTGTAAAAATAGCCACCACTGAAGGGGAGAAAAAGGGAGTATGTGGAAAACGCAGACATCTGCCAAACCACTCAATCTGTGCAATTAACCACAGGAATCAAGTGTTGTTAGTTGTGAAGAATTACTTTTTAAAGGGAAATTTAGCAAATTCCTTCAAAACATAAACGTAATACCTAAGTCTGAAAATTACTTCAACGGATGGATGCAATTAACTTTCATTCCTAGTAAAGGAAAGGAAAAATATTAAGAAAAATCTTCTCTGTCGCGGGTAGCAGCTCAGCAAGCTACAAGAAGTGCAAATTTGCTGAGAACACCTCGTTATGCACATTTGGTTTGTTAGAGCAAATAATTTATTTAATGAAAAGAAGAAAGGAAATGCCACATGGATTACGGCAGCATTTCTGAGACTTGGTCCTGAAATTAAAAGGAAGTATCATGCAAAATGTGAGCATCCTCGAGTCTCCCTGCTGTAGGAGGAGCTGGGATTTGGTGCCAGTAAGAAGTGAAGCCAACTGAAGCGATTTTTGGTCCAAAGGGCAGAGTTCATGGAGAACCATAGCCCAGGAACATTTTTCCACTGGCACCTGAAAGCACTGCTTTGATTGACTGGGACATCTTTGATAACGAAGGTGCCGACCTTCTCTCAGGACCGCCCTTATCAACATCACTCCTTGTCCTCTCCAGGAGGAGCTTTGAAGCCTGCCAGATTTGAAAAGAAGAAGAAAAAGATAATAGAATATATTATTATATATATAGATATTTCTGTTTGGAAGAATAAACCAAATATTGAAGAGGATGTCATCCAAAGTCCAGGCATGCAGAGATGGAGATGCTGAGAACGCAGCGATGCAGGCAGGGAGGTGCAGAGGCAGAGGGCAGGAGGCCCGAGATGAAATGGCAGAAAGACGTGGCAGCTAAAAAGACAGCTTGATTTCAGAGGCAGAAAACACAGGAGCAGGGATCACATAGCAGGACGTTGCAGTCTCCTCTCTCTACAGATGTAATTAATCCATAAATGGAATAATGTATTCACTTCTGGACACCTCATTACCAGAAAGTCATTGACAAATTGAACAGCGTACAAAGAAAACAACAAAAAAAAAAAAGTCTAAGGGTTCGAAGGGAAAAATTTCTAAGGAAAGATGAAAAGATCTGAATACATCTGGCTGCAAGCAAGAATCCAGCATAGCAGGATAAGATACGTATCTGCATGCTTCAAGAGTGTAAACATCAAGCAGAAGAAACCAGCATGGGGGGCTGTTAGGAGGAAAAACGGAATGAAATTACTAATAAAGAAAGCTTCAGATGGAGATCTCCTTGCCCTGTTAGGATGCACAGTTAGCTCTCAGGGGATGCAGCACAAGTGCCAGTGCAAGAGAAGCAGGCTGGGCCAGACAACATCTGATCAAAGGTGCAGTGCAGAGAGCTGTGCACTGACCAGGACTGAGCTGGGAACTTCTATATCTGGTTTCTGACATCAGCTTCTCTTATTTTATAGAGTGATGCAAAATCTATTAATGGATTTTCACGTAAGTACCTTAATGTGAAAGCAGAGTCAAGACTGCCAATTGAAATGAAAGGCTAGGCACATACGCATGGCTCCTCAGAACTGACCCAAATTAAAGGATTTACTTCCATCCTCACTCGCCCTCCCAAAGCTCCAGCTCACTGCTCATGGCAAAGCATGCTGCAAAGGCAAGCAAAGGGAAAAACAACGTTAGCCATGTTCAGGGTGAGGTAATGAAAGCTGATGCATCACAGCCGTTCGTCATCACATCCAACGGATGCTGCTTTAAATAACCCAAACTGCTCCTGCCCGTGCCACCAGCCCCGCCAAGGAAACAAGCCTGCCTATCAATCCCATTTGCGTGTGGAGATCCTGCTGGCTCACACTGAGCCCTTAAATCTGGAAGCATTTGATCCTAGCACATGGCTCCTCTTCTGCTTACAGAGCATACCAAGTAACTTCAGCCAGCGTTACATCAAAAGAAGACAATTTACATTATACTGAGCCAGACCTAAGCCTACAGCATCTTCTAATGACTGCTGTCAATAAACCAGCCCCGTGCTCACCTTTTGCAGCACAAACACAGCCCACAGTAAGGACAGCAACTTGTTAAGCAACTCCCCTTTGAAAATGCTACTAGGAGGACTGGTAAACTTTCTGATGTGAAAATACCAATGTTTGTTGCTTGCAAAGACCAGATTTACAGTGAGCCTCAGCCAAGCAGTTTGTTTCACACCTTCAAATTTAAAGGGAACTGTTTTCCACTGGAAAAGGCAGCCCAGAAGTTGCAATAAAGCAGACACAGAAACGTCAATCAGCGCCGACGTGGAGCTGTGAAAGCTTCCTGAAGGAAAGCACAGCAATCCTGCAGAACCACCACCCAATGTAAGGACAGCAAGTGAGAAACAAGCGCTGCACTTAAGGAGACAAGGCAGGGGGCCTGGGGAGGGCACCTTCCTCCACCTGTCCTCGGGGTAACATTAAATGCAAGGAGAGCAGGACTGTCTGCCATGAAGGGAAGGTGATGCATGAGGTCACTGCAGTGGTTGCTCCTGGCAGCCCCCCACGACAAGGCTCCCCTGGTTGCTAACAAGCCTCCTTCTGCTTTTGTTTCGGTTGTTAAATATTCTGTGCAGCACAACCAAGTTTCTCCATATGAATTGTAGGCTCCAGAAAACAAGATGTTGCAATGACTTGGATGACACAAAGAATATCTTGCTGTGTCCTTAGGGAAAGGAAAGAGGAGAGAAAACACACAGGAAAATGTACCAGTTCCTGTATAAACCTACTCAACACTGCAGGCAAATTTATTTTTTCTACAATCCCACGTGCAGTGCAGCAGGAGAAAGGCGGTGGCAGTGAGGGCTGCTCTCCTCCTCCAGGAGGAGCCAACATGAAAATTGGGTGATTTTTCATTATTTCACACACACATAAATGGCACGGGACCAGGAAGGGAGAAGAAAAGAAAGAAGAAAGAAGGGACAAAGCATAAAAAAATATGAAAGGAGTGGGAATTTTCATTCATTCCAAATTTTTTTTCGAAGTATTTGAGCATTTTCCTTCTGAGTTCTTAATTTTTTTGTCTAAATTTCTCATGGAGCTTCAGCAGCAGCTTACAGCAGCTCATGTCACCCCATCAGGAAAAGACAGCAGGCTCGGATTAATTTTTGAGGAAAGCTGCTTTCATGCCAATGCACTTGGCAATGCAGAACACAAGAAGAGCTATCCCAAAAACGCAGTATTTATGAGAGGAGTGGTTTCTAAAATTGTTTTCACTATGGATACCAAGAAGCAGCACCGGACTCCTCTCTTGTACACAGGTTTTCAGCTGATCACCTTCAAAGGTGACTGGAGCAGCTATTTCCCAGAGCCCTGTGCAGAGTGGTCCCAGTCGGACACTTGCTGTAACTGCTTTCCAAAAACCACGGAGATGTGTTGCCCACAGAAATGGAGAGATTCTCTTGGTGTGATCGTGGTTCTAAGATTTAATTATCTCAGCACAGAACTGCAGGTATCAATGCTTCGGAGACAAAGAACAAACAAGGCAATTATTCCCAGAAGTCCTCCTTTTTCCCTCTAATAACCAGGAGGGTTACAAACATGCTGAGGTCAAAGAATGTCTAATAAAGAAATTTATTTCCAATTGGGATGCACAGAAACCTTGCACTGAAATGGTGGAAGGGCAGCAATATGAGCCTCAGCAGAGCTGAGATTAACGCACGGCTAAGGATCACACAGACCATCACAGAGCCACGTCTAAAATGACAAGGAATGGAACTAATAAGAGTCCTTCAACCAACCCAAACCCTCTGCCTCTCCAGCTTCCCACTGAGCTGTGCCATGCACAGCCACCCCCAGCCTTGCCAGCAAGAACCAGGACATCCCAGCTGCAGAGTGAACCTCTGGGTCTCTCTGGGGAACCTCTCTGGGGTCTTCACGTACAATGGCAATGGATTGGACTTCTCCTTAGGTGACTTGCATGGTCCTAAAACACCTTGTGAAATACTGACTTGCAGGGCCACAGCCCTACACTACTAGTTTGATGCACACACAACATGAGGAAGCTGCAGGCAGCAGCTGAAACCCTCAGCCCTCACCTATCCAGGCAGTGTGGGGCAGTTTCTGTGCTACAGACACCAACAGCCACAGCAGCTTCTTTAGCCCCCATCTCCTTGAAGGGATAAGGCTACCCGTTACTTAAAAAAAAGGAGAAAAAAAAGAAAGCCAAACTACACACAACCACGCAGCACTGTGGCTTACTCTGAGGCTAAAAATACTCATCCCCTACCTCCTGTACAGCAAGTCTCCATTGGCTTATTCTTCTGCAATACCAAGTCAAAATATTTTAAGACACAAAGGCAGAGAAATTGTAATTCTGTCCAACAAGGTGGGAAATCACCCCACATATTCCCATGGCTTCGATTCTAGTGGTACATCTCTGAGACGCAGCACACTGCTCTCCGCTCCGGAGTCACCAACATCTTATCCAAGCACCAAAGGCACCCTTAAGAAAAGATGTGAACAATGTAAACAGTTGGAAGTTTTATACTTCTACGTTCTGAAAGTTTTGGAAAAATCTTTTTTTTTTTCTTTTAAGCAGATTTATGTTTCCCTGCTATTCAATTTACAAGGAGAACATTTCAAGTGTTCAGGACTTCTACCTTCTCAATGAGGAGCCCACCACATATGCAGAAAGTTATTTGGAAAGCTCATGAATGCAGCAACATACATAGTAAAATGAACATTTGATTCATCCTGTGCAGTTTAATGCAAAGTGTGCTTTTTCATAACAATGGACATCATTTGAATTCGAAGGGACCATTAAAGGTCATCTGGTCCAACCCCCCTAAAGTGAGCAGGGACACCTATAGCACCATCAGGTGCTCAGAATCCCGTTCAGTCCAGTGTCTCCAGAGACAGGGCGCTGCCACCTCTCTGGGCAAACTGATCCAGGCTGTCACCTGCACCTTGCACACACCATATCCCATACTGTGCCACAGCCCTGTTGGGCATGGTCCTGTCCATGCAGCCCCAGCATGTTCACTTACCTTTACTACAAAGAGTGCTGGGTTGGCTCTGTGTGGCTGGCTGCCTGTAAGTGATAGGAAAAAGGGAGGGTGCGATCACTTGGATTTGGCTGTGTGCATTACAACTCGTTCTGTGACACATGCATGTTCCTAAAGCTGTGTTCTCAAGTTGTTTTTTTTTTTTTAATTTAAAAGTCTGAATTTTTCTGAATTTCTTGCAAAAAATTCCACCGATTGACTACTCTATGTTTGGCAGAGAATGCAAAAGGAATAAAGAGAGGCTTCTGGTGGGGGAAAAATAAATATTAAGTTGGATCCAACCCCTCCATGTCATGATTTCACTGGAATAGCACTGCAGAGCAAGGACAGCGGCAGCTCAACAACAGCCAGAGCTGACCTGGGTGGCCACAAACAGCAGCACGTGTCCAGCACTTGCACAGCACTCACCAGCTTCTTGGCATGCCACAAGGAAATTTCAGCAAAGAAACACAAGTTCTGAGCCACGAGAAAAACAGAAAATATTGCAGCATGGGGGAGATGTGCAAAGCTCCTACTACCAGTCTCTGTACTCCACTGATTTACTGGTGCACACTACAAACCCACAATAGCAGAAGCAAGCTGGCAGCAGGCAGCAAACCTCAGCCAGGACGCACAAGGATCTGTTTGGAGTTTAATCCCATTCCCTGGAAAAATAACCGGGCTCTGGCAGAGGACAGTGTGGGCTGGCACAGGCAGGGCTGTTGGGGGGTAACAAACAATGTGTGGGCATCTCCCAAGATCGGCCCCTGCAGCACATGCTTTCAAAGCACTGCAGTCCATGGCTGTGCTCCACCTCCATGAGGAGCTGGGGGGTCCTGGTGCCTTCACACCCAGCCAGGAAAGGGACCAACGCAGTCTGGGATGTGCCACATCCAATGGACACAAGGTGCCAACAGCAGTGCCCACCCCAAGCAGATCTCACCACGTCCTGTCCCACGGAGCACAGAGGATAGGTGAGGTGAGGGGGAGGACTGCTAGGGACATGGTGCAGTAAGGAAAAGCCTCTGGCAATGCTACGCAGAGCAGGCGGCCACCACAGCCACGGCTCAGCACAGTCACACTGCGTACAGGAGTGTGATGCTGCTGTGAATCCTGCCTGAGCGGCTCCCAGCCATGCAGTGCTGCACATCTGAAGGAGAGAGGCACCGGCTCTGCCCTTCCTTCGGATTTGCTCCCATAGCACAGAGCTGCCACTGCCACGACCCAAAGTGGAGAGTGCTGCACCAGAGCTTGGCTGAGAGCGAGAGCCCAACAGCACTGCTTTCTGTTGCTGCCTGCCCCTGCTCCTGAGTTTCCCAGGAGAGCTACTTACTCCAAACTGAGCCTCTCTTATTATGAGGACAATTCTCCACTCCACCCCGGGGACCAGCCACACAGAGCAAGCTTTCTCTGTTGTTGTTGTTGAAGCTGCTGTTAAACTGTGCTTGCCTATCGATCTGTGCCTGGAAAAACTTGAGGATGCGTGCTGTTGGCCCAGCCCTTCCAGAAGGGACCATCAGCCGCAGCTGCTGAAGGACAGATCCTCCAGAACCTGTGTGGGGCTGCAGAGCAGCACCACGGGAGGTGAGAACCCACCCAGCTTCCCCCACACTGCTCTGGGAGCAGAGGCGACTTTGGGTGCAATGCTCAGGCCATGCGCAACAACACCAGGCACTCCTCATGATCCAAGAGTCATATGTTTTTCACTTCTAATTTTTGTCTTTACGAGTGGAAAAAGAGAGATCAGCACTGAGGGCACCGATTTCCAGACCCCAGCTTGCTATGGAGATTTTAAGCAGCACAGTCCCCAGCACAAACCAGCGGGCGTGCATCACCATGCCCATACTCCCAAAGCACAGTCACCGCCAGCAGCAGACACAAGTCCTGCAGCCTGCTCTGCAGCTTGGCACAGCTCCTCCCAGCCCAGCACTGCCCAGCAGCAGGGAGCGAGTGGTTCTCCCTGCACTCCGGGGGTGAGCACTCAGCCTGTGCTGCCAAAATGTGAGGGGAGGGGGGGAAATACCATGGCAAATGGATCTGTCCATCGTGAATCATACAGGATGTGAGCAGTGCTCAGCTTCATTGAAAGGGTGCACACCTAATTTGACACAGAAAAGCAGCTGCACATGCATGATGGAAGAACCATGCCTGGTGTGGATGACCCACGTCTGTAGGGGGGCCCCGATGGCCAACTGCATCACACTGCAGCAGTTTCCTTGAGAAAGAGCAAATAATGCATGGAAATCAAGTGCGCTGGTTTACAACTCAAAGCAATTTCACCCTAAGATAAAGATTTCAGATTGACTAGGAGGCTGGTTCAGATTTCCTGTCAGCAGACAGATTTTCCTACATTAACAAGGACAGACAGGCGGCGATGCAACAAGCAGTGCAGTTCTAGTACCATGGATGTGCCCCAGGCCCCCAGCCCCTGCAGCACAACAGCAGTGTTCCCAGCAGTTCACATAGCCCATGAAATCAATGGGTGCAAATTGGAGACTGGCTGAGAGCTGCTCACTGCAGCAGAGCCCCGCCAGCCTGGGGCTGCCCCTATGCTTCTGGGTTATTCCTTCCTGGGAAGATCCCCCCATAACATGTACCGACAGCCCCCAAGCACACAAAGGAAGAGCAGAGCTGCTGGGCTCTGGACCAGCAGTGGCTAACCAGGGGAGAGCCACAGTGGGTTAAAAAAATTGGAAAATAAATGTATTTGCTAATTCATTTTCATTCTGCATGAAAAATGCAAATTGGGTGTGAAAATAAAACAAACAGAGAAGGCCTAATTATTTATACAGGCATTTTAATCAAACAATGAATAGCGCGCAGCAACCTTCTACATCAATTAATAAAGCTAGCTTCTGCGAAACAAAAGAGTTACACCATGCGGCCTAATTGCAAAACCCAGCCTGGAGCAGCCTTCCTCCCCCGCCCCACACACCTGGCCCAGCACAGCCCCGCTGCATTCCTGCGCCGGGGCCACTCGCAGCCCCGCTCCCCGTTTACAAATTCATTACAGCATCACGTTTGCTAATGCCTCTGACGGAGGAGTGGCCGTAATGCAGCACTGGGAGGCACAACGCAGCTAATTCAGCACGGGGCTGGGGCTGGGGCCGGCTCTCGCTCTGCGCAGGAGGCAGCTGCTTCCACTTAAGCTTAGCACATTTCGGGAGA
This sequence comes from Meleagris gallopavo, assembly GCF_905368555.1. Lineage (NCBI taxonomy): Eukaryota > Metazoa > Chordata > Aves > Galliformes > Phasianidae > Meleagris > Meleagris gallopavo. Next base: position 12,313,170 of record NC_139412.1, read on the forward strand.
TGAGGATAAAATAGGAGCTATTAGATGTTTGCATTAGATGCCAGGGAGCCACCTCTCTGTTTTGTATTAACAAAGCATGCTTTACAACCTATTTCTTCATGTCTTACCTTGAGCTTCACTTGATCAAACATCACTCACCGCCGTAACATATGTGACCGAACTGGCTAATGATGAGCTGTCACCTTTCTGACGAAGCGGTGCCTATGCCTGCTGCAAGCAGATCTATCAGAAGCAGCCCAGTGCCTTGCAGCTCCCGGCACAAGGTTTGCCATCGCGAGGCTGCAGACAGGGGACTCGGCAGCATCCCTGTGCAGGCAGGCTGTGCCAAAAGCCTCGGCGTCAGGCGTGCTGCTCCCTGCACTTGGTAGCGTTTGGTGTGCAGGGATGCTGCTGGCTTATTTTTAAAACAGTAACAAGAAGCAATGCATATATATTGTCAACCCCCCCCCCCCCCCCCCAAGGCATTAACTGCGAGCTCTGCTGGGGGAAGTGGATGCTTTAGGAATCCATCGCTCTGCCAGTGCACAAATCCAAACCCACAGATCCCAGCCTGGCTCCTGGCCTGGCATGGCGAGGCACGGGCAGGTCAGGGCACATAGCATCTTGTGCAGTGCCACAGAAAGCTAGATGTGATGCTGTTAGGTGAGCCCTTCTCTCCCCCCCAAAAGAGGGGATAAAAAATCTCTCTGAAATAAAACTCAATGCTACCGACACATTCCCTTTTGCCTCTTTTAGCACTGCCAGGCAAGGGATTGATAAATTAATTTCAAAAATCCCATGCTGAAAAAATCCTATTCGTTTAATAAATTTGCTCTAAATATTAATCTAGAGACAGTTCTCTGTGCTTTAGGAGTTTGGGGAAGGTTCCTTCCAAACCTGAGACCTATGTTTATTGTCAACACTGTGCTTCTCAACAGCTGGGGCAGGCTGGGAGCTAGTGCATGTGGCAGGTGGTTTGCTGAGACTGCCCGCATTTATCTGTGTTTGGAACTCTTTCACCCAGAAGCCAGGGACTGAAGGGCCAAATCCATACATGCACATATAAAAATGCTACTGAAATTCAACTCTGCAAGAACAATTGATTTTTGAAGCTTATATCAAATGTAATCAGATGCAATTGAAGCTCAATCATTCATTCTTTGTTATGTTTAAAAATTTTTGTTAATATGTATTTGATTCTCCTAGAGAATCACAGAGGTGCTTTCTGCCCTAAATCTGAGTTTAAACTATAGTCTTCAGTTGCATTTCCAATGACAACAAAGACCAACATCAAACACCACTGGAACATGAGTGATTCTGTGTGATGAGGGCCAGGAAGCAGAAAATGTCCACTTCTCCCTCCTGACATTGCAATTGTGGGAATGATGGAAACGCAAAAAAAAAAAAAATTATGAGTGTTTCCCAATGCTGGGCATGCAGTGTGGGCCAGTCAGTGCCACCAGCTGCATCCCCATGCCCTCAGGCCTTCCTCCACAGAGCTTCTTCTTCAGCACTGGACAACATCTATGCTAGAGACACACAGGTCCTACAGTCAGACCAACACAACACCAAATGCCTCCCCTGCTATAGATCCTGTAAAGATTTTTCTGCCCGTAACATTTATTAGAGTCCTTTAACAACTCCAGTAATGATTCTCTAAAAAATAAAAGTAGTAAATCATTTTTATTGCAATTCCCTGCCTCTTTAGAAAGATACAGCACACTGACAAATAAAATCTACCTACCGAGCAACCGAGACCTGAGATGAGACCTGGTGAGAAGTGAAATAACAGCTGGAGAATAGATGTCTTCCAGAACCAAATATCCCCAGGGACCTTACATGTTAAAAGCAACAACACTTGCAATTTTGGATATATATGTTTGAAATGTCCTTCCAGCTACATCACAAATTTCACAGGTAAGAAAAACATAACAACGATGCGCTACCCAGCAATGCGATTCAGAGATGCTACAAACAGGGCTGCTTTCTCAGCTACCAGCATGACTTCTTCTCTCTGTGATTTACAGGTACTTAAAAACAAGTAGGTTAATGAAGCAACAATACACTGACTGCAGAGCGCTGATTAATACAAACTTCCCAGCATAGCGAGCCAAGAGCCAACTCTGTATCAAGGCAGTGTCCAAGTGGTTTGCCTGGGTTTGTTAAACAAACAAAAAAAAGGGAATCCAGGGATATCTGCACCGATGCACTCAGCTTGTGAGCATCCTGAAGCACTGCTCAGAACCACCTGGTTGGAAAGAGAGGGGACTACAAGAAAACAAGTGATCCGAGTTGCACGATGGCTGTTCAGCAGTCAACAACACACTACCAGAGGTCTCAGCCCTGCTCCTGGTGAGCAAACTGTTGTACAAAAATGGCCATTACCTAAGATAACTGTTTGCATCTCAAGGTAAAAGAACACTGGACTGGAACCTGCAGCATTAATCCCTTGAGACTGCAGCCCACCACAATGCCTGATTTGCAGTGGGAAAAAAGGTCACAACTTGATGACGAGAAAGAAAGTACACCAAGTAAGAATTAACTCTAATTTAACTACCCACTGCATACTCTATACATTCAGACTAAGGGCTACTGGGCATCAGGGCACTGCTACAAGCTGGCTCTTTGTCACCACTGAGCCCAGGACTGAAGGAGGAGGAGGGACTGACCATATGGTTGTTCACGCGCAGCACAGGAAACCCTTCCCTGCTCTGTCTGCTCTGCCTTTGTTACCAGCACACAATGCAACCTGTAGGACTGCAAAAGCTCCTCCGCTCCAGCGATCCACACACTGAGCTTGTCACTTGCAGACCCCAACTGGCTGGGGAAGAAAGTCACCAACAACATATCAAGAAACAAAGCAAAATGAAGTTGGTTTTGATTTGACTCCAACCGTCCCCACTATTTGGAGACGTTTTCCTGTTTTAAAATGCGTGCCTATCATCACTTAATGAACAGTCACACGCTAGTGGGAAAAAATGGGCAGCCTCAAATAAGAAACGAAGTGTTCCACCTAGCCTGCTGCAGCTCCTGGCATTCACATGATAACTCCTTGAATTTATGACAAGGAAAACCTGCGCTTTCCATTCTCACAGTGGAGTGGTTTGGACGCTCTGGGATGGAAAGAGAGGGCTGCAAACCCATCCTCAAGAAAGTACAGGAGGATGGAAGGGCACCTGAGACAGGTGAGCATTTATTTGTTGTGACTCTAATATTATTAACAGTAGCAGTAGATTAGCACTGGGCTAGCATCAAACGCAGCAGCTCATTTACAGTGACTAACCAGGGCAAACAGGGACAGGAGTTTTAATGATGCAGACAAGTCTGCAGCTTAAGCTGAATTCTAAAAAAGATACCATAAAGAGTGAAGCAGTAGAAGAAAGAGAGAACTACTGTTCTGTACCTAAGGAAAAATGCTCCTGAGCGATGCTGCCTTCAGTGCACCAAGCCGCTGTGGCTCCTTGCAGCTCAGAGCATTTCTCTTCCAATATATAAACCAAGCTTTTGCAGATGATGGATGAAGGGAGGGGAACAAAGCAGTAAAAAATAATAATTAAAAAATAATAATCAGTGAACCAATTTCTTAGGGTTCACAGAGAATCATTCAGGCACAGCCCATAGGACAGGGTCCCCTTGCAAGCATCAATCTGCAGGTGGCAGCTGCGCTCTGTTGTCATTGCATCCTACCACATTTTTTTGAGATGCACTCTCCTATGCTCCCTGCATATCACTGAGTATTTAGGGAAGCGCTGGCAAAGGTTACCCTGGAAGTTTACCTCTGAATGAATACTGCTAGGAACGAAGAGCAAGCAGATGTTGGATGACTAACTCAAATCCGCTTGAACAGGATTTTGGAACAGTCAAAAAAGAAAATGTCCCCGGGGGATTCATCTAGATGTTATGTTCAGCACAGTGCATATTCATTAAAAGCACCATTGCTGGTGTAGGTATGCGCTAGCATAATATTGTTTTAACACATACCAAGAGCAGGGCTGACGCATCTCTAGGTGCTCCAGAACCAGGGCTGTCCTGGTGAAGCTTTCAGAAAGTCTTCAAGGCAGCATCTTATTGCCAACGTTTTAAATTGTATTTTGCTGCTTCTACTCCGTTTTCATAAATAGATACCTGATGTTTCTCTTAAGCAGGTCTCACAGCTACAAGAGGATGAAGGAAATGATTTAATTCTCATCGTCCAGCTGGAAAGAGTAGGCTGGAATGGAGTGCACTTGCGATTTCCAGTGCCTGAAGAGTGCTAACTAAAAGCAATGAGGAAATGGAGATGAAAAGAGTGGCTGATATGCATTTTGTCTCCAAAGTGGTGGTAAATGCTGGGTTTAGCCTCACTGCAGTTGAAATGCCTGCTGCAGAGAAGCCAGCAGTGCTACACTGAGCCTGTGCTGCACAGCCTGCAGACAGAAGTGGGGCTGGAGCCATCTCAGCAGGCGACAGCCGAGCCGGGTGACACTGGAGGGTGAGAGCTGTGCCCCCAGCTCTCCACCACTGCTGTCCTGCACAGAGATCACACTGCTGGTTGTTTAGGTGTCAGGACCAGCATGGGTACAGACCTGCTCAAGAAGTCAGTAACAAACACGAGGAGCTCTGCACGCCCCGACTTACTGCTCTCATTTTCAGGCAGGTGATGTGCCATCCAGACAGAAAGCTGAGGAGGACCATTGGTGTTTTCCACACTGCAGAGCCCATGTCTTCACTGCACCGTTTCCCCCCAGGAGTGACAAAGAGCACTTGGTTGCTATCCCTGAGTACATGCTTTCCTCCTCTGCTGCCAACGCTTTCTGACCCCTCAGGAACTTCAGTGGAAAAGCAGACACGTTTAGCCCCACGACAACGCTTTGCAAAAGAGTGCATTTAATCAGCTCTGCCTTGATTTATGTCTGCTTCTTATGAGGCCCAATTTCCGATGCTGAAATTCTGATTTGCTATCACAACCTTTAGACCTACAGCCAAAGAATGTCATTTTTAATGCTGGTCATTTGGCAAACCACAAAGAGAGCTCACAAATCCAATAAAAGAGGTCTAAAAAAAAATCCACACAACAGTTCTGGCCTGCTGCATAGCAATGGGGAAAAGCACATAGTAAATCACCCATTTGATCATTGGGCAAGGGCCAGCATTCACTGAGAACCTGGCTGCCAACAGCACTTTCTCAGATTCCTCACAATGGGCTGCTTCAATTTGGTTTTTTAACTACGCAGAGGCCTGACATCAGCTTTGCTGGCAAAATTGTCTCCAAAAAGTGACCGAGTACCTGGTGTGCTGCAGCTGTGTAAGTACACACAAAGCTTCGAATTCAGCAGAGTCTCTAGGATCCAGATTTGTGATAATGAATCGTGTTACAAATTAGCTGTAAGCAAAAAAGACCCAGAGCTATCTTGAAACAAGAAAGCAAGGATGAAGCAGTAAAGCCTTTGGTAAGACTTGTGCTATCGCACTCTGCTTTGTGCCTTCCTATCCTGCTTTTTTTCACCCCTTTCACTCACTGAGTCTCCCTTTGGACTGGGGACTGCCATCCAGCATGCGTATCTCAGCCACAGGACCCCGTGCTCAGAAGGCAATCCCATCACCATGTCTGCCCAGCTTGCACCAGGAGCAGGTGCTCAGTGCTCATCTGCATGGCCTCAGGTATTGTTCTGGTATAACAGAAACAGAGCCCTATACAAAAGAAGCTAATGGATACACATAAGGAGCAGAAATAAGATGGAGAAGAGGCAGCCGCACTACTTACACACACAGCAATACATCTGATCTGCATTTTATATGTATGTAAAATGAATCGAACAGCAAAAGGCCAAACAAGCCCCATCTTCATGTGACTGTATGTTTGTAGCACCTAGATGTGACTTGCCAAACACTACCTGCACGGAATTCACAGCTACAGAGAAGATCAGCACGAGGTTCGTGGTGCTGTTCCCCGTCCTGGGGAAGCAGGGCATACAACCCCCCAGTCCACCTCAGCAGAAAGCACAAGAGGAAACAGCTTGCAGACGAGCTGAAAAGCAAACACTGGAAAGCACGAGTAGACTTCATGCTATGGAGCCGCTGAGCACCATTTGTTCCCAAAATGTACCCTGGCAACACTTCTTGCCTATCTTCAGTGCAAAAGGGGCACGGCACACGCTGGGTTGCAGGTAATGCCTGGACAAAGGGCTACACTAGTTGCTAATGCAGCTCCTGTATTCTTATACAAATACTGACATGTCTTTAGGAGAAGTAGTCTCATAAGTGATTAAAAAAGGTCAACCCCTGCATGCAGCCACGTGGGTGGCTGTGTATTTCAGCTCTGATTCTCTCCCCTCCATGCCCAAATGCTGCTATTTGCTCCTGCCTCCCTAACGCCGGCACCCGGCATAATTCCTCACTCTTATCATCCATGTCACCCCAAAGCCTGATCTGGTTTCCTATGCGTCAAGATGAAAATTATATTAAACTGCAGGGAAAAAAACCACCACTACTAGCCATGCTACATGCAGGATTTGCATCTCATCCCAAATCTCTCTTGCACCCAGAGCATACACTTTACAGATTTCTACCCTGGCATGACTTTCATCCCTTCCTCTGCACAGCACCTACTTGTCTTGTGGTGTGAGATTGAAGTAGACAAGTGTGAAAGAATCATATAGGGCTCAACATCATTAGGCTCATCCTGAAAGCACAGGAGTTGACAGGTTTGAGGAAGCAACTCCCTATTTTCCCCTGGGGCTCAGATTTGGGGGCTTGGAGGTTGGGAAGAGAAAGGAAGATCTCTGCAAAACAAAACCAGGCTGGCTGGCTGTGTGTCTTTATAATCTTGGGGCAGCTGTAGGGCTACCAGGCAGCAAAAATTGTAAAGAATGCCTCAAGTTAAACATAAACTCAAACTGCGAAAACACAATGAAAGTTCAGCGTGTTAGAAATAATGTGCCGGGCAAAACATTAACACATTTACACATGGAAGTTGTGAAAGAGTCAGAATCATCTTGTTGAAAATGTATCAGTCAGATGAGATCTGATTTTAGGGCAGAGTCCTGCAGATACAAAAAATAAAAGTTCTTGGAAAGGCGTCATCACACAAATTTCCATGTATTCTCTGCCACATAAGATGAATATCCTCTCTCCACAAAACTGTGCTCCCTGGCAAAGTGCCCAGGTTCAACTTGCTCACTGAGAAAGAGGTCAAAAATCAGATGCTCCGAAATGCTTTGCTTATTAAGCAGGCTCGGTGGCACGCTTCAGGACATGCAGGCTGCTGCATTTGTACAAAACAGACAAATAAATAAATGAAAATCAATAAAATACCCTCAATCTTAAAATCTATAGCAGATCAGCTTTGCCCGAAATGCCAACTAGACATTTTCTGATGGGATCCATCCCAAGGTCAGGACTACACCCCTGGACAAGAGCAATGTTTAGAGCCTGTGACCATTAGCATGTAACCACAGCTCAGCCCTGTCTTCCTCAGCATCTTGTCCAAAGATAACCAGCATCTCTAAAACAGGAGCAGCAGCTTAAGGCATGTGTTGTTGCTGGATTGCATTTTTTTTTTTTTTTCTGCTTTTTAATTTATATGTGGAAATAAGTGTGAACTGCTGAAGATCAAGTCAAATCCATTCCCTGCAGCTACTGCCATCCAGCAAGCAGGCAGCTCCATTCTGCACCCACTGTAACTTCCCCCCAGCCTTTCAGCTTGGCCTTGCTCAGACAACTTTGCAGTAACTCAATTGAGACAACACCAAGGCTCAGAGCGGAGGAGAAGGGCTCAGACTGAAAAGGTCAGTGATACGTAACCAGATTAAATGAAGCATGGCACACCGACACCATCCATCCGCCTGAGACACGAAGTGCCACCCTCCAAAAAGTACACCTTTAAAGTTCCACGGCCTGTTTGGCTGCTGGCTGGGGAAAGCTGCTGCATGGTTGGCTGCACTCATCTGCTGGAAGCAGTCGGAGCAGAGCAACCAGTGCTGCAGTTCTGCCCTGCTTCTTAGGCTGCTGCCCAGGCAGCGCTGCGCACAGCAGCCCTCACATTTTGCTCTCACAGCTGTCTCGTGGGGCTCCAAAGCTGCATCCAATGGGGACTGGGATTGCTTAGGACAGAAAGAGTTGTGTTAGCTGGGAGCATCCTTGGGGCTCTAGGGTGCACTAGCAAAAGCAAGGCAGGATGCTGCACAAGGAAGGGACGCGGCTGTACCCTGCTCAGCTCAGCAGCAGTGGGGGCTCTTGTGATTTCACAGCAAGTTCTGTAGTATTTGTCCTAACACTTCTGTTCACAAATTCCTTAGGATGGATTAAAAAGTAACTCTTTTTTCCTAAACGATGTTTCTGACTCTCATAGCTGCAAATAAGATTGGAAACACAACCAATGTGCTTCCCAACAGCTCACAAAGCAGGTGAGAAATAAAAAGCAAGTGCAGTTCATTTAAAACAAAAAAACAAAAAATGACATAAAAAAAAAAAGAAAAACAACAAAAAAACCACCTGATTTGGGGAGGGATACTTCATGATTTTTTAAGTATCCACACCTGGCATACTGGTTACAATGGGAATATATACTGACTAATTTCCTGCGCAGTGTCAGCTTTCTAGATAATCCCAAAACAATGACTGTAACAAAATACAAGCATTCCAGATCATCGTTGTGCCTCAGGTATTAAACAGCACCAGTGAATAAAAGGCAGAATGAATATTTTAAGGGGCTGCAGGCAGCGAAAGGAATAGGTGGGGATTAGAATTCAGCTGTCCCTGACCAGGGCTGCACAAGGCACAAAGCAGAAGCCCAGACAGCTCAAAGGCCCCAAGAGGACCTCCGTCTCCCACCAGAGCTATCCCAGCTGTGCAGCTCCCACTCAATGCATAGGAAGTCTCCTCCTCGTCATTCATTGATCTCTGATGCACCCCAAACCTGACTTTCAGAAGCCTTGCTTGTTAAAACTAGACAGGAAGAAACTCTTCTTGCTATTAAGGTGCTCGCCAGAGAACTCAACCGCTAATACATCTGCAGCACAGAAAGCCTCTCCTGAAACCTTACATGTGTCTCTCTACACGTCAAGCTCCCTTTCTTCTTCCTTTTATCTTCTTATTTAGATAATTCTCACTAAAAGCAAGGTGGTGGTTCCTATGAAATTACCATAGCATCTCTTGATGGACTTTTAAGATATCTCTTGTTTGTTATACAGCGCTCGGGATGTGTTTTGCCAGGAAGCGAGATGTTGTTTATTCCTGTATTAGGAGACAAAGTGTTTCCCACTTAAGGGCTCCGTCTCACAACGCTGCGGCACAAAGTGAGTGGCATAACTGAAGGGAAGAGGCTCCTCACAGCAACTGCATTTCAGTTTCATTGATTAGCAGTATTGCAAGTGTAAGGAGATTTAATGCCTAGCCCAGTGTAAATTGGATTCCAATTGCTATCTCTGCGTAAAAGGGGGTCTCATATAAGGGATTAAATGCAGGCCAAGGTTTCACAATGAACCCACTGGCTCATTCACAATCAGCTTTGTGTACTCATTAGAAAAGGGAGCTAATCACCCCAGTTTGTGCTGGTTTCAAAGCTGTGAGCACAAAAGGCTGTGACCTCCCACTGTGAGTCAAAGACAAAATATCCTGCGCTTTCCATCTATGGAAAACTCTCATTTCGGACCTCCAAAATTCAACCTTCTGAATGGGCCCACAATAGAAATTAGCTATGGTCAGCAACATTCAGTTAGCTCTAACATCCCAATTATATCGCTGAGGACAGAGGATGAATGAGGAAAAGCCAACATCTGCCCAGTACAGAGCTACCAGTGACCTAGTTTCGTCCCAGCTTGTGTCTTGTTTGTGAATGTATTACGAGCTTGCACAACACAGCAAGCACATAAAAGTCCCAAGCAATCTCACAGGTAATCACAAAGACGTTCTGCATTTTGAAAGGCATACAGAAATGTATTCCCACGTGGCACAGTACAGCAAACCAGAGTTAAACCAGATGGCAAAACAGAAAGAAGGCAGCTTTGCCAGTGGAGGCAAGGGACAGCTTGTGGAACACGCTGGGAACGAGGGCTTGGCTCCCAGCTACCCAGCACCCCACAGACAATAAGCCATCCAGGTCACGGAAGTCCTAGAGAACATAGAGAAACAGCTGCATCTGTACAGATACAAACTTGTGAACGGCCAGGCCTTGCAGGACGTTACACTGGCTTTTAGCCAGGCCACGATCCTTCCTCCCCAAACTCTCTCCTATTACAGAAAGACCCAGGCCTAAGGGAAACCTCCAGGCTATGGTATCTACCTGTCTATGGACAAGGAAAATATTTATTAAATAATAATAATAACCTGTTGATAAAAAGCAGCCAGAATATCCTACAAGCATTTCAGCTGGATCATTTTTGACTTATTTTTTAATACAAGGAGAAAGCCAAGGCCAAACCCAAACAGCCAACCCAGCAGTACTTTTTTAATACAAGGATAAACCCAAACCCAACAGAAATAACACACAGTCTTCACAGCATTAGAGTTGCAGCGTATGGACCTGTTTCGAGTTACCGTGCCATTTAACAATACTGTAGGCACTGATTTATCATCCTGGGAAGTCACTGCTTAGCTTGACATTTCACTAACACGATGCCCTTATGACATCCTGAAGCACTTTGAAAGAATTTCACCTCACGTTTATGCAGCTCAGCCAGCACTCTGCAACAAGCAAATGAATCTCTCTGCTTCTCCATGGGTACATCCATGAGATTCTCCCACCGAGATGATAATTCCCAATCTGCACTTATTTTCCAGATCATCAACTGGACTTCTGCACAGCTTACAACCTGGTCTTTGGCATTCTCAGCAAGAACTGCATTAGGTCCAATGATCGTTATCTCCATGACTTCAATTTTCCTCTCAGACTCTTGCAATCTTAAACCAATGCTTTCCAACTCCTTATCCACTGCAGCATGAATAGCATCTCACTTTTCTATAATGTCTGCCAACCACTTAGCAAGTCCAGTGTCGTTTGATAAGCCAAATCCATGCCTCCTGACGATACGAAGCTGCAAGCAGTCAAGCCTGCAGACAAGCTGCAAGCAGTCGTGCTTCCTTGTGACTTCTATCACCTAAATTCAAGGTGCACAGAGCAGGTTTCATATAGGCAGGTATTTCCAGGGTGACAGCGACAGAACTGGAGGGAACTTCATGGAGCTGTGATAGTGGAGGATTGGGTGGGGTAGCAGGAAAAGGTTCTTCACAAGAGGGTTGCTTGGAACAGGCTGCCCAGGGCAGTGGTTGCAGCACTGAGCTTGTTGGAGTTCAAGAAGCATGTGGGTAACATTCTCAGACATTGGGCTTGATTTTTGGGTGGTCCTATATGGACCCAGGAGTTGGACTCAATAATACTTATGGGTCCCTTCCAATGTGGGATATGCTACGGTTCTACCTTCACAGCAACAAACTCATTGAGCAATTTAGAGATCAATTGCCATCCAGCAGCCAGAGCTGGGAGCAGCCCCAGCCACACACTGCCCTCACTCCTAAGGATAAGGTCGGCCTTCCTCTACCCACATGAACCCACCCTGCTTCTTGCCAGGGCCCTGCGAGGAACCATTCAGGAGCTATGAAAATAAATTCTTTAAAACAGGGGTGCTTGGGTTGGGGGTGGGAGGCAGAGCAGAAGGTGGGGGCTAGAAAAGACACTGTCTCACTTCAGAAAATCAAATACATTAGACTAAAATCTTTTTCTTCCAAGATGTGAAGCACACCAGCAGCAGAGAGCCGCGCACAGTCTAGAAAACTAATATCTGAAGGATTCAAACAGAATATGTGATGCATCACCCCTCAGCCAGCTCTGAATTACAGCCTGCTTCACAGGGAACAAAACAGGGAGGGGTGGGAAGCATGTTGTGACGGAGGACCAGGCGAGGTCAGCACGCGGTGCCCACAGCTCTCTGCTCGCTCCCCACGCTGCTGCAGCACAGCCCGCACTTGCTCCTCTTCACGTGCCTCGTGCACAAGAGGCCTGCATTCAGCTTTAAAAATAACAACAGAGCTAGGAGAAAGGCACGGGGATGCTGCTGGAGAGCCACTTCTGGAGGCAGCACAATAAATCTGAAACGAGGGGAGGACACTGGGAAGGAGTGGCTCCAGATGTGTACAGCACACGGCTTCGTGCAGCCGAGCAGCGCGGAGCTGTCACCGGCAGCAGAGAGCTGCAAGTTCTGTTTTTTATTTTTCCTCTTTGCAGAGCCACATAATTGTTCTGACTAATACCAACAGACCTGCTACTGCTTCTGCTGTCCTCGGAGGGAGCAAAATCGGGTTTGGCGTTTGTAATTATGTAGGCTAAAATAAAAGTTATCAAATGTCACACTGACAGAATAGAGGGCACGATCCCGGGCAGCGCCGTGTGCTCCGAGCCTCGTTCAGCCCGACGACCGAGCATCACTTCTTGATTTTGGTATTTCATTTATATGCTTGAAGTCATTCTGCTCGTGTCCGAAGGAGGCACTACACCACATGGCCGGAGCGCAGCCTGCAGGCGGGGAGGGAAGCATCCCCAGCAGCCTGCTGATATTCACCCTGCCTTCAGGTGGGCATGTGACAGAGAAGGGAATCGGGGTCAGACAGAACCAATTAGGCTCTAAGAGTCCAGTCCTGAATTACACCCTGAAGGACTCCAAGGCATTTGTTGCCAGAGCTAGTGGATGTCTCATCCTATTTACATAATATATGACCTAATTTTGTGTTCACTGAGTATTTAATTACAGCCGATTGAATAGTAAAATGGCTCAAAACACTCTCAGCACTAATAATTAATATTTTAATTGTGACTTTTTTATTATTATTTTTTTAACATGCAACACTGGCTTTAAGTGTTTTGAGGAAGAAGACAGAATGGAAATGGATAGCTTTCTCTGGAGCCAGCCCTGAACAAGCAAGCGCTCACTCAATGTGATGCCCTCCTCTTCCTCCACAGAAAAGCAGCCAGGAGCTCAGTACTTCACACCACCCCAGATTTAATCACTCCAGCCCATTCTGTGAACTGGAACCCCTGTCAGTTCACTTACCCAGCTCCATCCCTCTGGGATGGGGCCTTGTCAAGCTGCAGAGCATCATCCGCTTGCCTCAGGCAGAACCAAGAAACAACTGTGCTGAAAGGGATTCAAGCACAGCTGCTCAACAATTACTCTCGAGGCACAAGACAAAGTGTCTGTATGATGAGCATCTAACTATTCATCAGTATTTGTAAGAGACTTAATGGGAACCTCATTAATAAGTGTGCATTTCCAACCACGCAAGGTTGCACCACCAAACCGTTCACAGGCAAAGCAATCATTAATCCTGCCTGTTCCTTGTAGAAGAGAGAGGATAACTTTATAATATTGAATTTCAGCTAATCAAAAGACTTCGTAAAGGAAAGACCATTTAATCAAGTCAGTTTGAAATGTTTCCAGAACTGGTTTACACTTCAGAGATTGTGACAGATAAAAAAAGAGGAACGAAAAATCAGCAGAGGGACTAATAACTGTAGGACTGCTCATACACCTGGAGCTGGAGGGCTCTAGGTGTTCTTAATGCATCAGGAACATTCATGGCATCACTACCAGACCACAGCAGAGCAGCAGCCTTCCTGCAGCACATCTCACAAAAGCATTCTGCATTTTGTTCCCCAGGTGTGACTCTGAAAGTAATAGCAAGTTGCAAATTAAACCATACCAACACTAGTTGAAAGCTGCGCTCCCGTCTAATTAGAGGTTTTTGTTTGTTTAAGAAAAAAAATTCATGTTCATAAAAAGCTTAACTAAAGGATAAGGGTCCTTTGTTTCTAGACTTTCTTTATTAGTGCCAGCTTTAAAAAACAAAAACAAAAAACAAACCAACAAAAAAAAAACAACAAAAGAAATCAACTCTAAAAGGTCGTCTAAGCAGAGGTTTATCATAAATAAAACAAAGCATTAGCCTGTAAACCACAGCTCCTGCAGGGCCAACAAGTGCTCAATACATATGCTGTGCATTAATTCCACCCAGAGCTAACCACCTTAAACTAAACAACTGGAAGACATTAACTGTTATTTCACAAATTACACTGTTTTCTAGTAATACAATCATAGAATGGCTTGGGTTGAACAAGACCTCAAAGGTCATCTAGTTTCAACCCCTCTGCTATGTGGAGGGTCGCCAACCACTAGATATGGTGGTATCATGGTGGTAGTAATGGTATCATTACTACAATGATAATCTCCTAGTTCTTCTGCTGAAAACATAACTGCACCATTATTGATACATAAATGACTAATCGCATACCAAAAAAAAACCCTAGAAAGTTACAGAAAGATCTTACAGTTTTTGAGATCAATAAAATGCTCAGCATTTCTCTCAAGATATTTATACCATGTTTATCACCTTGGTATCCAAGTCCAATACAAGAACAGCAAAAACTTGTTCACATGCAGCATATTTAATCTTCAAATGCTTGACAAGCATCAGCCAGTACTCAGAATTCCCTTGTGACATCTCTGAAGGAGCAACCTAAGTGCTCAGGTTAAAATGCCATTCACAGAACAGGACTTCTGTACCACTGATGAGCTTTGGCAGATGTCAAGCATACAAGTCAAAAAAGGGTGAATCAAGAGTCCCACGTACTTGGTAACCCCCCTAAATCTGCTGGTATGTCTGTTCACAGTTTGAAGCTGCCCTCTGCATCCCCACAGTCCGGAGCTGTCCCCTACAATGGAGAAGAAGAGAACTGTCCCCACTGTCCCCTCCCACCTTCTTGGTTTTTAAAAACAATCACCTTGTTCAATGTTAAACTCTCCACATGCACTCTGTATGGCAGCTAAAGCACTTACCTCAGATTTTGGGGCTCCACTCAGGAATTCAAGCACTTAAAAAATATGATGTTGCAGCAGCCAAGTCTTTTATTGAATTTAATCCCAAATGACCTCCGCAGTGACTAATTGAGCAATTACCGATGAACATCTCTGGGCATCACTCTGTACAATTTTGGGAAAACAGGTTGGAAACAATCTTAGGATTTCAGTCTTGTGGAAATCTGGTCCAGCCTAAGTTCTCCACTCTGATTCTTGGGAGAGATGACATAGTGATGACCACATAATCATTAAATGCCTTTTCTTTGAATATAGGAAAATCAGCCTTAAAGGTGAGGTAGCTGCAGACAGAGAGGCAGAACTGTCAGCAGTGAAATACAGATCTGCTTCTGCAGTCATTTGACAAGATATTGGCCCCCCCGATCTGCAGGCCAGGGACATTTCAATGCAGAAGATCAATACTGCCTATAAACACCCTTTAACACATTGTCTTTATTGTTTCTAATTCCTCAGATTAGATTTGGTTTCATTTTTCAGTGGAAATTAGATCTTTATCAACCTTGAATGCTCATTCTCCCCCTACCAGTTGCACATACTTATCTATTCGTCATTGCTGGGCCGTAGTGAGGGTTGCTTGAATTCCTCTTGGAAATGAACAGCATTTTGTAATTACTTGTCTTGATTAATAAACACAACCTCAACAAACATCTAATTTGACTTCTAACTGTGAAGCCTCTAAATAATCTTAATGTTTTGCAAAAGTCCAGAACATTGGAAAAAATAAAATCAAGAAAACTGACTCTAAGGACTTGCTTTATTTTATTTACTTACCCAGAAATCAAATCCTTAATCAGACATTTTCTGCAAAGGCTTTATTCATCTTAACAGCAAATACACAATGCAACTCCATATACTAATGTTAGCCACTAATTAACTTCTCTTGAACTCATAAGTTCTGACTAGAGTGAGAACGCATTTCTCCTCAGCAGACCAGCTATGAAACTTCCCAGCCTCTCGAGTTTACAAAGGTCTGTAAACATTTCTGGGGGAGGAACACACGTGCTATTATCTGAGTCATTATGTTCACAAGATAATCTGGGAAGGAAGATTCAGAGGAGAGCGGTTAATAAGCAGGGAGGAATTTCTAATCCCTGACAGTTCTGTGATGACCACACATCGCCCTGCTCCCTTTGGCACAGAACAGGGCTCTCTAGCTTTGGGGGATTGAGTGGGGTGGGGGGGAGATAGCAGGAAAGAATAAAAATACAAAGATTCCTTTGTCTTCAACAGATTTTGTTGTTTCTGTTTAGTATTTTAATGAAATATTCACTGTTCTTGTATTTATGCTTTAATTATTCATCACTGAAATCAGTTAAAGAGCTGTGGCATTCTGAAATGCAGTTCTAAAAGCAATACCTTAGAGCTTCACATTTACTGTAGTTCCGTGACTTACATCTCAAGCCTGCTCTGTTGGAAAACCACAAGGACCTTTCCCTCTGAGCCAGGCCTTGATGAATTCAGCCAAGACACCAGCAGGTGAGGTGAGCTCCTCCTGTCCTGCCACCGCAACCCCAGGTAGCAGCACAGGCAGTCTGCAGGCCGTCATGGGCCCCCCTCAGCCTCCCCTCATTGAGCTTCATGCAGTTGGTGATTGCCCAATCCTCCCCCTTGTCAACATCTCACTGCTAGGCCTCTCCAGCGGGTCAACAGCTCTTCCCAATTTAATATCATCTGTAAACGTATATAGAATGCATTTAGATCCAGATCCAGATCATTTTTAAAAGCAATCAAGAGAACTGGCCCCAAAATGAAGTTCTGGGGAACCTCACTAGGGACTGGTCACCAGCCTGACCTGATGTAACCTCGCTGTCAGCCAGGATCCAGCACCCAAGCAAAAGACGATCACCATTCAGAAATCTTTACATGGAAAACAGACACCGCTTGGCATAGACTCCAGGGTGTCCCCTTTCCAGCCTGGGAACAGGCTCCTTGGAGCAGCCTTTGCCTTTCAAGGCTACCACCTCCCTGCAGTCCCTGTGCTTCAGTTCTGCAGCACACCAAGTGCCAGGAATGGGACTGCTGGCTGGCGTGTGGATGAAGCATCATTTCCCTCTACACACAGAGATAACAGTAAAATAAGCTGTGCTAAATGCAAATGCGAAGCTTCATCCTGAATGTTTTTAGAACAAGAAGTGAAGCACGGACGACACAAAAACCTGTTGTGTTGACAGCACTTCACAAAATTCACAACAAAGTTTTTGACTAACATTTCTTAGTTCTGCACAAGGGAAACCAGGGCCCTCGCCATCTCACCTCCACTCACACGGGGCAACATGAAAAGCAAAGTCCGAATGAAGGTCGTAGTTTCTGACAAATTACAACAGGCAGAGAAGCTCTATCACCTGCCACAAGTCTGAGAGCGTGTTCTTCCATTTGCCCTTTAAACAGAGCTCGTGGCAGTGACAATGGCAGTGCCACAGCCTCAGTCACGGCAGCTGGTGCTGCGCAAGCACAGATTATAACCACTATTTCAATCAGCTCAAGGACCAGTCTGGTATCACTTCTAAAAAGGATGCAGAATAGAGACAAGCAGACCACAGTGGTACATATGAAAGTCATTTGCCACCTAGCTTAACTGTTTTCAGGTATGGGGCATTTCATGTGTCTTCCTCCTCAGCAGCACAGGGAAGTGATGGAAAAAAATACTACAGTACTGTGCAGGTACTGCAACAGAGTTCTCCCTGGGAGAGAAATCAAGATGTTTATTTGAGTATTTAGCAAAGGAGTGATGGAATTTGGCAGCACAAGCCCAAAAAAAGGCTGGCAGAAAGATGATAAGCATGATCAAAACAGAGACAAGTGAGTTGTGCCTAATGTAAGGGCACAGAGGGGCCCAGATGGCCAGTGCTGTAAGCTCATGTGCTGCACATCAGCTAGGCCAAGGACAGGATTTGTTTCTGTTCACCTGCAGAAGCACACCTGATGTCTCCTGGCAAGGAACAGGTGGACTGGGTGTCAGGAGGCTGAGTCACCTCCCCCACTGCCTGCTGCCTCCTTTCTGCTCTGCTTTGTTAAGTAAAGCAGGATTTATTAGCAGCTGGAAAGAGGGGAAGCAGAACAGTGGGAGGCCAGATCAGGCATCCGGAGATAGGGAGACAAGAGAGTGAAAGGCTCTGAAAAGTTGCTTATGCAGGGTATGGAGGAGGGCTGGGACTGGGATTCCACATGCAAAATTCAGGTATTTGTTTTTGTGAGCTCCTTTCTCCCAGAAGGAACGGGGGAGTGAGACAGTCAGAAGGGACCGTGTGGCTACAAAAGAAATAGCACACAGATAAAACAAAAACAAAACACAAAGAAACAAGAAAAAGATTGCTCACCCTCTCAAAAGGCATTGTTTAGTTTAACTAATATTTTCTCCTGCTGTACATGTATCCATCTAAATACCTAAATAAGCATTTGCTGAAAAATGTGCTGCTATTATTTCTTGAGCATTAGACACAATGTAAAATTGGACCCTGAGAGTAATTACGAGGTTCAGGATAATGCTACTATTATTTCTGGTGCTCAGTTCTGTAAATAGTGTCTAATGTACCTCAGAAACTCGCTATTAATCACACACACAAAAAAATGTCTCTCTCTCTAATTCATAAACTGTGATTACTAAATACTTTCAGACTGGTTTTTGTTTGTTTGTTGTTGTTTTTTTTAAGAACTCAAATTTTCCGTATCACCTAGAGGGCTCCTAAGGAACAGAACAAAACAAATAGTTTGCATTTTAAAAATTGAAATTCTGGAAGATGCTCTAAACCTAACACCAAACACAAATGCATTCTGGATTTCAACCATCTTAACATCCTTAATCTTTACCAAGTTCAGTACATTTCTTTGACAACTAATCAATCAAAGGCATCATACCTTCTGCAAAGCTGCCAATTTAGTGTCATTTTGCCCTCTCAATAATGATTTATTTTCTACAGAAGCTTCCTTGTTTACTTTATGTAAGTGTGTGTGTGCGTGTATATATATATATATATATATAAATTTAGCAGAACAGATAGGGAAATAAGAAAAGAAAAAAAGCAGCCAATGTAATACTACATTACTCAGGAGTGCCAACAAGAAAATCCACGGCTTCCATGGATCCATCACTTCCAGTCAACAAATCAGCAAGGACATCCCCATGACTCAGCGTCCAGCAAGGGAAAGCAAAGAACTGGCTCCAAAAAGGGCTAAGACACTCTGGAAAGAGGCCATCAAAGACCCACCAGCAGTGATAAGCTGTCCTGGATGAGCAGAGAGGAGCAG
This sequence comes from Meleagris gallopavo, assembly GCF_905368555.1. Classification (NCBI taxonomy): domain Eukaryota; kingdom Metazoa; phylum Chordata; class Aves; order Galliformes; family Phasianidae; genus Meleagris; species Meleagris gallopavo. The sequence continues at coordinate 12,332,237 of NC_139412.1, forward strand.
TCAGCATATTTGGCAGAGGAAGAGCAGGAGGCAACTCGGAAATAGAGTCTGCTAGTTGTGCTCCATGAGGGTAGCACTACCAAAAATAAAACCATGGAGTATGTAACTGTTTGTCTATGACAAGACACAAATGTCAGAAAAAAATAAAGGAAGGGTGTAAGGACAAAATTATATTAAAAACTAACAAGAACAATAGCACAAAACTACTCAAGGAAACGCCCTTCCCAAACCACAGCAAATCTCCCCCACAGGGGAGGGCGAACATCAGGGGATGCTCACCAGGAACAATGTCTGCCGGGGGACCCTGGCCAGCAAAGGTAGATCCTTCTGTCAAGTTCTGCTCTTCTCAAAAGCACAAGGGTTTTCAAAACAGATTGATTGATTTCCTTAATGGGAACAACAGCACAGACTAATTCCATTATTTTCAATGGAGCTGAATTTGAAAGGTCTATTCACGTGTAATGGTACCTTCTGGGGAAAAGGCAGCAAGGAATCAATTTTACAAACCACAGTGATTGAGTCCATTTAAAAAACAACAAAAACAATCAAACCTTTCACAACAATTCAAAGAACAGACCTCTGAAGCATCTGATGGCCAAGAGCAGATGATCCTTGCAGCAGCACAGTGGTACCTTCCTGCTGCCTCTCAGCCCTGCATGCCCACAGCCTTTCCTAGGCCGCAGCTGCTGCCCACTGGGCATCACTCCTGTCAGTACTTTTCTCCAGACCTCACCGTGTGGAATGCCGTCCCAGAACAGGCCCCAGCTAAGTGACTGGAATTAATGGTGGGGGCCATCCCTGCACGGCTCCAGATACTGCCAGCCAAGGAAGGAGGGAGGAAAGAAAGGGCTGAAAACAGAGACCGAGCCTCCAAGCCTCCCCCTCCACATAAGAGCAAAACCATCCCATGCCATTGCAGTATTTCTCTTAACCGTTTTCAAGAAGAATCCACGTATTTCAAATCTCAGACATGAAAACAGCTATTAGAGATGTAAGAGAAAGAAATAGGGAAACTTCTACCTGTGGCTATAAAAGCTTACAGCCACTCTTCAGCTTGTTGGCAGAAATCTGCAGCAATGGATAATAAAATTCTAAATGCAAGTGCCCGGCTAGCAAAGGCATTTAAGCACACGCCAGCCTCTCGGTTGTTATTTTTCAGAGGCTATTCATTCACTCAACCAAAACTTGCCGGCTCCCTCGGTGCACTGCTAAGAGCTGCTGGTAGGTTTGGGTGGGTTGCAGTGACCTTTTCATACCACATTAGTGGACATAATTTGCTGAACTAACATTCCCTGCTGTTGCTGTTGAATCTATCAAATCACTTTTGAGCTACCATGCAATCTTAAAAGCTTGTTACAACCCACCCTGGACCAGGCTTCAATTTAGTGCGGCGGGTGCTGAAATTCCACACCACCCTGCGAGCCCTGCAGACAGGCAGCACTACTCAAGGTGCACGCTTCATTGCACCCGTGCCAAGGAGACAATTCAGCAGTCCTGGCCCCAGCGGGTCCTACAGGACCACAGGTACCTCTGTTTTCATTAATGGAACTTAGATCCAAATACTACTTCTTCAGGAATCCTGATGCCCATCCAACCAGGACATGAGCCAGATGGGTCTGTAACCAGCAAAACATGCAGCAGTCACTGCCCAGCATGTGGAAGGACAAAGAATGGATTGGATATTACCTTCCAAAAACCCAAAGCATTTACAAACTCGTACTTACCCCTCACATAAAATCTGTGTTCTACATAGCTCAGGAAACAACTCACAGAAGTGGGGCTTTTCTGCCATTAATAGGGGCAAAACAACTCCACTCGTGCTGTCCGGGAGCGTGGCACGGGCCAGCAGGCTGTCCTCACAGCTATTCCTCCTTCCTCTCATTCTAATGAGCCTTGTTTACTCTGGTTGCATGCACCTCCAGACACAAATGGCCCTTCAGCTACTGTACATCTTATTTGTCCTTGCTTCTGCAATAAGCACTCACATCAATGAGTGTTTAAAACAGTGCAAAATTCAAAAGAAACTCCCCTAGGTGGTCTATGCATACAAATAAGTATATATTTTGTTTTTTTCATAAAAAGACACCCTGCAGGTTTCAAGCTTCTCTCACTGCAAGAGAGATTCTCAGGCAACAACGCTGATTTGGTGTAAGCTGATCCGTATCACCGAATCCTGCCTTTGTTTTTGGCAGTCCCCTTTCAAGGTGACGAAATTAAAGTGAAAATCTAATTCCTAACAGCCCAACACGGGGGCAAGGCTGCTTCACAGAAATCTAAAAGGCTAAATATCATGAAGCAAACGAAAAAAAGAAATCCGTGCAGCTCAGAGAACGTCACTGGTAATATAAGGGCTGGGAGGATTACTAGCCAGGAAAAAACAATCCCAAAGCTGCATCAGATTCCTTCAAAACAAACACATCCAATGGACAAGGTTATGGTAGAGCTGAAGAGGCTTCTTCCCAGGCTCAGTGCCTGCAAGGAAAGCACTTAGTGATGAACCTGCTAACATGAACACAAAAGGGTCAGATCTTGTCATGCAATACAGTGGGTCAGCCCATAGCACCTGGCCTGTCACCAACCTCGGGACTTCCAAAAACGGTATGCATGGAGATATGAAAAAGCAAATGAAAAATATGCCTACATTCATTTTTAGTCTATAAGCTTGAAATTGTTAAGAAAAAATATTTGCTGTCTGCACCTGTGTGAAATTGTGATTGCGGATGTAAGTGCTCTCAGCACCACGCACGCTATGGCACTACCACTGCACTAATCACTGAAGGATGTTCAATAGTCCTGTTCAAATGCAACAGAAAAAAAGCAAATTTCTTAATGCAGTGCAACTCCAAAGATTACCTGATGCATCTTTCCCTCTAGGCAAAGTAAGGCCTCGCCAAAATGGGAACTCAGGCACATCCTAAAGTAAGACTTCACCAAGTTAGCCCATGCCCCACACAATCATAGAATCATTAAGGTTGGAGAAGACCTCTAAGAACATCTAGTCCAACTGTTGACACATCACCACCATGCCCACTAACCATGTCCCTCTGTACTATAGCTACCCATTTCTTAAACACCTCCAAGGACAATATGTCAATGCATGCTATTCTAAAAACTTCCATTTTTTCCCTAGGTAGATCACCTCAGACAGAAGACCTCGTAACACATATAGGCTGTCCTTGACACCCTAACCTCCTCCCATAAGCCTTTTTGCCTAGAAGCCTCAACAACAAACAGAAGAGCCAGGGCAGCCCTGGAAGGCACAGCCGGACCCTCGCACAGCAGCAGGTCTGGGAAGCCAGATGTGCACGTGTGGCACCCACTCCCCTGCCCACACAGGCTCCAGCTCCAGCCCCACCTGCCTGCTGCCTTACCTGAGAGCCCTCCTCCTGCCTTGGAGAAGCCAGAGAGCAAAGCCACACACGCTGTCACATCCACAGCCAACAACAGGCAAACGGGGCTGTGCAGATAGCACATCTGCTCGGGCTCCGGCAGGCACAGAGGGGCTGACGTGGATCACGGTGCAGTGACATAGCCTGGCAAAGCCTCTGAGCCAGCGACAGGAGCGAGGAGAGGCCCGCAGAGGTGCGCTGCTGGCTCTGCAGCGAGCTCGTGTTGCAGACTCAAGGCCAGACTGCTGCAAACTAAAATAGCTGCTGCATAAAAGGCACAGCCAGCTCTGCATATTCAAGATCAGAACGGAGATAAATGATGAGATTCTTCTGTGCTATGCACAAAAGCCAAAAATCACCAGTGCATTTACAGTTCAATATTCTCCTAATCCCGTCTTTATTTCTAGTGCATAAATAAAGCTCATTACAAATGATTTTCTTCAGAAACCTACTAGCAACCCAAAATAATTCATGAATGTGCTGTTTGCATTTATACATCCTTGACACCCACAGTAAACATCAAAACAAGGAATTCAGTCACTCACATTGGTTGTAATACATAATTTCTCTTTTCTCCATGGATTCTGTCACAGCTACACCCAGCTAACTCCTGCAGCAGCACCTCTCATGTTGTAGGTACACATACTTACACATACACGTGCATATTTCACAGGAATTCCTCTCAGTCCACCTTGCTTTCCTTCCTAAGCACAGGCATTTTGTGACAACGCACATACATGTATTGAGCAATGCTTTTGTATCAAAAATAAAAAATATAAAAATAAAAACAAGGAGGCTTTCTTTCTTAGTCTTGACCAAACCTAGAGCTGCATGCTTTGCTTTGCTCCAGAAGAGCATGGGGCCTGCTCTCCCTGCTCACAGCATACTCTGCCATTTGTCCACCGGCTGAAGCAAACTGTGTATCTCTGGTGGGTGTGCAGGCAAAAAGCAAGGCTGCAGAGGTGATGCTGATGGGATGGAGGAGTCCAACGGGACCACAGCAGCCTCTCTCGCATACCAAGATCTGGAACACAACCCACCCAGGCAGAGCTGCAATGAGGTCTGCATCCCAGTGACCTGCTGGCACCTCTCTGCAGACACCATGGAGCAGAGCTGGTATAGGTCTAGGTGGACTTTGCTTTTCCTTCCTCGAGAGCTTAAACTGGATAAAGACGTTAACAAATTAGAGACAGAATTTCTACTATTATTATCCCTCAAGCGTGCACGCCCCCAGGAACACACAGCAGCATGCAGACCGAGCACAGTCTGAGCAGCATAGCCAGACCTGTGCCATCACTGCACACCCTGCATGACACCAGAGATGCCCAAGGCAGGAACCACTGCAGCGAAGTATGCTCACCACCCTTACCCCACACAGAGAGCAATGGATGTGTACTACCTCCAACACGCTCTTAGCAGCAGAGCCCCTTCAACACAAGGCACAGCAGAGCCTCAGTGGATAACAGCCAATTACAGAATGACTTGGGTTGGAGGGGACCTCAAAGACCATCTAGTTCCACTGCCCCACCGCAGCCTGGGCTGCCAATCAGGCACTAAATCAAGTTGAGATGAGATGCTGGAGGTGCTGACAAGGAGGAAGAGATGCACAGGGGATCCACAGAGTTGTAGTACAGGTGAGAGCCTGGATGCGGAGCAGGAGATGGTTTGAGGCATAGGGCAACCATAGTGGAGCCAACAGCTCTTCCACTTACACAGCTCCTAAAAGCCACCCAAAGGTGTAGGAGCCACGTGTCCTCCTTGCCCTGCCCCACGGTGCCTAAAGTGGTTGCCTCAAATAAAGCAACCACAGCCCGAGCTGCACCAAAAATGCCTTTCTGAGGGCTTTGTGTCTGTTGCAAGAATCAGACACAAAGAGGAATTCTTATTACCTGCTCTGCACTGAATTATACATACACAGTCCTCCTAATTGCACGCACAAGGTAAAATTAAGCATCATCAATTTTCTTCAAAAGAAAATGTGCATGTCAGCCGTACGCCACTAACCAGTAGGACTTCCCTGTTTAGTTCATGAATGCAGTTATTTTATGCAAAATTCAGAATTTGGGCTGAGTAGCATGTCAAATTATGGGGAAAAAGAGAATGCCACAACTTCACAAACAAGCAGTCTCTTTGCCCCTAAATTGGGGAAAAGAAAAAAAAATTCAATCAAAAAATAAAGCATACAACATTAAAACAAAAAACAACAGCTGTAGGGCAAATTTAGGCAACCAAGAATAAGAGTGAAGGTTGGAAACTTGCCACTAATGGAAAAAGAACGGATACGGCTTATGAAATAACCCCACTGCTTCTGTGTATATGCGTTATTTCCAGTTTGGCCTCCCTAAATTAATCAGTTTTAATCTTCCCTGCTAAACTGGCACAACGTTGACTTCAGTTTTTCAGTGTCCATTTGTTCTACCACATGACATCACGCAATGCCTGCCAATAACACAGAGATGCCTAAAAGCCTTGAAATTCTTGGCTTGGGGACTCCAGGTTTTCTGAGAACTGTTAATTTACTTTGGCTTAAATCCTAGATTTTGGCTCCACTTGAAAAAAGTATTTCTCACACAGTAATTAAACTTGTAGTGGACAACAACAAGGCAATAGGAGACAAGCTCCAAACGGAGCGCCTAGTCACATCTTTCTGAGGTTTCCCTTCTCGTAGCCATGACAAGAAAGCAATGGAGGAGCTGTGCACTAGGAGTGCAGTTTAAGTTCTAATGAGACAATTATGGAACAAACTGTGTTTGTGAGACAAAACTTTATATATCATTACACAATCAGAGAAAGCTTGGCTGTCAGTTAAGAAAAGCAGCTGACATTCAGTCCACGTACAACTCTGACCAAGTCATTAGATGATACAGCAACAATGAAATTGCCTTTTCTTGAGCAGCACATCATTGCATCCTCCTGGTGTTGCAGAGCAGGGGCAGCCCCATCTCTGCCACCTCCAGGACACCAGGGCTGGGACAGCACACAGACTGCTCTCCGGATGGCAGGGACACGGCCTGGGCCCTCAGCCTGCTCTTTGCCAGTGCTTAATGGGAATTTGGCAGCATTTCACTGCACTGCTAGGGGAGGAGAAGAGAAATGGCACACAAGACTGCAAGTTCAAATACACTGCAAAATAGTCTGCAAAAATAGCTGGGCCTTGTAAGAAATATACCTCTCCATGGAAACCACCAGACGCTCTGAATTCTGGCAGACTAGAGAAAACAGGTCTGTATTATTAAAGGAAATGTCTGTGTATTTGGGCTTTTATAATTCTAACCTTCGGGAAGAGAGTGGCAGTTGTTGATCTCGGGAACAGGCCGTATGAATTCCTTAAATCCTTCCCTCTCCACGCCGAGCGGCACTGCGGCTCCCAGGGGACGGCACTGGCAGGGGAGCACACAGTGCAGTTCTTGGCAGTGCTCTTAATTACAGACACAGAATGGAAAGAAGAGCAAGAAAAATACACCCTGGGGTTTTAAAACACCTGTCCATACAAATAACACCCCCTCATATATTTAGATGTGGAATGAGGTATAGCAATACTCCTGTAATACATTAAAGAAAATGATGTATATGTTACAACATCTGTATTCCAAATCTCCAACACTCTAGCAAGTGTAAGATAGGCCATTATGATTCTCTTCCTCACCCCAAACAGTTTCTACTTTGGATGCCAGGTTATAGATTAATTAACTCCCAACTGGCATTGATGGGATAATTACACTCGTCTGTCTGTGAATCTCACAATTTCCAGCCGAACTGCCACACCAGAAAGTAAATCCTAACACAGAAGCCCCACTTCTTCACTGTATCCCAACAACACACTGACCTGTTACCTATGGAGGCTGGGATACGCAATTCAGAAGAAGTTAATAGAATATTTTTAAAGAAATAAAAGTGCTGCAACCTCAAAACATGAAAGGGATGGGCTACAAAGGAACACTCATATAGAGAGCAATTATATTTTTGATATCTAATGGTTCTGCCTCAGGAAGCAAGAGCTGGCTAGCATCAAACTATATAAAAGAAAGGATTATGGGCTCACGAAAGAAGAATGCCATTTTGATTTAAAACCCAGCAAAGCATAGTGCAGATTTGTTATTTTAACTCACAGTGCTTAATTCCTATAACAAGCCAGAATGCCATTAAGGATGAAAAATACATGAAATACTTATGGTATGAGAAATTAAAAGTAACCTCACTTTTCATCAATGACTGTTTGCTGAATAGGCCGTTCTTTGCTTCTTGAAACCATCTTGTGCTTTCACAGTACATCTCTGCTGCACAATATTTCAACAGGGAAAAAAAAAGCTGTGAATTCATTTCTGAGTACCTGCTACTCCGCTGCATCTCCCATCACTGGTTTGGGAGAACTCTCAATCAAAGGACTGCAAACTCTCCTCATGACTTCCCTACCAGCATCAAAAGCAGCTCCTGTATGCATTTGTAAGATTTCTTCCTCATAACACAAAAGGCTCTCCTAACCTCACCAAGCCATCTCTGATTTTCATCCCTCCTGACTCTGCTGTGAGCAGATTTCTGTTGTAAAGCACCACCGCTTCTCTGGACACTTCAGTCAATCTCACAGCAGCAGCAGCAGAAGGCAGCCAGCTGCCAGCTCTGCCCCTTGTGACCAGGATGAAGGCCCTGGATCCCACCTGAGCTCCCAGTTCAGCAGAAGCCGCCATCTCCTGCCTCCAACCAAGGCCTGGGGCTAGGACTGGTGCACAGCTACGTGTGGCACAGCCAGCTGCACTCACCTACATTACCACACAGCATTCAGAAGGTCTGCAGAAAGACCCCCATTTGATGCAAGAAAAGACACCAAGCTGCTGTCTGCTGCTGCTGCAGTGCCACACGTGTTACCAAGCTACAGTTACAAAGCCAAATTTCTGCTGCTTGCAGTTTAGTCAGTGTGCCCACAGACAGCACCAGAGCATTACCAGAGCTGAAGTCCCCTAAATACAGACTCTGATCACACATGAGAGTGATCCAGGGATGCTGCACTCCCTGACACACTGGCATCACCTGACAGCCTGTGCACTTTCCTTCTCATTGCCAGGGGAAGAACAGTGAGCAATCCCTGCAAGAAAATGGCCTCCAATGTAATGCAACAATTTCACCTCAAAATTCTAAAATAATTATAATATTTAGAATGAATTTGTAAACATTGCAAACCTTTTTGTGAAAGGAAGTGGTAAGCTAACTTCCGTTCTCTCCCTTTAGGGCCAGTGCTATGTATGCCGATGCTGCTATACATGCCATAATCAAGTTTTTGAAATAAATTCCCAACATTTAATCCACATCTAGCAATCATCAACATGAGTGACATACAGAGTTTACACAAAAAGATTTAGTTTGCTCTCAATTCAAGAAATTACAGGATACTCTCCAATTATTCAGAATATTTTTGTAGTATAATATCTCAATCTGCTGTTCTATAGTGGGGATTCTGGTCTTCATTTTGGTTTGAAATGCCTAGTGTCCAAGAGAATTCAGACACTCTGCAAAACCCATTGGTGCTTCCTGTTCTAAAGAAAGGTTATCTTTAGCACGCCTAGTTTAAAAGAAGAGACACGCAACACAATCAGCTATGGAAATTCATTCTTTGTGCACTCATCCATTAAAAAGAAAGAACCACAACACTTCAGTTTCAACAAGCAGACACAACTGGGCTACACTGTGCCCACACCATGGTCAGAGCAACACAAGGCGTCCACAGAGAAGGCTCTTTGCCAAAGTTATCAAAAGCAGGGACTTCCTTTGGGATCTCTCCTAGAACGGGGTTTTTGCTCACTCACTTACAGAACTGCTTATGAAAAGTTTTGGGGGGATATCACCCTCCGTGAGGGTGGTGGAGGATTACAAAGATGATGAGGGGCCTGGAGCATCTCCTGCATGAGGAAAGGCTGAGAGACCTGGGGCTCTTCAGTCTGAAGAAAAGAAGGCTGAGAGGGGATCTCAGCGCTCTTTATGAAGATCTGAAATGTGGGAGTCAAGTTGATGGGAGCACACTCCCGTTGAGCTGCTGCAGGGAACCTGCTCTAGCAGGGGGTTGGACTCAATGAACTCCAGAGGTCCCTTCAATTCTGTGATTCTGTTTGCTCAAAACATCACATTTTGTTAGGTAAACTCTAGCTAAATAAATACACTGGCAGCAGCTAGCATTTGACACGATTGATATTGCATTTATACAAGCTCCTGTGTCAATCAAAAAAAATCAATCCTGTGAGGTACACGTGCTGTTCCTCAGGAAGAAGGATCGCCTCCTGTCACACCCCATCCATCCCAGCCCACCCAATTCCTCCCTGAATGCCATTTTCACCTGTCCACTCGCTCGCTTTCCTCTAAAATCCCATCTTCTCCAAGATTAATAGAGAGCAGCACAGCAAAAGCCAGGAAAAAAGATTTCTGTGAAAAACTCAGAAGTGGTGTCAGTGACAGAACAAAAAACACATTGGTGAGAGATGCAACACAAAAACACCACTTACTTTCTGTTACAAAATAACAGCTATATTTCCTTAGATGATATCTCTTGCCAATGATCTCTGTGGCCGTTGCTTTCTTTTTCTTACAAACCCTCCTGAAAAACCTATTTCTGGAACTTTAATGTAGCCAAAGGGATGAAGCAAATAAACAAATCAAAACCGATCAGGAAGTCAAGCCATCCAGCAGCCATTTAAGAAACAGCACTCCCTTTTCCCTTCTCTACACACAGGGCACGGAGTTCTCAAGGACCTCCCCAGCCCAACCTCACCCCTCTGCAGTGTGATGGGTTTTGATGCTCTGTGTGTTCTGCAGAAGCAGGCTGCCCTGCTTTAACTCAGACTGGCACCTGCAGAACAGAGAGGGCGCTGCACAAAGGTCTGAGGTCCTGATCTGGCTCCTTTAAGCACGCATCCATAAAACAGGAAAACTACTTCCCAGGACTACTCCTTGGAGTAAAAACCCTGATTTTGTATTTCCTGAAAACGTAAGAAGTGTATAAAGAGTTTTATGACTCTCTTTTAGTGTTTATAGGCATTTTCGGAAGGGAGAAAGTGGCTATCCAGGAAAATACGTTTTATAGAAAAAAAAAGAAAAAGCTGTCAAAGCGCCTGAGTAGTTAAAAACCTTGCTAATTCCTTTAAATCACAGTAACCTTCCATGCTGGGTGAAACCACAGCAAGTATACGTCACTTTTAGGGAAAAATATAGTTCTCATCTGGATGTTTCTTGTCAGAGAAAGGAGATGGTAGAAGAGGAAAGAAAATGTAATGGTTTAAACTGATGAAGTACATTACTGAATGACCATACATTAATATAAAGCAAATATTTCAAGACAGAATTTGAAGGGTAAAAAGAGCATTTTGACCTTCTCTAGTTATTTACTGGGAATGAAGTTAACTTCATACTTCTGTGCAAAGAAAACTCCATCTCCACTGAGCTAATCTGGGTTCTTCTCTGCCCCTGAGCCCTGACAAGTCAGCAGCAAGCAGAAACCTGACTTTCAGCAAAATCATCTCAATGCCCCATCCTCTCCTGCTCAGAAACTTCATAAAGAAAGCCTCTATCCTCCTCACAGGCAGAACGTTATCATGCATGAATGGGGATGCAGGCAGAGGGGCTGTGCTTTCTCAAGTTCACCAGTAAAGAGACCCTCAGAGCACTGAGGCAGGCTGAAAGGAAGGGAGTCCAAGGGAAAACCAGCCTTCAGCCAGCAAAACAGGCAGCTCAGGAGCCCCAGGAAAAAATCTTAAAAGGCTGGAAGAACAGGAACATCACCTTGCACCATTTTGTATTTCAAGGCACCTCTAAGTGTTTAATTGTCCCAGGCTATTTCCCTAAACCCTTCACCTTTGCTGGCACCCTGAGCAAAAACAGAAGCAGCAGTGAAACACCTCTGTGGTTCCAGCTCCAATTCACAGAACAAAATTCATCCTGGCCAGGGGAATGAAACTTCTTTGCAGCTAACAGGGTGCAAAGCAAGCGGCTTCTCTGCTGACTGTGTTCTGCTAACAAATTTTAGTTGTCTGCATTTCTAGAAGCTCCCAAGAAGGCAGGAAATAACTGAAACACAGCCTGCTTATCCGCACCATTCTCATGCAATCATAAGATTTTAGCAATTAAATATTTCACACAAACTTATTCACTCCTTTTAACTACCTCTGCAGTTTCAAATAGTGAAAAAAATACCGAGGAAGAAAGGCATCCACAAAAAGACAGCATTGTAGCTGCATTTTTAAGGTTCGTTTTTATAGGCTCACTGGGTGTGATGGTATCACAGCTCAGGGCCTGATGTGCCACGCATGTGAAAGGCTCATTGGGATAGGCACGCAGCCTCATAACCTACTTATGCAAACAAACCAAACACCACTCGCTGCCTCACGCTTAGGGGAAGCTCGTCAGAAACAACTGGAGTCAGCAACACTCAGCCACCTCTCTCTAGGCTACAATCCACTGGTTTCTAACACTAATCCAATGTCAAATTCCAAAGCCGTGTGCAGGTTGCTCCGTTACAAAGTCTGCTTCCAGCAATCAGATCTCCGTGCCTGCTGAGCTCAGTGCAAGCCACGTTCACAGCACAGACAGATGTAAAACCCAGCTCCCCCGGCCCAGAGACACGACAGCGCTGGGGAGGATGCTTTTGGTAGCTTCGTTTTATAAACTACAAAGCTAAGACAGTGAGCTGATGTGACCTGACCAAAATTCATCCTCACAGCAGCAAGGACAGAAAACCCAGCAGGCCAGAGCTTCAGTTCACCATTTTATGCTTTGAACTACATCCTTCAATGTCCAAAACAAGGCAAACTGTCAGCAGCTCAGACCATTTTGCAGCCAATTTTAATGGGTCTAAAAGCCTCTAACGTCAAAACAAGCATTTACCTAAAACTATATGCTTTTTTATCTTTTTCCTCTTTTTTTTTTTTTTTCTCCCCAAAAAGTATTTAAGTCACAAACATTCATCAGCATTCTGTCCACTGCCTGGGAGGGGAGGGAGGTGCTCAGCACCAAAGGTATAATCAAGTGCTCAGATAGGCTTAGCTGTTTTAACCCCAGACATCTGTAATAAAAGCAATCACAGCCACCAAACTACTAAGAGGAGCACTAATGAGATTATCTGTCAACACAAACAAAAGGATAAATACAAGCAACGCTATCAGTCCCTGGAACCTAATTCTTGTGTGCTTAATCTGAGACTATGGCAGGGGGATTAAAGAACCTGAGGATCTAATAAAAAGTTATTGATTGTAAAGTTCTTGTTTTAAATGAAGTACTTGTGTATGGTTTAAGCTAACCAGTGTATGCAGTAGATGTTGGCAGCAGGGGACTGATGCTGAGGATGCCACACCATGGGCAGTGCTGACTCTGCAGGGCAGCAGAACTGCCACCGACCCACAACACACCTGAAGCCAAACACATGGCTGCATTCAAACCCCCCATTAATTTTGCCAGCTTTCTTTGTGTGAGCAAAGCCAAAGCAAAACCCTTTTCTAAAGAGCACCAGGAAGCCAGGGAAGCCCTGAAACGCTGCGATCCGCGCAGTCGCAGTCAAAGAAAAGCGACCCAAGATGTCTGTGTGTGCTAGCAGATGCTCACACACCCCTCTTGCTGCTGCAAGCAGCCCAGGGCTGGCAGCATGGCTTTATTCTTCCCACTCTTGCTGCAAACCTTGCCAGCTGCCCTCTTACCTCTCATGTGCTCAGTACAGCTGCCACAGCTCAATCCAGATGAAAGGTTTGAAGCATGACACAGAAGCATCTCCTGCACTCCACTTCCAGTCTAATTAGCAGATTCACCTGAGTGCACGAGGGAGGAGAGGGGGGCCCGGGTGCGTGGCAGATCCCAAGCTAATTTGATGGGACTCAATTTCTTATCCTATTAAAAGTTCAGCATTTGGGTGCTGGCGGAGCATGCCGACCCCATGTCTCCAACTGATTGCTCCTCAGAGCTTATTTCTTAGGTGTGGCTCCCACATATGCTGTGATCAGGAAAATGTATATATATTTTTTCTTATCAGGACGGGGTCAGACTCTGGTTGCACAGAAGGCCCCAGCAATGCCTACAGAACTGATGGCACAGCCATTGGGAAGGCTGGTTCTGATACAGGTACCAGCCTATGTCTCATACTGTGGAATTACTTCCATACCCTAGTTCTGCCCCAGCATGGCAGAAACCTCACTGCTACCCAACACAGAAGGATCTGGGATTCCCTTCCACCTTTTTAGGAAGCTGTTCCCTCCCCACCGTTTTACCAAAATCTGGAACCCACCCCAGCCTCTCCCCCCAGGACAGAGGATGCCTAAAGAGGCAGCTCTGCAGCCCTACGCAGTAGAACCTGTGTGCATAGCCGAGGCATTCTGCAAGCAGTCTTGCTAACCACCTAATGCTCACTTAATGGAAGTATTCACAGAAAAACACCACAAGAATTTTCAAATAGAAACAATTAGCATTCACCGTAATTTGCTTCTGCTTCCCCCTATTTCTAAAGCTGTGTGCTCTGCTCTAATATTAACCCCTGCTTGTTCATGAAAGCCCAGTGCAGGGGAGTTAGCCACACAACTCCCATTAAACATCACAGGAGCAATTAAATTCAATGGTGAAAAGATTATATTATGAGCCATGAAACTTGGGGATAGCATCCTTTGTTTTGTAAGTGTCCAGCATATCAGCAAAATGAGCACCTTTCATCACACCAAAGCTATTTTCGCCAACTCTCTATTTTCCAATCCATTCTCCCATGCATCCACAAACCTCAGCAAGGGACTAGCGCTCAGATCTGTAAGGAAAGCATTCACCAAATCATTCCCCTCATCTAAGGGGCTCCAAGCCTGCTGCAGGCTGAGCCTGAAGAAGCTGAGCTGCTCAAGAGGCCAGAAGGAGCCCAGCCTGGGCTGGGGAGCTTTCACCAGTCCCGAAATGTTGAGGCACACTCATTTCAAAGTGCAGCTATCTAATGGATGATTGCACCTTAGAAATACTTTTGCACTGGGAAGTCTGGGTTTTCCAAAAATGAGACAGCATGTCCTGCCTTTGAGATCGTGTAAAACAGCAGAGCATGAATCTCTCACTGTGCAGAGTGCCTTGTGGTCACACGGCTGCTTGTGGCCAGGGCAGGCGCTGCTCACCATGCTCACCATCGTCTCAGAGCAAGGCGAGTGGCTGAGGACAGGAAGCACAGAGCAATTCCCACAGAACAAGGCTGTGTTTGCAAAGGTGCCCAGGAGACTTACGGCTCAATCAACACGAGATGTGCATACTCTATGAGGCAAAGAAGAAAGGGAACAGCTTCTTATTAAAACACAGCATCTTTTTGCTGTCTAGCACTGAGCCCCACAAGACAGAAGGTTTTTTCCTTCCTTTACTAAAACCCTAAAGAATACCGTGAAAAAACAGTCCAAGTTTAAAGACTCCACATCTGACGGCGTCTAAGCAGAGACCACTTGTGTAAAGAAGTGCAGTCCCCTGTGTACATGCTCTGCTGCTCAGTCTTTAGGAGATCACAGGACCCCTGCCTCTTCCAGTGCAGGTTTGATGGAAGCAGGCAGCGATGCAAAACAAGTGGGAGAAGCCTTGTCAGCCCCAGTGCAGGGCTTTGCTGGCAGCGTTGGCAGGGCAGGCAGGAATCGATCCTCATATTGCTGCAACATCTGAGTTCTGTAAACAAGATGGCTGATGTGCAGCAATAGGTTGAAAACTGAGGAGGACCACTCAGAACCTCGTCTGGATCACTCCTGACAAGCTCAGCTCTTGGCTATGTGCATCCAGCCACCTACCAAATACTGTCCCAACAGAAGGGACACACAAGCTACAAAGCAGTGGGTTTTTACATCATCACGATGCAAACTACACAGCTGAAGGATTTCTGGAGATGCTCTTTACAAAGCATATTATCTCAGTGTGGTTGTTGAAGGGCTTTTTGGGAAAGGTTTCTGGTTGTTTCAAGTATACAGAAGCCCAGACAGCATTACATTACTAAATTACTGGCACGTGTCGGGGTTTGGTAAGATGCCCAACCGACCCAAGGGTGTTTGTCCAGCAGATGTTGCAGTGGGACCAGGGAAATGCAGCAGGTTCAAGCTGGTGATGAGAGAACTCCAGGGCAAAGAGCTGTTGAGTGAAAGATCCCCTTTTTGCTTTTTGCTCCCCAAGATCACTTCAAAGCCTGCAGGCAAGCAGTAATTCCAGCCATCTCCAGTGATGCAACTGTGCATAAGGGAAGGGCTGTTACCACCACCTGAGCAGCAAACCAGAAGCACCTGGTAGCACAGCCACATGTGCACCCTGCTGCAAGGAGCCTGCAGAGCACGAGCACGTCTCGCATATTTTGACTCGACTCCTTCCTCCACACAAAAATAAACACATTTAAAGATGAACTATGGAAAGAGGTGAAACTGCATATTGCATCCGGCTTTGCAAACTGATTGGCGTAGGTGAAGAAAGGTGTAACTTGGATCCTGCACAGCTACTGCGGCGCCAGAAAGAGGAGGATGCTCACTGTGTCTCTGCTTTCCACAGACACAAAGCACAGCATAAAGTTTCCCTCTCACAGCTGTACCACACACTCCTTTTTTTTTCCTGTGAGCTCAATTAAAGATCTACTC
Source organism: Meleagris gallopavo (assembly GCF_905368555.1). Lineage (NCBI taxonomy): Eukaryota > Metazoa > Chordata > Aves > Galliformes > Phasianidae > Meleagris > Meleagris gallopavo. The sequence continues at coordinate 12,348,207 of NC_139412.1, forward strand.
AACCTGCCTACATACAAAATTCAGTAGCCTGTAGGACTTTGAAATGCTCCACAACCTGGTGTGGAACAGCCACTGGATCATTAATGTTCTGCTTCAATGTAAATGTTTAAAAACTATGCGAGAATTTAAACGTGATCAGCCTCTGCCAGCCCTGCTGCCGCGCCGCAGAGCACCGCACCCTCAGTACAAGACATGGCCACAGCCCGCCCTGCTCACAGCACAGAGCCCCACCAGGCCCAACATGGCAGTCGGGAAGATCCCAGGCAGCTAAGCACTTTGAAAACCTTTTTTCAAATAACAGTTCATCCTCGTGATGCTCCTTTAGCTTACACATGAATTGTTACCCCTTCTCCGCAGGTGAGAAGTTACAAGGGAAAGCAGAGAAAGGCCGAGCTGTGGGCTGCAGGCTGCCAGCGAGAGACTCAGAACTCACGTCTTCCTTTGCCTCTTTCTCCAAGAGCTCTGCAAGGTGATGGGAAGCCTAAAATATCTGGGGCTTGTTGGGATGGCTCTGCTCCTGGATGCCAACCAGGAGCAGCCAAGATTGCACTAATTTCATAAGAACTGATTGGAAGAGAACAACGCCGCCTTCTATAAAGGTCACAGGCTGCACAATCGCACATTTTGCATGGCAGAAAGGGATTTCTGTGACACAGTAAATAAAAGCAAGGAGTGACAACCACGTACTCAAATTTTGCTCCTACTATGTATCTCAGGAAAAAAGGAAAACCACTCCTCTCTGATCTGCGTGTTTCTGGGAAGGTGCTTTCTAAAGCAACCTTTGTATTTTCACCAGTAGTTTTTTTTTTTTTTCTTTTTAAATACATTTTGATTAAAAAATAAAAAATAAATCACCTGAAAGCATATTCCAGATTTCAAATACTGTATCAGTAACAATGGAAAATAAAGGTTTTGGCAAAAATATAAACTCCAAGCATTACCTTTTTGATTGGTTGAAGTCATTTACTCCAGTAACACTGTCATGCTGAGAAAACGATCTTTTGTCTATAAGCGGTACACAGCTATTAAGCATTTTAGCACATAAGTACAACATTTTTTCTTTAGTCTGCAGCTCGGCAGAGGCAGAAATATGGTGTGAGAAAAAAATCAGCACTGGAGTTCGGGTAGGGAATTCAACAACAAACATACAGCCAGCAACGAGAACAGAATGAAAAAAGCTCTTAATTAGGAGCACAAATGGACACAGCGATGGTGATGCCACCTGTACAGCACACACCTTGGGTCACCCAATAGTAAGTGCTGGTTCCTAAATACCAGACAAGAATTTGCCCAACAATTCCCATACCCGGGAACGCTGCTTAAATAATAAGTAGTAAAATACAGATTTCTTGGTTTGCAAGTCATCATTACCCAGCAAAACAACTCTCGGCTTGTTTTTTCTTTATAAAATAGTTTTCAGAAGTCAAAAACTTGAAGAACCTGAGCAAAAAGACAGTCCAAGTGGACGCCCATCCGTGGCAATGCTGAGCAGCAGAATGGGGAAGGAAGAGAGTAGGAAGGAGGAGCCAGAGACATCCCTCCCTTTACTCTTCTAAGGTGTAAAGCCTACTCCGTCATGACAGATTTTTTTAAGAAGCTATCACACATTCATAACACTAATTGATTTTCATAGAGAAGAGAGCAGATGAGGTCTCTTTGGGAACTGCCTGCTACATTTCTGCTTGAAAGGAGATCACTGCTGGTGTGCCTTAGCTCCTTCATAAAAAATTTAATTAACAATATCTCCAAGAAGGAAACCACAGTTAGGTCTCCAGCTATCGTATGACGACCGGCACTCCGACACACCACAGCAGACGGTACCTGTGAGCAGCCAGCACTGAGTGCTCTGGGGGAGCAGCAGAACAGGGTGGGATGCTGGGGAGCATGAGCTGCCCGCCCGCACCTGGCACCGACACGCTGTGCTCCTGCTTATGGACGGGATGTGTTTCTGCCTGCGATCCGGTAGCAGTGCCAGAAAGCAAATGCTCCACAAACCATGATTCCAGGCCATGAGCTTTACAAAAATTCTGTTTTGGGACAAGCAGAAGCTGTGCCATGAGCCCTCTGCTCTCAAATACACATAGTCAAAGTCACTTCTGGACTCTGCGTATGTACCCTGGACTCATGTACAGTGCAAGGAAGCACACGTTTTCCCCTGATTTTCTCAACTGCACAATAATTAACACCAATCTGCAAGACGATGGGCTGCAGATACCCTCCATGCTGTATTTTCAGCATCTGTTTTGTTATCCTTTAAGAACTTGAACCATTGCAGACACGCTACCAACTTGCTTGACTTACTGTCTATAATGTCAATACTGAGAATGTACATCATCACTGTCAGCTAGAGAAAATGAGGCAAATTTGAGGGATTATGGCTGAAGCTGGCACTGAGAGCAGAGGCTCAGGGCTCCAGAATACTTCGTTACTTCACATAACAATATATACGTATATATATATTTTTTTGCTTAGCAGTGTTGAGACTGCAACCCCAGATGACACTCTCCAGCCTTGGTACTGAATCAAACTGTAACAACCACTTTGATTCACCTCAGAGGAAGCTGTATTTCAGTCTTGGGTAAATTTATCCTTAAGAATGAGCGGCAGACTCCAGCTATGTTCAAGTATTTCTGAAAGGAAGGCCGGGGGAGGGAAAAAAACATTACAAATACACTAACTATTTACCTATCTCATCTCCAAGACAGCTGGCAGCATTATCTTCCTCTTTGGTAGTTAAAAAAAAAATCAACAAAACAAAAAACAAAAAAAACTCTAATGGGATGCAAGATCTATCTTCATACACTAAGTTAGCATAGACAGCATAGATCTATTCAGAAGGCTTTGTCAAAGTGGCAGCCTGGAAAAGCCAAGCTCCCAAGTACCCTCTGGCTCCACTGCATGGATCACGGTCACCAGGAAAGAGGCATCAGGAAAGGCCATCCCACCTCCAGCAGGACAGGGGACCATTGTATGCCAGCCATATGCACCTGCCACATGTTGAGGTGGAAAAAATCACACCGGTCCTAACATTTATGGGATATGGAAATACCTTGGGATAAAGAGCAGTCAGAAATGAACAAAATTAAGAAAAGACGACAAAAAAATCATTCAGTATTTGAAAATCAGATCAATATGTTTTTGTCAGGAAGGTAAAAAAATAAAACTAAACCATAGCTTTTAATTGCTGTGACAGATATAACGTGATATGCTCCATTATGCTCACTGCTGTACTTCCATATAAATACAAACCCTAGTGCTGGAGGTCTGTTCAAATCTGAAATACGGCACTGAGAAATCAAAGCCCCGGGATAATTTGAGATCTACTTCATGCTACATTCCAAAGCAATCACACTGCTAATAATGCACATATTTTATTGCTTATGAAAAAAAAACCAGAATGATATTATGCCTTGCAATTGTTGATCGCTGATCCCATACATGTTTGTAGGCTGGAGACACCAAGAAGTGACTTGAAACAATCAAGGAAACAAAACCCAAAACAAGCTTATTGACTGTTTTTAAGGTTTAGGGACATTTTGAAAAAACTTACTTATTGTTCAGATTTTACGCCAGTTTATACTTATAATAACAGGCTTCAATTTCATCATTCTCACTTAATCAATGTCTTGAGACTTATTTTTTTTAAACAGACGTAGACTAGAAAATACCTGTCTTTAGACTAGCCGTTAAAATGTGAGTTCTGTCTAACGAGTGACTGCAGCACCTATTCTTCTATCTTCTTATTTATTAAGCAGAGCTGTCCAACGGTAAGGAAGACATGTAAATCTAACATGAAATATTTATGTTTGGCACGACATCTCCAAGAATAAAAAATCAGAAATGGGATGGGAAGCCTCAATTTGAGAGGAAGAGTAAAGGTAGAGGTTAGGCAGAAAACACTCTCAGGCAGGTACTGCTGGCCATGAAGGGCTAAAGCAATCCCCCAGTGCACACAGAATGGTCGGAGCCCAGCCTGCAAATAACCCAACATTTGAGGGGTCCATCATTTAAATGTGTGCAAAAGTTTAGCAAAGGGAAAATAATGTCATCCCCCAAAGGCCAGCTGACCAGCGATCAGCGGTGGAATTCAGTATTTTCCCTCTGCCTTGCTCTGGGAAAAGGAAAAAGAAAAAACAACAAACCAATGAAACTAAAAAGAAAAAAAAGAAAAACCAACCATACACACAAAACAAACCAGAAAAAAGCAAAAAACCAACCACAACACTGCTGGGGGGGGAAAGAACCATATGCTTTCCTGCAATGCTAGGGGATGGAAATCCAGCGATTGAAGAGTTAAGAGACGCTCTAAAAGTAACTCACCCTGATATGCTGAGAATTTGCTGGGATCTCACCGAGAAAGGGTGCTTCTTGCACACCATATGTTCTGTAAACGCTTGTAACAACACAGAGGGGAGCCGGCAATGGAAATCCACCTTGGCTGCTGAGCTTCCCTGCTTCCTCTGAAACAACAGTGGCCGGAGACCAAAGCCATTCCCAGAGCCCTTCCAAATCCTCTGGTCCTCCCAGAGCTGCTGGGTCCCCCTGAAGCTCCTGCTGGGCTCCCCTGCCTGCCTTGGGTTGTTTTATCCTCCTCGCAGCCAAGCTGAGAGCAGACGCCCAACCTCCTGCACTTCTCTCTCTAAGTCACTGCGCCCCGAGCTCATTATTGATGAAAAACACATTGTGAATATAATCATTCAATGTTATTGGCTATAGCACATAACAGTATCTGGATGAGATTATAAAATAAAAGGCAAATTGCCTTTTTAAAATCTATTATAATTTAAGGGACTTAAAAGTTAATTTACATACATTAATGTAGGTTAATTTACGTCTGTCCCACTTTTGCCCTAAGAATTCAGGAATAATACTTATTCCAATATGAAACCTTTGTTCTCTACTGCAGCTGTGTGTGAAAATCTATAGAAAGTAGGAAAAACTCTCTGAATGTACTTATACAGATACCTTCACCAGAATAGTCGGGAAAAATCCGACGACTCTGATGGTCTTCTCTCAGTATTGCTTATTTTAAATGCTACTCACAACACTTGGAGGTAAAAAAGCATTCTTACAAACAATGAGTTTGGAAGGTGATGATGTTCCTTTGCAAACACAAGCAGCTGCCAACAACTAGCCACATATATTTTTCTCCCTCTGCGCCATAACTATGTTTATAAGGAATGCACCTTTTAATTAGAGCAAGAACTCAAAAATTGGAGGCCGTGGGTCTGCATCCCCCAAACCAGATGCACAGCAAATAAAAGCTGCCTATCTGCTGACCAGAAAGCTGATTCTTTTACTGCCTAAAACCAAAAAACCCTACACCATACCATACCCTGCTGCCTGGTCTGCCCCAGCACCCCACTGAGCTCTGCACAGCTCAGCCACAGCACCGGGTCCCCGTGCTGAAATCATTTATTGTGATTACTTACCTGAAAACGTCTTAAGTGCCAGTAATTAACTTCAGATGCAAAAATTCCATAACGCGCTTCTTGCAGAGGTATACAGAAATATGGAAAAGTGAAAGCCAGCATCCACTTGAATGTAAAAATTTTCATTGCAGGATGTTCTAAGTGCTTTTCAAGCTAAATTATCACCTGCTAACGTAGGCAATACGATACTGTTGAGGTGAAGTGGCCCAGGGGCAGGAAGAGGCTGGCCACTTACAAATGGGCTTGTCTTTTCTCCCCAAATTCAATACATTGCTATATTTAGAGTTAGTGTATCCTTCAAGATGAGTCTCTACAGCTAACATCTCACCTCACCATAAGACCGGGCACAAAACGAATTAAGAGATTACCACACATACTGAAGGTCATACAAGTATCTACTAAGACTACAAAAACATCATGCTGGAAAAGAGAAAAATTAAACCTAACAGAAAACAGAACGTGCCAGCGAAATACTGCTGCTGGAGAGCAAACCAGCACCATCAAGAACCACGGAAACTGAGGATGCCGTGCCCTGCCAAATACCCATCACCACCCATCCCACACGAGGAGAACGCCCAGTGCAAAAAGATGGGAAGTGGGGAAATCGGAGCGCTGCAGAGCAAACCGCTGGCCTCGGCCAACGTGCAGCAATCCCCAGGGAGACGAGGGAGGGCAGCCCCAGCCACGCACAGACACAAAGCTGGTGGCCGCCGAGCAGCAGCACGGAGCGTCACGGGAGATAATGCATGCACACAGCACGCACGCCTCACTCAAACTGTTTATCAGATTGTAACAGCACTGCGGCATCCAGGAGCGTGGATGTGCTGTTTTGTTCACATTTTAATGTGCCATCTTGCAGTAGATGCTTGCACAGCAGAGTAAATACAGTCTCTATATATACCCTGTGTGGGCGTCAGGGGTTATTTCTGACTGTCTTCATTACACTTCAACGCCAATTTAAATGCAAAAAAATAAAAAATAAAAAATAAAAACCTCCACAATTCTCAGAGTGATTTCAGTCTGATTTTTATAATCATTTCCAGAACCTTTTCATTCTGCAATTTCAAACCCTTATTGAAAGCTCTTGCCCTTACAAAGTTATCTTTGATGCAAGTCAAGCAAACCAGACGAGCTAACCCTTCTCCCCCTTCCCACTTTGCTAATAAATGCAGACACGAATGGCTTTCGGAATAGTTAGCCTCAAGAACAGTTTAATAATAATGCTGCATCTTGCTTTATACGGAGGGAGTTAAAAGAGAAACTCAAAGGCTAAATAGGTACACATATTGTGCTTCAATTGCAATAAGTAAATAGAGTTGAACTGCAGAAACGTAGCAATAGCAGAATCTGGAAGATGTGGGTTCTGGTAACCCTCAAGCTAAAGCCCATTAGGTTTTGTTACATAGGTCCTTTGTGTATTTTTGTGCTGCTCTACCAGTTAAATTGACCTCTGCAGGTGCATGTGTTGCTTTTAGTGCTTAATGGCTACACATTTTAAACCTAACTCAGGATAGCAAGATGTGAAAGATCTGAGAAATCCCCTCTGACCTCACATAAGTTCTGCACCTTACCCATGCCAAGGGAGAGCTTGGCAGAGCCGCAACACAGCTCCATGCCCTAAGCAGCACCTGTGCAGCAGGGCTGGTGTCTGCAGCGCTGTGCGGGGCTCCACCTGCACCAAACGAGCCCCCAGCCCAGCACGCAGGCAGCCTGAAGGCTGCAGAGGTGGACGGGAGCGCTTGGTCTGAGATCTGCCTGCCAGGATCCACCCGGATTTGCTCGGCACAGCCTTGCCACAGGGAAACGCCGCGGAGGAGCTGAAGGGAAGTTTTCGCCAAGTTCTACGTATGTAGATTTTTCTGGAGCTTCTAGGAAGAAGAATTAGTCAGTCTGGCTACAGGCCATAAAGCATAATTACTTATGTGAAATATGTTTAAATATGTAACTACAATTGCTAATAGGAGAGCCTCGCACCATCCATACAAAAGGATTCCATGGACCAGCAGCTCAGACATGGCAAAAAGCTGAAAATCGTCCCCAAAGGAATAACCTTCCTTCAGAAAAGAGGCTTCAGACACGAATGTCATTATAATAGGGATAGAGTGCTGAAATTTGGTCAGGCACCAAGAAGGAAGGAGCGCAGAACAGTGAGGTTTCAGAACGCAAGGTGATCAGAGCGGACGGCTTGGGTGCCCGGCAGGAAAGGCAGAGAGCAACCTGAACACACAGCCACAGCCCGTCTCCATCCTCCAGGAGATCCAGCGGCCAGCAGAAAGCAAGTCACCAATGGCGGAGGGAGAAACCAGAGCTGGAACCCTGCAAAGCTCGGGAGACACTGCCGAGCAGTAACACACCTTCAAGACATTAAAATAAAAGAGTGGTGTATTAAGCGATGTGGTAAATGCAATTTGTCATTTAGCACTGTGAATCTATGGATTTTAATGACAGGGTCTCATTTACATTTAACAATCAGTGTACTAGAACATTTCTTGGAAACTGGGGATATTTTCTTGTCTCAGTAGGAATACATATAAAATTCTTGATTAACAATGGAGTAGAGGAGTTCTGCCCTGAAAGCTTAGGCCCTTGGTTTCTCCAGGTGGGATGACTATCGGCAGGCCAAGCTCTAACCCTGGCTGGAAAAGCTCTCCAAGATTCAGTTGTTTGTAATAATTATGTATTTAAAATCTCTTCTGCAAAAATAATATTCTAAATCGCCTTATATTCTCCTGTTCACTTATACCACACTTCTGCTTTAGGAAAAAAACATTAACAACACATCTTGTTCTAAATGGTCCATTTTGGATGTGACTTTCAAATGCACTTACAGCAACTTAGGAGCATAAATCCCATTGATACTCTGTGGTATTTGTGCCCTTAATGCCTGTAGCCATTACTGAAAATCTCATTCTTTTCCAGAGCTTTGGAATTATTCCAGAGGTCATATGCAGAGAAAGAAATGGCAAGTGTCAGGTGGTATTTTATATTTTACAGCAACGCTATGCAGCTTTAGGACAGGAATCAAGAATACAGAATACAAGCATTTAAAAACATAATGGGGAGCTTAGGAAGAAGGGAAAGTCTCAAGCCAAATTTAACCAGTAAATTTGGGGATAAGGTCAATCTCTGTTGCATCCAAGCTGGCAGGAATGGGATTCTCCTTCACCATTCTCCTGGCTGACAGGGCTGGCTGCAATGAGACTGCGTTTCCCAGAAACACCTCCACGAGAAGCCCTGCACCAGCCTCTGCATGCCAGAAACATCTCTCACTTTGGCAAGGATGACCAACCAGCCCTTCGTTTCAGCTCAACTACACAGTTTAGCAAGTTTATTGGCAAGCTGCACTTAGACTTTCTTGGGTGGGGGAGGAGGAACCCCCAGTGCAAGAGGAGCAGGTGAAGGGCCTGGCAGCTATGGGAAGCCATGGGTGGCACTATAGGAGCGTGTGAGCATTTCTGCTGGAACACTGAGCTCTGTGCCTCGCACTGCCCGCACTGCACCATCCCTACAGCTCTGGGCCACGGGCTTCCTTCACCCTGTTCTACTTTCTGCAGAAAGGGATCTGAAGAGTCATTACAGGGCGTTATATGCAATGGAGCCACAGCCCCCTCTTCAACAGATACCATGGCTAAAACGGATGAGCATTTAGCACTGCTATGGAGTCATGCAGACATGATGTTCCTTGATTAAATTTTTACAGATCACAAAAAGAATTTTTATAAAGCAAAGTGCACAAGAGATCGTTGATAGCAGACTTGGAAGTAGTGTTGTTATCATCATGAATAGAGAAAAGCAGACTACAAAGTTTCCAGAAAACACCAAGTAAAACTCACACTCCCAACATCTGCTAATAAACTGCTTACAATCAAGCCTTTTACAAAGCTTTATCGCTTTTATTCCCTCCTCCCCCCTTTCACACCACCAGTTTTGGCCAATTTAATTCCTTGAACAGTTGTGCACATTTACTGGTCTGACTGAGTATTTGCTGAAGCTAACAATGAGCACCAGGTAGTTGCATAACAAGAGCAGGGCTGTAATGCACATTATGGAATGCACGCATGGCTACGTTCTGCAGCATGCACAGCAGGCGGGGACGCTGCCCTACAGGGCTGGGAACAACTTCCCCAACTCCCAGCCTGTAAAGCCACGTCCAGCACCTTGCCCAGCTCCTGCTCTGCAAGGATACAGTTTCATCAGTTTGATGGCAGTTATGCACATACAGCCTGTTCCTGTGACCCACAGCTACACTGCACTGCTTGCTGCAGCTGGAGGGCAGTGCTGGAGCAGCCACCCCTCACCAAAATACCAGCTGCCTACAGGGAAGATAACTGACCTCTGCTCCCTGCTTTGAGCTAGAAAAACAATCATCATGTCTCCATGATGTCTCATACCCTGCAAACCCAGTATCTTTCCATGAGAGACCTGTGAGCAAACCAGCTCTTGGAGCACTGCCAATGAAGTGACAGGGCTCAGGCAGGGTCCCTGGGCTTTGCAGTCCCACCAGGTTTGTTTTGGCTTCCCAACGTGCACAGGTTAATAAAACTTGGCAGTAAGAGCTCATCTCCACAATCATTAACCGAAGTAGATGGAAATCAGACTAAGGATAAAAGTGGAGGCTCTCAGGAAGCCACCGCGACTTCCACGCACAGACACAGCAGCAGCAAGGCAGGTGCCGTGGGGAAGAATATGCTTTGCACGTTGGCATTTCCTACTCTCATGGAGCCTGCCAGCAATCCAAGAGCAGCTTCCACCCCGGCCAGTCACTGAATTCATGACCTCTTTCCACCCGTTTGGATACCAGCATGTGGGTGTCCTGTGCTAACAGCCCACTATGGGGCTGAACGTCCTCAGTGGAGATGAACCATGGATTTTGTGCAATAACACAGATCAGGGCTGAGTACTGTTTCAAAAGAAGGTTTTGGCGTGCAGCACAGCTTTCCATCATTCAAGCCATCACTGTAAGAGCACCATACCCAAACACACAAGAGAGGTGCATTTCCAAGGTGCACTCATCCTGGGCTTTCTTTTTACAACTATATCTTTGCTTTACAGTCATAGGAATGATTTGAAATTGAACATCAAAACACTGCATTACAAAGCACCAGTTCTGCTAACTTACAATGGATTAACAATGTAGACATTCACCTTATTCCTTTCAAATTACAGAATATAAGAGTTCAAATGAGTGTTAAAACATAAAATAGACTTATTCTCTGCCTTCCTCCCCAGAACAACCAGATGTTGCACCTTGTTCTTATAACACAGAGGCAATCCACACAGCTTTAACACTGCTAAAGACCACTTCCAACCCAGTTATTCTGGCTCCATCAACCTCATGCTTCACTTGTGGCGCTGACCCAGACCCACAAGGCTTCCCATCAAATTCTGTGGGAACCAGGCTCCCACAGACACTCAGATTCACAGCTCCTGAGGGCACCTTCTGCAAAGTGCTGGTCTTAAGGGTATTTACTGCTAATGATGCCATAACCTGAACAATATTAACTCAGCATTTCTTCGTTCTGATTCTGCAGTAACATTTACCTGACATCAGTTTTGAGGACTACAAGTTTCTGGAGAAGGGAAATGCATTTCCCAATTCATGTTGAGCTCCCGGCCCGCAGCAGGCAGAGGTACTGCTGCTGACCTGTCCACATTCCTTCAGCCCACCCACCTGACTATTCAAGGTTCTTCCCACCATCTTACCCTTACATCTTACTTTGTAATGCTATTCTATCTATAAGCACCACCCTGTATGTTTTTATCTGAACCTCTTTTCCATTAAATTGTCTCTACACCATAATAAAGTCTTCTTGTTTAATATTATACCAGTTATCCTCACCTTGTGAAGGGAAACAGAAAGATTTAAATGGAACAACCTCATTTTCCATTCCACTCCAATAAGAAGTCTGTTTTCTATTCTTGCAAAATACAAGCTAATACTGGATAGTCCTGGAGACCTAAGGATATCATGCTCTCTAGGTAAACATGGAAAAAATATAAAGATGTATCTCCAGGATTTTGAAAAGACAGCAAGAATTGGACATGAGATTTTGTTAGCCTCCAATGAAAGTCCTGGATATGATTGTTAGCAACACACAAAAATAGTGGAAGATGAGAATCAACGGTTTCTTTTATCCTACTGCTTGTGTCCACACAACAAATCGCCAGCTAACCTCCAAACAGCTTCTCTTTCCTGCACACACTGCAGGAAAAACAACGTGTGGTACTGAGCCCCTGCACCCCAAGGCCTTTTTTAAATGAAAGGAATTACACTTTTTTTCACATTTAAAAGTTTCTGCCTCACTTGGCTGGATGGATAGCCTATTCAGGAATTTTAAGTTGCCTGACAGTCCTTGACAATATGGTTGCTTTTCACACACCATTGTGTCATAATGCAACAGATCTCGCTTGAAACATCTTCCTCTATGCACTGAGACATGTGTAGTCCAATAGAGAAAATCTGATACAATAAATACATAAATACTATGCCCAGAGAACAACTATCTTATGACTTGGAAACCATACTCCCTACGATAGACTCAAGGAGACAACCTGATCTTAGTTTCTGGTAGAGGAAGTTGCAAGGAATGACACATGATTAGATTGGCAGCATGTAGATACGTGACCACAGACAGAAGGGTGAGAGCTGGCAGCCACAGTCCCCATGTTTCAGAGTCAAAATGCAGTTAATAAAACACTGAGATTCTAACTGAGAGTTAATATTCCACCTCGAATGACTGCGGATGAAGTCCTGAATGCACACCCTCATCACCCAACAGTCAGAAAATAAGCAGAAGATCCTAACATTTCTTACTGAAATGTTACAGCACTTGAGTTTTTTTTAACGCTTGTGTTTGTGTGCTTGCTGTTTTGAATTCACATGGAGATTTGCTCCAAGCAGAGAGCTGCCCCTCTCTTTCTGTGCTAGCATTTCTGCCAGTCTGCATTGTAATTCCCCCTCCCATTTACACACCGTGCTCACGAGCTCTCCCATTCTCCTCCTCCCTCCTACGCGGACACTTCTCCTTGCACAGTGGGACACGTGAGTCAGCCCAGCCATTTGGCCTCTTCCCATCAGGGAACATCACCAGCGCCCAGAGGACACACGAGGATATATTTTTAATTCCAGACTATCACTCCTCCGGCAGCGCTTTCCTCCGCAGATGGACAGGTGCCCACACCTTGGAGCTTGATCTGACATACATAAGGCTGCCAATGCCAATTCCACGTACCGTCCGCAGATGCTCACAGCCTACCAGCACACGTTCTGCTCCTGGGAGAGAAAACCCATGTTTTCAATACGACGCAGCCTCTCCTCTGCAGGACACAGCTCTTTGCATATATCTGCTAACAACAGCTCGGTATTTCTCCACCCCCTCCCAACGTTCCTCATTTTTGACGAACTCACCAGCATTTGTTCTGGGATCTAATTAAGGTTCCTTATCACCATGGCAAGAGGGGGGCAAGGGCTAACAAAACAGCATTAATGAACTGATTGTTTTCACTGGGCACATACACTGTTATAATCCCTAAGAACGGTATATATCTACATTTGGAAAAAAATAATCAGATGAAGACTGTGTTGTTTACATTTTTACAAGAGCTTAACTAGAAGCCCATTTAAAACTGGCATAATCCAACAGCAACCAAGAACTTATTTTAAAGGGAGATTTATGCTGGTTAGGACAGACAACTTTATCTTGTTTTCTCCTCCACACACATGCGTGTGTCTACCATCTGACCCTCCTTTGAAGAGATGAGCTTCCCTTAGACTTTGTTAGTTATATGCAGTTTTAACTGATAATTCTGAACTTCTTCCCACCTTTCTGGGTTATTAAATCTATTAGCATCCCAGGATAACATTATGTAAGTACTGCTCATCTCCATTATGTAGCAGATATTAGAAGAGAGCTGTTAGAACCAAGTTTGCCTTGTTTCCATCTCATCCTCTATATGAACTCAGACACCAGAAGCAAAATTGCCTGCATGGGACACTGCCTTCGAAACTGGAGACAGAGACGAGAAGGAGGAGAGACCAGAAGAACAAGTCCACAAGGGAGGATAATATACTTCTTTCAGGTGAGCTTAAGGGAGAAGATACAGTGTCTTCCTTCCTGTAAGCATTAATTCTACGTTCCCCTCTGGATTCGTCTCCTTGTTCTTTCCCCTCGTTTTCAATCCAACTTCCAGTCGCATCTGAGGATTTGGATACCACCTACAATCAACCCAGACCAACCCTTGGAAGGATCCCCTCCAAAAAATGTCTACTTCAAGTGCTACAGAAACTGTTCCTCATATCTCTGGTCCATGTGAGTTTAGTTTCAACTGGCTCCCCAGATGACTTTTAAGAAACTGCAAAAATGGGTCCTTTTTTTTTTTTTTTTTTTGAATATATACAGGAAATCAGTTCTGGCCAGCAATAAAGCTCAGGAAGATCTCTCTACCTTTTAGTGGAACAGAAAGCTTTGGAAGAATAGCAAGAACCTTTTAATTAAGTGTGACAGTTCCTCTGTTTCATTTTGCAGCTCACAAAACTTCAAAAATTGCCTTATTTTTCAGCACTTAAGAAGATGCAATGCAAAATGTGCAGGGTCTGCTTTATTTGAGAGCCCAACAGTTGGCTGGTCCAAAAGGCTTCAGCTGAAGCTGCGCTGGGGCCACACAGAAGGAGCCTGCTGCCAGCACGGTCGCAGTAACACTTTGCATATGAAATGCAAACTTGCTTATGTTCACTGCTTCAAACACGGGTCCAGACCCACCTTCTGTCCTGCTTGTTTGTCAAACACTGTCCTGCACAGCTCAGCCTAACCTCTAGCCAACCAATCACCTCCTGGTGGAAATGGGCTCTTCTGCTGCACACTCAGCTGAGCATTGAATGCTGCAAATAACGCTCGTCACGGGTTGTTTGTTCGCTCGTCCTCTCTGCAGGAGCAAAGCATCTGCAACGGCTGTGATGGCTTTTAATAAATGCATGTTTGCTCTCAGCATGGCACTAGACCACAATGTACGACCGATACAAACAAATGCAATTCTACACGTCGATGTGTGTTTGCGTGAGATGGCAGAGAAGCAGCCCTCGCACCACACCAGAATTAGTTGGGTAGTTGTCTGCATAACCCAGGACTTTGCGACCCAGCGTGTGGCACTGCTGCTATGCGGCCAACAGGACCAGAATACCAACATGAGGTGACTGCTGAGCACATGAGATGGGTGCGTGGCAACAGCAGGGATGGCCATGATATTCAGAAGAAGGCTATTCATCTCCAAACACTGATTTCAGAATCAAGTTCCCTGCAAACTGAAACCTACTTGACGTTGACAAACACCACGTAATTATAACTTGGGCCTCCTGGCTTTATCTAGCCAATGAAATTCAAACTCCAGGAGTCCTGTGCTTACTGCAGACACATTCAGAAAACAACGTGCTGTATTATGAATGCAATAAACAGACCAGTGATGAGCACTGCTCGTCCCTGACAACTGACTGTGCTGATGAATAACACTTCAGATGGATTAGATCGCCCACTAACTACAACCACCATCATCCTATGTCCAGAAGCCATGTGCTTCTCCGATTAATTGCTCAAAACTAATTGCCAGATATAATTTTGAGCCGGCAGTGTCTTCGTGCCTTCCTCCTCCCTGATCCATTCCCTTCACAGGCAGCCCTGTGCCCAGCAGCCTTCCCCATTCCTCGCGCTCAGGTATGACGTCCCAGACCTGACCTCCCCATGCAGCTTTGGAGCAGATCTCTTCCAGGCAGCTGACATTTAAATAACTTCTGTATTGACTTTCCTCTGCCGCATCTCGAGCCCTTCTTGTTTTCCTTATGTCCATATTCCAATTCAGCTCTGTGCAGCTATGGCAGAGGATATCAGAGCCTGACTGGTAATCAATGAACATTTCCATGCTGCATCTCCTCGGACGCACAGCACAGGAGATTCTGCACTCTTCATGCACACATTTGCTGTTTTGGATAAACTTAGAGAAGCAGGAGAAGGTTCTTCCCACCCAAACCTGCAGCACGTTTCAGACACTGCTAAGCCTGTGAACTTTCCTTTAACTCGCATTAAACCGATACAACTTTTAATTAAAAAAGTAATTTTGAAAAATTGCTTGTGCGGTGCATAAGGTGATGTTCAGACAGCATCACTGATCCCCAGAGTTCTGCAGCCTTGAGTTTAATAAACTGAATTTTCAAAAGTAAACACAGCTTGCATCAGCACGAGCCTTCTGCTTTGGACCCAGATTCTTTACCTACGCAGCATTGGCCCTCAGAGCCAGACCCAGCCCCACATCCCTGCTGCACCTCTGGCCAATGGGACAACACCACCCAAACAAAAACCCAACTGGAACATCCTCCTCCGGGCAGAAGCCAATCCAAAATACCCTCAGGTTTCCCTCCATACAGCTTTTGTAACCGTTCACCTGTTCTGCTCGCAAGGCTTGTTAAATAACTCATTCACTCCTCCGCCATGCCAGCAGGGCTCTGTTTCTCCCTGGGCTGGCTGGCTCCTTGACACGGCCCCAAGAGGTGGGCCATGGAGCAGCAGCACTGCGCTGACCCCAAACACCAGGAGCTTGCTTATTAATTCAATGTCATTAAATATAAATACAGCGTTTACCACTTTCACTTTCACCCATGCTTATTTGCATTACTTTTTTTTTTTTTTTTTTTTTTAAACTGTAATGTCATTAGAAAGGGCAAAATGAGTCCCCTTGACGTTCCCTTGCCTATTCCACCAGGACACTGGAGGGCTGCACCTAATTCCTTGCTGCCAGTAGAATCTAATGCAGATCAAGGTCAAGCTGGCTGGGGCCCTGGGCAGCCTGATCTGCTGCTTGATCCAGCAGTCAGCAGCCCTGCCCACAGCAGGACTTGGAACTAGATGATCTTTGAGGTCCCTTCCAACCCAAGCCATTCTATGGTTCTATGATTCTAAACAAGTGTGCAAATACTTCAATGAGGTCTGGTTTTAGGCTATCTGACAACACTTACAACAACTCCAGAAGACACAACACTCCTTCTCTATCTGAAGAGCTCTGCTCAGTAGATCAGCCTTTCAGAGATGTGCTAGTTTCAGCTGTAACAAGCTCTTCACACTTTTTGTAACTAATGGGCTCCACACATTCATCTCCAAAGAGCATAGATTCCCTTCCTCCCTTTCCCTTTTAAATAAGCCAGGCAACATTACAAAAAATAACATCTGTGCCGCAGTTATGCAAGAAGCAGCATGATCACCATTACATTGAACACTATAAAAATAGCTGAATTTTTCAAAATACATATAAACAAAGGTCTGCCTTTACACCCTGAAACCAAGGACGTTATTGCTGCCACCTCTGCTCCTTGCTCATTCTGAGCTCCTTGCTCCTCACTGGTGCTTCGTGGCTGCCGATGGGAAATTCCAACACAGGTGGTATGGACAGCACAAGTGCATTGATTCTGGATGGAAAGGGCTCGAGTGTGTCATAAGGAGATGAAGAATCCCAAAAGCAATTTTAGTACGAGTATTCATTTTATTGGAGTACGCAAACAGTGCTGCGTACTTTCTCGTAGTAGTTAGCAAGCATTCTCTTCTCATAAATATAGGTCAACAGAGCTAAACTCTGTTTTTGCCTCAACTCCCACTTTAAATGCATAAAGAATTAGATTTTTAAGGAGCGGAATGAAAGAAATGGTCTATTTCATGCTATTATGTGCCTAGCCAAGGATCCCAATGGGTTTGTTTGGGCTTTAAAAACAAAACAAAAAACCCTTGGCATTTGTCAGACTAAAACCATTTTTCTTTGGTCTTTGCACAACCATCCTTTCCAGATTTGAATAAATAACATCAAACAAATTCTTTTGACTCCCATTACCATGAAGCACACAGAAGTTGCTCGAGGAGAGACAGAGCAATGCGGGAACACGTCAGACAGCAAGGAAAGAAGAGGAGCACCCCACACCGTGGCCACACCACACACAGTACAACACCCCCAGCACTGAGCGGCTACTAGCATCCACTCCCCAACCCAGTGCTGAGGGCTGGGTTCAACCCAAGGTGTGTCATTCCTCTGCTCATTCCCAGCACCACAGCCAGCTGCCAAGGTTGGAAGTGAACCTATGGCCCCCCCAAATTCACCCCAAGCCAACTTTTAGGGGATGGCACTCACCAAGCATTTGGCCAGAGAAAATCTGAGCAAGCAGGTTGTACATGCAGAGGTGAGTGTTGTAAATGAGGGAGGAAGGACAGATGTTGTTAATGAGAAAAAACCTGATAGAGGGACTGAGATACTACGCTTGCTTAAGGCATTAATCAGAAATCAATAATTCCATCCATCCCTCGTGTAGTGGTAACCACAGCCCACAGCCACCCCGCTCACACACTGCCAGAACAGACCCTGCACACAGAGGCCACAAAGCACCATATCCCAAAGCCGGCATAGCTGCTGCACCTGGACACCAACAGTGAGCCCACGGGAACCTACATCCAACACCTACATCCCAATGCAGCAATACATTCTCAGTCATTCTCTTCAAGTCAACCCAAAGATATATACCTTCAAACCACTGACTTCCTGAAAGCACAGTGCAAAAAGGCTGTGTGTAAACCACTAACACGGGGACAGGGCAGCTCAAATGGAGACAGAATCTGGCAAGGAATTACTTCACATTAAAGAAAGGAGCAGGCACAATAAACAAAACAAAAGCGTTTTTGCTGCAGCACATGCTCTCCATCAAGCGATAAGCTAACCAGACAAATACAACAATTAAGCGAGCGAAGGTTACTGGGCTAGGACAAATTATTTTCCTGCAGGAGGTTCCAGCTGACAGCGTCTCCACAGGTCACCCAACGGCTCCAGCTCTACTTCCAGCCCCAGGGGCCAGCACCAATGCCCCAGCACCGCCTACATCAGCCCACGTACTCCTGTGTGAGCTGGCAGCGCCTACCTGATGTGTTTCAGAACCCATACATCACACGCACAGGGAATCTAGGACAGGCTGCGACATGGACAGGTGGTTTTGATATAGTGGGCATCCTCGGATAGATATATAAACAAACCATGGGAAATCACCGTCAGCATTCCCCACAGAGGCAGCGGGAACATGAGATTTGTGTTTGCTTTAACACGAACTGAACAACGGCGGTTAGCGGCAGGCTTCCCCTTCTGCCCTTCCCAAATTTCTACCCACCTCTCCACATTAAGGCATGGCAATCCACCAAGCCAACCTGCTCACACAACGTGAGAATCCTGACGCAGTGGATGGGAAAGCGCTATTATTTTATATATATAAACGTATAGCTTCAGCCAAAATGCTAAAAATTAAAAAAGAGCTTCAGTGGCACTTCTGAAGAATAAAAAAAAAAAAAAAAAAAAAAAAAAAAAAAAAAGCTTTGGAAGCTTTAGATTTGAAGCTTCACAAGCTTCTTATGAAAAATGCAAGCTTTGAAAAACTTCTGAAGATTTAATGTTCTTACTCTGGGCTCTTCTACTGCCAATGGACTACGGATGCTGTAACTAATAAAAAATAATTAATGCCAATAAACAGGCTTTTCCATAAAGCCTCAGCTTCTCTTCTCCATCAAAGGCCCAAGCCATTCACTGGCACATTGTGCAGAGAACAAAATCCATGGGGCCCCTCCTGCCTACACGCAGTTTTGCAGCACTACAGCTCAGCACCAAAGCCCCTCATCCAGCCAGAGGGCTGAACGCCAACGACCCAAAGCTACGTGCCACGTGTGCCAGGTACACAGCCACTGCCTTGCTCGGTATCAGCGGCCGGTCCATGCAGTCTCTGGAAGCAGAAGCATGCACTGGGTCGTGCCCAGAGGGATGACTGAGCTGAGCCACCTGCTGACACAGCGACCTCAGTAAAGGCAATGACCGTTCAGAAAGGTGTTGGGTGAATGGAGCAGGTGAGCTGCACCACGTTTGGACCAACATACCACGCTCATATTGAAGGACAACAGTGGAATAACTGGAAAGGATCCACCAGGAACCTCACATCCATACACGTTCTTAAGGCACTGCACAAACATTATTTATATATATATAAAAAAAAGACAAATGAGACAAACATGATCAATGAATGGAAATTGCCAGCAGAATTTTCTATCATGGGAGACTATCCAGACAAGAGCTTGGATATATCACACAAATTGGGCATTTCACAGTAAGAAGAGTTGCCAGAGCTTTGTTAAACCAAGCAGGACTGCAGGGTGAGCTTGTGCTGCAGCACCAACCCCTCCTAACAGCTGAGGGTCAGGGCTCTGCCCAGGCTCAGGGCTGAGCCGTGCTGTGCAGGGCTGCCACGGTCCCACAGACACAGCCCCAGCTCAGGGCCACTGCATCACCCACCTAGGAGGGATACAGGAACACCTGCAAACGAGGAATTGTCGAGATTTAAAGTTTTAACATGAGCTAGCAAACGCCAGGGATGAAAGAAAGCCTGGGATGAAAGATCTCCGTGACACCTGCTTTGAATAAAAAGGTTCTGCTACAAAAATATTGGAGACCTGCTGGTCTAGAGCCTTTGCTTCGTGCCATTCCCCAGACGTCAATTTGCAAGAGATGCACACAAAAGCAGCATTACACAGATTACATGCTATTCCCCTGAACCGCAAACAAAATCCACCCGGCGCTGCCGCACCAAAGCCACCCTCCATCCACCCGCATGGAGCCTTCATTACGGAGCAGGGATCAGCGCTGCTCTGCACACGGCAGCTCCCAGCACCACCTCTCCTGCAGCTCAGCTCCACCGGATTCCAAATCTCTGCACGTCCACGGCTGCAGAACCACAAAGCCAACACTGGGCACCAACAGCAGGGCAGCTCATCCTGAGCTCATGCACCCTGCAGAAAGAAGCCATGCCCAAGTGCGGATGCTCGAACCAGCTCACAGCCTCCAGCACACTCAGTGTGACAACAGCCTCAGTACACAGCAATGAGCAGTGCCAGAATAGTGAAGGCACCTGGAGTCTGACCCCTGTGGCAGGGCTGGCCCTTTGCTGGGACAGGCAATGCTCGGGGCAGCATGTTGGCTCACTGCCGGCTCTGCCACAAAGCCAGGCGTGCCAACACCTGGCAGAACACACAGAGATGGGCACAGAGCTTGCTCCAGTGGGGTTGGAAGCGCAGAGATGCAGCAGCAACAGAAAGCACAAACTGCTGACAGGTGAGAGCGCAGCACCTTGCATGTAACAGGTGGATTTCTCTGATGTTATTTTGCTCCTAATTCTCCAAGTATATGTATGTATTTAATTCCTTCACAGATCAACAACGGTTATTTCTGAGAAGCAATTGTAATTCTATGGTGTTTGACATTACCTTTGCTGCTCTCAGGGCCAAGCACGGAAGCAACATCTGCAGCACTGCATGGGACAAGCACTAGCTTTGGTGTGCACACAGCTCTTCCCTCCGAGACAGATTATTTCCCAAAACCACTTTCCGTTTGCTTGCAGCAGCGCATAAAGTTTACAGGGACCATTCGTCACTGTGCTCAGGGTGATGAGCAGAGGGCCCATGGCTGCTTTCACCTGAATGCAATGGAGGAGCACCGCTGCTTTCCTGCTCTGCCCCTGGGTGCCAGCCCGCACGGGCTTCGTGTGGGGACACTTTCTCCCTCCTGGTTCTGCATCCCATACCTCATTTTCCAAAAGCAGAAAGGAAAAAGCCGCAGCAAGCCACCCACAAAGCATCAGCGAAGAGGAGGGCCCACCACATGCCCCACACACCACACTGCTGACCATGCTCAGCTACAGCAGAACAACCGCGGCCTTCTCCTTCCTTTATACTCCAGAGAAACATTCAGCACTCGGAACCGACCGTCCAACGGGCAGCGGGAGCCCCTGCTCCAAAAGGTGACAGCAAACAAAAAGAAAAGGAGAGCAGGGGAAGCCCCTGGGTCCCACAGCGCAGCACAGGGACGGGCAGGCCGGGTCCCGTTCTGCTCCATTCATTTGGCCGAGCCGGGCAGCGCCGGGGCCGGCCGCCTTTCCCCGCGGTCGGATACGTGCTCACAAAGGTACCGCACGCTGCGCGGGCCGGCAGGGCTCGCTTTCTTCCCTCGCTCGGAGCTTTTGGGAAATAATTATTCATCGGCCCCGCCGCCACGAGTGGAGCCCGATCGGCGCAGCTCCGTACGGGCCGCCGCCACCGCTCAGCTCCATCGCCGCCCGGCCCGGCGGCGGTCCCCGCGCCGCCCCTGCCCGGCCGCAGCATCCCGGGCACGGCCGCCTCCATCCCTTCAAAATAAAACGAAATAAAATAATAGAGCGTTGGCGCGTGGCAGATTTATTCACCGAGCGGGCTGATTTATTGAGCAGACTTGACACACATCAAACCCTACTACGGGCTTACATAATTGTTATCCGCTCGCGGCTCCGCTCCTTTTGTCAGACGCGTTCGGGAGAAGCGATGCGACAACGGCCGCTGCCGCAGCCCGGCCCGGCTGCTCCCCACCCGCGGCGGAGCCTTTGTGCTCCCCGGCCGTGCCCGGCCGCCCCGCAGCCCAACGCGCGGAGCCGAGGCCGCTCCCGGCGCAGGGCAGGGCCGGGCCGCTCCGGGGCCGGGAAACGGCGACCGCCGCCCGCGACCGCGGGACCGGAGCGCGGCGCAGACAATGCGGCGGCCCCGATCGCGGGCAGCGCCGCCGGGCCGCTCCCGGTGCCCCGCTCGGCGCGGGGCCTACGGCTGCAGGGCCGCCCGATGCCACCCGCGCGGGGGACCGCGGCTGCCGCCGTCCCGCGTGCCCCGCACCCCCCGGCCCCGGGCCGCGCGCAGCCCCCTCCTCCTCTTCCTCCTTCTTCTCCTCCTCCTCCTCCTCCTCCTCCTCCCCCGCCGCCCCCCTCCTCCGCGCCCCCGCCCGCCTCGCGCCCCCCTTCGGCCGCTCCCGCCGCCGGGACTCACCTCGACGCCGGACCCGCGCGGGAGGCGGCCGCCAGGGGCCGGGGGTCCCCCCGCCCGCCCGGCGGCGGCGGCGGCGGCGGCGGCGGCAGCGGCGTTGTTGGTGACGGCGTTGACTGCGGCGCCGAGCGCTGCTCCATGCGCCCCGGGCCCCGGCGCGCGCAGGTGGACGCGCCCGCCCCCCCGCCCCTCCCCCGCGCGCCGGCCCCCGCCCCTCCCCCTCCCCGCCGCCCCCCCCACGGCCGCCGCCGCCGCCGCCGCCGGCCCTCGGCGCCCCGCCGCCCCCCGCGGGCTGCACGCCGCCGCCTCCCGCCCCGACGCCGCTCCGCAGCCGCCGCTGCCATTGTTCCCTCCGCCGCGGGACCGAGGCCGCCCCCCCGGCCCCGCGCCCGCGCCCGCTCCCCACCCCCCCAGCCCCGTCCGCTCGGCGGGAGCGCGCACCGCGCCGCCGTTGGGCATAAAGGGCGCGCGGCCGCGGCCCCTCCGGCGGCGTGGCGGTGCGGGGCGGGGCGGCTCACCTGGCGCCGGGCCGCGGGCAGGTGCCGCCGCCTGGGCCCGCCGTGCCCCCGGCGGGGAGGGGCGGCATCGCGGCGCGGGGCACGGCCGGGCCGGGCGCGGCTGCGGGAGGGAAGAGGGAGGGACGAGGGAGGGCGGCCGCTGCCGCACCGCGGCGGTGCTGCGGGAGAGGGGGAGCGGCGGCGGCGGGAGGCGGTGCCGGGCCGCGGTACGGCCCCGGTGGGCGCGGGGCAGCGCCGGGAAGGAGGGACCCGCGGCATCGCCCCCGCGGCCCCGCCCGCCCCTCCCCGAGCGCCGGAGCTGAAAGTTGTGCACCTGCGCCCGCGGGGTCAGCGCGGGGCTTGGGAAACGGGGAGCGGACCCGGAGCGTGGTGCGGCTGCGGCGGGGAAGGAGGAGCGGCGTCACCGTGAGCCTTCGGGCTCCGTTACCGCGCGCCTCGGTATCGAGAGGAGGTTCCAACGTTAAAGTTTCTGCTTGCGGCTCGCGCGGAGCGCCGCCGCTTTTCCATCCCCGACGCTGCACGGCTCACGCTCCGACAGGTCGGGCGAGTGCCACCGGGACTCGCAGGTGACGCCATGGGGCACCGGAACGCCCCGAGCTCAGCGCCCCGCACGCCTGGTTCGGCGCTGCGCCGCGGGCAGCCACGCGTTTGTTCCTCGGGAAGAGCCGCGCCCAGGCCGTGCCGCACGCAGCCACGACCGCCCGTGCAGCACCCCGCACAGCTGCCTGCCGTCAGTCTCCCTCCCGGCAGCAGCACGTCGCTGCGGGAGTTGCAGAGTTCGGTCCTCGCAGCTTTGCGCATCCCCAACGCCCGCCTCAGCGCTGCCTTTAATTTCACCCCGCACGTCGTTTTCGCCGCAGAAAGATTAAAGTAACAGAAATGAGCGTCAGCTTTACAGGCACGCTGACGTGATGGAAGCGCAGCCACCCGCCCTGGCTGGAGGATACTGAATTTCCAGATTGCCACTTAAGAGCCACGCGGATCTAAGAACAGGTGCTAAGGGAGCTACTTGTTGCAGAGTGATCCCCCAGCCGCGATGGGAGGAGAGATTGCCATCCCCCAGCACATGGTACTGCCCTCCTTGCACTGCTAACCCCCTGGCATAGAGTGGCTTGAACGCACCACAGTCAGTCTCCCCCGGCTGAGGCAGAGCAGATGCTTACACCTGTCCTATTCTCCCTGCTGCCTTTAAACACCTTCCTACCCAGACGGTTCTGCTTTCAGGGAAGTCAAGACGTATGGCCACAGAGCCTGGATGATGGTAACAGCTATATTCACACTCCAGAGCCGCAGCTTCTTCTCAGGCGCCTGGGAGAGACACGAAGGGAAGGAGAGGGTGCAGGAGCTGTGAAGGGATGTGCTGGAAAAGCAGTCCCTGGAGAGGTCTGTTATCCAGGCACAATTGCCCAAAACAGTTGCTGTGTGGGGATGGAAGCAGGGACTGGGCTGGGGAGAAGACAGCAGGCCCATAGCTGGAGCATGCTGCATGGAGGAGTGGGTTTTGTGCTGTTAGCAGGGGGAAAGCAGTTGGAACAGGTAATGGGAAGCATTCCATGCCCAGGGCTTTGGTTCAGGCAGGCGACCCTGTTGCCTCCTTCCCCTGGTCCACATGTGTGATTCAGTCCTGACTGCGAGTGGTGAAAAAGAATTCTGAGCCCCCAACAGTGATTCACTCCTATTGAGGCCGAAGCAATTCCTGAAGCAGAAACAAAGCTTGGATTATGAACTGCCACGTGCAGAATGGCTCCTGGCCTGTCACCCCTGCAAGCTGTGCAGCTTTATCATACAGCATGGCAACGCAGCACTACAGGGTCTGTCACTAGCAAGGCCACGGGTGGCAGAAAGACTCCTTCCACATTCGCTGATGTTTTTGTACCCCCTTCCAGAATGCTGAGGAGCTGCAGAAACACATCACTGCTCAGCCCATGCCTTCCTTTTGCCCTGACTGGTGATGTTTCGGAAACACTCAGAAAGGTGAAAGTCAGAGCCAGTGGGGAGACAAACTCCTGCTGTGCCTGGTAAGGCCCTTGGAAGGAAAGAAAGTAAGGAGGGGCCCAGATTTGTTTTCCGGTCTTCTCTGTTCCTTTATACATTTCTTGTTCCACTGGTTAACCACCCTCCAGTCCCCTCAACACCCTTCCTTCACACCGCCATCACAAGGCTGAAAAACCCTCCTCATTCAAGTCAGAAAGTTCCAGCAGATTAATAACCTCTGAGGCTCCCATGGCTGAATACAACATTAAAACTGTGTTGCTAATTGGCTCTGATCTCCCAAATTAGTCCATACCTATTTCTCTATTTTCTCTCCTCTCTTTCCCAACACTTCAACTCTAAATCACAAATCTTGGTTCAGATCACACATTTATCTTACCATGTTCCCATGGCCAAACACCTGATTATTTGTGGCTTCTGAACAGGAGGAAATAAAAGCACACATTTGTGCCTTGGCCAAGAGGAACACTCTGAGGACAGAGGGCTCTGTGTTCTTCCATTTCCTTGGCAGGCCTCACACCCTTGGACATTTAGGGGAGGCTACTGTATTAGCAGAGGAAAGAAAAAGAAAAGAAAACCGCCAAGCAACCAAAACACACACACACACACACACACACACACACACACACACAACAAAAAAAACAACCCAGCAACTACAAAAAAGGCTTAAGAATGGTCTGGTGTATTTGCAACGAACCAGAGCACAGGTTAGAACAAAATCTGGAGAAAGCAAAAGGATCAGGATACGCACAAGGAGGAAGTGAAGGTGAAAGAAAGTGGGACTGACACACCAAACAGCCCCTGCTCACCAAATCTATGCTCAGGCAGCGATCCTTGGGCCAGCAAGAGGCCAGCTTACTGTGCATCCATCATGGATTTGGCCCACTCGCAGGCAGTCAATTTAGTGCACCAGGTTACACGGGATGCTTCTGCTAAGTGCACAGACCGATGAACCGCAGACAAGCAGTAGGTGGTTCTGGCCCTAACCACTGCTTTGGCCAAGCTGCCGTGCATCTAAAATCCTGGATGAACACGGCAGAGTTGAAAAGAGCTGGTGAGAACTCCGTGCCAACAGATGGCAACTCAAATTCTGTTTAGCCTTGTCATCTTTCATGTTACACTCCTGTCTCCGTTTGGGGCGGGCTGCATGGAAACAGGAGGCAAATCGCATTTCCTTGTGCATCTTGGATGCACCCACATCTACATGAATAGAAAGGTACAAATCCTGGGGGTTTGCTACCTGTTTTCCTCAGGACCATAGTTCATTAAGTACTAGAAAAGCAGCTTCATTAGCATGCGTTAACCAGCGATTAACCTTTCATATTACCGCTACTGTCTCCAATCGAAGAGTCATTTATGGAAAACAAGGGCAGAGGGAAGAAGTTGCTTTGGCAGCTCTAAGATTATATGCCCAAAGCTTTATACCCTCTGTCTTATATTTTTATGTTAAAGCATCATGAGATATTACCATATTTTTCATTATTATTTGTGGCACTAAATACTGAAGCACACAGTGCCAGATGGCTAATATTCAGAATAAAAATAATGCAAGGCCAATCATGTATTCATCCCACTTTCCTAATGCACACAGCTAAAATATTAGCAGGCTTAAAATGTTTTTTTTTTTTTTTTTTTTCCTCCAATGTAGAAGAATAGCACATTACAGAATTATATGCAGGCATATAATCACATAAGTGTGCATGAATAAAAATCTGAATTTCCATTTTATCTGTGTTGCAAGGATCTTAAAACATGGGTGGATCTTCTTTCATTTTTTAGAAGGTTATTTTGTCCAGTAAGGAAAACCAAATAGTTCTGAAATGCATTAGGAACATAAGAAAAACCTTTTCCCAGAGACTGTTACTGGTATGAAATACTTTTTTTTTTTTTTTTTTTTTTTAATATATAAACAGCTTGAGTCCTAAACTTAACCAGATGGAAACGTGCCTACAAAGAATTGGATCTAATTCAGCAGAGACTGACAGCCAATAGATGAGCCAATTTAGACCATCGTATGCCAAAAATGGTCAATCATGTTATCTTATGTGTGACTCTACTCTGGCAGATGCCTACTCTATCCAAAGGACTCTAAGCATCTTTTTGGAAGACAGGATTATTTTACACACGCTTTAGAAACATCATAACAATGCTTGATTTTTCTGGAATTATTCCATTTAGTTTCAGCATTTTCTCAAGGGATTTTTATTAATTTGAGGATATATGGTGTTTTAATCATTTCCTCGCAGAAAAAATGCTTTCCAACCCAACAAAAACCAAGCTGCGGTTCAATGAAAGTCCCCTACTTATTTTAATATCAGTAAAAGGAACATTTTACACCCATGCAAACCAACTTAGCTGGCTTCCTTGAGCAAAACATTTACTTTTGATAACAAAAAGAAACACAACTAGAACTACAGATTAAATATACTTCTTTCATCTCTCATCAACTTCCCAAAAATAAAGGCTAAGGTAAAAATTAAAGGCCATTTTTATAGTCAGAGGTGGTCTGTTTGTTTGTTGTTTTGGTAACTCAGTCACTCGGGTATCACATTTTCCTTCCAGAGAGATGCTGAAGGTCTGCTGTTCATCTGCCTCAGCCTGCAGCACAAAAGGATCTCTTCCCATCTCCACCACAACACTTACGCTCCTCCTCTAGGAAATGCAGGGCATACGTGCTTACTTTTTTTTTTTTTTTTTTTTTTTTTTTTTTTTTTTGCCTTTCCATCTTGCATCTAGTTTAAATAAAAACAGTAAAAAAAGGGGGAAAATCCTTATTCAGTTACTAGCCAGTCCTAAGGGCACAGGGCAGCTTGGTTAGCTCTGCAATGCATCACATATCCTGGAGTTGTAGCTTGCTCTCAGTGTGGTCTCTGTTTAAATTAGTCTGATTTTCAGCTTCGCACTGAAGCCCTAGGAGTTCTCAAGTGATGAGATTTCTCTGCCCTCCAGATTGAAAGCTACACAAACCAGTGTAAACACTTAAGGGGTCATCTTCTTTCACAGGACACTGTGCAAGACCTCACTGTAAAGAGATGAATGTCTTCTAATCTATTGTTCCCACAGAGAATAACACAAGCTTTTCTCCCAAAGAGGAGGCAGCAGTTCTGCTAGATAGCCTGTAGTTTGGGATCTTCCTGACAATCACATGCAAACTTGTGATTTCATTTCATACTGTAGATAATGACAGTATTGCCTGAAGTAACCTGAAGCAAAAAGCTAGGCAACTGATCTATAGGATTTGTGTCAAGGTCTCAATTACCAGCCTTTATTCACAGCCTTCTGTGATGATAGTACCAAGATTTTGAGACCCACAGACCTTAACGTTGACTGGAGTCCCAACATTTGGATGGTTTTAGAGGTCTTCCACGAAGGACAAATGCACACTCTCAGTTGTGTGACCATTTTTGTACGTTATTCCTGTTCTCTTCAAACACAGTGGCTTTTTTTCCTGTTGCAGACTACAAACTTCTGGTCAAACAGCATGAAGAAACTTAGCGCTAAGAACTTCCTTCATATATTTGCTCTCACTACTGTTAACTGTTAAATGATCCGTGACTCAAAACTACGGTGGCAACAGTTGGATAATTCACTGAATATTATGGTGGTGTTTTTTTTCACTCCTATGTGGCCATGTTCCTTTTTTAGCACTTGTTTTAGAAAAGAGCACCATCTGAATTCAGTTGGCTACGTTGCCACTAACATGGTAAACCAACGTTTTCTGAAGTTTCTGCACAGCCATTCCAACAACTCTTATAACATGTTCTGCAGTGACGACTTCCCAACAAGTGTGCATTAAAACAAGCTGGTGTTGCCTTCAAAATATACCAGAGGGAATCCTGCTCTCTGCCAGGAACCATACACTTCAGTCAGAGACATAACAAAGTAATCTACCAAGGAATCTTTTCTTGCAAAGAGAGACAGCTCTTCTTCTCGACTGGTTACACTTGACCACGCAAGTTCAATGCCGTCTATGCTTAGATGACACACACACATCTCTGAGCTTACACCTCACTTACACCTTACTAAAACTGAAGTTTTAGTACTAAACTACTTTTTAGTCACTCTCAAGCTTTAGGAACGTGATGTGGTCATTTATAAAGAAACCCACCTGGATGACAACACGGGTCCTAGAGTAAGGCTTTTTGCCCCCACTCTGGGATGTGACCATTCCATTTCCATGACCACCTGCATCTCACTGCAGCCAACAGGAACACAACCACATGTGTTCAACACATCACAGGCAGTTTACAGACTTTTCAACATTCTCTATTTGACTGTTATTACGTGAGTCCTGTAAGTTGTCAGCAAGCACTGCAGCCTCTTAGTCTTCTGCTCATCACGTTCTGACTGATGTGAGCTGTCAGACTAAACCCAAATTGTCAACAGCTGTAATTTGCAGATTTAGTAAAAGAGCTTAATATTCCTTTAAGTAAAGTACTTAAGAGATATGTCCAATGAATTTTAAACCCTATGCAAGTTAGCACACTTTTCTACATTTTTTTTCCCACCCCTTTAATACTAGTAAAGCAGCTTTAGTCTAAATCAGAGACGGGCCTGTATTTCCTCCGAATAAATTCCCACCAAGACCTTGATATCAGAGACTGAAAACAGCCATTTATAGGATTTGCTTGTCTAGACACCTATTAGAATCACTTGGACACTTATTTGCTAGAATTAAGACTTCTTTCCAGTAGACCAAACAATAACTAGAAAATTTGGGGGGCTTAAATGCAAGCAAAACCACAACATAATCAATATAAAACTTTTTGACAGCTGCTGGAGTTATTAATCTGTTGAAATCAAATAGAAATATAGAAAACAAGTGTTATTTGCCTTTGACTTGCTATAAATTATTTCTATGCTATTTATAGTAGATAATATATTCAGTATTGCAATCTGCCTTCAGTTGTTTCCTGTTCCTCCTTTCATCAACTCTGGTCTCTATGCTTACCTTTACTACATATATATGCACTCAAGGCCTGACGGCCTTTTCTGTATGAATTAGGAACTGAGTGTCAGACATGATTTGCACACACGCTGCCTACACAAAGGATACGTAGTACATAGGTTGTTCAAAAAGCAACGCCTTCTATTTATTTCTCTGGAAACTACAACAGAAACAAAGAGAACACCACCACTATTTGATAGAGAAATTCTCAGCTACAGAATGCTTTTATTAAACAGTCACCACCATTAGTCAATTCAGCACAGATGAGCTGATCAAAAGCTGCTCTTCATTTTGTGGTGTTACAGCTTGTATATGGCCATCCAGAACGTGGCTTGTCCTTCACATTGTTGTTACCACTTCTGCAACCACCTGCCTCTGATACTGTGGGCCAACAGAATAAGATAGGAGGCATTACTTTTGGAGCAATCCTTATATTTTAAACTTACCATTCGTGTTGCACACAGGCTGCTGCGTAGATAAATATCTCCAGACTGTGGCTGAGAGCTGCTGCATCATGGCAGAATCCAGCTGTCTGACAGAACTATGGTTACTCACATACGAACCCAGCACGTGGAACACACAGAGGAAGCCTTCGAAACCTTATTTACCTACAGCCATTTCTCATTACAAGTACCTGGGGAGTTTAGAATCTAATAGCTGACGGAAATTCCAGCTGATGATTTTGCTGGAGGCATTTAAAAAAGACAGCCTAACATGTTATAAGCTGTCAGCACGTACACGGATCTCATCAGGCAACAGGTGAGCCTTGCCTAACTAGGATTCAGTAGGTATGATTTCAGAGCTCTACATGTGGTGACAGAAGGTCTCTGAGGGCAGTTGGAGACTTTTAGCATCCAAAATTCCAGGGGGACTGCCAGGAAAGCACAAGGCTGATGGGACCTGAGTTCTGAGATACAAAGATACAGCACCAAACACATCTCAGCACAGGTAGACTCTTGGTAGCAGCACTAAGCATGAGTGCAGGGTTCTGGCAAGCACTGTTTTTGGTGGACGTGACATTGAGCTCATCCCTTCCACATTGCCAGAACCGTGCACACGTACTGCTCTCTGCAAAGCTCTCTGGCCATTTTGGAAGCACGGCTCTGTAACCTGATCACACACAGACACTACTGAGGATTGGATGCCTGTACAGCCCAAACAATATGGAAGACAAACAAAAGCCGGCATCAAGAAGGCTGTACACAGCTTCCTCATATTTCAGGCTACTTGCCCTCCCAAACTGGAAGAAACAGATGCTGTGGTAGTTCCATGCAGAACTCGGTGAAGCAAACCCCTCCTGGCAGGACAGCTGCTGCCGAGAGGTCTGAATGCAGCACAAGGGCCTTCATTGTGCAGCATCCCACTGCACAGGTCACCCACTAAGTTCCTCTGAAAGCAGCATGTGAGAGAAAAAGCCCAGCCCTGTGTGACAAGCTGGTTGTGTTTCCTCAAGCTCACAGACAGGAATTTTTTAAAGGGGGAATTATAGGAGAATTCTAGTCCAGCTACGGGGATAGGAAAGGGAGAAGATGCAACAGAGCAAAGTGAAGTAATGTTTAAGAAGCTGCAAGGAAAACTCGAGGCCAAGACCAGCAGTTAAGGGACCAGTTGCAGAAAATTCTTCTCCCCGCTGCTCTCCAGTATTGGCCCTCCGAGTTTCTCTTCATGAACCATTTATATTTAAATACTGTAAAACACACACACAAAAGTGTTATTGCTCTGTCCAACATAGGGTCATTATTTTTACCCTAAAAACTTCAGAAACCTTGTTTGCTCAGGCAAGGGGTGTTCTCAGTAACTGCACTGGAGTCACTCTGTGTGGCACACACTAAATACCACTGACTGCAAATTGATTCCCTCCACACTCTCAAAGGTAAGCCTCAGGAGTTTCACAGTACAATTTTACAGGTTACTCATCTTTTCAACTCCTTCCCAGCCTCTGCTTTAAGCCATTCTCAGGTATATACACACACTCTTTCTACATTATAGATACAGAGGAGTTTAAATTGAACCATTTAAAAGTCTGACGTCTGCCAAAGTCTTTCTCCCTCGTCAGTGGGACAGACATCTGTGACACCTGCCATGTGGGAGAGCCAGCCAAAGACACGCGGCATTCCTCTACTTCATGCGTCAGCTCCCTGATGTAAGTATTAATATATTACTACTCAGCACTTTAGTTCCTTTGCTTAACTTTCAAAGATTTAATAAGCTGCTCCTTAGAACTTCTTTTCTGCTGAGACTGTGGGATTGTCATTAGTCCCAATTTGGTGCGTATTTTTCTGGTCCAAACACTCAAAATCCATTACCAGCTCAATCCCCACGCAGGCTTTGAAATAAACCCAGGTGAACTCTGCACAGGACAGAAAGAAATACAGCAGCCTAAAATACCTCTGCTTTGTCCTCTCTTCCTTACATCCTGCCAACTATCTGATATTACTTCAGTCACTTCATAGCATCAGCAACTCATGTCACTCATTACCATTTACAAACTCTGCAAACACTATGTATTACCAGAAAACATCCCCTGCTTTTCCTTGTAAATAAGCTCTTTTTTTCATTACTATTATTTGTCTTCTTAAAAAGCCTGGCTCTTTTTCAAATCACTGAAGAAATGAAGATTTTTACACTCATGTGAAAATACCTGAATATGTATTTCCATTTCAGCAGAAAGCAGCACAGCCCTTCACATAATTCATGCATCAACTGCACATGAAACGCTCATTCCTAATTACAGACTGACCTTCATATTCCATTTGCTGCAACTAGCTTAAAATGAAAACTTTTCATCTTTTCAACCTCCGTGTTTCAGAACACGTACTGGTGCTTGCACAAGGCCAGTAAAATCCGCAGATGACACTTGTAGAGCACTTTACAATGCATTCAAAGGACACAGCACAAGCTGATATACTGTGTTCCAGCCTGTTTCTTCCTCTCCATAATGAAAGGAAAGAAAATCTCTTCTTTTCCCCCTCTACTCTCCAGGATAAGGCTGATAGCTTTACAAGACACATTTTAAGTTGGTGTGACATAAATGCTTTACTTGACAATTTTATAAAGGGCTACAAAGCATTGAAAACTGGAAATGAAATATGGGGGAGCTGAGATGTCACATTAGTCTTTCAACAACGGAGATGCTATTTTAAATTCTGTCTTAAGACACAGCTGCTTTACTTTTTTTTTCCCCTCAAATAAAATATCTACTGTGCAACTTAGCACAACAGGCACTTCTTAAGGAGATCATACAATGAAGCACTAATATGTCTAAAGTTGTGATTACATTGTAGCCATAGGAAGCTTGTATAGTAGCTCAGTTAATTCATAGGCTGAATTCCATCAGCCCTACTTTCACTACTGCTCAGCTGTTTAAGACAGTTAATCATAATTCACCCTATGGGACATGCCTTCAAGTCAACTTAGGAAGCTACACAGCCTAGCAGGCAGCTTGCCAGCATAAAGAGCAATATTTTGGGTAACAAGGACCCTGACAGGGTTGACCAAATGTCATGACAAAAGCACTTTGTATCTGATGGTGTTATAGGCTCCTTCCTTACACACCCACAGAACAATATGCAGCAATACTTTCTATACAGCAGTACTTCCACAGGGTATATATGACCAGTGGACTTAGGGCCAGGCAGGCCTGCCTGCAGGGGACTGTTTCTCACTTCAAGTGTTGGGCTCCGGCAGTGTCCTGGTGGGAGACAAAAGGGAACTGGATGCTGGGTTGACCTTACGCAGTAGAGCTTTCTTTTTAGGATCACAGGGTTGCTGTTGAGCCTCCATGCTGCTTATGTCTTTTCCCCGAGTTTTGTTTCAACACTTGCAGAAACTGATCAAAAACCATAACAGGGATTTTAAGTACATTTTTTTAGGCACTAACCACCTGAGGATTTTCTAAAATAAATAATAATTATATAACAGTGCTGTAACGTAGCAGCCACATTCTAGAATTTCAGTTCTACAGGATGCTCAGACTTCACAATTGACCTCTCTCATTAATGAAACTGTCACTGAAATGATAAGACAACTGTATGTCAGGGTACTGTCAAATCACTTCACACCACTTTTAATCATTATTTCAGAAAATTGCCCTGGCTCTTTCCAAGAGATACAACAAACACATCAGCGTGCTGCTATAAACACATCCAGCTGCCATCGGATCCCCTGTCCTGCACACTGTCTGAAGCCAACACTCCCAGCAGAAGTCAGGGCTGAAGGCAGGGAAGGGTGTTTAGATGCCTGACTACCCAAAATAAACGTCGCATTACATTTTTCCCCACTGTGAAACATTAGATAATCAATAGAATACTAAACTGTCAGTTCTGCAACCATTGTGTGAACACAGATGGGATGTTAAATGAGCATGGTAACCTCAAAATGATTCCTAATTTATGTGAAGATTAGAAAACGCTAGATTTGTAATTACTGTTTTCCTTGATGCACACATGCAACTAATAGAAGTCAGCACTAATAGAAGTTAGATGTACACGTGAAGAAAAACAACATATTCCCATTACAGCTCTTTCATTAATGACTTTTTTTCTTGTCAGTAAGCATTTATACAGCATTCCTGCAAAAGACTGTTAAAAGAGTTAAAGAGAAGGAAGTGAACCCTCAGAAACAACAGCTGCAAGTTCATCCAGTCACAGATGACAGAAGCAGCCTGCTCCAGGGTCTCACGTCCCTTCATTACGGCCACACAGTGCACAACCACGCAGCGCTCAGTGACATCATTTCGAAACAGAACGACAGCAGGACCAGTGGTTACAGCAGCTCAGATCCACACGGTGCAGATACATTAGAAAAACTATCAAAGCTACACCAATAACATTTCCGTCTCTCATTTCACAATGAGAAACTTGAGTTATGTAACATGAAATCCAGTCAGAAATTAGACACACTGTCACTTCAAAAGAGGGCTTTGGGCAATTTCTTGAAACAGATCTAGTTCTAACACTATCTAGTTCAGTGCTAAGGAGGTAAAGCAGTTCACTATGCTGTGTTTTCACAAATACATGTTTAAGAAAGAAACATGCAAGCTTTTCAGCAACAACTTTCACCTCACCAGCACGCTGCATCTAACACAAGTGCCCTTCATAAAACCCTTACACAGTTGGAAATGACCACTGAGATCACCCAGCCCAATCACCCACCTACCACCAATCTGGCCCTCTAACCACATCCCTCAGTGCCACACCGACCCTTTCCTTAACACCTCTAGGGACGGTGACTCCACCACCTCACTGGGCAGCCTGCGTCAGTGCCTCACCGCCCTGTTCTTCCTAACACCCAACCCAAACCTCCCCCAGGCACAACTCGAGGCCTTCCCTACTACCGCTACCTGGGAGAAGAGCCCAACCCCCACAATCTCCTTCCAGGGAGTTGTAGAGAGATTTTGCAACTCAGCACACGGAAGTTTAAAAGGCTATAAAAGCCAAGGGAAACAGGATTTTTATGTACTATACAAATTCACCTCCCTGATTGATTATCTGCAACTGTTTGCCTTATGCTAGCCCGCAGCCCTATAATCTGTTATCGTTTTCACTGTCATTTCCAAGCACTGCAAACAACTGCCAATTGACTAAAAGGGTCAATTCGGAGCTTCCCTTTCTGGGTGGAAGAACAACACTCCCATAGCTGTTATTAAAATAATTTTACCAGGACAACCATTTCTATTCACAAAGATAAATCCTTTATTTAATAACAATTATCTACACACAGACAAACAACAGGTATCAAGGTAAGAAGTCTTCCATCAGGATTTTTACATCATATGATCTTAAGCAAGTTCTTTTTGCATATGTATCAGCTTACTGTACAATATATATTTTACACTTCTGTTCCAAAAGGAAATTTGAACATAATTTAAAAACTAAATTTTAAGAGATTTGGTAACTACTAATCCATATAATAGCACTGTTGAGAGGAAACTGAGGGACCATCTGCCAGGAGGTTGTCAGAAATGGAAATTCACAACAAAACAAAATTTCCTCTCCACCAACCATTAATTAGCTTGCTCACATGGAGGTAAGAATAGCCAAAGATGTATTGTCCTTAGAAGTTCATGCACAAGAATTCAAATGAAATTGGTAACTTTGTAGTTAATAGATGACTACCCATTGCAAAAGCAGTTTGTTTTTATGCCCATTTTTCCACAAACATATTTCTTTTAGAAAGAGAGAATGAAAAAAATGAAAATGAAAAAACTTTTTTTTTTTCCCCACTCTAAAAACACAAAGATCTTACAATGGGAGTAGACAACTTAAATTTTGAAAAACAAAACATCTAGAAGTCCATGAACATTTCAAGAACTTAAAAAGCTTCTGTTTAGAAAAGCAATGTTCCAAGATGACAGAAAAGCGAGATTACCAAAATCCAGAGGTTATATCAGTTTCCTGTATGAAACTGTAAAGCTTTTTAAAGAAATGTCATATGCCATCTTGACAGTCAGAGAACTACAGTGAGTCTCCCACCATTGTGTTCTAAATGCTTGCTTAGAATGGTGACATTTCGGAGCCATTGTATATGAATGAAAATCCTAAACAAAGAGGTCCGAGCAAAAGTTTTACCTTCTAGCACAGATTCACAAAGTACTGCTACCACCTCCCCAAGCCACCCTGCTCACAAGCTAGACATGTCACTCACTGTTCTATTCCTGCATCCATTTGATAGGATTGTGCAAAACTGTCAACGCCCGAGAATCCTCATTTGCTCATTTACAACTCTCTCCAGGATTTTTTCTGCCATTTAACTTGGGAAGGCAATCAGTAGGAACTTTTTTTTTTTTTTTAAACCAGTAGTCTTTTTTTTCTTCCATTTCTTGTGTGCTGTTGCTAAATTTACAATGGGAAAACACATTTTTGTAACCCGTGCCTTAAAAGCACAGACAAGCACATCACTCAAAGCCAGGAAGTTTTCAGATATCTCCAAATCTCATTGCAAAAGTCTTTCAAACAAGTACTCTCACTGCCATCCTCTCTAAGGAAACACCCTTGTTAAGAGCTCTGCTTAACGTCAGACAAGCAGCAGCATATGGGTTGGCATAAAAAGTGATGGCTGAGACAGGCAATAGCCTCACATCTGTAACAAACCCATTGCCAGTTTAAATAAAGCCTTGACCACTTCTAGTATTTACCATCTGACATCAGTCCTTATGCCCAGCATGTAATACTACAAATCTTGGTGTGCTTGCAGACTCCATCCCCATTGATCACAAAACACATCGGCCTTCTATAATCACTTGCTCACCTGAAAACTTACCTTCGCAATTAAATTTGGCATTAAAATGGCTTTGGGTTCAGACTGTTTAGATGATAATGCTTGCTTCTGTGCTCTCTTCAGTCACTTAATAGACTATCTAAGCCCTGCAATATGCGAAACTGTCCATCAAGAAAAAAAAGTAAAAAACACTTCCTTCAGACCTCTGACATTTCTAAAACTTCACCTTTATAAATCAGCCACACTGCTGTTAGAAACTAAAAATAAATTAAAATAAACTTGGTAAAAATAAAATGATAAGTTACAAGAATTCTGAACTGTCAATTCATTAATAAGGCTCCATTTTGCTTCTGGACTCCAAGGATGAAAATAAGAGGAGTCCTTGCATTTGATACAATTTTAAAATTATTTTAAACTGCTGATTGATAACAGATTCTTTCCCCCCTATCATTTTAATAGAGAGAAAATGAATGACTAGCAGAAAAGATAACAAAGGTTTCAGTTCCTTTAAGATGCTGTTCTTGTATTTGGTTTCAAAGAAGGGCTTAATACAAAAGAATAAACACTGTTCAGAAATAAACTTCAAGCAGCATCAAAATTCAGTGCTTTGCAAGTGCCCATACTGAGAAATTTTGCATAATTTTACTAACACAATTATATGAATGTAATTATACTGGTATAATTTCTTAGAAAAAAATAAGTTGTTTTTCAGCATCCAAGAAGAAGGATGCTTTATTTAAATTTAAAAAGAAGTGAAAAAGGAATTATATGAGAGTAGCTAATGAAAAATAAATATGGTCAACATGCCTGGAGAGATAAGGCCTAAAACCACAATCCTGTAGTGTCCCAGGAATCACAAAGACTGAGGTTTTCTTGACACTGAAGAAGTTCTGTTTATTGAGGTCTGGAGATGACTGCAACACTTCTAACATTATCCAGGTCATTTTCTCCCACCAGTGACAACAGAAACTCCTGACAGTTCTTACTGAGTGATAGTTGCTCCCTAATGCCATGACTGAAATGAAAGAGACTGCATTCTGCTTTGCCTACTCAAGCAGATGTTGAGGATAAAGAATCCTTATCTTGGACTTCTGTTTTTCATTTAAATAAAAGGGAAGGTTCAGATTCTTTATATTTGCATGCAATATTTTGCATGTTTTCCATGAAGTGACATGATATTTTGTCAATTCTAGATTTTTGACAGCTCTTAAAAACGCTGAATTCTCTTTTGAAGGAATACATTTCCTGATGGTCTAGTAGCACAGGTGTTTTCTGAGGTGGATCATTCCAGTGCTTCGGTTCCTACTAAAAACTTTGAATATTTTGTTGATGCTTTTCTTATTCTTTATAGGAAAGATTTCCTACTAGACCACCACTCAAGAATTTAAACTGCATCTTCCTCAACAGCAACTGAGTTCAATTTAGCCCAATTAAAACATTTATCAATCGATGACATTAAGAAATAATGTAAATCAAGGATGAGTCTGTTTGCAATTTAATAATCCATCTTGAGCATCTACCAAAAGATTTGACCAATGCCTACAAATTGCCATAAAATACACTCTTAGTTGAGACATTTAAAGTTTATGAAAAATCTTAGCTCTTACAGATGCCAATGAATTTTAGTTTTGTAAATATGCTGAATTATAACTCCTTTGGTTGAAATTATGCCCCTCAGAGTAACTGTAAAAAACAAAAACTGCAAAACCCAGGAGGTTTTTGAATGGTAACTTAAAAAAACGAAACAAGAGCCGCGTGTCACTGTTTATCTCGTGTAGAAAAGATTAATCCAGAATCATACTTAGCATGAACAGTTTCCACAGCCTTTCACACTATTGATAATTTCCTCTTGCAGTTTCTTCCTTTCCTCCTCTTTAGACATCTGGTTATTTCTCTCTCCCCAGTTCGGATCATTATGACTATTCAGTACTTTGCTGCTCTGCGTATGCCACATTTCATAATAGAGAGTGCTAGGACTTGCAAGAAGGTCTGCATGTCTACCACGTTCTGCAACTTTACCCTGCAAAAGAACGGGAGTGAGTGAGTAACAGTACTACCAGACCTTACGAATACAAACAAACACTGCCAACACTCAGGCCAAAATTTTACAATAATTCTTAATTAGGAGAATCAGGGACAGCAATGAAAAGCTGAATGCGTGTGCACTGAAATACATGTTGTTATGCTGTGTGCTGAAAACAAGGAGCTGAGTTCTTCTCAAGCAGGAGTGTAGATGTCTTCTGTCCACCTGGACAAAATTTAAAGCCCACCAATATTTAGTTTAGAAAGTTTACTATCTAAACTGCAAGTGCTATTTAAAAAAAGCACAGAACACTGTAAGAGGAACAGCGTGATAAACTGCTACCAGAAAAGGCTCACAAACCTAAAAAAATAAACAGGTAATTGTCTTGGCTTGGTAAGAAATAAGCTACATTGAAGCTAAGAGAAAGGAGCATGCAGAGAGGGAATTGTACTAATAAACAGAAAGCATTTAAAATCAAATCCTAGAGACAACCAGCATAAATGGAGCTTTTAGATGGGTGCTCAGTTGCTTCTGTCATTTTAAGTGCCATCATGAAAACTGTGTGCATTTAGTTCATCTGTGCTCTTTGTTTTGAAGAGCAAAGCTGATTTATTGACTATCATAATGGAAATGGGAAGAAAGAGTTAGGGAAAATTCAAATCCTACAGACATTGAAGCAAGAGTGTTCTCTAGAAAAAAACACCAAAAAAACCCCAACCCCACCAATCTGACTCTCATCTTTCTGATTTGAAAGATACATTTACATTTGCTGACTTCAAATTAAAATAACGTATTCGTTCTTCAGCTATTCTTTCTTTTGGGAAAAGACAGCTACATGGATTTTGTGTTAGTTCCAAATTCTGATTTACAATTAAATCTACCTCCTTGTGACAGCTGCTGATGAACATGCTGGGAAACAAAATTGGGTCTTGTCACTTTTATTACTAGTCGTGCTGGCGGAATCTGAACAAATACACACTTGACCAACATAACTGCGGAATTTATTTTAAAAATGGAGTGGTTAATTTAGAGAGTTCTCTGTAGCAGAGACTGGGCTTTTGAATGATTAATTAATTTATTTTTTTTTAATAAATCTCAAACAATCCCTCGAAATTTATCTTCTCCATTCGGCTTTGCAGCATGAAGATCAATACCATTAGTAGTGTTTGTTTACTCACTTAAGAATGATTCTGATTTTATCTAGGCAAAGACACTCAAATTGTAATGCAATACTTGCACAGCTAAGCAAAAACAGCCATGGTCACTTCATCACCTCATTTCAGTCACTGAATGAGCATAGCACTTGTCCATCAAGCTGGGGCAAGAGGCAACTTTCTGCTGAGCTCCAGGGCTGCCTCCTGAGGCACTGCCAACTGAAAAGTAAAGCACCACACTGCCTTACTCATTTACAATCTCTTTACACTGAAATCATTCATGAAACTGAGCACCCTAGCTGTTTTACAGCTCTAGGTTGTGCTTTTATTTTTAATTTAACAGTTACAGGGTAGCACAAAACACATTCTTCAGAAGCTGTGAAAAACTTGCATTGAAAACAAAAAGTTGGAGACTGCTTTGTTACATGCTAAGACACGTTTGCAAGATGTAGTAACGTGCAGTTACTACCAAGGATACACCTTAGAAAAAGATCTTTCAGCAACAGCCAAAAAACCAAAGTGGAAAAAACAAATTAAAAAAGTATTATAAATGAGTTCCACTACTTCACTTTAAAATTCATGTGAAGCTGAGGTTTGTACAGCAAAGATAATCACAAACGCGAGCCTCACATAACAGTTTGTTCTAAATCTCCATGAAATCATCTAATGCACTGCAGAAACGATTTATTTTCTTCTAGATGCACGCATTTTTGTCACTAAACACATCTGGTCACATATATATATGTGAACTGAAATAAAAGAATGCAGGAAATATCCTTTAAATATCTATATCCAGTTACAGGCAATTGAAGAAAATGAACATAGGACAGAGTGAATATAAAGCAAAGGCTGAACAGTGATATTAGTAGATCAAATATTGAAACTTTTCACAGAAGGGAAGCATACAGGAAGGGAATAATTACAGTTTTCTGCAGGAACAATAGAGAATGGGGTTGAGATTTGCAACAATTAGATTGAACAATCCTAAACAGCTTTATCTGCATGGAAACAGAACACATAGGACTCTCTTTTGCCCTTGAAATGAAAAAAATAATGGATGTATTTGAAAAAACTGGCACTCACTGAGTAATGAGAATAAAGCATAAATTGGTTTCATAATGTGTTCCCCCAATCTGACAGCAGCATGTAATAAATCTGATTAGAAACACATAACATTAAGCCAATCCCAAAGCATCAAGTGAAATTTGCCAGAATCCACATAAAGAACGTGTAGCTAAAATGCAAATGAAACAAAAATGCACGCAACATACAAGAGGTGAATGTGCAAGTTTCTATAACTAAAACTGTCAGTTGCAAAGAGAGCTGGATTTTCCCAACATGGCTCATCTCCACAGAAAGACTTTCCAGCAGCTTGGCAGAGGTTGGTATTTCAGAATGGACACAGACCCTCAACAATGAACACTGAGATTATGGGGGAATGAGAGTTGCCAGCACCAGCCTCACCTTATCCAGCACAATGATTTCATCTGCATCAACCACTGTTGACAGCCGATGGGCAATGAAAACTGATGTTCGGTGTCTCACCACATCCCTCATAGCACTGAGAATATTCTGTAAGGTTAAAATATATCTGTATTTTTACATGCTCCTAGACTGTATAGAAGAAATAAAATCTGGAAATACACAAGTTACTGAAAATGAACATTGAGAAATTCCTCTAATACATCTAATGCTATACCAATAAGAAAGAGCTAAGGTTTACCTACAGAAGAAATAGAGAGAATCCAAGCACAAAATGAAGTCTAATGAAGTCCTCATACATGAGGAATGGAAGGGGAAAAAGAACAACAACAAAAAAAGCCTTCATTCACAGAAAAAAAAATGCAGATATCCCACAGTACAAAGCTTTACTTGATTTCAGGAAAAACTCCCCTGTGTAGCCATGCTACGAAACCAACATGATTAGTAGTAAAGATATAGAAATAATAATAAAAATGACTTTCCAATTAAGGAAAGTTTAAAAAAAAACCCTCTCAATACCATGTCAACATAGATACACCTCAGAACTGGTCAACTGTGTTCCATTCCAAACTGCACTCAGATGCAAGCAGCACCAACTGGGGAGTCTGCGTCCCCACTACAGTAAGTGAAATGCCCACTTACTTCTGACAAAGACAAGCGTTGAACAGGGAAAACATTCCAATTGAAATGATTCATTTTCATTTGCTGTTTTTAAAGTGCAGCTCTGCTGCAAGCTTTCAGCTTTATGATTCTTGCCATAAACACGAGAAAATGAAAGAAAGAATCAAGCAGAATTGCATATGTTACAAATGTTTCTCATCCAATGAGGAAGCTGTACTATATTTGAATGAGGTGCTATATAGGTGTACAGTTAGTACTCTGATTTCCTTACACCTGGAAAATGAAAGTAATTTAGTGATTATACGTCAATAAATTCGCTCAATAATTTGCATAAGTGAACACAAACACAGCTCTAGCTCCAGTTTCTGATGACAGTTCATGAAATTACTGCTGGTGCTGAGAGTTGTGTGTTTAAGCAAAGATGTAGTTATGAAGCCTGATGCAGTTACTGTGGTAGTGCCATGACATCTATGTCACAACACTCTGATGTTTCACAGCCCTTCCTGTGAAATGAATACAAATTAATACCAGCGCTGCAGGTTACGCCTACCTGATTTGCATCTCAGAAAGATGCTGCACAACAAACACAAGTTTCTGCTCTGCGCTACGTCACAATTATTTATAAGATGATTGTACTGAATGCTAAGCATCATCTGAACACCTTTTAACTGGAAAGCTTTACACATAATCCACAGCCATGCTGGTTATTCGTAATGGCATTGAGAAAGGAATGTTTAATGCTGAATAGGACTTCAACAGTATAAAACAGAAGGTATACCCAGAGATACAGCTGATATCCTTTCACTACGTCTCCAGGTGGGCAGAGACACAGTACCTCTGCTCTGGCCTTTTATAAAAGGGACTAAGCACAGGATCTCTTCACAGCAACCCTAGGAAAACTAATTTCAGCAATCTGACAGTAAGAACAGAATTCTTTCAAAAGAGGGAACAGACAAGGAAAAAGCATCAGAATCAGACACTGTTACACCATTTAAGCTTTACATTTTTTTATCCCAATTTACCTCTTCTGTAATTGAATCTAAAGATGACGTCGCTTCATCATAGAGAAAAATATGTGGTTCCTTTAACATTGCTCTAGCAATTGCAACTCTTTGCTTTTCTCCTCCTAAATGAAGCAGGGAGAGGGAAGGAAGAGGAAA
This sequence comes from Meleagris gallopavo, assembly GCF_905368555.1. NCBI lineage: Eukaryota > Metazoa > Chordata > Aves > Galliformes > Phasianidae > Meleagris > Meleagris gallopavo. The sequence goes on from NC_139412.1 coordinate 12,391,644, forward strand.
AAAGACGAAATTGTAACTGTGGCCTGCAGGATATTCCAGATTCAACAGCAAACACGACTGTTTGTTGTTTCGTTTCATTTTTTCAGTACAGATCATAGCTGCTACTGATGAAGGTCTGTGCATAGGCTGTGTAAGGTAACACAACCAGTTCTCGCACTCTGGTAAATCCAAAGTGATTCAACATGTCTTACAGTCTTAGAAAAGAACATTAGACTGTTTTTCATACACGTTACAAGGCAAAAACCTCACACAGGTAGCTAATAATGGCAGTGCATGGTAACTTACTCCACACAGCAATGGGCATGCACCCATTTGCCTGCTCTAAGCTAATGCCTCATGCATCACACGAATAAATATACATCCCATTTTCTCTCACAAACTAACCATATTCTGTTCATGCCTGCTGTGTTCTATTCCACACATCTTGGACATGTATTTTTGACTCCTTCAGTTCTCTCCTTGAAGTTCATCTATCTTTCTAGTCCTCTCTGGCCAAACCCAACAGCTTTAACAAGCAAATTTCCATTTAGGAACACAATTAACACAGTACTGAAAACCACCTTCATTATGCAACCTACCGCCTTTTGGTTTTTGATGTGACCAATTTTCAGACTTGTTTCCTTCCTTCACAACTCTTACAGACAGCGTTTACCCAAGAATAACTTGGGACAAGTTTTACAGACAGGAAAACAGGTGCATTTGAGAGCTTAAAATCTGCTAGACATTTGGCATGCAATACAAACATTCACATTCATGCACTTGTCCTCCATTGTTTCATTCAAGACTGTGAAATATTCCATTTAATATAATTACATTCTTGTTAATGCTCCATACCTATTAGGAGAGAACATGCTTTAACAAACCATTTAAGAGGCTGATAATAATCCCATAGTTCAAATTTTATCTGGCTTCAGCAGAACTCAGTAGCAAATAGAACTGTACAATTTGCTCAGCCTATTTTAATGTGCTCTCCCTCTCTTTTAAAGCACAGATATTGACAAGCTGTGAGTTTTAAACATGATTGAAAGTCACACAATGATAACAAAATCCAAGGTCTTTCTTTACATTAGCAGAATACAGACTTGTTTCACATTCTTCTCCATTCACATTCAGAGCTGCTGCAGTGTTTTGTTTTGCTCACAGAGTTTTGTGTTTGGGATTGCCACAGCGTCTACTTGAAGAAGCCCAAGCTACTATATTTCTGTGTAAACCACAAGACATTCCAAACATGCAGTTGGTCAAATCTTCTAGAAATTACAGCTTCTGGGAGACAGGCAGCAGGACAAACCTTTCATCATCATCACTGTCCTCTGCAGTCCAGCCAGTATCTATTTTATATCTTCTACTCACTCATCCAGATTTGTGCTTCACATTTTATTTCCCTTCTAACCTTCTCCATATTTCCTTTTCACTGATATGCATGCTTTCTCCTGCACATATTTTCTGGATACAGAATGTGACCTCTGATCCTGTTTCAGAGAAACCAGAACTACACCAGCTGCATAGTAAGAAAAAGCCACATAGAGCTTGCTATCTTTGCAAGAGGCAGCATCACTGCCAGAACCTGTTCTGCTCCTGGGCCCCTGCCTTTGAGCCCACCATGCCTAACCAATCCCACATCCTCTGAAGAGCCAGCATTGTTCCTGAACAGCCTCAGTACCTTGCAATGTCCAAACTCATTGAGACAGATCTGACCCATCTTCTCTATAGGGCCATACCTCGTTCCCAGCAGAGCAGAACAGTCTCACACCACTGCTCCATCCTACATGCAAATGGGAACAGTTGACCTTTATGCTGTGTCTTAAGGTGGAAGAAAATTAACCAGCTCTGCCACACAAGCTTACATGTTTGCTATGAAGTAAGGCTCTGTACTTAGGAGTTATTTAGAGACACATTCTTCATGTTCCCACAGCAAAGTGGCCTCTGCTCAGGCAATATTTGCTAAGTTTCTACCTCCTGCACACAACTCAGCGTCATGCTATCCTGTCAAAATCCTCCCAAACATTTTTGGTGAACTCACAGTTATCTAAAAAACTTCAAGCATGTTTTAAAAAAAAAACAAAGCAAAGCCAGGTTGTGATACTGTTGTTCTACACAGTATGGTTATGCTCCTTTATATGGTGCATACGCAGCTACAGAGGAACTTGGACAACCTAAACTTCAGAACTGAGGTCACATCGTATCAATCCATAGCTTGCAGATACACAGACATCACTTCCATGTTGTTTCAGATACAGTTCAAAACAGTAAGACATGAAGGCACTTCCACTGTTACCAGGCTGCAAAGCTACTACGTTGTAACAGCAACATATCCCACAGCATTACAACAGCAGAAGTAAGAAATCTCACTTCCAGCTGCTAGAAGTTTCAATTTAAGAATTCAAATGGGGAAGGTCTATGCACTTAGATAAGCCTTTAACATGCAAAGCACACAAAGTTCCCAATTCTATTTGCACGCATTCTACTATCCAAACACATTACAAGACTGGTACTTTTCTGCTTAGATGAATTCTACATGCTTATATATCAACTTATTTAATACCAGCCCCTGAAAATGCCTTCTTTTAAGTATCTTGTAGACTACAGTTGCCCAAACTATGGATTTTTGTATTAATGTTCTAGCTCTGCATTCATATTATTATGTAAATAAGCTAAAAGCAGCTTTGACTAAGGAATAAGTTATGCATTGACCTTCGAGGTAACAGAAGGGATGCAAATGAGCATGCACACTAAATGACCTACCAGAAAGCTTGAGTCCTCGTTCACCAACCTGTGTGTTGTAACCATTAGGCATTCGAAGGATAGCATCATGGATTCCTGCAAACTTGGCAACTGCATACACTTCTTCTGGTGTAGCACTGATATTTCCATAGAGCAGATTGTAATAGATAGTATTATGGAACAGAACAGCATCCTACAACGTGGAAAAAGCATTTTAAACAAGAAACCATGATGATAGTCCAAGAAACTTCCCAGATCCAGGAAAGAAATAAGTACAGAGTAATCTGTATTTTTTCCACAAAGCCTAATGAAATTTTGAGGAAATTTCCAGCTCTAAGAAGCTTAAACTCATTTTTGGAATTGGGTCTATATAATGATGCACAGGAAAATGTTGTAATATTTCCAGGAAAAAAAAACCAAAAAACAACACAGAGACTTCCAAAGGAACTAGACAATACCACTGCATTAGAACTGTGAGAATTACCATTATGATAGGCTATTTGGGAAGAATTATCATGGAATCATAGAATGGCCTGGGTTGAAAAGGACCATAATGCTCATCTAGTTTCAAACCCTCTGCTATGTGCAGGGTCACCAACCAGACCAGGCTGCCCAGAGCCACATCCAGCCTGACCTTGAATGCCTCCAGGGACGGGGCATCCACAACGTCCTTGGGCAACCTGTTCCAGTATGTCATCACCCTCTGAGCGAAAAACTTCCTCCTAATATCTAACCTAAATCTCCCACCTTAGTTTAAAGCCATTTCCCTTTGTCCTACCACTATCAACACAGGTAAACAGTCATTCCCACGAAAGATGTTATACCTGAGGTACAACTCCTATTGCCTTTCTCAGACTTTCCAAACTGACATCTTGTATGTTCTGTCCAGCAACATAGATGTTTCCTTTCTGGGGTTCATAGAAACGAAACAGTAATCTCACAATTGTGCTTTTCCTGAAATTGAAAAGGATTGAAGCTGAAGTTACGCTCCGTGTTTGTCACTTACAATCTCCAATCAAAACACTGCCACAAACAGAAATAATAAAAATCAAAACAAGAACACATTTAAAAAACGCCAATCAATGATGCAGAATTTTGTATTTAGTCCATTTACCCACCCTGACCCACTACCTCCTACAATGGCCACTTTCTTTCCCGCAGGAACTTCAAAAGACACTCCAGCAAGGATTTTCTGCCCCTCAAGGTATTCAAAATGCACATTATCAAAGGCGATAGTAGCCGTCTGTGGTGTGATCTGCAGGGGTGGAGCCAGTTCTTTGTCCTATTAAAAGAAGAGTGCTGCTTTATATGCTGCCCAGGAAGTATCTCAAGCAGTTCAACAAGCTTAACTAACAGTCAATCTCCTAGATTAGGAAAAGGCAAACAGACACTGTAGCTTGGATATGTTTAAAGTAATTATATTCAGCCACAAAAATAATACTGGTTTGTTCCTCCTTTTCTCCAAAGAAGGCAAAAGTTTATGTTGTAAACACTCTGCTTCACAACTTCTTCTGCAGTAATAAATTCTGCATCATTAATTACAAATAAAAATGTAAGCACAATGCGTGAATACTTAAATTAAAACCCAGTACAAACACAGCTTCCACAAAGCAACTTTTGATGTCACTAAAAGGTTCTGCAAGTAAAAAAAAAAAAAAGAAAAGAAAGAAAAAAAAAGCAGCTGCTATAGCAGTAGCTGCTCTTAAAGAGGATACAGAACAGCATCCTTCCGCAATATCTCTTTCTTGAATAGAAATTAAACCTGAAAGGTAACAAACAGGGTGAAATGACAGTGTTGCTAGAAAACACCCGTTACAAATCCATACACTTTAAAGCAAAAGAAGCTACTACTTACTTTGATTTTGGTATCTACACTGAGAAGGGTAAACAAGGTATTCATATCGATAAGGGCTTGTCTTGTCTCTCTGTACACTGTTCCCAGGAAGTTCAGGGGAAGAGAAAGCTGGAATAGCAGTCCATTCACCATTACTAGATCTCCAACAGACAGGCTGCCTTAAGACAAAATGGATATGAGAGAACAAGGAGACGCAAAGGGTTATTTGTCAGGAAGCACCAGGGTATAGCTAAAAAAGATCAAGTCTATCAAGTCCTTTTAGCCCATTTCTAAAATCAGTTTGGATAGCAAACAATCTTCACAGTAGATCAGATTTTACATTGGAAGGGTCCTGAAAGTATTGGCAATATTTGTGTGGATTTCACCAGAAAAGTTGAAATAAATATCACCTAGAAAATATGACAAACAGCTTTTCAGGAAATTCATGGAAAATACACGAATGCAAAGCTGTAAACTCCACAGTGAGAAACAGTCTTAAGTTACAAGGATGGGGAGGGAAGGAATTAGTAAAAAGGTCCCTTGTAGAAATTAAACTGTTTCCCCAAGTAAGTATTTTTACTCGCAGAATTTTCTTCCAAAATTCTTCAATGGAAACTTGCCTTAGTTTCATTTTGTTAGGATCTTTCCCTAATTGTATACGTATCTCAGTAACCAGTATGATTTTGTTAAAAACATTTTAGAACTTTGGCAATTAGAGAAAGAACTATTAATGCTTCAAGAATTTCCAATATTCTCAAGAAACAAGACTCTTGAACAGTCGCATCAACCATAGATAACTAACATCTCTATTATGAATTAAGGTAAAAGCAAATCGATTTCAACTTCAGACAGGCCAGTTACCTGCAACAATGCCTTGGCTAGCAAGTACCATGATGGCCGTTAAACCGACACTAAATATAGCACTTTGTCCAAAGTTCAGGAGAGCTAAAGTAGAGGTAGTCTTCAACGAGGCATTTTCATACATCTTCAAGAATCCATCATACCGTTGGGCCTCATACTTTTCATTATTGAAATACTGTAACATACCCAAAAATAATAAACGTGACATTCTCAATCATATCAGACTGTATGGAGCATCAAAACCAAACATCAGCTGCTATGTACTAAAAAGAAAGTTAACGTCCCGCATGGACTAGGACATCCTTGTAACACTGACAATGGCAAAGTTTGGAGAACAGCAGTTCTCACACTATCGCTTTCTTCTTACTTCTGTCTAATTCTACTTCTCCAGCTAACAGTGTGAAATCAGCACAGGTGTGCTCAGTTTCAAAACTTTGCATGTGATTTTTTAAGTGAAGCAGCAGAAAATCCAATATTCCTTGGTGTGAAAACTGCAACGGTACGCTACAAAATAGCAACAGGTGATGAAAACATGGTCATTTGAGAAGGCAGTATGTAGCAGGCTGACATTCAGAAGATAATTTTTGGAAATGAGTCTTTAAGACAAAGTTTACGCTTCCCATAAACTGATAGTTGAGGCAATTCAGTCACAAAGAACTTATCACTCTTTGGCAGCCGAGAGATTTTTAAAGCCCCACTGTCAACCTTCATGATTACTCTACCTACAAGTTCCAAGCAGCACCCTTCAAATGAATGGTTTTTATAAACATATGCTATAGTTCCAAATACGTAGCCCCATAAAAGATAAATCTTACGACTCACTTTGCTTAGGCTTATAGAAACAAGAGCCAAGCAGGAATGATTGATCTTACCTTCACAGTCTCATAATTCAGTAGTGAGTCAATTGCAGCATTTCCTGCATCGTTATCTGCTTTGTTCATTTCTATTCGAAACTTGGTCCTGCAAAACGAAGGCTTAATACAATCAGAAGTTCAGGCTGAGACAACACTAAGCGACGAATCTGAGGGGATGCCTTACCTCCACTGTGTAATTCCTATCGTGAAGGCTGCATATGCTCCCAAAGTCCCCAAGGTAACTAATGCAAACTCTGCTCCACATCTGTAATACTACAAGATTTAAAACAAACAAACAAACAATGAAATAGTTTTAAAAGCTTCACCATTGTCCCAAAATCGTGATATCTCAGCTCCACTGTAGGCCCCTCCCCAGTTTGAACAGCTTAAGACTAAATACAGGCGTAAATTCAAAATGAAAGCAACAGGAACAGTGTAAGAAAAAAAAAAAAAGATACACAAGAACTAGTGAATTACAATACTGTACTAGAAAGTTACTTTTGCTGTTATATAACATAAATGTTGATGTTTTCATAAATACTTTTTTTCACAATTCTTATGTAGATTTGGATGGAAAGCTGAAGACAGCAGGAGAAATAAATGGCCTTGCAAAACAGCTTGCAATGCTTTTTTTCTACCTCTGAGCACATAAGGAGAGAAAAGCCAGAAGAAATTCAGGCTGGCTGGTTGTTAGCTTAATTTGCAACTTCCATAGGTTATAAAAATTTAACCCAGTATTAACAACATTCCTAACTTTCTTTGTTACATTCAAATCCTTACAAAAAAAAAAAAAGGGAAATAAAAAAACTTTTATTTTAATTTCTAATTTAGTCTAAATTGCATAACCAAGAGTTAGATTTTAGCATACTAATAACCAAACACTTCAAGTACAGTAACTATATTTGAAAACTGCATATTACTTCCCCTTAGAGTATCTGTTTTCATAACCAACTTATAAATTCAATAATTCCTTTTCCTAATACTTTGCAGACTTCGCTAAAAGAAAAATCAGTGTTTTATTACTAAACAAGACAATTCCAGCTCATGAACACACACTTACCAGAATTCCACTGACCAGTGCCACTTCAAACATGGTAGGTCCCAAATTAAATACCAGTGCACTGAGAACAAAGCTGATGCCCCTCGTTCCTCTGTCAATGGTTTTTGACAGAGCTCCAGTTTGCCTACTTAGATGGAATGCTAAATCCAGGTTATGAAGATGCAGAAAAACATTCTTTGCTATCCTTCGGATTGAGTTTTGAGCCACTTTCCCAAATACTGCATTCCTAGCTTCATTAAATAATGCTGCTCCAGCTCTTGAGATGCCATCTAGAAAAAGTTGAAAAATTAAAAAAAGAATTTTTTTCAAATCCTCTTTGTACATGAAAATAAGATTCATTCTTTACATAGTTTCAACTTTTTTTTTATTTCAAGTCTAATTTATATTTAATTGGTCCAAAACTTAATGTTATTTTTCATTTATAAACCACTACATGTGCATTTTAGATTAGTTCTGTTCTCAGCTGGTTTAAGCAAAGGATAGAATTTATAATCAGTGATTGTTTCTATAAGCATTATTTCATTTTCTAACTGGAATATCAGAAGTAAACTCATAGAACTTTGGAAGTAAGACATCAACACAGAAGTCACTATGGAATAACTACCTCAGACGCTTAGTGCAAAGGTGGGAAGCTCTGCTATCCCTCTACCTTGGCAAAAATAGCAAATATCTGTCTACAGATCTGGGGATCCCACTTACAGCCTATGAGAACAGCAGTTGCCACGGTTGCGACCGTGTTTGGTGCATCGCTCAGGTTCAGCACGTTTCCAGATACCTGGTTGAGGTTGTCTACTGCGTATTTAAACATGAAGGGAACCAATATATTCATAGCCTAAAAGCAGAAGAACACCAATTAGTCTGCATGCATTAAAACACACCTATGCCACATGAATATTGTTTCTGAATTAGCTGTACTGTTACGTCTAGTTCTGAAACACTTTGTGCTGGTGGTACAACTTTCTGGATCTCAAGTACAACACCCTCCAGACTATTAAGTTTTTACTCCCACTACTGCAGGGTCATCTGTGTCTCGCACACACACAGTTTCTATCCAAAAAAAACAAAAACAACAACAACAACAAAAAAACAAAAACAAAAAAAAAAAACACAACCAAGCCACCCACCCCTTGCTACTTCCAGGTCAAAGATACTTTAAAACAAAGCTCCATTTAAACCAAAGGAAAAAAGTCAGCCCACTCTATACCTTAATATTTAAATGCTTTCCATTCATAGCATTAACTTAGTATCTGCACTAACACCGACAGTGATACGAAAGGCTTTCCATACAACCTACCAGGCACTATTAATTACTTTAGCAATATGAGCTTTCAAACAAAACACCTCAATCGGATCCACATCAACCACATGTTATCACCAGATTATTTTGTGAGAACACCAAAACCAGTGATGTCTCCTTTACATCTGAAAAAGGTGCAGTTACATGCATAAACAGAGCAACTTCCAGATTATCTTTTTTCAGTTTGCCCTTGAACAATTGGAGTGTAGAAGAAAAATACTGACACTCTAAGCATAAAGATCTTAAGTCTTGTTAATATTTCATTATTACACCACTCATTTACCCTAATAATGAAAAATACCATTAAATTTAATTAACACAATTCATCCACTTCTACCTAAGATTTTGAAATAAGTTATTAAAAGGTTCCTAGCAGTTGAACAAGTACCTTAAATTAAAGTCTTATAATCACGGATGATGTTTAAAGACTTTACAGTCAGCTGACCTTGCTTAAAGGATTTCTTTTTTAATTAAGGTAATAATGAAAAAATTGTAGGCAGATGACAATTTATTTCACACAATAACAAAAAACAGACTTATAAAAATATTTCAGCTCTCTCCACCAAATGTTTTGTACGCCCACTTAGATCTCAATTGTTTTAAGGACATCAGTCACAGATGAGGGTCCATTGAAAAAAATGAAGTTAACTGAATCAAACTAGGTTTCATGTGAAAAGAGTGCTAAAACCTTTTATGAAGTCAGTCTATATTCAAGTTGGAAGGGGGACTCAGACCTATCATATATTCTCAGTGTTAAAACCACTATAAGTACTGAAGAGTAGTGCTTAACCAAGAGAGAAAACTGCATTCTTGGAAGTGAGTCTTTAAACTAAAGGATTAAAGAAAACCACTGTGTTAATTTCTTTAATTTACTGTTTAGTTTTTAACATTTTAGGCAAGAGCTTCAAACACAAACAGAGGAGGAATTCTCTCTTCTTCCTTTCTTTCTCTCTGAAATATACCAAGCAAAATAAATATATAGAAAAGGACAAGAAAGCTCTCAGCACAGCATACTCCATACAACAGACAGATGAGACACTGAGGTGAGATTATTGCTGCTTAGCCCGTGGTTGAAAACAGAAACCAGGTCAAAGATGAGGTCCTGTTTCAAATATACTCCTCTGAAATTTACCCACGGCAACCCTGAGCATCATTCCCAACAGCTCTCTTTCCACAACTGTGGAAATCTCCCTTGGAAAAAAAAAAAAAAGAAAAAAAAAGAGACAACAAATACCACCAAACAATCAGTGCACAACAACGACAGATAACTTCAATTACACAACAGCAGAAGAACAGGTTACTGTCATAATGTGCTTAAATGTTAAACACAAAGCCCCACAAAGAACTCAATGTATTAATAGAGATCTTGAAGCCGTACAACACTGGAATCCAAAAACTCCACTGCCCCCCACAGTATAATAAAAAACCAAGCTATTTTTCCCTTCAGATTTACTGAAATTCCATTTTTGGTGGCATTTTTTTCTTAATAAAGAAGAATATACTACTGTCAGTGTTACAGTGATGACCAGCCTGACAAGGTGCAGGTTTTCCTGGGAGAGACCATTCCCTCCCAGGGAGGGAAAATAAGAGCATTGTAATGCAGATTGTCCCCATTTCCTGCAGGTTCTCACCAATCTCTGCAGGGATTTTATTCATCAGACAATGCTGTGCTACAGGTAGTTCAGAAACAGAACCACAGATACATTTTGAAGTCCATTTAAAGAAAAAAAAAAAAAAAAAAAAAGACGTATTCTTTAAACTGCAGCTTTCCTTCAAAATTAATTTAACTTCACAGAAATATCTTCATTCACATCAATATAATTCCACCCAATAGAGTATTAAAAGCCTTGTCTCAGGCCGTAGTTGCTCTGACTCCTGCAGGGTAACGGTTGAATAATAGGCAGCGCAGTATTGCATCTCATTAGCCATCACCACAGTCTGCTTTCCAATCATAAAGAGAAAAAAAAGTTAATCTCAGAAAGTTTATTGCAAGAGAGATGAGAGAACATGATTACGAACAAGTCTTTCTTACTCAATCTGTGAAGTCAATGAGATCCTGTTCACATTCATAGAATCAAAATTTGGTCAGTTTTGTGCACAAACTGCAGCTATCCCTCATAGCCTGGATCTGCTGGCACAGAACACAAAGCATTTAGCACACCTAGGTATGCTAGGAAAAGCTCCTGTGCACAACTGTCTTATGCAGTGTACTTACAGAAGTTTTCCTCCTCTTTCTGATGCCTGAATGTTTGATAATAATCCCCATTTAAGTCTTTTTTAAAATATAGATAAGAAGTGTTCACATTTATAATTCTGAATGAATAGCTAGTCCCTGTCTGAACTTATTGGAAAGCAAACAGCACCAATGAAATCATCTCAGCTTAACAGTCCACATTTAACAGCAGGTTATAGAGCAGTACATCATGCTTAAATGAGTTCAAACTTTTTTTTTAAATGACTGCACTGTTTTAAGCTGATAATGCACCATCATCTCTGCTCCCATGCGAGATTGCACTACTTTTAGGGCAAACAGTCTTATCTTTCATTTTGCTTTTCCCAGTACTTCTTGTTTAATAAAGATGATGAATTAGTGACAGGCTGAGCTCCAACATGATAAAACCGGTCTACAGTGCTGCCAATAATCCAATGAAAAACATCAACATGAAGACGACTGAATTTATCTCTGGACCAACATAAAAGTACACATTCAACAGCTCTAGTTGAGGAAATATGAATAGAAAATCCGATCCCTTACGGCAAGATAGGTATAAAAATCTAGAAAATTAAGTCCAAATGAGGGAACAATGTTCTAGCTTCAAGCCTTCTTCACATTCACTGATTATCTACAGCACACTGTTTTCAGTAAGAATTAAAAAAAGTTTAGAACTACTTCTCACCCATGATTTCTCAAAAAACTAACAGTTTCTAAAGGTTTATTGTCTAACTCCATGTAATCACAAAAAGAGTGCAAACGATGATGCGCATTCACATAACTGACCAGAGATGTAATTATCTGTGCACACAGACAACACTTACAGTACTACACTCATCTATTTAGGCAAACAACTTATTCTCCTGAAACTTACAGAATCAGAAGTCAGTAGAAATGCAAACGATCTGAAAGATTTCTCTGGCTCATGAATAACACATGCTTGGTGTGACCACAAGGCCAAAAAACCACTGCAGAATGACAGAGGTGACAAGAGATTCTGTCACATCCATTTGTCTAATCCGAGTCCTCAGGAGTCAGAGCACTTTTTCTTCTTGTGCCACAGAAGAAAAAGGGAGGAAGAGAAGTAAAGGATTTACTGTACATATCCCAGCAGACAAAAAAATGAGAGGGAATGTTGAAAAAAGAAAAACCATAAAACCTGTGCAGGCTAATCTGTGTGTCTGAAAACATAGATAATGCCTTGTGTTCTCTTTTTACCTGTCTTACTGTTGCATCTTTCACATCACACAACTCTATATAAGCTATAAATATTTAAGATAAAAATTTAAAGCATGTCATAATATAACAAGTCTTCAAAGGGAAAAAAATACCTTCCTAGCCCTGGAGCAGACTCCATCCTGTCAACTCTCAGTCATAAAAAAGCTATACAAACAGCTCACTCTGAAGGCTAACAATACTACTAGCACTTATGTGTAGACAAAGAGGAACCAAAAATCACAATAATCTGTTCAATGACAGGCAACTGGGCCCCACTAAAGGAGTCAAGACAGATTATAACTGCAGGCTCTTCGGTAGCTGCACACACACTGGCTTTTGTTTTGAAATCGAATTTTACTGAAGTGGAAGACTGAAAGAGATAAGAAATAAGACAAATTGTTTCACAAGCAGCAGAAAAAAGCAGGTATGATCTGCAGCTTCTTTGTGTTTTGTGGGCAAGTCCACAAACTGGCGTGAGGCCGTAGATTTTTTTGCTGTGGCTGAGGATTACTGTGGTAGTTTTGCACTAAAACCGAAGGTATCCTACAGCCTCTTTCTCAGAGCCACAGTTCCTATCTTTCCTTAAGAAGCAAAACTTTACTGTATATATAGGTATAAAAATTCAAACTCCTTTGTCAAACCTAAAAGAAATTGGCCGAAAGGCTTAAAAGAAGAATTTTCTTGTGATGGAAGGTGACCAGTAACAGGCATTGTGATCCTTCGGTTCTCTATGCAAAAGCCCTAAGGACAAGCAACCTTTACAGCAAATGCATACCAAGGATGGAAATCCTTCAGATGCAGACAAGTTCATAGCAAACAAAGAAAGCAGGCCAGGACTGCAGCAAGGAGAAAGACACACTGGCATTCTTGTACTGACAACTGAATAGCAGCGAAACTTTAACTAACTGCTTGTGTGGTCTATTAAGTACTTTGTAATTAACCCCACAAGCAACCTGAACAAAGGGTCCCAGATCAGATAATGAGGAAATTGCACAGGTTTTTATATGGTCCGTGCAATTTACAGGTAAGCTGATTTGTGTTTAATTTTCTGTAGGACAAAGTGACCTTTAGCTGGCCGTGGAAGAAAAGCAATGTTCAGGGCTCAGAGATACAACACTTTCTATAGCTCTGCACAATCTACTGCATGTCAGTTATGCCACAATCACTACGTGCACATGAGCACATGTAAAATATGAAGCAATTTAAGAAAATTTACCCCACAAAGTAAAAGGAGATATAGTGCAGGTGATGAGGGATGATGTGTTAAATTGAAATTATTTTATTTTTGAGTTCTAATAAAGCTTTGCAATTACAGAAAAGCACAGCTAGAAGACTTCCACAAAAACTTTTACCCCAAAGTTATAACACATCTGTTGAGAGCTTACTTATTGTGTGTTTCCTAAATGAAGCTCTTCTTTGCCAAAACAAACATTCTGACAAAACACTTCTAACAGGCACCTCCTAAAACCTGAGGAAAGCTCAACAGCTTTTCTGCTCTCTCCCTTCAGGAAGCTGTATTGAACATCAGTGCTTCCAGGCTAAATTAGAAGTAGGAAATTTAAAAGAACCGTTAGCACATTCCAACATCCACTTACTTCCCTAAAGAGCAATTATTAAATGTCTGATTTTCTGGCAAGGTACTGAGGAAAACTTGTTTCTTGCAGCAGATTTCAGTTTTAAACCAAACATTTGTTTGCATTCTGACCAGCTGCAGTTCAAGCCCAATATGACATGGCATGCCTAATTAGGAATCAAAAAAGCCAAAATGCCTAACTAACCTCTCCAGTGAGGAAGCACTACTATAACAAACTCCAAAGAACAATTATCTCCCAGTCTAGAGAAACAGTACTATCTATTAAGGGCTATCTACCAGGTACTAGGAACCTACCTGGAGATTTCCACGATTGAAAATAAATGCTACTGCTGCTACAATGGACATTACTTGTAGTGAAAAAAGTTTTAAGCAACATCACTAATGTCTCAGACCACACAAGAAAACAGCATTCATTAAACCAGTGGGGGGAGGAACTCCCTTTAAAAGCAAATGAGAAAAAGTACAGAAAAAGTACTTTAAACTTCTTTCAATATTGTCTTCAGATTACTATCTGTAATACCAATAAGAGGCTTTATAAAGAAACTCATGAGAATTTGCATACGCATCTGTAGATGGGTGTACTGAAAAGTAGATCACACACAAGCTTAACAAACCAACAATTTATAATCAGTAAAACATTATTGTGAGGGTAATGACACGGTATATTAAAGCAAAACACTCTCAGCACGTTCATTTGGAGCAGACAGCTTCCCAGATAGTCTTGAATATACACAAAAGCAGTACTTTATACAGAAAGGATGGAAATTTGCTTGTACAAACATGCCATATTCTGCAAGTCATCACCTACATTATCAGCAACTTCCTGAACAGCAGCACAAACCAAAATATCTCTTGGAGACAGTACCAGCTACCACCTGATAGATTGCTTCTACCAGAAAGTGCTGTACACCAAAAGATTGGCCTTCCCTTTTCAGTTCAAATAAATGAACACATTTCTTTTCCAAGTACTCTTCTTTTATCACCTACATAACTCAAGTTTGTTTCTTTGCTCTTTTCACAACACAGCAACGTTGCCGAACGCTGATAAGGAAATACAGCAAGACTAACTCGACTGCTGAAACTCATTGCTAAGCAGCACCTACGTTAGCTTATCCCATCAAGATGCTAATATTAGCCTCATGTTTGGTAAAAACTGCCCTATTTAGAAGGAAGTCAGTTGAGCCATATGTCTCAACGATGCTTACAAACTTTATTTCCAATATTTAACTAAATGTTTTGGTGGTTGTTTATTCCAAAACACTTTTTGCCCAAGCTCACATTTCCCCTTCTGATTTATTCCTACGAGGTTTGCACTAAATTTAAATTACATCTTTCAATAATCTGTGGAAAGCTTTTGCACTCCTATTTCCTTCTAACAGCTAATAAACACTGACTTCATTGCAGCAAGAGTTTGAGTATCATAACACAATGAAACACTTGTTCTTACCTTTGCACTTGCTAAAAACCCCAGAGATATGGCTACTCTGGCCCGCAGGTCTGGTCTGTCTTTGGGCCACACATAAGACAGCATCGCTCTGACAATCTTTTTGGCATCTATCTCTTTCAGCTATTGAAAAGAGCAAACAAAGGCATCACGTTATAAAGAGATTCCTGCAGCAAAGTAACAGTGTAATTAAGAATTAATTGTGTAGATCTGGATAACTTTGGTACTTCATTTGATAGGGAGACAGTTCACAACGTTTGCTATTAGGACCACCAATTAATAGTTTGAGCTGTAAGTTTTTAGGTTTATATACACGACACTGATAAAACAGATTAATTGTTCTTATTTAATGTGTTCTCAAGAGTGCAAGTAAAACAAAAATGGAATAGAGAAAGACAACCACAGCTGACATGGTTCACAGAACAAACAAACAAATCCTTTTTTTTTTTTTTTTTTATCTTCCCAGTATTTCTGCACAGAATGCAAAGGCTTGCTACTCCTTCTTCAGAAGCAGTTTTAACATTGTACAGAGGCAACCGAAGGGAAAACTAACAAATAAATAAATAAATAAATATATTGACAAACAAAAAATGAGGCAAAAAAAAAAAGTAAAAAAGGTAAAGAAAGTAGTCTGGAGAACTCTGAGTTGCAATTAAATGCACTATTTAAAAAGAAACCACTACCATTACAGGAATTCTTACCTCTGAAATTCAACACTTGCAATAGTACATAAATTGAACAGAATATAATTTTCAGTTCAGACTATTTGATTGCATCACTGCAAATTTAAGCATTTCCAACCCCAATTTGTACAGGTTTTGGTCTTTCTATTACCTCTGCAGGTGAGAAATCCTTCTATTTTTCCAATGTCTCCTAAGGCATGCTTTCAGGAACACAGAAGCACTCCTTCAATGGGTGTCTAATGAAGTTAGTCCTAACTATTAACAAGAGAACTGGTCTAGTTGCCTTTGCTCAGCTTCAACTACCATCCCTTCATTTAACAGAACAGCCTCTGAATCTAGGTAAGCAGGCTTTATGAGGCTTTTAAGATGTACATATCTAGTTAAGTTCATTTGTTGCTATGTTTTAGGGTTTTTTTTGTTTTTTTTTGTTTGTTTGTTTGTTTTTAAATAATGAACTCTTCAAATGAGTTCTCTTCTCACAATTGAGGTAACAAACCTTCTTAAGAATTTCTCTTTTAAATAAGGATAGGTTATTTTGTAGATAGATTGATGTATCACACTTGTGAAATATTCCACCGAACTCCACAGCTGAAACAAAGAAGCCAAGCAAGAATAAAAGTGCATGCAGTGCATGTGCAAATGGCAAAACCTCATTCTTTGTGTTGGATACCCTGGAGTTAACGTCAAAGGCATGAAGGTTATCTAAAGTTGAAGGGAGGGCAGCAAGTAGCAGCTAATCTCTCTATTTCAGGCAATATTTTGGAACAGAAGAGGAAGAAGAAAAAGTCAGTCCATACTTTACAGTGGTTTTTCACTATAGTAGCCCATAGAAAGGGGAATTTCACAACGTGCTTTAATATTTCCCTCACTAGTTTGTGTTTCTCACATGTTAGGACCCCAATTTTGAGAACAGAGCTAATTGGAATAAAAATTCTCTGTTAAGGCTTAGCATGAATGAGTGAGAAAGGAGTTCTGTTAAGAAGTAAGACAAGCAGTGAAGCCAATCCTATAAGTGTAAGCTTTTAAAAGCTTGGGGAAGTTCATCCCAGCGTTCGTAGTCACTGACTTCAAAGACAACCATCAGGAGAAATATTGTATACTGTCAACAACTGCAAATATATTTGAGCATTACAAAGTGTAAGCACATTTCAAATGACTTTAAAAAAATTGATATAATCAAAGACTTATAAGGGAACTGAGGATGCAGAATTATTTCTGCTTTGTCCTACCCGCTGAGGACATGGAGGTATCAGCTACAGCACATACATGAATCTTTCAATTTGAGCTAAGCATATGCATAAGTAGCATTTCAAACATTCGGAAAATATCTTTGATCAGCTCTTACAGATTAAAAAGGAAGGTAAAAAAAAAAGTGGTATCCCATTAATACAGAAGATGCTAGCACAACCAGTGCAGTTCTCATTATATGCTGCTATAGGATACTCAGACTTTGTACAGAAAAGCTATTAAAAAGAAAGAAGTACATTGGCTGCAAACAAGGAACCCATTTCAGCTTTTTCATGGCTCTGAACCGCGACAGAAGTCAGAAGCCAGTCAGTCAGTTGCCAAAGGCCTTGCAAAGGGACAAGAAGAAATATCAAAGGAGAGGCAAAATGCACACGCACTACATCAAAGTTTACCATGAAATAAATGTTACTCCTGTACAGAAACGTAAGTTGAAAATAGATATGCAAGTGACAACATTAAGAATTAAAACGAGCAATCTGTTTAATGGACTCAAGTTCTTTTTAGGTTTTCTGTGGTATATAAATGTTATGAAAAAGGTGTTTACTTTAACCTTCTAAGTGGCAGTAACATTTTATATTTTCTTCCAAGGCTTATTTCTAGAGAAATGGAAGCGACAGAAGGAAAAGTATTAAACGTACAATACACAGGTAGCAAAGAAAAGCCTTCATAAAGGCAGCTGCAGCCTGTTTTTTAAATACTACAAAATACCTAAGACTTATTTGTGAAGGAATAAATACTGCCTCTCTTCCTGTCCCTGACTGTTCCAGATTCTACACCTTCTAGAACACCTAAAAAATATATATTATAATTTCTGTTCACAGTCCCCAAGACTACTGAGTACTGCAGAGCATTCAGTGGGCTGGCCCTGCAAATTCACGTATGAAGTTTATGCCAGGAGGAAGATCCATCAGAAGCATGATGGACAAAAGTGGTAGCTTGACTTGCATTTAAGTTGTCATTGCTGACAAAGGAAAAAAGACCCAGTTCTGGCTCTGTGTACTCACTCAGGAAGCTGTATCATCATCTCATTGTACCAGCACAAGCTGTCTCACATCTGCATGAGATGACTCCGCAAGCCATTAACTGCTTGATCCCTCCTCTGCTTTTCCATCCCTTGGCAGCACTGAACTCTACAGTCCCAGTCCATTTCTCAAACCACCTCTGGAGGCCATGAAACAGCTCAATGAGACTACTCAGTTTACGCAACTGGCAGAAAACTATTCAGTGTTTGTTGCTGTGTTTCAGCTCAGAAAGGAGGCAGACAATTCTGCAAATTCAGTAGCATGAGAAAAAGCACGACTGAGAACATGAGATCACGACTTCTTAAGAAAAAAAGATTGTTTCAGCTCATGGTAAGCAATGTGCTTTGGGTGAAGCAGCAGTACAACTTCTCAGCTGAGCTTCCTTACACTAGCTCACTACCTGACAGTACCGACACTTATCAGGCAAAACAGCAAGGTGAGGTAAGATTTCTTTTCAAGCTGCCATAACAACTTAAATATATGTCAAACAAGCTTTGGGGAAAAAAAGTACTTTGTCTTCTGTCTTCCTACTGTCTGTCCCACCACAGAGGGCAAGCAGTGACTAGCAAACCAAATAGCAACCGAGTGAAACGGTGGTAGGGGCAGGTTAATTATCTGCACTCCAACACGACCAGCAATGTTTCCATAAGAAAGTAATATATAACTGCTTAGCAACAAGTCAGACATCATAGCTTTTATTCCTGCCTGTTCTGCTGACAGAAATCTAACACACACACAAAAAAAAGACTGAAAATAGTAAAATAATGTTACCGTTTTCGGTCTTCTGCACATTGGCTAATGTTGCAAGCAAAATTTACTTTGTAACAAAACAGATGTGCAATCTTCCAGTTATTTATGAGATGAAGGCAACACCTACTGCCCTTCACACACACTTTTTTTTGTTCATCCCTAGCACTTAGCTCTTTATTCCCTACCTGGTAAAGGAGGGGGAATTTAAAACATCAGTCCCCAAATCAGTTTCTGGAACAAACAAGCTCATCTGTCAAAAATAAGCAAGCTGGAAGAGATACAGATTTAGTATTGTTGGTGTGCATTATCTCCAGTTTTTCTAGAAGTTTAATTCTGGGGGGAAAGATTTCTCATTGTAATTGGAGTACCAGATCTTTTATGCACCCAAGCACGCATGGAAGAACTACACTGTCACATCAGATTTCCTACATTTTTGCTGAGAACCTCTCCGTTTTTGTATCCACGGTCACTCTTTATTTTTCCTCTCTCCACGCAGGTGGCTCAGTTCAAAAAGACCTGCATTTTGGGGAGCAGCTTTTTAAACAGAACACAAACAGAGCCTTGCAGCAATCCTCAAGATAGGTCAGTTGTGAAGCTGGGTACATGATTTGCAACTGCATCATACGAAGGCAAGTTTGTTTTAAGTATACATTAAGAATGTTTTACATGGACATGTTAAAAAAAAAAAAAAAAAAAAAAAAAAGAGGTCTTGACAGTGAACAGACAATATTCAGCTGATCAACATAACCAGAGAAATAAAAATGTGAGTAGGAAAAAATAACAACTAAGCTCAATGGACATATGAGAACTAGAGTGGCAACAGGGAGCGTAATGCCCCCCTCCACTTAAAGGAGAAGTGCAATCCATAATAATCATATTCAAGAACATATAGAATTAGGATAATTAGGGAGGTGAATAGCTTCCTAGCTTTTAAGTCTGTCTTTCCTAGGAAATGTGTCAAAAGAGCCTATACATGTTGCAAGTAGGGTTGTAAAATTAGTCTGAAGTTCATGTTACGTGCAGCAACAGTAATGCTACCAACTGAAAATGTCTGACTCTTCTGCATCCCCCAAGCCTTGTTCAGAAGTGATCACAGATGCTTGCTAAAACAAACTGGTTATATTTTAGGTTATGAAACTCCTTCTTATTGCAGGAGCAATAAATGTTAGCAAATTGTCTCCTGACTTCTGCTTGCAGCACAAACAGGTTGAGATTAAATGAAGGGGTAACTTTCAGATCAAAATTTAAGATGATCCATTCCTTTACAGCTACAGGAAAATAGACTGCCAGAGCTGCCAGACTGTGGGGAGCAAACCATTAGAACAGGTAAGCATGAGCAAACCAGCCCTAAAACACCCAGGATCTGCACTGAAACAAGTTGTCACCACCACAGCCTTTGCTGGCCTCAAGAAGATCCCATCACAGTGTTATAAACCACTGCACAGCATGGTCTGCAAACACACACAGCATCTGATGCAGAGCAAATGCAAAGACAAAAGTTATGTAACTCAAGCTCTTTGATTTTGTAATTTAAGAAAGGCCAAGTTTACATTGTGTTGCTTTAACACAAAGTCTACCTCATTTTCTAACTGCAACCATTTGGGTTAATGAAGATACGGCCTCTCCTTACATACATATCATCATTATTTTAACATACGTGCTTCCTGATTATAAATGTAGTCAAGTATACCAGATGCATCAACATTAAATCAAAGTAAAAACATGTGCACAATTTAATTAGTTCTTTTTCCTCCTGCTTTAAGTGCAGTTTCACCAGCTGATGTGCAAACTTGTATCCACAAACTAATCTCAAGTCACAGGGATAGATCATTTGCAAAGAACACCAGACCACATTCAGCTACAACAGAACATGCTTGGTATGAAAAAAAATTAACCTACTGCAGAGAAGTTACGAAGGAATGCAACACTAGCACTGAATTTTAATGAAACTGAAGAACTTTGCCAAACGTTCATAATAACTGTTAATGTAGCTCTTAGAGTAAGTAGTAAATAGAATCTACTGTTCTACAGCATTCAAACACCTATCAATAGTTCTAATTATTTGCTATTTGAAGTCTTCAGCATTTTTAAGGAAAAAAACAACATAATAATGAAGCAATTTTTACCCCTTCCTTTGGATCTGTGTGAAGCCCTCCACCTGCATGTCCATGCCAACACATTCTCTTTTCTATCAGTTGCAAGCTTGGGGAAATCTGTGTGAAAAAGAGAAGTTAATTTGCAAGAACCTCAGGAAACATGCATTTAAAAGTCAACAGAAAGAACAACCATAAGTCTGTTTTTCTCCCCTTACCCTCCAACTGACTCAGCTTGCATTAATAAAAGATCCTACCTCAAAAGCCTTGCCTTGCTTAAGGAAACAATAAGAGAACTATAAACCTAGCTGTATAGCAAAGGAAACGTTCCAGTTAGCCAGAAGCTAAAGAAAACAGTCTTAAACATTTATGTTAAAATGACACCTACGACTAAGAAGTAGAACAAAGAACACTGAAAAGAAGTTAAAGTTTTGGAAAATAAATGTAACTGAACATGTTAATAAATAAAGTGGGACATAGTTAAGCAATAATCCTCTTTTCATGTACAAAAATAACAACTCTGCTGAGGGGTCAAAAGAAAGAGAGAAACTCACTTCCCACTTCTTTCCTATCAGGCTGAGAATGGTTACTGGTACCGTATGACAGATAAAAATCTACAAGGTCCACAGCTCCAGCTGCAATTTGGAACAGCATGTACACATGCAGTTGCAATACAAACCTGCTTAATAAAAACAAATGCTCCCTTCTCCTACCACGAGTAAGATGACTTGCTAAATAAATACAGAGAAAAATTCTGAATTTATAAATCCAAGTAGATGCACTATATGTAGAGAATAACAACTTGCTATTACTCCAATTTCAATACGCTTGCCACAAAAAATAGATGTTAAAGCTTATCAGAAGAGGCTGCATTTTGTTCAGAAGGTGTGCAAGGTGTTTCCAACTTCCTTTCAGTAAAACTTATTGACAAACTCTTTAGGAATCTCACTGTATAGAACACGGTGTGATACCAGAGCTTGGAGTTCCCCAAAGCGAAGTTTCACATTGTTCATATTTTAAAGAATACTTCAAAAGTTATTTGACAGTCAAAATACTCAACAGATTTCAGCTTAACTCTGTTCTATGAGCATTGTTTTGCTGCTGTTTTCTCATAATAGTAATATAAAACACAGATACATTTTAACTTCATTCAAGCCAAGTACACTGCTTCATTATTACATGAGCCCATTAAAAAAATGAATCTTCCTTATGCTTACATCAGCACTAAAGCAAGCAGATTTCACAAGAATAAGAGCCTGACATTCTGTTGTTCACAACGATGAGAATAAATTTGCAAAGTTCCTTGATACTTCGCAGTCTAAGCAGGAATTTGAAGTAATAATGCCCCACATACTCGTGGAAAACTCACAGCTTTCTAGGCATTGCTATTTTCTATGCCTGGCACCATGAATTTAAGTAAAAACATAAAATTTGTGCATTGATAAGAATTCTTCTTTATAATGTGCTGTGTTATGGTTTGCTTTTAGGGATTCATAAAGACTGTGAGGGAAGTGCAGAAGTCTGAAGCTTCAAGATGACTTCTTCTCATGAGGTGGAAACGTAACTTTCATTTAACTTGCTGTACTTCAAAACTGTAAGGGTTGGGGGGAAGGGAGAATATGGAAAAACTCCCTAAGAATTTTTTCCTCCCCATGAGTAGGAAGAAGAGAAATTTCTACCTACATCTGATATCTCCAATAATGGCCTTGAATGACCTCCCATCAGACTCTGCCATGATCTTCGTTTGCGGATTGGTGAAATCTACAGAATAAAAAAGAGAATAAAAAATGTAACAGAGCAAAGCAGAACATGCACTTCACGTTCAGATAATATTCATCTGGTTTAAGTAAACAACAGAACATGGTAACGAGGCAGATGGTTTTCTTTTTTTGACAACTGGCCACAGGAAGAGAGAATGAAAACTGGTGGGGAGCTGCTGTAAAATAAATTACATGCAACCATCAAGAACTCTAAACGACAATCAAACTTTTCCTTCTCTTAATAGTCAGTCCTCTCAGGCTTTGTATCATGAAAGTCCTCAAGTCTACCCTTTCCTCTCATTTTAAATCTTCTCCCAGGTTGTCTTCTGACTTCTTAAAACATTCTTTTGTTCTATTTTTCACAACAAATTGTTATGCTTATAGGTTCTGTCACTTCCAATCCCTCTCAGCTCAGCTGACACCACAAGGCCAATCACAGCTACAGCTCTTCCCTGGGATGCATTAAGACCACTAGAAATCACAGCCGGGCTGATGGCAGGTTTCAGGCAGGCAGGACACGAGGTAGTCACCACCCCCAAACTTGTCAGTGCATCTCAGGGGCATACTGCTAGGCACCACCTGCAGCATGCTTTACATGCCACACTGAGAGCAACTAATTTTCCATAGAAGATTCTAAGGACCATTTATTTTCCCCAGACAGATTAACTGACAGTGCTTCCCAGTGGGGAAAACAAGTACCTCTCAGATAGCAATGAAGATTCCACAACATCTCTGACATAGTATTAAATGTTTTACTGCTCTGTTCTAACATTAACCACATACCTTGCATATAAAAACATACACATACACAAACACAAAAAAAAAAAAAACAGCAAAAACTGCTCATCACCTAGAGGCAATGGACAAATGTCACCACACAGGACACACTTATTTCCAGCACCTACATCCTACAGCAACACACGCAGGAAGAGTAAACATCTGAACTGCACACTTATCAGAGCTCACTGGCCTGAGCGAACTGCCCTGATGCTTCCCAGACCAGAGTTGAATTAAGGAGATGCATCTGTGAGGCAGTTCATTGTAGATAACCTTGTCACTTGCTGTCAACACAGTAGATTCCATCTAAACTAACACGCTCTCCATATGAACAGTGACAGCTTCATAAACAGAAAACATAATGGGAGGAGACAAGGGATTTGAGAGACCTCACCACGTCCCAAGTTACTGCAAATTAACGTAATTGCTACAAAGGCACTGTTATTTCAAATAAGGCTCCCACCAGCACGCAAGAGGAGGATTAAACATTCCTTGCAGCAACCTCCACTGTGGCACCTGACAACAACCTAGGACCTAACAGCAAATGAAGCCGTACAAGCAATACAAAAGCAGCAGCATTCTCTAATTCAGCAAAGGCAGTTACAGTATGCAGACAGCACACTGACATCCTTGGCGTCTTTATGCCAGCATTTATACTTCTTTAAGCAAGTGATTCAGATAAAGGACTGCTGAAATACCATGCCGTAGAGAAGGTTAGGGGCTGATGAACCAACTGCTCACCGCCATGCTTTGGCTTTTCTTAAGACATCACAGCTGAACCTCTCCTGAGCAGTATCATTCTCTCCTGAGCAGTATCATTCTCTCCTGAGCAGTATCATTCTCTCCTGAGCAGTATCATTCTCTCCTGCCTGGCTTTTCAAGAAAAAGAATATATTAATCCTAAGTATTATCAAACTTGATAACTCAGAATGCATTTCTGTTCTTGTATATTCCTACGTGGGAATCAGACAACTGACACCCCAACAGTTATTGGAAAGAGGCTAAGTACTGCTCTTGGAGAACATACTAAGGTACCACAAAAACATTTTGCTAATGATTTATATCCCATGGCAAATCCACAAGTTTTCTCCTGTACTTTTGTCAAAAGAAACATCACAGAAACAAGTTCTGCTGAAACACCAACAGATGTACCTCAATTACTGCACAGGGGGTCCTCAGTTGACTGGGACTATGAACTGCTACAGGGCTAAGAGATGAAGACAGTGACAAGGACGTACGATTTGCACAAGATATGCGGGGAAACACATGCCTGCAAGATTGCAAGTTTCCCTCTTCTCTCAAGCTCTTATTAAAAACCAAGACTTCAGCAGTGAAATGAAGAACTGAACACAGACAAGGTGAGTCTTGGTGAGTCAGGGGTAAGCCTTCCAGCCACCACAGCATTATTAACACAATCAGAGCAGGGCTGAAACTTACACTGTTACTCTCCACACACCCCTTAAGCTGACTTAGCACTCCTCCGTCCCTCACTACAACTCCTTCCCAATAAACTGAGACTGCAAAGGAAAGGCATACTTGGCCCTTATTGCTGCAGGTAACAGTAGCATCTCAGAACTTCACCCAGCACAAGCAAGCCCTGATGATTTCAGAAGTCAGGGAACCTTAATTCTGGCACTTTCTAACTCTGCACTATTAAGTTCCCTTAACGTGTTTTTGGATATGATTCTGTGTATAGTCTAGAGGATGAAACAGATGCCTAGTACTGATTGCACATAAAAGTCATATTGCTGAAGTGTTATGACTGTCGGTGCTAGTTTAAATACTATCAGTGCAAAGAAGCAATGGGATTAGACATACCGGCACAAGGTTAAACCCACACTTAGGAGCTTCTCTGTGGAGCACATAATGTACTGCACTAGCCTAACAGGAATTGGTTTGTTTTCTTTTTTAAGCTAATTTTAACAGAAAAGTGAAGGTAGAACTCAAAAACCCACGCAGTACTCACATCCCAGTGTTAACTTAAGAGCAACATACAGCAAGAAAGGAAGAGATGAATAGCAGAGGAAAACAAGAAAAGACGAAAGTATTCTGGCAGGCAGAATCACTACCTTTACAAATATAGACTGAACTGTTATAAGTATGAGCAACATAAACTTAACTGCAGACATATCTAACACCGTACAGCTGCTCTGCAGACGTATCCA
Source organism: Meleagris gallopavo (assembly GCF_905368555.1). Lineage (NCBI taxonomy): Eukaryota > Metazoa > Chordata > Aves > Galliformes > Phasianidae > Meleagris > Meleagris gallopavo. Next base: position 12,417,237 of record NC_139412.1, read on the forward strand.
CAACAAACGAAACTAAGAACATTAAACAACAACAGATTTTAAACAGATGTCAACAGATGTGGAATGATGTCAAGATGATAAACATCAATATAACTTCACAAGATCAGGCTTCAGGTAAATAAGTAACTTTAACCAAAATACCTGCAACTCCTTACAACTGCTTTCAAAGAAGGGATGTCATTACCTCGTGCACAAGAACGCACTATCACATGCCATGCGGCAAGCTGGGAGGCCAAGATAGCACAAGAAAAAAAAAAATAAAGTCCCTTCTACTTTCTGCTGTTCCACTTCACAACAGCTTCCCAAGTCATGCTTCTTAAAGCTGCTGAAATCATCACTGAAAGAAACTCCTCGGTATATGTCTCGACTTCAGCAATTCACAGCAATCCTTACTTATAGGCTGTCTTTTCAGCTGAATGTTATTTTCCCCCATTTAAGCTTTTATTTTGGATGCAGGGCAAACTTATTACAAAAACAAGGAAAACAACAAGTTTCCTAGCAAGCATAATAGTCATGTCTCTTCACTTTTCAAAGCCCATCCCAGGGCAGTTCTCAGCGGAGCTCTGACATTCGGAAAAGGAGCTCTAACACCTTGAACCTCTGGAGGGTGACATGAAGGAACTACATTTATGGATACACAAATTTATCTCAACAGCAAATTGATTCTGGTCAGAGTTCCACAGTATTGACAACATCCATACAGTTCCGCAACATTTATGACATCAGCTTTGTCGCTCCATCAGCTCAGCTGTTTTCCTCTCCAGGATACAAAGGTTACACGTCCTGTCACTCAGAAAAGCAAGGCAGATCAAACTGCTGAAACACAAGTGGGAGGAAAGAAGGATGTGGATTATCCAAATAAGTCTGCTACATTTGAATATTAACAGGTCGGGTTATAAAGCATTTATGTCACAATTACTGCCCTTTGTTACTCTCAACAACCTAGTGCAAGAGCTAAGCCATACTTGATACCTACAACAGAGCAATAAATGTCATAGAAGAGCTCTTATACATGCTAAAACTATATACACCATATGGATACAGTATGTGCACAACTCACAACATTTCACATGAAAACTAAAATACTCAAAGGATTAAAATAAGCAATTATACACATCACAATGCTTACATTACTGTTTGCTTGCTGTCACATTCAAAGTTCCTTCGAATGCTGGACAACACCAAGTACCAAGATATTAACATACATGGGAAAATACTTGGTGTGCATCAGCTTCAACTTCTCATCTTATACAAGTTTCAATACTAAAAGCCTTCCAAACTTACTAGCTCAGTCCTGCTCATCTCTTCTTCTAAGTAATATTAACTCAATTGCCATCTGTAACAGAACTCTGCCTCTCAGAGGCAATAAATCAAGGGGACAATAAGAAGTTCGTCATAAACAGCAGTGCTCTTGGAAGAAGGATAAAAGGCTTAAGGTTATTACCCAACAGAACTAATAGCTATCTGACAATTTATGGAAAGTTAATTCATTTGATCTCTGAGATGCACTTCCTTCACTCACATTGAAAAACACATATGAATTATTGAAAGCCGGACTCATTCAATTTGAGATATGTACTCAATTCTTTACTTGCAATCAAAATCATTCACTGGAACATGCTGACAGAAAGAATTCCAATTTGTACCTTAGTTACAAGTGCGCATCTTCAGCATGAAGCTTATAACATACAAAGACAGCTGTGGCAACCCTCAGTGCAAGGATACTGTCAAACTTGTTGCATGCCCCTTTGGAATTAGAGAAGATGGATATTGCTCTGGTACTAGCACATTTTTAATACTGATTTTAAGGATGGAAACTTAGTTGTTTAGACCGTTGAAATTGATCTGATGCTTGCATTTAACTTAATTCCTGCGCCGTAGCAGACTAGAGAATGCTTTACTTTTAAAAAGTTAAACTACTAGAAGTGTGGGAACAGAATTACTGCGCAAACATTGAGAAACAGACGGGGATAAGAAAGGAAAAAAGGGAATAACAAAGAGCCGACTGCTCCAAAATACAGAAAAGCAAGCAAACCTAGACTGAATGTGTATTCAACCATTTGCAAAGGAGCAGTTAACGATGAAACTGTTCCCATAATGCAGGCCTTTTAGTCCCACGTTTAAATGCTGAAACTAGAAGGTGGCCGACCACAAAACTGATGTCAGACTCAAAAGCTAAGCCTTACCCTCCCAATTTAACACTACCAGCAACTTCCCTACGAAAAGAACCTTCGTAGTGGAACAGCAAATATTCCTGAGCAAGCAAGTTGCAGAACTGCTGAGGAGAGGCCACAAGCCACGTGCTTTAGAAAGCCAGCTGGAAGGAGCCCTTCCAACACGGGGCTCTCTGACAACAAGAACAGCGTGGGCTAGGAACGGGGCAGCTGTCTGACACAGCGCAGCGCCCACACCCAGCACAGCCCCACAGCCTGTCGCACAACGCTGACCCTTAACAAAGCTTGCTGCAAAGCAAGAACCAGAGACCAGCCACGTTTACGGGAGTCAAGCGACATAAGAAAGCTCAACACAGCACTGGGCATCAGATTTTACCTGCCACAAAGCTCTGACCATCTTCGGAGCTCAGCAGCGGTGGAAGTTTTGCTTTCCATTACCACAGCTCACAGCCAAAAACCCAGCCCCTCTCAGGCCAGGTTTCACTCCCAGAATCCCGTGCCGGCCGCAGCCCGCAGTAGCGCCCAGCCTGGAAGGCTCAGGCCGGCCCCAGGGTAAGCTCAGCACAGCTCAGTACAGCACAGCTCAGCTCAGCTCAGCGCAGCCCGAGGTTCCCCGTCGCGCTGCACTCACACAAGGCACACGGCTGCCCGAGGTGCAGCCCGGGCCGCGCGGCGCAGCCGGGTACCGAAGGCCCAGAAGACGAAGCCTAACAGCACCCCTGAGCTCACGAGGGAACAAGGCAACCAGCCGCCGCTCGCACACGCGGATTTCGAACGCTCGGCCAGCGAGCGAACGCGGTGCACAGGACAGCAGGACCCGACACCCGACGGCAGCTCCGGCGCGGCGCTCTCTGCGCCCAAAGCCTTCCGTTCCTTCCGTCCCTTCCCTTCCCCTTCCCTCCCGGCCCCACGCACCGTGCCGCTGCCCGGGCCCCGCCGCCGCCCTATCCCCGCGAACCAGCCGTGCGCGCAGGCGGCGGCCGCCGGAGGCCGCAGCAGAGCGATCGCGAGGAGCAGCCGGCGCGGGCAGGAAGCCGCGCGCAGCAGCAGCACCATCTTGGTAGCGGAGCGCGGGGGGTTGTGGGACGGCGGCGGGGCGGGGCGGCGGCACCCGACGGGGCGCGCTCCCGCTCTGCTGGAGCGTGCGCGGCGGATCTCGTCTGACGAGGAAGCTGGAACTGTGCGCGGCGCTTTTAGCCGCGTACAGATTTCTTCAAAGCCACCGGAGCTGTTGCCCTGAGGGAGAGTCGTAAGCTCGTTTGCGGGGGAGAAAGGCAGAAAGACGGAGAGGAGCAGGACGGCTGGCTTTAAGTTGATTTTTAACGAGGCAGGCTTTTTCCTGCCCGCGCTTTGATACGCAGCTTTGCTCCTGACTAGGATTCCCTTTAAACGGCACAGGCGGCGTTTCTCTGTCGCTAATTCTTCGGCTCGGTACGGCCGGAACAGCGCCGCCCAGCGGCAGCGCTCGCACACATCGATGGCAGGCGCGGGGCTGCCGGCCGCCTCTCGGTGCGCCCCCGCTCTGCTGCCTTTCTAACGGAGGTCCGCAAAATCACATCTATTGTCAAACCTCACAATATCGCACAACTGTACTATCACAGCCTTTTCTCAGGTAAAAGGAAACAAGAATAACAGGTTACTACACCTTTACACTGAGCCATTTATAGAACCTGTTACATGCTTTCCATGAGACACTAACACTGAGGGTGGAAAATATGCATTTTATCATTCAATTAATATTCCCTTTAGTACAGGCTAGCACTAATTTTTGTCTAGTATAGTTTTAATGTTCTCAAGCGAGCACTAATTACATAAGAAATACATATATTCCTTTCATGAAATACAAACGAGAATTTAGCCTTCTAAATGAATATTCAAAATGAGATCCTGTCATTCATCTAATGCTGAAAAAAGCACCCACATCAGAAGACTGGTGGGGGAGGAGGTGATTCATTTTCAAAAAGCAATCAAAAGTGCTAAATATTGAGCTTAGTTCACTGATAGGTAAGGGGTGAGCATACCCCTGCTGTAAACATTTAGAGAGGGTGAGAAATTATGAGCAATGGTAGAAGGAGTGAGTACTGGTTCTAGTGGGATCAAATTAAATACAGGGAAGTCAAATATCTGGCAAAGAAGTATTTAGATGGGAATGAAATGGGCAAAAAACAAGATGGAACAACAGAGAGAAGGAGAAAGGAGGGGCCATGCATACACCTTAGTGGTCAGAAATCAGGATAACAAAGTTCATGATGTAGACCCAGAGAGATAGCAGGAGAGGGTTTTTTTTTGTTATAAACACACACTATTTCAAGTAGCTTGCCATGAAATATATATATATATATGCTTCTCTGCAGAGTTAACTATAGAAGCAGAGGATCTCCTTGTATAACTCAGACAAAAATCAATCTCTGCTCAGAATAAATGACAAAAGAAGCTTCGTAGAAGAAATAGGAACCCCAGGAATGGTAACAACTCATCACAGAGGAGATTTGTGAATAGAAACCTAAAAGGTCTCTAATCTGGACATTTTCCACACCAACTCCCACAAAATATTATGTTGCCAATATTAAAACTCTGAAGTATTAAATGCTAAAATAGTGTGGCAAACAGATATTACACAAATCTGAGGGGTATACCCCATAGTATGGCCACCAGTCCTTCCATGACATGTACAATCAGCAAACCAGGTCTTGAGTATACCCTAACGTGCTGTAATGTGCTTTATCTGGGATGGCTCAGTAACCCTCACAGCAAAGTGAAGATAAAAAAATAAATAAAAATGAAGACACCCCTGGCATATTGGGTGTTGGCATGAAGACTAATTTGCTAATGTTTTCTCAACACTTTGAAAGCATCATCTGGCTAATAAAAGATACTGTAAGTGGGTACTTAGTTTTCCCCTACAAGAACCACACAAATCCCACTGTGGAGGTAGTATATATCCCATAAAAATAAAGGCATTTCGGAGGCAATACATTTGAATTAATTTAGCTTGTTTATTTCAAAATAGATGAATGGAAGGGGAAAAGTAGCCATAATGGATTAAAAAAAAAAAAATACATTTGCAGATGGATGTGAACTGTGAAATGCACTGCACAGTGGAAGAATGAACTTTAACAAAACAGAAGCTTTTATCAAAAGCTATAAAGCTGGTTCAGATGATTCCCAACAAGTATATTAATCCAGCTCTTGCAAAGCAGCTGTTGTTATCACAGACTCCCCAAAAGTTGATACCATAGAATGGCTTAGGTTGGAAGGGACCTTAGAACCCACCCAGTTCCAACGCCCTGCTGTGGGATGGCTGCTACCCAGTAAATCAGGCTGCCCGAAGCCCCATCCAACCTAGCCTTGGATGCCTCCAGGGATGGGGCTTTTCTGAGCAGCCCATGCCAGCGCTTCACCATCCTCTGAGTAAAGAATTTCTTCCTAACCTAATTCTTTTTAAGCTTATTCTCATCCTGGATGTGTATGATTATGACTGTGTTTAATCTTGAACAAGAAACAGTGATAAATCACATGCTTATCTGTAGTTTCATAAAAGACAGAGTTGGCAACTTACATGGAAGAAGTTCCACTGTGTAAAGAACACATCAAAATGGAGGAAATATTTCCAATAGGTAAACTGCAGGTTTGTGACTTCTTTCCACTGATGTACCAGGAGAATAATTAAGAAATCCCATTTTTCATAAAGGCAAAAGATGACTCCAGCTTACTCGATCTAAGGAAAAAAAGCATTTCTAAAGACAGTGTTGAGATATCCTAAACCTTAGGAAGGAGGAGTATTAAAATGAGCTGTGAACCCAAAGTTACCAATCAAAGAAAATTCTTGGAAGAGAAAGGTCTGAATGAAAAGTTGGGGACAGCTTGGGTACACACATCCCAACTCAAGATTCCCTTCAGTGATAGCTAAACCCAAGACATGCATTTCACTTCTGGATCTCAGCCACAAAGCTATGACACCATCTGTCAGCTGGATTGCTGGAAGAAGCAGAGAGAATCTCAGAGCTGATCTAAGGCACTGCTAGATATAAGCATGCTCTTAATATATTGCTTCCTGCCTGCCTCTAATTATAGGAACTGTGTTGTTAATATATGGACTTCCATATGCAGTTTTTGTTCCTTCATTTTTACCTTGTCTTTACACTGCCTTAGGGATAGCTGAAGTGTATTTGGTAAACACTCAGACATCTCCCTGGTAAGGGCACAACATGATAGTCCTCAAGTCCATCTTACTGCTCTATTTCACAGAGTCTGCTGTGACTTCCAGTTTTTACAGGCAGCTACACAGCTATAGGCATATCCCTAGTAAGCTTAACAAACCAATTTTGGAGCTGGTAATAGGTGTTGATGTGGAAGAGATGTCTTTCTGTGATTACTTTCGATAGAAGCTCATTAGCATTCAGTGAGACACTTGAGATGGTGCATGCACACTGAGGGATCACAGCACATTTAAATGATTGAGAATTAGCAAAACCGCAAAGGGTGTAACTCATTTACAACTGGACTCCTCTAGCACTTTCATTGTTGCATAATAATGCGTAGGTTTTATTCTTTCAGACAAAAAAGATGCACCCTTAGCAATATGCCTGACACTCTTCCAGTTCTGCCCTAAACAAACTGGCGCAGCTTTGCTCTTTGTTCACGGAAATGAACCTCACAATATCCAGTTATGTTGGACTAGCGCTCATTCCTTAAGCATTCCAGTCCTTCAGTAAGAAACCTAAACTACACTGCAGCAGGATATTACAGCTCTCGAGCATCATGCCCTCAAATCTCTGTGTTCTCTGTTTCCTAAGGGTGGCAGCTCTGGCCTCATTTAGATCCTTGCAGTTTTGACAGCTTGGCACAGAGACACGAAATGTCTTAGCCATGCAACTGGAATAAAACTATCTGTAAAAATTCATCAAGGCTATGCTCACAGAGATCTGCACTGTGGCAGAGAAGTACTTGCAGGGGAATGTGCACAGTAGTGAAATCCTGAGATTTACATATAAAATACCAAGATGGTGAATATGCACAAACACCGAGGCTGAGCTTATAACTTAAAATCCAAATGCTGGAATCAGCCGTGCTGGTGGTTATGTACAGGAAACTGCACATAACACAGCAGTTAAAATATATGAAATTTGTTTTATTATTCACAGTTTAAAGGTTTTAAATTCTATTTAAAGGCACGTAGTAAGATTATAGCACTGGAATGAACTTGACTAATTGTGACGACAACTTACTTCTTCCAGCTGTAAAAAAAAACAGAGCATGGATTTCATGGGGACTATTTACTGGAGTAGACATGGCACTCAGGGACATGGTTCAGTGGGCATGGTGGGGATGGAATGGCAGCTGGACCTTAATGATTCCATGATTCCTATATAACTATTAAATGGTCCTCTAAGATGCATAGAATCAACACTGAATCTGTATGCAACAACTAATCTGTATGCCGAGGGGAGACCAACACCATATTTTATATGGTAACACTGACAATTCCAATGATGATATGCATTAGGTTAAATTAAAGTGCCCCTACAGTTGTGGCAATCAAAGTGAAATCAGAAGTCAGGCTAGAAGATATACAAAAGCAGTGATACTCGGTCATACATATTGGAAAGTAATGAACACAAGGAGGGGAAGAGGGAAAATTAATAGGAAGAAATTAAAAAAGAAAATTAAAATGGGAAAATAGGACAAGGTTGTGAGAGGGGGAAAAAAAAAAGAGAGAGCGAGAGAGCTCTTCACTCAAGGATACATAAAATTAGTTTTGACAAGTAGAGTATGTGCTGAAAGACACAGTCCTGATTTTGAGATAGTGATTCTCAGGCTTATTTCTTGAAAAAATGTGATCTGCTACTCCTAAGACCTCACCTTTAGGAAGAGAGCAGCTCCATATACATTTGAGGTGCAGTTTAATTGTGCTTTACATTCAATTAAAAGACTAGCATAAATGAACTGTGTTTTGAGAAGTATGCTTGCATCGCAAGATAGCTTTTGAGCTTTCTTCTTTAAAAAGTTGTTTTTGTTAATCTTAACACTAAGCAAGAATCAGGTACAAAAACTGATTTACCACTATGACAGCTGCAATGTTACATGAACATACTGTTAGCTGTTCTACAAATTATTTAAAACACATCATATCATCTACACCACAAATATCACGGGGCTACAGCACTGTCTAATATCCTAACCAGAATGGCAACTGCTGAACAACGTTGTTTTACCTCTCACAGTAGAGCCACAAGCACCTCATTACTGGTGACTAATGACTTGAAGTATTTCCATTTTTCTTGCTTGGAACCCTTGAACAGAGCAGGATAGCACTAACACTATGCTACAAACATATCTTTTGAAAAATTACACCCCATTACAACGTCTCAAGACCAGCAAGAAAAGAAAAATCAACCCAGTCTAGATTAGTAATTAAAAATTTGCATCTCAGTGAAATATTGAGGTCACACCGATAACTCATACAATAACCTATCATCAGCAGCACAGTGTTCCTTTATTATTAGGTGGCTGATCATTGTTTCAGCTCCCTAAGAAGCAACGAGGAATAATTTGATGACTCACTCATGTTTCTGAGGATTCCTTGAGCTGTAAATGCCTCAAGCATGAACAGCTTCACTAGGCTGCTAGTAAAGTAGCTTACGAAGCAAAACCATGATTTTTCCTCAAATAAGGATAGTTTGTTTATGCTTTCCTTCTGTTATTCTTGAATAGTTTTTTTTTTTCATAAATAATAAAGAACAGCTAATTTTTTAAGCATACACTGAGGATCAGCATCAATACAGCATTACACACTATATGAACCTAAAAATAAATTCTCCTGTTAGTAATGAAAGCAGTGACTAGAGCAGATGGCTAGTCTACAGTGTTATACAAAAAAATGGAAGATAACACTCCATTTACTCCTAAATGATAGCAGAACATGAAAATAATTTTTTTCATATCAGCACATTTTCCAACAGAGCCTCACTAAGAATGGAATTGCAAATGTATGTAATGCAATGCATTGAAAAATAATCAGAGCATTCATTTAACAGCAAACAGTGAATTCATTACCAGCTTGATAAGAGACTCAGTCCTGCGATGCACGCTAACATAACTGTATTTTTAAAGATATAATCTGCAACTGTGTTTTTGTATCAGCATGAGAGAGGATTTTTAAGCACAGATCTACAGGGAGGGGGAAAAACACTCATTAAAGCTCTTGCATGAATTAGTCTTTCCAGAAGGCAAATTCTTGTAATTGTCACAGGGAATTTAATAGGGCTGTGGAGTCTATGGAATGCTGTATGAAAGCTGCTAATAAAGATCGAGGAGAGAATTAATCCAGCAGCCAGCAATGCTGCCCTGATGAGCACTAGGATGCTCCAACCCTTGCAGCTTCCAAGAAGGAGCAGGAGCACCAAGGTCTCACCCCAGCACACCCCATGCTGGGGACTTTCCAAGTCCTAAAGGCTTGTTTGGCAAAGGCTGGGGGGAACTCCAGCATTTCAGAGAAAAGGCATCCAGTTGACATGCTGGCAAGAACTGCCTTTCAGGAGTGTCCACTGGGACCAAAAGGCATTCAAAGTAACTGATTACAAATGCTGGTGGTTTACTTCCTCTTATACATAGCTAATAGCTCACAAAAGATGTTAACTCTGTGCATTTGGAATAAAATCAGACCTAACTCACAGAGGGTCACCCTCCCCTTGCAGAACTGCTATCCAGTAGATGGCTGTTAAGGTAAGAAGTTCCTGCAACCACAGACCCACCTGTAGGCAACAGAAGGGTTCCTCATTTATGGTTCAAGGAAACAGTATCTGCAAGTTCCTTACAGTGTAATAGTGGGAGTGAGCTGATGGCCTGCACCACCTCAGGGGTGAGAACTGGGCTTGTCCAAGCCTGGGGAAGGAAAGGTTGAGAGATTATGCAATTGCTGTCTTCAATTATCTTAAACACACCTATAGAAAAGGTGCCAGATTCTTCCTGCAGGTACACTGCGAAAGGACAAGAGGCAACAACTGCAAGTCATAACAAGAGAAATTCCAACAAGATGTTGGGAGAGGGAGGAAATTACAGTAAGAATGGTTAAGCTCTGGAGTGAATCAATGAAATATTAACTCCTGCAGATACTGAGTCTGTAAAACACTGCAATAGGATCACGTTTGTGTGGTGAGCAGAAGAAAGGATTAACTTAATTAGCTGTGCAATGCTAACAGCTGTAACATGCATACAGTTTGTGATTTCTTAAAAAACAACAACAACAACAAAAACAGTGCTATTCCCCCTCTGAATCTCTATCAGGGAACAAAATACTTTTATTATTCTTTACTTCATGCTGTCCCCTTGATTCCTTTCCTATCACTTTGATACCAGCTTCATACAGTTACAAACAAACCAGGTATGTTAAATGGATCACAAACTCAAGATAGAAATGGCAAAATTAGACTCACTGTGTATAGCAATCACCAAGAAGAAAATATGTACATTCAGACTTCACTGTGCACCTTGTCTTAGTGTGCTGAGAACTGACTTTCAGACACCAAGGGCAGTACTGGAAAAAATGTTCAGAAGCATTGTTTTTGCCCATAGCATAAATGAACTTGCCTTCTTAAGGGTCTAAACCTCTGCGGTATCTTTCTTCCCTTGCATTTCACATATTGTCTTGTCCTCGGGGGATCAGAAGCATTAACTTTAAATATGAAGCAGACAGTGAAAGTCTGATATACTGACATTAATTACTGGCCATGCAGTGTCACCTAACTAACAGCTTGAATTTTAGAAGTTTCGGTGCCTGGTTAAAAATAAGCACTCAGAGAACAGTAACTAGGATACAGCACAATTTACATGTGTTTGAAATTTGAGTCTTGACAGTTAACTAACCTAAAGTCAAAGAAAAAAACCACCAAATCTGACCCAACTGTATGAATGTCAAGAAGATGGAATTTAATATATCATCTTATTAATCCTGTAAAACAGTCCTTTTATAAATAATTCTATGCCTAGTGCACAATTCCTGGAATACGGGTAGACCTTGTTTCTATTTCAATGTCTAGACACACATACTGATTAAGTTAGGCTTCCAATTAAATAATCTCTGACTTCCATTAACACATGCCCTGATCCTTCATCGTACCACTCTAACTAAGCAGTCACCTCTCTTACTTCTGAACTTCATCGGGCAGGGCTGGTGCAGCACTGAGATCTTAGAAGATGTCTTCTCAGATGGCAGCATGCAGGCACATGAGATTTTGGCCTAGAAGAGGCAGCATCAAAATGGCAAGCATCAAAATCAATGCTGAGAGTACTTGCCTGAAGGAAAAACCTTACATGTGAACTCTCTTATATCTCATCCCTTATGTGACTCACTTGTTGATGTCAGTAACAAACCTCACTGAACTCAGTGAAAATGCAACTGGTCTTTAATTATTACAGGTGCTGTAGTTCACATGCATTGTGGTAGCAACTCAAGGTCCTTTCCACAAGGATGAAACTCCAAATAATAAACTATCCTTAGGTTCTGTCTCAACAGGTTTATTCATGTTAACTTAGAGATAATACAGGCACAGTGAAAAGGAGTAATGTCTGTGGGTTAGAAATTTATCACACAGAATGGCCAGGGTTGAAGGGACCTCAAGGATCACGAATCTCCAACCTCCCCCTGCTACAGGCAGCGTCACCAACCTCCCCATTTAATACTAGACCAGGCTGCCCAGGGCCCCATCCAACCTGGCCTTGAACACCTCCGGGGATGGGGCATCACAACTCTCTGGGCAGCTGTTCCAGCACCTCACCACTCTCATAGTAAAGAACTTGAATTTAGTTAGCTTAAATTTAGTACTTAAATTTAGTTAGCCAGAAGACTGCCATGATGTCATGATGTGACACGAGGGCAAAACCTGCTGCCCTCTGAGTTTTATGGCACTAGAATGAGCACCACCTGTGCTGGTGTCAGAGACTTTGCAGTTATGATACCAAGTTTTCCGACCAGTCTGCCATCCTTTCAAGCAGCTTTTACGTGTATCCTCATTCCATGACTTGTCTACTTCACAGTTTGCAGTTTCCCACCAGAGATACTACTTAGTTAAGTAATAAAGCATTAAATTGTTATAGATAACCCCCAAGCATACTGCAAAATGCTTCTTACTCTCTGGCCTACCTTTTGTTTGAAGTCTTTGTGTTTTGCTAGGCTGGATGGCCTGCTACTTGAGACTTTAGCAGCAAGTTATCTCAGCTTAATGGTAAATGCAGTCAAACCAGAGTACAGGAGATACTGCCCTTCTTTTGGCTTTGCTTCTCGAACAGCTGCTGCTGGTTGCTGCTAGATAGTTCCTTCCCTCCTTTTGCCCTGTAAAACAGAACTAAAAATTACATCTATTTCCCACACACATTTATATATATCAAATGACAAAAGATGATGAATTGTTTCTGAAGCCTTGCACTGGGGGAAAAAAAAAAAACGTGAAAAGAAAATGGTTCATGTAAATCTAACAACTGGTCTTTTGTATTCAGTAGAAATCCATAGCTGCATGTCCAGCCTTCCCTAAATCATCTCTTTTCATCTCCCAAGCTGCAGCAGCCCATTCCTACTGCAGGTTCCAGTTTCCCAGCACTCAGGTTGTCTTTCAGTCTGTTTGCTCTCTGGTGCTGCTCATCTTTAAGAAATGTAAGGGTCCCTGAGTCAGCTCCAAGTGAACCGAACAGAGATCGATACTCCAATCCCCCCCACTGAAAGTTCTGTCTGCTATCTAGGTTCCATTTCCATAGTGACCTTTGCCAATACTCACAGCAATGTATCTATAGGTACACTAAGTGAATGTACACGAACGTTTGTTGGAGCAGATGGCTTCGCAGGCTGTTGCATTCCTTCCACCTTCTTATCAGCTTTGTCTTCTGTTCTCTCGAGCTACATTTTCAAGTCAGCCGCAATCCTACAGTAAGTTCTCGTTAAGTGCTGTTGTTTCAGCTCCACTGAGTTCCTGCAGGTTTGGTTATCTGCTAACTAGACTGACAAGTTAATTAAGATGTGCCAAAGCTTTGATTTTTTTTTTTTTTAATCTCCTTCTCCTAACAGACACCTGTCTACAAAATTACTGATATCCATCCCTTAATTGCTGCAGGATCAGCGCTCAAGTCAAACAAGAGATGTGTGTTTGTGCCTCCCTGGGGCTCTGCCACAGCTCCACCACCAGCAGCCCCTGCCTGGAGCTCACACGGGCTGAAACTTTGCGTGTGAGATGCGAGCACACCCATTTCCCCTACTAAGAAGGGCATCGCTGAGCCCAGGCTGTTTCCATGCTGCCACACGATTTCTGCACCAGCTTAGCTCAGAATTTCTCATAGCTTTCCCGCCCACCCAAAAGGTCCCTGACACAGGGACAATAGGAAGTACGGGTGAAGAAAGCACGGGACACAGCGCAAACAGCGCTTCGTACTTAGAGCACGGCAAGGCCCGTGCGAACACACAGAGCAGCAGAGGCTCAGTAAAGCTTTGCTCAGCGCACCCGCACGGAACCAGCGAGCACCTCGTTCCCCCGCTACAGCCCGCACGCCGGCGGCCGGCCGGGAGCTGAAGGCAGGGCTCCGCTGAGGGCAGGGCTAAGCCGCGGCCCGAGCCGCCCCGGGGCAACGCTTTAAGCAGAGCCGCAAAGGGCCCGAGCACGCGCTAAGAAACGTTCCTCCAGGAACCACAACCACGCGGCTCCTCATCCCACAGCGCGGCATCACGGAGCCCACCCGTCCGCCACGGCCACCGCCGCCGCCAAGAGCCGCGCGGACGGCCCGGCGGAGCCCCCGCGCCACCCTGAGCGACGGCGGCGGGAGCCAATGGGAGGAGGCGGTGGGCGGGCCATTTCCCCCGTCCCCGCCCCTCGGCGGCGGCGCAGCGGGCCGGCGCGGCGCGGCGCGTGGCGGCCACGGTCGGCGCGGGGGAGGGGGCCCCGGCGCATGGAGGCGATGCCGTGCCACAACCAGCGGCTCGGCGCGGCCGGCGGCCCGCGGCCCCAGGACGAACAGACGGCGCCGGCGGGCGGCTGCTCCCGGTTGATCCGCTTCGCCGAGCCCTCCGAGGGCAGCGGCAGCGGCAGCCCCAGCCCGGACAGCAGCAGCGCCAGCAACGGGGCGGCGGCGGCCCCCAGCCCCGCGGCGGAGGAGTGTGCGTCGCCGCTCGGAGCGCAGCTGAAACTGCTGCCCATGAACGATCAGATCCGGGAGCTGCAGACCATCATCAGGGACAAGTGAGCGGCCCAGTGGGGCTGGGACGGAGACGGGGACGGAAACGGGGGTGGGGTCGTACCCGCGCTCCCCCCCGGGCGGCCCCGTCCGGCGGAGCCGTTCGGAGGGCCGCGTGCTCCCGGCGGGGCTCCCGCGGCGCTGTGCAGCGCCTCCCGCGCGGCCATTGCGGTGACGCGCCGCGGGGCGGGGGCGGCCGTTCCCCGACGCCGTGCGGAGGCGCCGCGTTCCCGGCAGCTCCGGGCGGGGCCGGCGGCCGCGCGCCCCGCGTCGCATCCTTGCTCCCGGCGCTCTCCCACCCTTGTGGCGGCGGCCCTGCGCTCCCGCAGGATGGATGCTCGCCGCTCCGGCTGCTCGGGGAGCGCCGCCCTTAGCTGACGGCTGCCCCGCTCCTCCCCCGGCCGTGAGCCCTCCGTTCCAAACCAGAAGCGCAAAAATGAATGCAAAATGGTGCCCCTGTGCCGAATGTGCAAAGTGAGGTGCTCAGGACGTGATGATTCAGTGCGCCGTGCTCGGCTGCCCTGGCGGTGGGAGCGTACTTCCCTTGGTCACGTCTGTATCTGCTCGGCACATGGAAGGTGATACTATAGTGTATTAAATTTAGCGTGCAACGTAAGACAAACATACATAGCTGGCGTCTATTAAAAGCACAATTTGCCTGCTGTGATGTGAGCACCACCACTGGACCCAGAGGTGAGCAGCGTGGGTGGGTAGCGTTCAGGTTCAGAATGAGCCCTTGTGCCCTGCATCGTGCTGCCTGCTGATGTCAGCAAAGCTCACACCCTACGGCCGTGCTTCTGCCCGTCGTTTTTTCTGGCCACCAGAAATTAACACCTTTATGATATAGGGTTTGAGACCTGGTGACAGCTTTCCAGCTGCAGGTGCACAAAGGCTCTGTCGTTTTCATAATTATTTTGGGTTTCTTTTTTTGTGCACGCCTCTGCAATTCTCTGTTGTCTTTTGTCCCCTCAAAGCCGGGCACAGCTGGCTAAGGCGGCTCTGTGAACTGGCTGTGAGAGCATCCGAGTCTCTGTGCAAGGGCAGGGTAACTAAAACCTGGTATCTTGTATTCATTCATAGTGCTCACTCTGAACGTGCATCGCTTTGCAAACAAAGCTGCAGATGTGACACTGTCAGGTTTACCTTTCCACCCTTAAATGGAATTTGGGTAAATTTTCTGAAATGCCACAGTCCAGTCTGGAGAAAACTCATAATACACCACCTGCACTCCTTGCTACTTGCTGTCAGTTTTCTGGGTTTGTGCTCACCACAGTTGGGAATTATGAATCCCTTTCGAAATCCTAACAGAAGCATTTTGTATGATGGCAAGGCTTGTCTTGTTTGGTGGGGTTTGTTTGAGTACTAGTTCTGATTAAGTCAAAGTAGCAGAAAATTAGGCAGAGCCTGTCATTCCTGGAAAGAGCAAAAAGAGTAACAACAAGCAGCATATAATGAATAACATGTTGTGCACAAGGAGAAAGATGAGGCTGCCAGACTGCTTCAAACTGTCTTCTAGCATGGCTAGCTGTGTGTGCTGGTTGCACAGGGACTGGGCAGGTAAATGTCTTGGCTTCCACTCACGTGAACATAGATGTTGCAGAATCTTGGGGTTTGAGTGCACAACTCTCTTTACAGTGTATCAGGGTATCGTAGTTTGACAATGAGAGAGGGGCATAACTGCTGTGCATGTGATGTTAATTTGGAGGATTTTTGTAAGGCCAATAGTGTAAACATCAGCTCCTTGACCACAGTGTCTTGACGTGGGAAGCAAGGTGTTAAAACCTGGTCTTACTTCTCTCGAGCTTTCAACGTGGCATATTTGCATAGTGTGCGGCAGGAAGAGGTGAGCCCATTCTTCCTGTCTTCCGAGTGGGCCAGAAGCCAAGCAGGCACATTGGCAAGAAGTTTCACCCAAGCTGGAGGCCAGCAGAGAGGCGTTTTTGTGGTGGTATTCGTGCATCCCTGCTCATTCACTGGTCTAATCTGCGTTATCGTTGTCCCATGGTTTGAGTGATGTAAGAGCAAGCAAAGCGAAGATCTCCTACTTAAAGATGCAGAACATTTATCGTGCTGCTGAGATCTGAGCTTCTGAGGTGCTGGAGCTGAGCTGGAGTGGTGGTACATGGAATGGTGGAATATCAGCCTTATGTTCTCATGCTTTAATTGCTGCTTACACGGTGCAGCAGCATTGCCAGTAATAAGAGGCAAGGCCCTCGGTAGCTTCCAGCCCCTCAGCCTCCTCCACCCACCACAAAACCCATGAAGTAGGATCTCTGCGGGATGAAGTTGGAATCCGGCAGGAAACTTTTCTATAAACTGTCCCTGGAATATATTGTCCTTGAAGAACTGCCATAATTAAGCAATGTCCTTAAAATTATTCCCCGATTTAAAACAGAAATTGTTCCCTTTTTCAGGACAGCCAGTAGAGGAGACTTCGTGTTTTCTGCTGATCGTCTGGTAGGTGAAGCATTTCTTCTTCTTCTTGGTGTTGTGCTTTGTAACTCTTTGATAAAATGGATCGTTCAGGCAAGAATAATGGCGTGAGAGGAACTTCTCCAAACTGGAAACTGCGATTGCGCTGCGACTTTCTAAGGGACTTCTGTTCCTTGTTACAGACTCGTCTCAGAGGGTTCCAGAAACTGTTGATGCCAAGTACAACCGCTTTAGGACAGCGAGAAGTAGCAGTAAGAGAAGACTGTTTAAAAAGAGATGCGCAGAGGCTAGAGATAGCTAGGTGTTAGTGTAAAAAAGCACTTCTGATCTTGTGAACAGATCTGTACCGTTTCCTGCAGTCTAGATATTAGCAACTGACTGCATGCAGAAGTGCCTCCTGGCACCTGTGTGTGAGATGAGCCGCTCTGTGTGCACCCACACTGGGCATCTGCCTTTAACCATGGGGTAGTTAGTTACTGGCAGAGAGTTTGAAGTTCGTGTGTATTTTAGGAAGTCAGAACAAAGACTGTTGGGAATGCAGCATTTATCTCGTGTAAATTAGGTGCTTACAACACCCACTCCCACACCTATACTGGTATTCATGGGGGTGTTTCCTGTTTGCAGATGCACACTCATTAATGAGAAAAGCCTTTCTTTCCCCCTCTAACGAAGATCAGTTCAGGGAGCATTCAGCCACCAGCACTAAACCAGACAGGTTTAGCCCAATCTTAATCCATGGCTGATCTAGACTTGCTCAGGGCTTCCTATGCCCACAACTGAAGGCTGTGACTGCAGCACGTTTTATCACTGCAGCTTTTCTAGCTTTCCCCTCCACTTTTCCCTTCTTGAGCATGTGTCTGCCGTTCCCATTCTCCAGGAACAGTAAAGGTCCAAGCTAACAAAACTCATCCCTGTAACTGCTGGATCAAGTCACCGACTGGAACATCCTTCTTTGCCAATAGTGCTTCATAAGGAACAGGCAGAAAGTCACAGTCCCAGCTTTGTTCTGTGCCAGCAGTTCTCAGCAGACACTGTTTAAATAGACATAATGTCCTTCGTGCTGTTGAATAAGTTGGAACAGCACAGGAAACATCCACAGCTTGTGAAAGTCTGAGCTCAAGTGTGGGTCATTCTTCCTGTTTTTTTTTTGGTTTTTTTTTTTTGTTTTTTTTTTTTGTGGCTTTAACTTCTTCATTTGCTTAAATGTGTGAATAAGATTAAGAAAGCCAACAAAGGCCAACATCAGCAGTTGCCACACTTTTAAAGGGTACAGATCTCCAGTCCACGTGCCAGGCCCCTTCCCATTCAGTACTGCTGTCACAGGAGGAGTTTCTGGTTAACATTCTCATTTTACCTTACATTGGGTTCCCACCACATAAGAACAGCCCTTCCTGTCAACTTTAACGTTGGTGCAGAAGGAAAATGAGAAAGAAATTAAGCTTGCTACTAGGTGGCAGTTGCTAGTGGGAAGTGTTTTGTAAGGTGACATTAGGAAGAGGGCTTAAGGAGAGATTTTAAAGCTGATGGGTTGATAGTGGTAGATTTTTTTATTTTGCCAGTTTCTTTCTTACACAAGGGAATGGCATGTAAGAAATATTCAAAGATACTTGGGGTAAAGGTT
Organism: Meleagris gallopavo; assembly: GCF_905368555.1. Taxonomy (NCBI): domain Eukaryota; kingdom Metazoa; phylum Chordata; class Aves; order Galliformes; family Phasianidae; genus Meleagris; species Meleagris gallopavo. The sequence continues at coordinate 12,435,678 of NC_139412.1, forward strand.
AGCAAAAGGCTTCTGAAACTGACTGCCAGTGTTGAGGTCCTGCAGCTGCAAGGGAGAGGTTAAAGTCTTGAGGAAGGCAACCTATCTTGTGTCTGCGAGGGAGAAGCAGGTGAGGGAAGGAAGCCTCTAGCCCAGGAAATGATCAGTCATTGTAACCTGTGGTAAGAGATAGCTGAGTAGAGTGCCCTGAAGGTGCTACATGACTGTGCTGAGCCCTCAGATCAGTGCTGCCCCGCAGCCACACATTGTACAAGTGTTTTGTTGATGACACCCGTGCAGGGTTTCTGCAGAGCTAGTGAGATGCTCACTAAGCCCGAAGCATTTTTACTGAGACACCTAAGAATTTTTTTATGAGGTCTTGGTAGGAGGTACCCAATGAACTGGGTCCAGTCAGATGAGTGAGTGCTGCATGCAGCTGAGTGAGAGCTATAGCAGTGTGGTGTGGGCTAAAAGAGCCAGTAACAAGACAAGGAGACGTCTCCCAGAGAGACAGAGGATGTCCTATGTCCAGTTTTTGGCAATGACCGGGCAAAACTGACTTGCAGCCTGGATTCAGGGAGGTGTTTGTCACCTGTCCTGTCCTGCAGCCCCCAGCTCACAGCACTGCAGTGCTTTTCTGCAGAGAGCAGAATGCAGATTGTTTGGTTTTGGAGCCTGAGAGAGGAGTTGGTTCCTTCCAGCAGCAATGTGTGGTGCTGAACGGGTCACCTCACCTTCCTGCCCACCCATAGCAAGAGTGGGGATGCACACTTTGAAAGTGGTTTGGAATCCTGAGGTGAGAAGAGCTGTATAAACATGAAATGATACCAACAGTCCTGCTGGTCTGCCTTCAGCTTCTGAGAAAAACTGCAGCATGAGGGGTAGAGGATCCTCTTAGAAATCACTGTTATCTAAGAAATTAGTGCAGTTATCACCTACAGTGCAGTTAGACTACTGTCTAACCACCAATTAGAAGAGGACTATATTGGCTCCTCCAGTATTTAGTTCATTTGGAACCCAGTCCAACTGAAGCTTTTAAAATAATTTTTTTTTAGTTGATTTAAATTCTAATTTATTGGAATTTCACTGCTTTGCTTTTCTCAAAACTGCAGGCAGGCATAAGAACTATAAGGCCTAATGCTCTGGGTTACAGGTATCTTTTGGGGTGCCTCTTCCAAGGTTTGTCTGCTCAGAGCTTCACCATCCCTACCTGCACTGGGCCTGGTTGCCTTATGTAGCGACTGCATCTCTTCTAAATGACAGTATGGCCAACCTGCTTTCTCTGGTTGCCTAAATCCAAATTCCTCTGCTCATGTACCCTGAAGGACTGGTCAAACCTGATTTCTTCAGTGGTATTTAAGTGTGGTAAGGAGACTTTATTCATGTGCTTAATTGGCCAAGAAAGGGCAGGTTCACAAACACTTTAACATCCTCAAAGTGTTTGTGTGGTAGTTAGCTGAAACTCCTCGTCTGTTATAAGCTCTGGCTTTTATTAGCAGTTTTATAGTTTTGTGTATCAGCATTAAATGCATAAACTGAATTTTGTAAGCCTTGGCACTTTAATGGCAATTGAACAGTTGTTTTAGTTCCCCTACTCCCTCCAAAATAGACTTTTTTTTTCCTTGTTATTGCTAACTTTTACTCATGGTTTTAATATCTGGTCGAACTCTTCCACGCTGGGACCAAAGCTTCACTTCTCCCTGCTCTTGTGGGGCCGTAGCAATACTTGCTCAGCTTCTGCTTCTGAGCAATGGCAGCAGAGCTGCTGGACATTTAATCACAGGGTGAAGGGGTGGAAATTATCGTAGCTCAGTGTGAGGGCAGCAGAAAGTGTAGCACAAACATAAATGTTTTATCAGCACCGACAAGTTAACAAAAGAGTCCTCCCAGCCTCTTCATAAAACATTGATACATGTAGTAAAAACAAGGAGATTTGTAATCTGACTATAGACCTACACTAGTTCATCTGCCAAAACTGTGCAGTAATGCGGACTGATGCCAGCCCTGTCAACAAGAAAGCAGTATGGGAAAAAAGTTTCATCAAACGTGACTCAGGAAACGTACCAGAAACCTGAAATTAAATCAAGGATGTCTTGGTTTATGCAAGATGTCTGTCATTCCATTTCTGAATTACAGTGTCCAGAACTGACTGAAGCAACAAGTCTGCTTTCAGACAGGAGTATGATGGGAAGCTGCCTTCCCTTCATGGAAAGAAGTGGACCGACACTGCAGAAGGGCCCGTTTCCTATGTGCAGTTTGCATCAGTGGAAGCAGTGGTTGAGTTACCTGGCTAAACTTGTGAACTGCTCTTCTGCTCCTTGTAGATGTGACTTGCACTCTCCAGCTGAGCCCCTTCACTGGCTCTACCTACCACCTCTGAAAGCAGCTGTCACAAACTCACCCCTGAAAAAAGAAAGCTGCCATACTAAAATTGCTGAAAACACCTTCAAAGCTGGATTTTAGTTTAAAGGACCTTTTCTAATTCCTCGTGTTGTATGTGTGTGTGCTGAGATCACATAGGATGGAAGAACAGAGGAATCCTTCTGGTCTGGGCTGTTTCAGGAGCACTGTCTGAAGCGAGCAGTGCACTCATTCAGTCCCAGGAGCAGTCACCTCATTTCTGCCATTACACAGTGACTTTTGCTTTAATAGATTTCTCTGGCACGGCAGCAGTTCTCTTTGAGCAGTTTTGGCCTATGAATCTTTGGCTCACTAGCAGAGAGAATTTTCTACATCTGTAATGCCCAGAGCATCTTTCATGGGCAGTCATTCTGGGCCCAGATGAGCACGTTTCAGTGCCTCTGCCTGAGTACAGCTGCAAGTTCTCTGACCTCTGGAGGGATGTATGACTTACTTACAAACTCTGTTTGCACCTGGGCCATCCATACGGCGTGGAAGCACAGCTGCTTGGCAGTGCACTCGTAACAACAGGAGCCAGAAAGAAAGGGTGGTAAAGAGACTTGTTTTGGGGCACTTGGTGGTGTATTTACGTTGCTACAGTTCCCTTGGCTGTTCTGGGCAGCACCACTGCAGTTTCTGCACAAAAATGTGGATGTAGTTTGGAGCATAGCTGATGGAGAACTCAAGGGGGAATTTTCCTTTTTTTTGCAGTAGTATTTTCTATCAGCAAAGTGGAATTTCACATTGGTGGTTCTGGTGGAAGATTTGTCTCTCATGCCTTTATCTGCATGGTAGAAAACAAGTCAGTTTTATCACGTCATTACTGATGGATGCTCCTCCTGCCAATTTTGTTTTTCAGTGCTTTCATTTGATTTGTACGTACACACACCTTGCTCCAAAAACGCCCTTTAAATCAGTCCTTATCTATTATAAAAGAGGATCCTTTTGGTTGTGAGGTCTTCACCTAGTTCTTGCAAAAACAGCTAGCATTTCTTATCTCTATAGATAACAGATCCCTTTAAGTTTTTTTCTGGTTCCACAGATCAGACTCGTGGTTGAAGAGGGACTGAATCAATTGCCATACACAGAATGCACAGTGACCACTCCAACAGGTATGTGGGAAATTACTCCTCCACCCGGCAGGATTGGAAGTGGAAGCTTAATCAATGTAACAAAGCATAGAACTATTACAAAAGGCTCGAACAATTTAACATTCAGTTAGAGTACAGAGTTAAGGCCCCTTCAAGGTATTAAAAAAGCTAGAAAATGTGTAACAACACAGCTGAACAGAACACAGTTGTATAATTATCTTACTAAGGCTTTAAATTGGTCTTGCAAAACTGCACTGAAAATTTCCCATTGTATATGCACTATCACTTTACTTGCCCACATTGTAATGTTGAATTAAAAACTGCTGACATTTCACAAAGTGCTCTACACGAGTGATTTTACCTTGCCAGCCTAAATCTGCCCCTGTTGCAACAGGGGGCCAGCTGGAAGTGATGGTAAGCAGGAAATAAAAAGTGGCTATGTTCACGTAAGAGGAAACTCAGTGCAGTACTTTTGGTGTGCTCCTATTGACTGTAAAGATGCAGAAGGTTGCAGGCAGTATTCAGGTAGCAAAGCTGCTGCTTTACTACCTATCAACCATTCCAGTACCTGCTCTGAGCCTGTGGTACTGCTGTGAGAGCTGCACCAGGTGAGTCCTCCTCTCCCTGAGGATTTCGCTGGTATTTATTCAGGCTGAGAGCAGCTCTGTGTATATTAGTGCGCTCTTCCACTCTACCCTTCACAATAAATCATCTGCATTCTTTACCCTTCTTCTAGTTGCAGAAAAGATGGGCTGAAAGCACTCCGTTTGAAGCTGGCTAAAGTGTAAGAAAGCACTCAGGAAGGCAAAGTCACTTACCTTTGCTCATTTTAAAGTAGATCAGCAGCTACTTCTCAAGCATTGGCTTCACATCTGTTCCAGGTCAGCTGGTGACAGGTAGTTCAATGCCCGTTAGCTTCTCTGCACTACACAGTCTGACTGGCAGTACCCCTGCAATAACAGCATTCTGAAGCTCAGTGGTTCTTCAGGGGGCTGCTTGCCTGGCTGTGGGCAGCGAGTGTCTTGGACCTTGCTGTCTGGCCACAAGTCATGCTGGTGAAGAGGTTGCGTTCTGCCATCATTCCTGGCCACACCATCGAGTCTTACCCTCTGACACTATGTCAGCTCTCTGTCAGTGTGGCAGCACTTCTGCTCAATACCTGTACCTGGTGAGGAAGCTGAAAGGGCCTCAGATGTGCTAACGCCAGGAGGAACAGTGCCTTGGAAATCCAAACGCTTACGTATGAATTCTTGCTCACCTATACTGAACTCTTTTCCTCCAAGCATTTGTAAGTTGCTGTCAGCATAGCAATTTCTATTCTTTAAGGCTCAAAAACAGAATGTCCCTCAAGGCCATTAATGAAATACCCTATTACATCTCTTTTAAGGGAGCCCTTGGACTTTTCAGTCAGGCAGGGAAACATGCGGAGTCCATAAGTAACTTTGCCACACGTTCTTCACAGCAATACCACTTCTGAAGCAATTTACAAGTAAAGAAAGCACAAGTTCTTTAGTAGTTTTTGGTCCTGTTCCCATTGTTCGAGGACTGCAGGATGTGGTGTGCAGATTGGCTCATGCCAGTTGTTGAGATACATGGAGCTCAGCACTGTCCCCTTGGTATGTGGGGGCATCTCCTTTCCATTCACACCAGGGTCACTTAAAATAGTGTGCCCTGAAAGGGCACCAGGAAGGGACAGAAGGGAGCAATCATTGCCACTGACATTTGGTTTCTTTCCTCTCCTAGGATACAAATATGAAGGAGTGAAATTTGAAAAGGGAAACTGTGGAGTCAGCATAATGAGAAGTGGTAGGCAGATTTTGGTTGTTGAATGAGTACGAGTTATACATCTTTAAAACCTGTAACCAACTTCTTTTTGAAAAAGTGCAACCACACTTCTCTGCAGCAGTTTCAGCTAAACCTGCTAGTTACCATTCTTTCTTGGGTGTTCTTGATCACAGAATGTCAAGTAATGTTTCCTTAACATTTTATCAAATAACTGCCGCAGATTTCATCTTACCTCTTTTCTAACAACTCTCCTTCCTCGTTTGTTTCTGATTTTTTCCTCCTCAAAAATAGCTCTCCAGATGAGTTGTGCTTAGGGACGGTATTATTTTGTTTGAAACTTTGGGAATCCCCACAGGTTCCCGTGCTGCTCTTCTGCACTGCAGTGTCTCTGGGCAAAGCTCAAAGATGTTTTCTAAACCACATGTGAATTATGACATAGTTTGTTTTCATGTTTCCGCCCTGAAAACCTGCACTAGTACATGAGAACACTAACACCTGGGAACTAAGTAACACTGAACAGACTTGGTTTTTTTCTGTCTAAACAGAGGAAAATAAAATAGCTTACAGTCTTTTAAAAACTAGGAACCAAGAAAAACTCCTTTTGAGAATCTTCATCGATACAGTACTGGGGCTGTGTTGTTTAATTGTAACATCTTGTAGCTGTGCCCTTCCTTAGCACGTAACAATTTTTCCCTGCTGTTTTGAGGCGAAGCCATGGAACAAGGTTTACGGGACTGCTGCAGGTCAATTCGCATAGGAAAGATCCTGATACAGAGCGATGAGGAAACTCAGAGAGCAAAAGTGTACTATGCTAAGTTTCCACCAGACATTTACAGGAGAAAAGTTCTTCTTATGTACCCAATACTAAGTAAGTATCCGTATTATTTATGGCTGGGCTTGCCTGAGCAGTGATTGTTCTGTATTAAAAGGAAAGTTTCTGAATTTCGGGGGCTTTTATTATAGTTTGGCTTGATTTAGGTGACAGAGCAGGGATTTGGTCAGCCCGCGTTAACGTGACTGCAGATATCGGTTGGGTACGGCTGAGTGGGAGGAAGGCTGATGCATTACAGTCTGATGGCAACATTTAGAAAACTCACTTTATGTGAGAAAAGATTCCTTACAGTATTTTTGTTACACTATTCAAAGAGTTTTTTGATGAATACTCTAATTCTAAATTATTTTAAAATTAAATGCAATTAAAAATGTATCAGGACATCATCAGGATGAAGTAACTTTTCCAGTTTAAGATATAATTCTGTTCGTGCACACGGAGCTCTTAATTGCTATTTTAGATGAGCGTTCTTGCCTCAGGGCTCTAATAAAATCCACTGACTTCAGCATTTAGACCTGGTACAGTCAGTTATTTTAATGTAGAGATGAAGTTTCTTTGTCAGGAGACCAAAGTCTTCTATAATTAGTGCTAGCTGAGGTGATAGTCGCCCAGTGGGAAAGGACAGTATCTCCACTCAGCCACACACCAGCACTAATGCAGACAACTAACCTCAGCTGGCTTAGGGTGAGTGCTTCAAACAGGAGAAAATCTTGTTTTTCCTCTTTTAGGTACTGGTAATACTGTAATTGAGGCTGTAAAAGTTCTTATAGAACATGGCGTACAACCAAGTGTCATTATCCTGCTAAGCCTATTCTCCACACCTCACGGTAAGTTGAGGGGCTGTGAGGGGCAGAAGAGGGAGAACAGGTACATGTAAGTGGGGATTCCTAAAGCCTGTGCATTCCTACAAGCACAGACTGCAGCGCTGCCACCAGGTAATGCAAACCTTCCTGCTGCTCCAAAGCACAGGAGCCACGGATTGCATTGGGCCGGTCTGCCGGCTGTTTGTGTGAAGTAGGAACATGGATCTTGGGGGTTCTCTTAAAAATTGGCCATGGCAGAAATCGCTATCAAAAATCAACTGTGCTGTAATGGTGATTAGATTGGAAGTTACACGTGTGGTAAAGAAGATTAAAATCAAATAAGAAAACCCGGGACAATCCACATTGCATTTTGCAATTGTAGGCAGTCAGCTAAGGCAGAAATGAGATGGAAGAACAGAGGCAGAGCCATCCACATAATTCTGCTTATGATTTAACAGGTGGGGCTGAAATACAGCTGTCGTGCCACATTCATTATTGCCTTTCTCTCTCTCAAAAGGTGCCAAATCTATTATCCAGGAATTCCCAGAAATCACAATTTTAACTACAGAAGTTCATCCAGTTGCACCAACACACTTTGGACAGAAGTATTTTGGAACGGACTGACACACTTGGAACAAACTGATAATGACTGTATAATATTACATAAGAGGTTTTTTTGTTTTTGTTTTGTTTTTGTTTTTTCTATTCTACATTTTATTATTATTTCTAGCAGAGTTGGTTGAGGGCACGTTTAAAAATCTCTTTGGCCAAAGGGGGAAATACTTGACCTAGATTACTTCTTGTTGGTTACTGCTCCAACACAGAACCAAGTGCAGTAACAAACACCAAATCATGGCAAAGTCAAGCATCTTCATGTTGTACCTGTATTAACTGCTACACTCTCTGCTTTAATTTATTTATTCTTCTATAGCCTGTTTTGTGGCTGCTTGCAAGAGCAAAATAAAACAACTATGTGATCAAGGTGTACGCTTCGTTTCTAGTGCTGATGTTTCCATCACTCCAGGTTGGCCAGTACAGCCACTCTAATTACTCAAGAACGATGGGTGCACTTGGAAATCACCGTAATCGTTAGCAGCCACGTTGCACTCCTGGCAGTTTTCATTTGGATGGTGGCCAAAACCAAAAGATAAACACCTCTGAATTTTGATCTCTGTATATTACTTTCAAAAGTAGAACACCTGCAGCTGTCTTGAACACTGGTACTGAAATAGTAATCTTCCTGTTGCAGTGCGTGTGCCCTGTCTGCAAATGAGGTGGGAATTAAGAATGGTAGAAGCACTATTTACAGAAATTCTACTTCTACAGTGCTGAAGTTTTTCATAAAACATTTGTGGTTCAGTCTCTCTCACTCACCCTTCTACAGAAATGTAAACTGGCAAAAAGTTGGGTTCAGTGAGCAGCAGGGCTTAAAGTCAAAAGACAGATGCAGCCCCCTTTGATTTGCACTCTTTCAAAACATTCAGTGCAGGCTGTATGAATCAGACATTCATCTATTTGCCAACTTTGTCTTTCTGATCTGTGGCAGTAAGTACAAAATATGCAACAAATCAACTAGCCAGCATCTTATTTTAATCTAACTTTGAACAACGGACAGATCAGAACAATACAGTCTGTTACTCCTGTTACAAATGTCCATGTTCTAGGAAATGCAGGATCATACTGTGCCCTCACAAGCCCATCACAAGCAGGTGCTTCTTATTTCTTGTCAAATGGCTGAAGGTAAGCATCCCACTGAGAGGCCTGGCTGCTCCAAACAGCGCTGCTAAGACAAGGGGGCAGGATTCTCTGAATCCTTTTTTTGGTACAAATGAACCTTCTCTACTCAATAATAATTCCAGTTAATTAAAGTTGTGTAAGGCTTCCAAAGATAGCCCGAGGGAAAACATTGGAAGACCTAGGAAATAAGAATTCACAAGTATAATAAATTAACCAAAAATGGTTTTAATGCAGTCCTTGCCTGCAATACAGTATAAACCATGCAGGCTTTCTAGTATAAACCATAATAGAAAATGACAAAGCAGAATGTACAGTACATTCACCTGTAGAAACCATACAAACACGTGGGAAAATGCTAGTGAAACATACACAAAACAATCATATTAAAGACATTTGTTGGACAGTAAAAACAAGTATCCAAAGCTTTTGTAAAAACCCCTTTCATATCAAAAGTATCAATGCTGGCAACAGCATTAAACTCCTGAACTCTACACTAAACATCCACATGCTGCCAGCAGACTGTTTGCAATGTTCCCTGGAAAACATTTGCTTTCTACAAAATTAAGGGATCAAACCACAAAGCTCTGAGTGTCATTCCATTGTTGAACAGAATAGTGTTAGCTATGCAGATCTTGCAGGCTCAGGATTTTTATAAATACCAACACCAGGCCATACTGGTTACCTCTCAAGCAACCGAAAGCAATAAATCAATAAAATGAAGTTTATTACACTGTTCCAAATAATTCAGTAGTTATTGGCACAGAGCCCGAGAAGCCAGTCGTCCTTGATGTGAAAACTCTCTACACTACAGTGGTTTACAGAGAAAGCTCTGGCCCAGCTGAAGAGGTAGTATCTTGGCTCTCAAATGGAGCTGACTAGTCCCAAAGCAGCTGCAGGTTCGTGTCCTGCTTCACGCAAGGTTTCCGACCAAATCAAAACCATCCACCGACACTAACGAGCCAAACTGCTTTATTTTAAAGCAACATAAAAACAGCTTCTAATGCTGAATTCTAACATACAGATTTGAAATCTAATCCTGAGAGTTAATTAAGTTTTATCTTTGAGTTACCCATTTGCAAATCAGACAAATGATTGTCAGCTGAAGAGCAGCTGAACAGAGAGAGTAATTTACAGCAACTTCTCTGTTTTCTATGTTAGTAGCCAGAGGGAAGCTGGGACAGGGAGCACTGGAGGCTCCCACCTCCAACACTGCAATCCCAAATCTCAGGTTGAGACAATCAGTGCACAACAGAAGTTACAAGTGAGCCTAACAGTGAAAGAAGAATGCCTGCACACGGACTTCATTTAAATCAGCACAAGAGTCCCACCTACCTCTTCACATCATCTCCGAGTCAGAAATACCTCCTCTGCTCCTCACTGGAGGCCACATCGGCACCAACCCAGGAGCTTCATTACATCAGCAGGATGCCCGATGCTGATACGAGAATCTGATGCTCGTACACATCCTGGGTCCTGCAGGACCAGGCGGGGAAAAGAGAATAGGCCAACATTTTCAAAAATCCATGGAATCTCATTTCTTTTGGAGAGGAGAGTGGTGATCTGAGGAGGTGCAGCACACAACTCCAGTTCAGAAAGGAGACAGAGAGGACAAATATGTTTTTTCCTCCCTGGGCTTCCTGTAGCCCCAACAAGAAATTTAAGCCTAGTAAGTCCTGAGATTACAGAAATGCCAGCAGGTGTAACACCTCTGACTTACATCAGCTGTTTGATACTAGCATTTGATGCAACCAATTGTGGTTTGTTTTTAATTTTTTTTTTTTTTTAAGCACAGTTGAAATAAGAACCAAGGATGATCCCTTTATCCTTTTTTTTTTTCTTAACAGAAACCTACTTTTTTTTTTTTTAATAAAACAGTGCTTGTTATTCACTAAAGCTTTAGCAAATACTGCTGTAAATCTTAAAACCTTATGCAGAAAAAATACATATTTCAAGCAGCATGAAGGCATAACCAGCTTATGTGCTCATACTTGAAAAGTAAACTTACATTTTACTTCACATGGTTTACAATTCAAACTGAAGCTAGAAAACAAAGATTTTTAGGAAACAGCAAAGCAGTGCAGAAAGTTGCTCTGAGCAAAGCAAGCTGAACAAAAGGAATCACAAATCAGTCCCTGACAAACATGAAGATTATTACAAATAAAATACATGGCCCAGCTGTTTAAAGTGACACCTACTCCCCTTGTTAGTATCCAAACAAAACCGCATGAACAGCTGAGATATTGCAACTCCATATTCAGGAGGAAGAGCAAAAGAGAAAAGAGGAAAAGTAGAGCAAGAACAAAACTAAGGGCAGGCACGATTCTCAATGTTAATTACCAGAAAAGGAAATAAGCATTAAGCAGGAAGGGTACATCATAATGCCACAGCCTGGACATGCACATCACAGCCCAACTGTTTGACAGGCCGTTATTTTAATGAAAAAGCCACTCTACCATGGAGATGCTTTAATTGATGGCTTGGAACAAGTGCTCTGTAACAAAACAGAAGCTGACAGAATTGGAAAAATATCAATAAAATCAAGCTATTTTCAAGTAGTATGGATCAATTTTGAAACTTTGTACCAAAAGAGTCACGGAAATGAAAATGTGACTCTGAGTTAATTAATTCTGGCTTATTAAACAACATCAACAGTACCTCCTTAGCCTGCTAATTCAACACTCTCATGATTGAGCCAGCTATGCAAACAGCAAATCTGTGCTGCTGGCTTATCGACTGCATCGGAGGCAGCTGGTCCCTGAAAGCATTGCAACGCATCTTCCTTTATATCTAACTACAGGGAAGAAAAGGTTAGTTTCTACTTTTCCCTGACATTTTACATTCATATTATGTTACAGAGTTTACACATTAAGTTTTGTAACTAACTTGTAACTAACTAACTACTAAGTTGTGCTTTCTGTCCAGCATACAGAATATAAAAACTACAGCTCTTACAGATTTTGCTGAATCACATTTCTGGCTCGTTGCAGGAAGTAAACATTCATTGCTGTAGTGCTATTAAAAAGCTTCCCGGGCCCCATCAGCTACAGTGCACTACATGCACTAGTACAGCCTACTAAACATACAGTACTACTCCTTATTAAGAGGAATACAATCATCTTCTACTCTAAAAACACTGTTCCGATTCAGCAAGAGAAAAAAGGTGCAGTGATGCTTACTACAGTCCTAATTCCTTGGACAGCACTCACCAACCAAAGATAGGACTTTGCACAATACAATGCGCAGAGGCATCAATATGATGCCTTCTCTAAGAGTATAGCCTACCTGAATGTAAATGGGAGAAACGGGAGAGGTGAGGAGGTGGTTGTTAGTAGTGAATTATTTTGGAGTGTTAGCCTAAGAGAACAGGGATAAGACAGGGCAGCAGGTACGACAGTACAATCCAGCAAGAGAATTCTTTCTTTCACACGATGGCATCCACTTGGAAATGCTCTCACACCACCATTATAGGAAGCATTTGTAAAATGCTTAAATAGAGACCACGAAAGGCCAGAGGCAAGGTATGCCATCCACAGGCTGAATTCTCACACTATTGTGCTCTGATTGAAGCCTACAAAGCTCACTGTGGTGTTCAACACCTTCAGAGACACTCCATGTGCATGATACTGAGACATGGGATCTCACTCCAGCCACTCACATTGCTAGCTGATGACGGCTGGTGGAATTACAACTTCTGGTGGCTGTATTCCAGCTCCCACATTCCCACCAAGCAATGCAGACAGTACCGGCAGGCAGCGCAGCAGGCAGCCCAAAGCCTGACGTGCACCAAGCACTGCTGTGCCTGCAGCCTGCTGGCAACACAGAGTGCACTCCCATTTCCCTTGGCTACATGAAGCTAGGCCAGCGAAATTGTTCTCCACAGACAGATGCTTCTACAATTCCTGGCAGTCTGATATCCACTGAGGACAGAAGTTACTTCGGACCTCTTCCACAGTGTATCACACAGACCGAGCCCGCATACCAGTGAAAGTGGAAATGCATTTTACCCATCAAAGAGGTATGTGCATGTTAAAAAAACTAACGTGCACTCAGCTGAATGCTTCAGCTGTTCTATTACCTGCAGCAGTGCCTGCAGACAGCCTGAAGCATTTCTTTCCCAGCAGACCTGGCAGAACCTGCATATACTACATTCTTTGTATGCAACTTTAGTACAGAATCTAAGAAAACAAAGCTAAATAATAAACTAAATAGGAACCCAGCTTTAAAGTCATAGGTAGCAGGAGATGCAGTCAAAATCACTGCTTTTATGCTGCCCAGATCTCTAACTAACAGGTTTCTTAAAGGCCAAAAATGTCAAGTGAAAAAAACAGTGTTCTCCTTATTAGGTCATCTGCAGTGACGTTTGAAGCATCAGCTGCAATAATGCATGGAGCAAACAGATCTCAGCAGCTGTACCTGGAAAAACAGCTTTTCCCCCAGGGATCCAGCTGTTCACTTACAGCTTTGGTGAACACCTCCCAGACTTCTCACTGCAGCTTTCTGCATCAGCTTTGACCTTGGGAGGCAGAGGAGCCTGCCCAACTGTTCTGCTATCAGTGGGGACAGAGCTGACTTTTCCTTCGTAGTGTCTGCCACGATGCAGTGTTTGGCTTTAGGAGAAAAGCAATGCTGATAGAACACTGATGTTTAGTTGCTGCTGAGCACTGTTGCATAGAGCTAAGGACCTTCCAGTTTCTCTACTTCTCGAACTGTCCTGACAGCGAGGGGACAGAACCGTGACAGCTGATCTCAAGTAGCCAAATGGATATTCCATATCATATAGCATCATGTGGAAAAAAACCTTGAAAAATTGGGAATCGGCTGAGTGGGCAGCTGCTGCTCAGAGGCTGATGATATATAATTATCATTACTATCATGCTTTTTTCCTCTTTCTTTTCTTAGTATATATAATTTGTATCTCAACCCATGAGTTCTCCTTTGTTTTTTTGTTGTTTTTTGTTCGGTTGGTTTTTCTTGCAATTCTGTCCCCATCCCACTGGGAGGGTGTGAGCGAGTGGCTCTGTGGTGCTGAGCTGCTGCCAGGTTAAAGCACAGCACTGACTGCCCTGGAATTCAGCACACACAATGCAATTAGCAGAGAGTAAGTATATCTCTTTCAATTAAGCAGAAGAGAACAAAATGGAGTTTGTTCAGTCACTCAGACACACCAGGGTTTTTTCTCCTTCAGTTTCACATTCCATCCTGAAACATTCAAAAACCTGACTGGTGCAGATACTGGAGTGGCTCTGAGTCACCACACTGTTTATCACTTTTACCTGCATGAGTGTTTGTGCATCTGAGCTGCTTTTAAGAAAAAGGAGAATTTGCCATAACTAACTATGAGCAATTCTATTTAATAAGAATAAGATAGAGACAGATGCCAAAGCATCATTTAAGTAGTTAGAAACTTTTAAAGCTGCTTCTAAATCTGAACTGGATAGCTGCATTATCATAAATTTATCTGTTCTAATAATAACCACGAGACAAAAGTGGATTTTACTTACTAATTAATGAACAGTGTGCATCTAGACAATAAGTGGGGATGCAGCCTGCAGTTCTTTTAGGTAGCTCTTCTGATGCTTTGCTTGGCAGAGAAACAGCATTAAAATAATGACATGGCTGTGAACAGAACCAAACCCCAAAAGGACACAAGATCTTGCTCAGAAAACCCTTGTAAATCCACACAGCTTCACACAGCTTTGATATTCCTATCTGAAAAACACACTTCAGCTGGCAGAATGGAACAGTCAGCAATTTACCCTCCTGCTTTTATATACAAGGAACTTAGAGTTTTAAAGGCACAAATACACAAGTAATGGTGCTAATTCCCTACGCACTTCCTACAGCAAATAACTGGCATCTCCTTCTCATGATCCACCTCCAGAATACATTTTACCAGAAACGATGTGATCAATTCTAGTGCTGCCTTTTACAGCTTAAAACTGAGCACGAGATTCATTCACGAGAAATGCAGGTTGAGATTTAACAAGAAAAATAGTTTCAGTGGTCAAGAGCCACCTGGTGACAGAGCCACCCAACCAAAGCAGCCAAAGTAGGAACACTCCAAGAGCGTTCCATAGAACTCTGAAGAGAAAGGAGAATAAGTTAGACAGGGAGAACTCACTCTAATTTCTGAGAACTAAGCCTCAGCAGTAGCACGTTTTGCTGAGTCTACTGCCTGTGCTACTCCTAAGTACAGTCTGATGCATAAACCACCATGTCCAAAGGGCACGGTTTATATCCTGCAGTTAAACGTCTACTCATCAACAAAACATCTCCACACGTCTCTTCTGTGTCACTGACATACTTCCACTGGTAGCACGACAGAGGAAACAGAGAAGAGTCTTAATCTGCAGCCAAGGCCTTTGTCACCAACAGATACTTAAATCAGATGATTTCTCATGACAACTGCTTCTGTAGTTAAAGCAGACATAGAGGGGCTGATGAACAAACAGAAAACGAGGATAGAAAATGCTAACAAACGATCTTAAAAGTAGTATACCAATTCAGCAAACATGCACCTCGTTCAAACACGAGAGATGGAGTTGCCAGCTCTGAATCATGCAGATAAAATAGTGACTTGGATCTAGAAAAATACATATAATCCTGCCAGCAAATTCTCAGTTCCATTCCACACAGTAAGAATAACAATACATTCCTCTAATTGCAAATGGAGCAAAATAAAGAATCTAATCACCTCTTGGTGCTGAAAAACCTTTTAAATATCAGTCAATACATCTACTGAGGAAGAAGTATGAGATAATTCAGTACATCAAAAGTCCCTTCAGTGATATGGGGCTGAAATCACCTTTGTGGAATGGACACTCCAAGCGTGACTGTGGGAGCTAAACATTCAGCACACATTTCCAACTCGTGTGCTTCAAATCTGCATCTTCCTTTCTGACTTTACAAAGAAGATTTTCCATGGAACACGGGCCCGGGGATGAGTTGATAATGCTCTAATTACCATGCAAACACTGTCCTTTTAGCCCTAGGAATTAATGCACATTGTGCTGCCTAAAATTCCTGTTTGCACTTTAGGTAACTCTAAGTAGGATTGAGGGGCACTGTAACTCAAACTGTAAGATATTTACACTGCCCCAGAAAAAAAAGCATCTGTGGCCACAATATTCTTGAATCTTGATACTGGCAACGTGATTGTTCTGTTTTCATACACAGCTGCACATGTATATATACACGCTCAGTGCTTTTTCTTTCAACACAAATGTATCAACTATCAATTTAGTGCCAAATTTAAGTGAATCTGTATCTCACTGAGTGGAACTTTAAACATATTAGAAAACGCCACCTGGCTGAGGAGGTTAGAGCATCAGTCTCAGTGTAAATACCATCCCCAAGAATATTATGGCTTGGAAGAATTTTCAGAAATCAAGTCCCTGATGCTTGCAAAACGAAAAGGCCTTTGGAAACGCACTCGCATCAATATTTTTTTTTTTAACTTATTTTGAATAAAAAATATATATTATTTATAAAATAAAGAGAGCAGGCCAAAGAAGATTGGCCAGAGTCACTCTGTAAAACTGTTCTGTTCACTCCATAACTTAAACTTATAAAGCCTTGAAACATCTGGATAGCAGGATTTCTGGAGAAGCACTCTAGAATGCAGATTCCAATCAAATGATACTTCTAGATGCTTTTACATCTTGAAGATCCACTTCTGCCTCTCAAAACTGAAGTCCATGCAGAGAGAAGGGATGTTGACTCCTGAGAGGGAAGCTGAAATGTAAATGAAGAAAAACACGCAATGTAAACACTGATTTGATGAAAAGTATGTGTCTTCTAATCCCAACTTTCAGCATCATTTTAAAGCCATGCAGAATCTCAGGAAAAATGCTACTTTTTCACTCTGAGTGGAATGGCAATATATAGTTCTCAATGACTACCTACAGAAGAAACACTTATTTTTTTTTCTCAGTGGCAAAAAATGGAATTGCATCTGCAATGTGCAAGAAGCCCATTTGTAAAAATCCTAAAGTGTTCTACTGATATGCAGAACTAAGCAGTGGATTACACAGCTTTAACATACAACGCCGAGTTATTTAACATCCAGAGCAAGTAGACAAGAAAGTTCTACCTAACTACTCCACCTCCTGCAAGAGGGACAGTAGAAGATACCCAGTGAATCTTGGTCAGCAGTACTCTACTGTGAAAATACCTCATGGAGACCAAATAGGACACTATCTGCAGCTTAATGCAGGAGTACATATTAAGGATACTTCCCCACTGCTTTGAAAGTCAGAACAAATTATTGTTCTGTGTTAATGCTCTGGCAGCAACACCTTCTACAAACCAGATAATCTGTCTTTGTATCCAAGTTTCTTAAGAATGAAGAAAAACAAATAGAATAATGGCTGATGTGGGCATTACAAGCTACTTTCATTTAGTCCCAAGCACATGGAGCACACAGTGTGGCTATTCTCAACCTCTGTTTCTTTCAAGATTGTATCTCCACCTTCCCACACCTTTCACGAAACACAGAACAGACTCCCATTCTTGTAACTGAACAGCTTAGGGGAAAGAATATTTCCTGCTGCATTTACCATAGGAGCTGCAGGGTTTGTATCTTCCCTTACAAACTGCTTTTGGCTCTTGTGCAAAACATTCAAACATACAGCCCAGGGCTACAAGGCAGCCACTATTTTCTTTTAGGTTCTCTTAAACAACGTATTTCTGAACATATTGGTGAAATACTACCATGCATGGTTGCATCAACATGATACTGTGGCAAAGGGGCATCTGCCCCTCCACTGCACACACAGATGCACCAAAGCCTTTGGAGTGTTAAATGACTGTCAAGTGTCATGAGAGCTAGGTGACTGCTAAAATAAAAATCTGTTCAAGGTTACCTACCAGATTCCCTGCAGAGCAGCTGTTTTGAAAATAACAAATACTAACCTTTCTGAACAAGCTTTCTACTGCTGCCATTTTCAAACCGCTATGTCTCCCTTTCTATGGCAAGGGATGCAGCTTCACCAGAATCTAGACAATGAAAGACAAAGTAGTTAGATAAGTAAATCTGTTTTTCTCACTACAAATATATTTGTTTTTTAAGAGAGATTACTTTCTTATTAGCTTCATCTATTTCATAACCATATCACAAATTGTAAGGCTGCTATGACAAATAAAAATCTTTCCATTTTAATGGAACATTTCAGACCATTCTGATTAGAAAATTATATTGCTTTACTTCTACTGTGTGAGATGTAATCTGAACACTCTTAAGCTTAGAGCACTTCATTTGCTGATGCCTTACCAAAAAAGAAAAAAAAGCAGTGGTGAGAAAAAAACATCATTTCCTTCTACAGTGCATTCTCCCCAAACCCTTCTGTCAGAAAGGAGTGAGGGCACGAGAGCTTAATGAACCAGGAAATCATGTTCTCCAAATACAGTTGCATTAGTACACAAGTGGTAGAAATACACAACAATACACTAATTCATAGCAATATACAAATATATGGAATATACCACACGTTCACGATATTTTATTCCTAAACATTTTCACTTGCAGAATAAAAAAATGAAGGCAGTTCAAATCAATTGAAAACCTGAAAGTAGTTCAGATCAGATGTCAGCCACAAGAAGGCAGAACAGAAATTTCTACTATAAACTTATAGAGAGAGATGGAGGCAGTCAGGCATGGTTAATCTGGTAAAGCAGCAGCTTAGGGTCAATCTAATAGCAGTCCGCAACTTCTTGTATACCGTTTGAAATAGCATTGGTCTGAAAGCAGCTCCTACTTCATGTTTACTGGAAATAGCATCCTGCTAATTGCAGGCAATAATTACATTTTGCTCTACTGCAGAACTGTATTTTGACCAGAATTAATGCACAATAATCCCCAAGAAATCTGTATGCAAATCTATATGTAATCTATATGTAGATCTATCTTCACAGCCTGCCTGAGAATGAGGGAAATTATCGTCTTGTGCCTTTCCCCACCTGCATGGTTAAGTGAAACAAACTGCCTAATCAAAAAAAAGCAAGGCAAAAGACCAACAAAACCCAAACAAACAGAAAAATCACCCAAACAAAACTAAAAGGTACCCAACAAAACCCTGAAAACATGCAGCACCTGTAGGAAAAAGATCTAATTCCCACATGTACATTTTTAGAGTTGTTCCCCTGACTGCTTAAACCATATTGGTTTTGCTAAATACATTTACCCACGAATTTGGTTAAACTGATGCAGATTCCTCCCCAGGTACCCCTTCGTGATTTAAAATTAGAATGCAGTCACTGACACAGGGTTTAGCTTTGCTTCATGTTCATCTTCTGCCAGACACAGTTTAGATGTTTAAATCACGCCTGAAACCCAGAGATGCAAATCCAGCCTTTTGTCTCGGTTTATTGTGTCGCACAATGCACTGCTTTATTGCCTGAGCCATCTCTGCTCTCTTCCAACATCTACAGCTTTTAAAATTTCTCGATGGACAGAAATATAATCCTTACAATCACAACAGATGACTTCTCTGCTCAAAGGACTGCTATGCCAAATCAGCTGGTATCTCAGGACATGTTGCTCCTTTAATTAGGCTCTTACCAATTTGAATTGAAATTCAAAGCAGATGCCTTTAGACACCTGAAGCTTCATCGCATCAAGAGAGATCATCAGCTTCCACCTATTGCTTAGGATATGTTGACTTCTGCTGGAAACATGTAACTTAGTACAGATGACAAATTTTTGAAGAGAGAACAATTTGGGAAAGATTTGATTCACATTGAAGCCTTTTGTACAAGTTAAAATGAAACATATTATTAAATTATTAATCACTCTAAGAGATCAGATGTTGCTATAAATGTACAGAAATGGCTGTGCTATCCTGAGCTTCACAAGACAAAGAGTGCAAGCATTCACAGTACTGACACATCCATGTCCTCAACCAACACGTCAAATGTATTATAGATGAATTCTTTGAAAAAATATGATAACCTTATAAGCTGCCAGCATATGATTTGGGGTAGCTCTCTGGCTAGACAGATTAAACAGATGCCTGTGAATAAGAGATAAGCATTAATAAATCTGTTAAAAAAAATCAATTTACCATGTCTTCGGAAGGAGGTGTTTTCAGTCTCTCACTAAGAAATGAAAAAAAAAAACAAAACTTCCCCACAATACTTTTTCCATCTAAATGAAAGACTAAAAACCTTAGCAAGTCAATGTATATGTAACAGAAACCCAAATTGTAAGGACACTAATATTTAAAAAAGGACAACCTTGTGGATAAAATGACTGAGAAAACTGTGCCCTTGGGAGGCACCATCTTGAGTACGGCATCCAGATCTGAAGCCCCCAGAAAAATAAAGATGTAGAGCTGCTGGAATGGGTTCAGAGGAGGGCCACGAAGATGATCAAAGGGCTGGAGCATTTCTTCTTCAAGGAAAGCTTGAGGGATTTGGGCTTATTCAGTCTGGAGAAGGCTCTAGGAAGACCTCATTCCAGTACTTTAAGAGAGTTAATAAGCAGGAGAAGGATCAACTTTTTACATGGTCTTACAGAAACAGGACAAGAGGCAATGGCTTTAAACTAAAAGAGTGGAGATTTAGATTAGATGACAGGAAAAAAAAAGTTTACTCAGAGGGTGGTGAGGCCCTGGCATTGGCTGCTCAGAGAATTCTGGATGACCCATCCCTGGAGATGTTCTAGGTTGGATGGGACCCCAGGCAGCCTGATCTGGTGGGGGGCAACCAGCCCGTGGGTTGGATCTAGACAATCAATAAGGTCCCCTCCAACCTAAGCCACTGTATGAAAATAGCCCAAGATGAAGCTGCCTCACCTCCTTGCTTTTAGCTGGGTTTTTTGCTCCTCAAGAATCTCCACGTCCCCTTATGTTCATCAACCTGGTATCTATGTGACCTGATTTTAAAACATCTTTATGCAGACACAAAATAACTAGAGTGGAAACAAGATAGTGCAATAATGCAACTGGGGAGAAGAACAACACAGGTGCTCAACCAAACTTCTGCACTCCACCCTTATCATTAATTCTATGGCAGTTCACTCTCCCTTCTGCATGAGCCTGGAGTGAGGGACTGATGAGGATAATCTTCTCTTCTCCTACTACATAACAGTTGCATAAGCAATTAGAGATGGAACTCCAGGAGACAGACTCCACTGAAATACAAGAGAACAGTTAGTTATTATTCTGATCCTGATGCAGCTGGCAGTGCAATCTCCTAAGACTGCAGGACTGAAATTGCACAATCATAGAATCACCAAGGTTGGAAAAGACCTCTAAGATCATCCGGTCTACCTACCTCCAGTATTTCACTTCTGAACCATGTCCTTTAGTACAATATCTAATCATTTCTTGAGCACCTCCAGGGATGGTGACTCAACCACCTTCTTAGGCAACTCATTCTAGCACCTGACCACTCTTTTGGTCTATCCTGAGCCTCTTCTTCTCCAGACTAAACAGTTGCAGCTCCCATATCTGAACTTATGTGTTTACTCAGCTCCTGCTTTGTCTAGGTGATGAACATCCAGGTGGCAGGAAAAAGAACCAACCTGGTACCTTTCCTTATACATCTCTCCCTCCCCAAAAGCATCTTTTATAATGATAAAAATGACAAGCAAATGTTTGTTATCTGCACAAGCAGAACAGAACAGTCCAAAGAAAATGCTCCAAGAGTTGTATTTGAAAACAAATAAAAAAAAATTTCACATGTGTTGTTACTGAATTAATTGTGACCCTATCTGGGTGTCATGAGAGACACAGAACCTACAGAGTGCAAGATTTGGGCATCCCTGTCTGCTACCAAGCTTTTTGTTGAAAGCTCATGTTCCTCACTGTGCTTGTGATGCTGAATCATGGCCAAGCTGAATGCTGCCTTTCTGCTGCAAGCTGCTCCCAGACCCACAGCAGCATCCAGTTGTGAACCAATGTCCATACACTAAGAGCTAGCCATCCGTTCAAGAATGTGTGCTCAGCTCATTTTTTCACTTTTATGTCTGTACTGTCTCAGGTTGGCTTTTGTAAGACAGTAAGAAGTTCTAATTCTACCACTGATACACTTTTACAGGTTCTTGGAATAAAATTGCAAATCATTTTTTACACTGACAAAGACCAGCTATTTCACAAGCACTACAAGATGTGGAACTTCATCTAAGCTCCAAGCCCAGATTCTGGGATCTGACTTGGCCAAAGTTCATATCACTGTCAAACATGTTCATAGTTATGGATTTTTTTTATTCAGAGAGTTTTTATACTTTGTAAAACTTGGAAGAGCTTCAGATTAATTTCTAAAGGAAATTTTAAGCATCATATGTAATACACAGAGATACCATATTCTGTTATTTTTGCAGTCAAATTGTGTTACCTTATCACTGCCAAAATATATTGAACAAAACAGGAAGAACAGATAGTTTTCTAGCACACAAACACTAACTAATTAAAGCAGTTTATCTGAAATAAAACTGAAATAAATCTCTTTAATTCTAGTCACAAAATCCTGGAGAGTACATTTTCCCAGCAGTTTATGCAGCGTGCCTTGGAAAAACCATAGGTGGTTTATTTTGCAGTGGAGTAACTAGAAAGAACAGTTGTCAGTAAGACCTAACCAGAGACTGAAGTGCAAATACCATGCTGCTTGGATTAAATAGCTCGTCACACAGTATTTCACACATGTGTACAAAAAGTTCGTGGAAAATTCTTGTTTCCCCTTTTAACCAAGAATGTTGGTTTCTTCACGGTTTCCTACACATACGTTGTGTTTGTATCATTAAAGTATATACCATGAAAAGGAATGTTACTGCAAAGTTTCTGAAAACCATTCTGAAGCAATAAAACGACATGGAAACAGTGTCTCTGAACAGTACAGCAGCAGTATCTGGTTCAAAAAATACACTTGCTTGATGTGCTAATTACAGTAAACTTAAAATCAGCCATACTTTCACCATTCTGTAAAAATGAAAAGAATGATATTTCTTTTAAGAGTATCTAATTGTCTAACAGAATCATTTGAGTTGGAAGGGAGCCCTAAAGGCCAGCTGGTCCAACCCCTTGCAATGAGCAGGGACACCTACAGCTCCATCAGGTGTCAGAGCCCACCCAGCCTGACCTGAGTGTCTCCAGGGATGGGGCACCACCACCTCTCTGGGCAATCTGTGCCAGTCCCTCACCACTGATTGTAAAAAACTTCTTCCTTACATCCAACCTAAATCTCCCCACTTCTAGTTTGAAACCATTTCCCCATGTTCTATCATAACAGACCTTGCTAAAGAGTCTGTTCCTTTCTTCCTTACAGTTTCTTCTTGTATTTACTATAATGGTGCAGTAGAGTTGCTGACAGTGTTATTGTTACTATAAATCTGGATGGCATCCTTGGTCCTTAAAAAAATAACTAAACACAAGCTCTTGCTTAACTTGATGGCAGGATTTTGAACTCTTGTCTCCAACATTAACCCTGATATTCTGATACATATTGTATTCTCCAAAGACCAAAGGTTTGATGATAAATATGTTAAAAAAAAAAACAAACATCACCTCAAGTTCAAGCAGAGAATAGTGATCGATCAGAGAACTGTAATAAGTCATTAAAGTACTTTTGAATGTATCTAGCAAAAATCAAAGAATGGATTCACATATAAGGTCCTTTTCCTAATAGGATATTCATAGGGTAAAATGTACATAACCATTTTGGAAACAGATCAAATCTATTGTATAAACAAGCCAGCTCACCTAGAATTGCTTTCAGCATATGTTTATTTTATGACGATGATGTAGCACATAGCTAGGTACTGTCTAACCCACAGATGTTATAGCATCAACACCAAATGAATTTCTATACTACTGTACTAAGGGTGAACAAACAAAGTATGAAGTAGCTGAATGTAAAACCACATTCGAGTGCTTGTGTGCATACTCAAACTTCCAGTGGATAAATGCACATAAAATACTTACTGGTCTTTTCGTTTTTGTAGAAATAACCTCATGCCTACAGTAACCATGCTGCATACAACAGCATTTACACGTAAATACACTCTGTGGAGATTTCAATTCCTGTCTGCAATAGCTGAGTAACAACCTCTGAGTACATTTAATTGTAAGTAAAAAGCTACAACTACATTAAAAGAAAGGAACTGGCTTCAAAATAGGGCTTATTTTTAGTCTGTATTCATTAGTCAGGTCAGAGACACCTAATGATTTAGCCAATGCTTTTTTTTTCATTTGATTAGCTGTTGTTATTCATGCATTAGTCATTGAGGTCAAGACACAACTCATTTCCTTTAGGGCTACCTTACCATGAGGCTCCTCATCTATTCCGTCATCTTCCCACTGCTCTTCGTTTGATAGAAGAGGATTCTGAGCTTCACACAAAGCTCTCATTGGAAAAAAATGTCCATCACCCTGGCTGCATAGCAAAAGACAGCAAAAGATAGCAAAAGAAAGATGCTGTAAACAATAGCAAGCAATTCTCAAGGATTATAATTTCTACCCTTTCATCTGCAAACAAAGTTTTCTTTTGCCCAAACATCTGATATTTTCTTAATATGCTATGAAGTTTTGAAAAACGCTGTATTTATTTTTTGTGGCAACTGAGATACCAAATATCACCAGTGAGCAGTTTCAAACCTGAATTCCTGCAAACTCTTCAGAGACTGAAAGTTAAAACCTGCAGTCCAAAAGAAATGATTTCAGCAGAATTTACATGCCTAACTTCCTCAGACATAAAGGAAAAACATTAACTTGTGGCTAGCTAGAAGTGAAGGGAGACTGAGGAAAACATCTATGTTTAAGGAACAATGATACCCATCTTATCCATTTATATCATAGACTCTTCAGGGCAGAAATTACACTTCCATGTTCAAATGACGCCAAGTAGAAAATATTCCCAATGTTAGTTAAATGTTACTGAAGGAAAAGTGAGACTTACCTGTACATAACATGGAAAGAAATACCCTCTGCAAAATTCTAAAATTGCAAAAGTTGTTTTTGTTGCACTTTACAAACTATGCGTTCACAAGTGTGGATATCAAGCAAATGATTGAAATTCAAATTCATGTAGTGTAAACAAGAAAAGTTGAAAAACAGATGTTACAGTTTGCTCTTCTCCATTCCACAACACCCACATTCCAGCAGCCTAGAAGAGCTACAAGCTCGCTGAAGTGCCTTTCTCTTCTGATGAAACCACCAGATCTTTTCCTTCACCCAAGCTAAATTAGCTGGATGTTCTCTCCAGAATTACTATACTCACTGGTAATGTGCCTCTGACTTGCATGTCAATGTTTTTCATTATTGGAAAGGTTTCCTTTGCTGATCTTTTCTCACTGACTACAAAAAACAGATGGCCATTGGGATGCAACCGGGTCTTAAACTTACACACCACTACTTGATAAAGTTGTGACTTGCTGTGCTCAGTAGTTATAGTTACTTTACATTGTGTCCAATAACTAAAGGAATTTGAGTATACTTTACTACGGGTCTATTAAGTGCCAAAAAACATCTTCCCCTAAATTAAACAGCATAAACTGTTTTAGTTATAGGAGGCTGAAGGACAAAGAAATCAGCATCTCTAAATGAACATCTATCCACAAGTCACAGGAGTCCAGAAAGATCAAACACCTTGTGCAGTGCATTTACCTGGTAGAAAGCTTTCACTTCCAGACTTCTCATGTACAGGATTAGCACAGACTGTGCTTGCTGGTGTTTTTACAGCAATGTGCAAGAGCAGCCAAGCTACAAAATCACTGCCATCATACACAAGGCTGTATTAGAGATTTAGAAGTCAATCCCTTGTATCAACTTTTTGCACGGACTTTATTATTCCTTACCTGGAGGCAATAGGTAGTAACCACAGCTTTTTTTCTTCTCCAAACACTTGCTGAAGATTCTTTACAAAGCCAAGATTGAATCCATTTTTATCTGGGCCATTCTGAAATACTGGTGTTGAGAAAGCCTCTACACATAGATATAATTTCAGAGGAAAAAAAAAAGAAAATCAATGCCAAATACACTGAAACAGATTGTACACACTGCAGCCACTTAAAGGGAGCAGGATTTGCCAGATTACAAACCAGCATTACAAAGATACAAAGGGCTTGTTTTTTGCAAGACTGTAAAGACTTTCAAACTGAAGGTAGGAATTTGGTCCTGCACAAGAACTGTATGAAATAATCAAACAGACTGATCTACAGAGGAGAGTTAAAAGATCTTTGCATGAAACTTGCTGAACTTCTCTGGGTAGAAATTTCTAAATAAAAACATGCAGAATTAAGTAGGTTGGTCTTAAATGCACATTTCAGAAGTGGCACTGGAGATTTAAATTGACTCATTCATTAACGATATAATGAACAAGCACTGGGAACAACCATATGCAGACAGACCCTCTGTTATGATGAGAAACAAAATTAGTAAAAGGAAAAGGGGGGAGGCGAATCTAGAGTGCACTAGAAAATTTTATCTGCCTTCTAAGCTGCTGCAGAGGTCTGATGTTTTGGGCTGGATGAGCTTCAGTGCCCCTCAAAATGAGTTTAGAAGTTAATAATTATACAAAATCTGAATATTTGCTTAAACTCTTGTCTCTGTGTTTTCTTACAGAACTTCATCCAAAAATGTTTAAGAAATAAAAGACTTAGCTGAGGAAAGAAAAAGAAATCATTCAATAAAATCATTGCTGGTCGAGACCTTTGTTTCATTGGTGTAATTTTACAGTCCTAATTTCTTTGTCAGCGAGGATGGACATTGTTTTTCCCAACCTTACTTGGCTCTCTTAGAATGCACTCCAGCACATGAGCATAAGCAACCATTACTCCTGAAAATCCACACTCATTTCACAGCAAATGTAGTTATGCACATGCATAACATTTCTGTAATTAGACACTTGTATTTTAAGGCTCTAATTTCCCTTATAAAACTTTTGTCACACCAGTTAAAAACACAGCTTATTTGCAGTGACAAATTTCTATAGTATTGTTCCAGTGCCCTAAATCTTCCTCCCTTCTATAAGACAGCAGGAATATACAGAAATAGACCAAAAATGTGTGTTCTTTTCCCCCTCTCCCTTCATATAGCAGCACGTAATATTGCATCTCACCTAAAGAAGACACAGAGCCTTACCTAAAGTAGATCTGTTCCTACTGACGAGCCAGCA
Source organism: Meleagris gallopavo (assembly GCF_905368555.1). NCBI lineage: Eukaryota > Metazoa > Chordata > Aves > Galliformes > Phasianidae > Meleagris > Meleagris gallopavo. The sequence goes on from NC_139412.1 coordinate 12,462,413, forward strand.
ATGGTAGCCAAACAGAAACATGAGGCTAACAAAGAACATAACCGCCAGAAAGAGAAGGAAAAGGATATGAAATTTGGAACGTCCATTAGTCAGTTCGCCCTAGAAAAAAAAACAACAAAAAAAGACCAGCACAGAACAAGTGATAAGAACAAATAAAAGCTGAACATTCTTTGTTCCTAGTGAAGCTATCCTCTAAAACTCCTATTTTGTTCTATCAAATTTAGGTTAAAAAAAGTTGCACCTTACTATAAAGAGCACAAAGAGACAATGGAGAAATGATCCCATTCATTTCCCCTTCTGTAACCAAAGCTGAAAGAGTGGTGTTTTGCTTTTGTATGTGACAGAGTCAGTACAGTCAGCTTCCCACCTGGGCACCAGAACGTTCTGTGTCCACAGTGCAATAGGCAGGGACAAGCTCCTGAAGTCTCATTTCCATTTTGCTGAATGTCCTGTGCACACATTAAATACTGCACCACTTCCAATATAGGGGATGGCCAAAAGCCTGAGCTTTTCCACAGCTGTAGCAATCAAGTAAAGTTAGATCTGAGTAGATATGGTTTGGAAAAGTCAAAAACCAAGCAGGATCCTGAAAGCAGGATCAATTTCCTTCTATGTTAGAAGAGTAAAGTGCCAGAGATTTTCATAAGCATACACCTACAGATGGGCTGTGAGTATCCCAAAGGTGAAAAAAATTACTTCTGAGCTTATGTACAACACACATATGCAGCTAGGGAGTTGAAGACTCTGCGTCTTTCTTAGCATTAATAATAATTTCTGCTAGTGCCTTATGAGTATCACAGGAGGCACTTTATGTAAGTGATTAGCTGTTTAAAAACCAGAAATTGCTAAGTTAATGCACAGCAAAGTTAAGTTACTTAAACAGTGCCATACAGGGTTAGCAGCACAGGGGACATTGAAGCAAAAAGTCTAGAGATGCAAGGGCAGTCTCTTTTGGAGCTGCCAGCTGGCATTGCTTGCATATAAATGATAACTGATAACTGCATAAGAAGCATGCTTTATTTCAGCCAACTTTATATTAAGGAAAGAGTAATACGGGAATTAGAAAATGAACTTTTTTTGACATTGTTCAGTATACATGTACAGATCAGTGCCAGGACATTATACTTTGGGATCAGAGCAGAGGACTGATATTCTTCGAAAGTCTGAAAGCCATCAGTTACAGTAAGCAGTACCGTAGCAACTCCAGGCTCTGCACTCTGCACCTCTTTATTTGCTCTTCCCCTAAGGGCAATGGGCCTAATCCTTAAAACAACAATACACACATTGTGGAAAGAAATATGCCCAGGCAGTTCAGGAAACAACATAAAAGAAAACCACCCACCCACAATTAATGGCTTCCTGGAATAAGACAGAAATACACAGGAGGTATTCTTGCAACCACTTAAGAAACATGGAATGTTGACAGCTAAGAATTTCTACCTAGAAGATAACTCTTTCCATATCTAGGAGAAATCTGTTGTTAATGGCTTTTGCTTTTTGCTTATATTTTAAAATGAGGAGGCCTGGCCAGCCAACAACAGCTGTACTGTGATTTGGGTGGGAAAATTAACCACATTCATGTCTAAGGTTAGTCTAACCCAATTCAAGCTGTGCTTATCCTGTGCAACACCTCTGACTTTGGTGGTATATCTGATGATACATCCCAATGTATGTTGAAAAACCACCAGAATATTTTTATAGATAGCAATCCTGAGCTCTCATTCAGTGAAATGTGTCTTCTTCTGAATGACATTTGAATTTTCTAAGCAAATAAACTTGTGATAAATTTCAAAAGAATTTGAGATGCGTATGTTTGAACACATTTGTATAAGAAAAGAAAATAACTTCTTTCTCCAGAAGCTAACTCTACAACGAGAAATTCCTGAAGATGATTTTCTTCGTGCATTTCAGACATACTGAAAGTTAAACTCAAATAAGGGCTGCAGAAGAAAAACAAAAAAACCCACATATGGAACTAAGACAGCCCCTCCTTTGACTGAAAGCAAAATAGTAGTAAGAGTCACTAAATCCCACCAGACTCAAAAGATACAAAAAAAAAAAACAAAACAGATCCCATGACTTACTGTCCAATACTTAATGAAATACTTGAAGACTGTTGCAGCAATATACAAGCAATACAACAAAGAATAGGCTAAGAAGAGTAGAAAGAATTTGTAGTTAGAGAATCCAATGCAGTTATTCACCCTAGAGAAGAAAAGCAGAGTTGGAATCAGGATATATACAGCACACAGTTGTAACACAATGAATACTACACTGGGCAGGATGGAGGTTATTAAGCCTCTAATTATACAACACAATTTCATTAATAAATAGCTCCCCTTAGTGTTGAAATGAAACAGCTGAAACCTGTCAGCTTTTCACTTGAAAATTTGTTCTGCCAAGTAAAAGCACAGTTCATATTTTTGAAATCTTACTTAAAGTTGGTACCACTGGTGAATTTGTCACAGAGGCGGTTCCTAATTACTCATGTCTGTTTCTTGGTTGCAGAGGTAATCAGATCTGGGGTTTCTGTTACCTTTTATTGGTGTGCAAAGCTCAGGAGCCAGATTCACTTCTTGTTTGGTTACATATAACACAAACCAAACAAACTTCATTATAATTCTCCAAGCACAGGGCAACTCTAACAAACAGCGAGGGAGTGCAGAAAAGATAGGAGGCATTTATCTCACAAGTTAGGTTCTAAAAACCCTCTAATTTTAAGAATATTGCAGATGTTCAGGTGGGGAACTGCCTGCATTACTTTTCATTTCTGAGATTTCCCTTTCTCTATAAAAAACGAGTTTAAGAAATTTAGTGGCAGCAATTCTCAAAAAGTATAAATGTCACGTATCCATGCATCATTCTACACAAACTTTGCCATGCACAAGTGGGCAGGCATCAATTCAGCAACAAACCAGGCAAATACTACTGAAAGCAACCACCAACTGCATGCTCAAACAATTATATCACCAAAACTAAAGGCTAAGTTGAAGTTCCTTTACAGTTTGAACAGTAAGACAGAATTGGCAGTTGGATTTTAAATTACATGTATGTAACTGTCTTTTACACACAGTTAAGAGAGAGAACATGAATGATTTGTCTTTCAAAAATAACATACATTTCATATTTTATAAGTCTCCCAGTGTAGAGGTACATGGTACAAAGTGAACGAGACACACAGAAACCATTCTATGAAAGAAATGGATTTAAATAGCCTCCTTTTCCAGAAAATTACAAACCACGATCTGGAACATACCATGGGCAGTGATGATCCATTTTTAAGACACACCTGCACGAGGGCAAAAAAAGAAAAACTGATGAGTTGTGTTTGGTAATGATTTGCCAGCAAAAGGCTGTGAGATGTTTTGAATTTCTGGGATGGGTCAGGTTTCCACATGACCCAAGCTCAAGATGATACTCCCTCATTGATGTTTTTTAAAGTCGGTGTCATTTTAAGATGGGACATTGATTACTTTTTCAAGATCTAAAGGTGACTTTGGTGTTCTGCACGATAAAACAGTGAGGATGGTTTCTGCCCTACGGCACTTAAAACTTCTGCCAAACACCACATGAAAAGGCCCAACGTGATAAAAAGTGAAAATCACACTTTATTTTGACCTGCTATAGGCAATCAGTTAATCTTTCACTAGATATTAGGCTTTCTATAAATTTAATGCTCACAAATTTGTAGGTGTGGGAATTGCAAACAATTAAGGGACACATGCTAGTGCACATACACTGCTGACTGGAGCTGGAATAGAGGAATCCTTATGATCAAAAAGTGTGTGAACAACTTCACTTTTCCTGTGCTGTAGGAAGCCTGCTTTGCAGGGAGGTTGGACATGATGATCTCTAGAGGTCACTTCCAACCCACACAGTTTTGTTATTCACAACTCACATAACGTCAGTGAAAAACAACCCATTAACTTACATAGCACAAACAGAACAATGGTGGCAACGATCTGGTTTTATTAGCTGGCATCTATCACAGAATCGAATACCTGAAATTAAAGACACATTAATACCAAACAATATAAGTGGGGTTTTTTCATATGTGGTTTTTTGTTTATTTTTTTTGCATATTAATACTCAGCTCTTTTTCAGAATATGCATGTTCTTTCCTTTAACATTTTAAAAGATGAGTACATCTGCAGGTCATAATTAGATAAGCAATGCTCATACTTCTTATAGAGACTTGCAGACGTAGGGAACAACCCTCACTGTAAAGCTTATGATCAGCATAAAAGCGATAAAAGAAAACTGTACACACCTCCACCTAGCTTCTAGATTTACCCAGACTTTAAATACATTCAGTTTTGATAACTGCAGTTCTTTACTTCAGAATTCTTTGGCTTGTTTGCCAGAAGCAAATAGGTCAGAGCCTCCAACCTGAACATGGATTTCCCTGAAGCTCTGAAAGGAGTGCAATATGCACTTCATCACAGAACAATTCCATGAATGGATTTTTGGACCTTACACCCTGAATCTCTAAGCTAGACTCCATCTTAAGTAAAAATCACTACAGATTTTGGTGTTATGCTATTATTACTACTACTAAACTAAGACAACGCAAGTAGGCTGCTGAATTGTAAATACAAAGGGCAGCGTATTGCTGCTCAAAGCCAGAACACACTACTCCAATGAAGATGCACTGCAGTCTTAAAATCTTTTTGTTTTCCCAAACATAAAACCTGACAGATAAGACACAAAATTCTGAGCACAAGAACCATGCAGTGTATGCGGTGGCATCAGGCTGACCGTATAGTCTGGACTGCTAGCATATGCTACTTTAGTCTGCTTGATTAGATTCAGAGAAACAGAGCTCTCTGCTTTGCTGACCTCCGCTCCCCGTTCTCGTGTACACTGGCAGCTTCCTCGCAATTTCAGCAAGAATTTGCCTCTGCACCTCAGGCCTTTCTTCATTTTCATAGCGTTCTTTGTCAGCGTAGGACATGTGGTACTGGAAGCAGAAGTCATGAGAGAAGCAGTTACTCATGGGGAGTGGAGACAGTTTCTCAAATACAGGCAAGACTAGAAACATTTTATCTCCCACTTCTTCTAACAAGATTACTCTAATGGGAAAAGATGTGAGAAATAAGGGATGGACAGGCAGGCAGCACACTGCGCAATGCACCCAAAAGAATTGGAGAAGTGAAATTAAGATCACAAAACAACACATTCGGAACTGCTACCACTGCTGCTGCTTCAGACTACCTTTTTTCATGAATAACATTAATAACAGTGAAAAGGACATCTTAAGCACTCTCCTTATGAGCAAGAACCCGTCCCCACCTATAGTTTCCTATTGCTAACACTGGAATTACATTCTTGTGATTTGGATTGGATTACAGTGACGTATATTGGAAGTGCTGCACAAACAGCACCCTATTCTATTGCTCTAGTAACAGAGCAGTAATAGAACAGACACGGTAATAACCGTGTCTGATTTAAATCATGCTCTGTGGGTTGTCAAAGGATTCTCAGAACAGTAAAGGACTAGGTCTTCAGGTCACTTTAGGTCCCTTTCCATCTCCTCAGCAAAACCAACCAGTTGTGCAGCTCAATTTGACTGAAGGATTTTTGATTTTTCTTTAGCATCCTGCTTTCACTCTGCAATGAACGGGAAGTGCTGAGATTCTTACCTTTTTGCCTGGCTGAACCGGGAGAGTAAAAATAGACTTCCAATATGTCCACACAAAGAGCACAAAGAGAATATGGAATATTATAAGATAGGCCACTAAAACAAAAAACAAAACAAAACAAAAAAAAAAAACAAGAGTAGAACAGTGACTTCGCAAAAGTTTTGCTTATGATGGGCATAATTCCAATCTTTCACAACAGTGACAGAAAAATGGGGAAACAAGGAAGATTTCTACTAGCAGCCAGTATTAGAACACAGCTAAACCTTAGGGTCAGGAGGACAGCAGAATTTCAGGGAGCTGCAGCTGTAGCTAGGAATTACCCAACACACACACTTCCCCATCTTCACCCAAGCCACTTGTATGAATGAGGAACAAGAGATGAAAGAGGAACGGGAGATCACCCTGCAGGGCACAGCAGACCTGGCTGCTGCTGAGCAGCACAGAATCTCCAGGTCTGGGGTTTGGCTGCATGGAACACGCTTCCAACCACAGAACTATTACTGCAGTGCAATGCTCCCCCATGTGATGTATTTTTCACCACCTAGGACATTTGAAAAAAACTCTAGCAGAGCTTTTCATCATCAGAAAAATCAGATCTCTTATTAACATTCTTTAGATTTGCCACAGTTGATATAATAAAACAAAACAGGAAAGCACCCCTCAAAGTAAGGAGGAGTAATCTTGTGATTACTGAGAAAGCACAGTAGGCTGCTGGATGAAACGTGGAACCCAGCATGACCCCAAGCAATCTTATCTTAATATACAAACTTGATTGCAAAGCCTTTGGATGCCCGAGGCATAGGGTGGTGCAGAAAGTCAAAGTAGAGCAATCCTTCAGCTACACAAACTGTTCAATTATTTCTTTAATACTGAAGGCTAACTAAAACACATCAGTTAGAAGACAGTTTTAGTTAGACATGCTATATAATCACATCATCTCCATTTTATCTCCTTCACTTAACCTTCAAATTCTAGCAAATTAAGATTGAAAACAACTACATCTAAAAAGAGAAGTCTACATGCAAGCACTTCCAGCTACACAGACTGACTGAAAATGCAATTTGTATACAAAGGCCAAAGACAGCTTTGAGAGTTTCTCACAGTGACGTGCTGGGATGTGGAACTGATCTCACGAATCAACGACAGCTCATTACTCTGAGATGCAATCCTCATCCCACACGCAGATGGAGCTCAGTTGATTTAAATCAATATTTAAGAAGAGAAATCTTGCAACTGTTTAGTGGTGTCGATCAAGCAGCATAGCACCCGTCACAGGAAGCTGGCCTGGAGATGTGCGACTATACCTGGCAATGACTGCTTTCTGCTGGATGATCATTAACACCGTGCCTTTCAAAGTTCCTCTATGACTATTTCAAATACTGGGACATCTCTCAAGTGAAAACAAAAAAGAGTGAAAGGGAGGGATTGCAGCCTTTTCATGTCGTTGTTCGTATACTGAGACTGAACAGGGGCACCTCCCACTGCATACTGAAGTTACAGCACAATGATGTGCAACTACAGGCAGGGAACACTACAAAAGCATTTTAAACTTGAAAACCATTGCTGGGTGCTCTGTTTGGCACTGTAACTGCAACATTCATGGTTTGTTGGGGTTTTTTTGTTTGTTTGTTTGTTTTTACACGAAGACAGAACACGCATACCTTTTTCTGCAGGGTTGCTGAGAGTCACTGAAAAAGAAAAAAACATATGTTTACAGAGCAAATAGGAATCTCAGGAATGTTTGTGCCAAATGATGTTTCTAATTTTAAATATGCTTGTTTTAGAAAAAAAAACAACAACAAACAGTTCCATTTCAACACAGCAGACAAGAAAAGTCTCACACTGAAAGTGTCCCTAACAATTCTTTGTTTACTCACAAATGACACCCACAAGATGTTTCAATCACTGTTACCTATGCTTGTTCCCTTGTAATAAAATAGATATATATATTTTGCATATATGGTGCCCTGCTGCTGACCAGATTAGCAGGTTCTTCCAGCACCTGCCCAACCTGCACCTTTAGGTGTGCCCTTATCAGCCTCTTCCTGCTAGCCTCGATCCATCACAGTAAGCCATGCCCCACTCAGTTCTGCATGAGCATAAATAAAAATGAGAAACTGCTCTGTCTCTGTTCAGTCAGCAGAGATGGAAAGACGGATGCCCTATAATGACACACAACCATTTCTATCACCCCTACTAATAGACATTTCACAACCCCTCCTCTCTTGGCTGCAATCCTGACAGTCCCTGCTAGCAGAATTACCTGGAGCAAGCAGCTGTCTGTGCTGCACAGCGCCTACCAACACCAGTGGCCTTCTGGTGGGTCACTGTCCAAACTGAATAAAAAAGATATGGCTGTGGTGGCCACAGTGATCTTACAGAAGGAGCAAAAGGTCACCTTGCTGAACAACTCATTGACTGACAGCCCTTTCCTGGGCTGAGCTTTCACTCAGATCTCACCAAGCTGGAAGTGATGGAGGATCACAGCCTTGGCTAACAAAAGTAGCTTTTCTCAAAACCGTGCTAATAACAATTCTGATCTGCAAGCTCTTTAACACATGAAAGTGTAAATGAAAAGAAACAAAATATTTGCTGTGTCACTGTGCACCGCATTACAGACCATCAAGATGCCTAGAAAACTTTAGTATTTCCTTTCACTTGTTGCAAATCAGCCTCTGAAATGCACATCAGCTTTTCATAAACACTGCTTTGTTCCCTCCTGCAATCCATGTTGTAATAGCTACATAGCCTTCCTAATTTGCTCAAGAAAAGAGCAAACTCCAACGCAAAGACTGCATACAAGTTTTTATCCCAGGTTCTTGCTCTCACTGGTGCAGCAACCACCAACCTGGCACAGAACCACAGTCCCCTCTGGAGTGTCAGCTGTTGCCCACATCAGTGGCTGAAGTTCCAATCCCAGTACTATGAGCTACCTCAGGACAAAGAATAATAGAATTGCTTGAGTTGGAAGGGAGCCCTAAAGGTCACCAGTCCAACATCTCTGCAATGAGCAGGGACACCTACAGCTCCATCAGGTGCTCAGAGCCCATCCAGCCTGACCTTGAGTGTCTCCAGTGATGCGGTCCCACCACCTCTCTGGGCAATCTGTGCCAGTGCCTCACTGCTCTTATTGTAAAAAATCTCTTTCTTATATCCAGTCTAAATCTCCCTTCTTTTAGTTTGAAACCATTTCCCCTTGTCCAATTACAAGAGACCCTGCTAACGAGTCTGTCCCCTTCTTTCTTAAAGCCCCCATTTAAATACATCACCCCACACTGTTTCCAGCCCTGAGCACAACTAAAGATAAAGATCAAAAATTAAAACCGCGTGGCTACTATTTGCATGCCTGCAACTGCTAAAACAGCAACACATGGTGTTCAGAACTTGGACAAGAAAGGAAGTCCTGAGCACCGATTTTCAGGTATCTGTACATGCCAAGAATCAAGGTTTGATTCCTAAAAGACTTCATTTACTCTTTTTGACTTCTGCAGAGATTACATCTGCATGTGCAAACGAAATGCCTGAGACAGAATGACGAGGCAAAAGCAGATAAGTGAGGGCAGAGCAGCGGCTGTAAGATGTGACCCCAAGCCGCACGCTGGGCTCCTGCCAGCCTAATGCGTATCTGCAGAATAACACAATCCCAATCCAAATCCCATCTAATTCAGCAGAGCCTTTTCTGCCAGCTGCACTGCGACCCAGAGTCAAGCAGTGTTAAGCACTACTGCACTTCCACAGCACTGCAAGCAGAACACATTTCAAAAGACCAGCAGCTTTTCTGATTTGTTTGTCCCACAGCCTGGCCAGCAGCTGCAGAGCTGCTGGGTACCTCCAGGCGTCTGGGGGTTCCACGTGGATTTGGAAAGAAACTGCCAGCAATTGCAGAGATGCAATGGAATATCACAGAGCACTGGGGGCTCTCGCTTTGCCACACGCTGAGATGGATCACAGAAGCTCTCCGCCCCAAGAAGAAATAGGGTTGCCAAAGCAGTAAGGGCTAACGGCCTTATGGTGTAAGCCTGCTGTGCAACGCCGGAAGACGACACATCACACCTCACGCTGTTGCTCTGGGAACCGGCGCCCGTATTTACAGGACTGACGGACCGACAGAGCGCCGCCCGTCCTGCTGCTAACAGCCAGGCTGCCGCGGGCGCGCAGAGGCCGCAGGGCGCCCTCCCTCCGTGCGGGACGGCCGCAGCGTGGCGCCCTTCGCTCTACGCCCGGTGCCCGCAGCCCGAGCTGCGCCGCGCGGCCGGCGCCCACACCTGCTGCTGCTGCTGCCGCGCGGCTCAAAGCGAATACAGAAGAGGAGAAAAGCCAAGCGTTTCGCCTGGGCTCCGCGCTGACCCGCCCCGCCCCGCCCCGCCCGCGGCACCTGCACGGAGGTACCGGGCGACTGAGCCCGAGGCCCGGCGCGGCCGCGCTCCCCCCTCCTCCCGCCTCACGACCCGCCCCTCACTCAGGCACAGCTCGCAGACGTAGGCGTAGTAAGACCAGAGGACGACGAGGGTGATGATGAGGACGGGCACCCAGGCGAACGCCCGCTGGCAGCAGCGCAGCCCCCGCGACAGGGCCATCCTCGGCCCGCCCGCAGCGGGCACCGGCAGCGCGGCGGCGCTCGGAGCTCGGCTGAGCGGCCTGGCGGCGGGCGGGCGGGCGGGATTGGGCGCGGCGCGGCGCTATGGCGCCCCCTGTCGGCAGGAGCGGGCAGCGAGCGGAGTGCCACGGGGCCTCCTCAGGAACGAGCCCGCGCCTGACGCAGCCTCATCTGTCTGTAGAGAACAGCTTCCCCACCGCCCTGCGGGGCCCAGTCATGCGGTACCAGTTGCAGTACCTACTTTCTTGCTTAATTCAAGCCCTTCCGAGCACTCAGACTCAATACCAGTGCCCGGCCCGCCCGTGGAACGGAGCCGGCATGCCTCTACAACCTGCTGACATTGGCATTGGATGTAAAAAACAAAAGCGCTGCTCCTCTCCCCAGGCCTGCTGCACAACCACCTCTTCACTCCCTTAGGATTCCTTGTCATTTCCATATTCAGTATGTGTTCTGAATTCATGCTTCAATTAATTAAACTCACTATATTGCCCCCATTAAGGAAATTAGTTTTTCTACCAAGAGAGATTGATCTAACAGAACGTACCCCACCTAAAGCCCTGGTGTAATCTGCCACATTTTCCAATCACCTCTTTTTTCCTTTTTCCCTCTGAAGTTTTTCTGTGACTCTGTCTTTTTGCTGATATTGTACTACCCTCACCAGATTTCCCCTCTTTTCAAGCATGGGCACTACATTTACCATTCTCCTTCCAAAATCCATGTTTAATTATCAACTACAAATCCTTGGATCACATCTAGAATTACAAACATTTATTTTCAACATTTTAAGATGGAGATGATCTACAACCTCCAATTTGGTCAGTTAATTTGTTCAGTATCACAGACTCATAGACTCATCAAGGTGGGAAAGACCGTTAACATCACCCAGTCCAACCAAAAGCCCGTGCCTGTGGCTGCACTAGACCATGTCCCTCAATGCCACACCTCCATGCTTCTTGAACACCTCCAGGGATGGTGATTCCACCACCTCCCTGGGCAGCCTGTTCCATTATCTCACCTCTCTTTCTGAGAAGGTTTTCCTAATATCCAACCTGAACCTCCCAAGAAGCAAAGTGACAGCTGCCTTAACCTCCTCTACCCCACTCACAGACTCTATGACCACTATCCTTATCTAATCCAGGCTATTAAACTTCTCTTTTAATACAAAACCTGAACTTTTCAGTATGTGTTCAAACTTTCAGGGTGTGGACCAGCCTTTTGGAAAGTCCCTACTGTAGCAAAAGTTATTTGGAGAGATCATAATGTACACTGGTCTGAGCTGCCTGAAGTGCACCAAATTTCAGATATCCAACAGACTAAGGTGTGAGACCTAAGTAAAGTCAGTGGAAAGATAAATTTCTTCTTCCAGGGCACTTGGGAGGGGAATCAGGACACATACATGAGATGTTGCCCCACCCTGAAGACACTCAAGGTCAGGCTGGATGGGCTCTGAGCACCTGCTGGAGCTGTGGGTGTCCCTGCTCATTGGAGTGGGGTTGAACTGATGGCCTGCAAGGATCCATTCCAACTCAAATGGTTCTATAATTCTGTGTTCTGAAGACTCTAAGTTGGAAGATATGAATATCCCCTTGCTTCCTCCTTGTCCACACTACATAGAGTTGAGAAGCCAGCTTTAAGCCAGCTTTTAAAAAAAAAAAAAAAAAAAAAAAAAACAACTAAGGGAAAGTTTAGGTTAGATATTAGGAAGAAGTTTTTCCACTCGGGGGTGATGACATGCTGGAACAGGTTGCCCAAGGAGGTTGTGGATGCCCTATCCCGGGGGCATTCAAGGCCAGGCTGGAGGTGGCTCTGGCCACCACTGGTCTGGTGGCTGGCAACCCTGCACATAGCAGGGGTGTTGAAACTAGATGAGAATTCTTGTCCTTTTCAACCTAGGCCATTCTATGATTCCACGATTTTAACCAGCCATATATTTTAACAAAAGTAAGATTTAAAAAGTTTTTGTGAGCTAAATCCCTACCTGAGGTGATGCGCAGAATCTTTCTTCCTAAAATTTCAGAACTACTGATCACAAAGACAGGAGCACAGCACATCCATGGTACATTTTTCATGCATGTTTGTTTATAGAGCAGGAAGGCAACCTCTCCAACAGATAGCAGTGGAACTCTGTAAAAGGGAGTAGACATTTTCAGATAATACCTCTGTAAATAAAGTTAAGACTGTTTTTTTTGTTCCACATCCAGTTTTTCCTATGTGTTCTAAGATCCACATGGATTGTCTTCAAAATTCTTTTGTTTCATTGGGTTCCAGGGGAGACTTAGTCATATAAACACAAGCTCATCTGAGGTAAGAAATTCCCAAATAAAGCTCTCTCAAACAAAATAATCATGCGATCTTCAAATCAGGCAATTCTTATAATGTATTTTTTGCACGTGTGGTTCAAAAAGTAGCTCCCCACTTGAAATTTCTAGCTGGATTTAGCTGTAAGTGGTATAAGGTACCTTGAGTCCTTTTCGGAAATCAACACTACAGATGTTATTCCACATAAACATTGAACGTGAAGTTGAGCTACAGCCAATTTTATAAAGCAAAGAAAGTTCTCTTTGGATGCCCAGTATAACTATGCTCCATAGCAACTGAAGCAGTTGCAAATAGTTCAGCTTAAGAGAGTGGCTTAGGAAAACATGGGATTATCCTAAGTAATCTCTGTAAGGATTCATTCTGACCAGGAGCGTTTTTTTCTGATAACACACATCACACAACCCTGAAACAGAGCAGGAAAAACTTCAGAGCTCAGAAAGCTGTGATTTCATCCACATGCATAACTAGACTATTGAAAACCACTATCAAAAACTAATTACTAAGTAAAGAAGATGAAACAAGTAAGTATAGCAGCTTTAGGGCAATTTAAATAAGTCTCATGACTTCCGGCTTTTTCTCAAAAAAGAAAACCATAACTTTTTTGGGTGCTCAAAGAAAGGGTGTGGTGGTGACTCAGCAGTGCCACTGCCCACGGCAGGCACCAGGAAATGTGCCCTTACAAAGGCCTGCAGTTCTCAGACCAGAATAAGACTGATACCAGCTAAAACAGCACTGGCTTTGTCATTGGTCAAAAAACTCCAAATCTAAAATACATTAGGAAAACATACAAAATCAGGAAACAAATGCCAGTTTTTTATGACTTACCTATCACAGAAAATTCTAAAGGATCACACCCACCAATTTCACCAAAATGCTGCCATTCGTATGAGAAAAAGCTCTAAGAAAACCACGTATGGTAGAAAACCCTTAATTGTTTTGCCCTTTAGAAAATCACGATTATAATGTAATATAGCTTATATTCCCAGTGTTGGACATGAAATCAAGCACAAACTGCAGCAGGCATTTCAAAATGATTCTCAACTCCAGAAAATCAAAGCTGATAAGTGACTTTCACTACTTCTGACTTCAAAATCTTGCATAAGCTCGTAATATATGTAAGCCCTGAAGGTATGGGGAAAGACAGCTTAAAAAGCAGTTACAAATAAAAGTAAGGCAAGCCTAGTGTAGATCTCACTTTTTCAGACTGGTTTGCGTGTGAAGTAAAAGCAGATTTTTTTTTATTGTCAGACATTTATGTGCAGGTATACCACCCTCTGCTTATCAGTGATAGGGATATCCAAGAATTTGGGATAATCCATGAACCAAAGACAACCCTGGGTGTCTGCTGAGAGTCCTGCATTGCCACCTCTCCTGGGGATCTGAAGAAGACTTGGGGGCCCCAAAGCTGCCCCATTTTATCACTTACTGTAGGAAAACACAGCAGCAATCCTTACCTTGACTGTAGCTTGGACTATCATGTGGAGTACTTGTAGGTACCTAGATAGTTCTTACAATGAGCACTGCATCCAGTCTGATCAGATTAGGGCTTTAAGAACATAGAACTCAGCTCCAGCAGAATAGTTAGAGTACGATTTTTCAGAAGAATGGAAATAAAACACTGATTACAGACAAAAAAAACCAAAAACCCCAATCCAAACAGTTGGTCCAGAGCCGGGCCATACCAAGCTCTGTGGTTACCATTTTATACCCTGGCTGTCATCTGGACTGCTGTGTGTAGTGCTGCAGCATGACCCACAGCTCACACTGCACACGCAACAGACAACAGGGGTTGCTGTAGCTGGAGTTTCTCGGTAGCCTTCCCGGTTTGTCTCAAACAGGCCAGAATTCAGCTGCTCCATCTGCCCGCTGCCATCTCAGGAAGTTCAAAGGAGTAACGGGCCAAAGAGTCAGGATTAGGGAATACCTTTTAAAAGAAAAATTACATGCAATTGAGCATCTCCAGACTTCAAAGGAGTTCCTGTTATTTTTACTGGTGACTTCTCAGGGAATCACATTTTATAAAAGCATTCCCTTCTCTTTCCCATTTCTCCAGTTAGTCAGAGGGAGATGGTGAAAGTGTAGTGAGGACTGATTGGCACTAATCTATCAGAGCTGCATTTTTTGCCATATTCAGTAGGAACTCTTCACCATGTGTCTTAAGATGTCACATTTACACATTAACACCCTCTCACTTCCTGGAAATCCCAGGAAAAACTATTTTTTGTTAGTTTTGGCAGGAATTTGCAGATCTGTAGTGTGATTCCTGCATTTAACAGGAGTGAAGGAGGCAGTATGCATACGATGGTCCTATCCTACATTGACCCACGTAATAAGACAGAGCTTTACGAAACAGCCTGCAGTTAATAAAGTAAATTAAGGAAACTGCTAGAAAGTACTCTCTCAATGTAAATCAGCAAAGCTCTGCTGAAGTGAACAGAGTAAAGGTCGCACATTCCAGCTTCAGGTCTCTCTGTACAACTCTGGGACAGATTATTACTTTTTTTTTTTTTTAATTATTTTTTTTTACAATCAGGGCGGTGAGGGAGTGGCACAGGTTGCCCAGAGAGATGGTGGTGCCCTATCCCTGGAGGCACTCAAGGTCAGGTTGGATGGAGCTCTGAGAACCTGATGGAGCTGTAGGTGTCTCTGCTCATTGCAGGAGGGTTTGACCAAAGGACCTTTATAGGTTCCACCTAATCCAACCATTCTATGAGTCTATGACAACTATCCATCCTACCATTATATTATAACCGAAGTGGGTTGACTTTCCATGCTAGAGGTTTCCCAGCTTCCTTTGTATGGTATGGCACATGCCTCGCCTTTGCGTTGTGCCATTGCTCTCTGCACTACCAGCATCCTGCTCTCTTACATCTCTCATTCATCCCATCCCCCTTCAGCATTTAATCATAACTTGATATGGAAACACGGGCAGGGTATATGGAGTATTAACAGGGTCTATCAGCCCAGATTTCAAGCAAAGCTGTTTCAAACATTAAAAAACTTTTAATTATCACCAAGTAAAAAAGTGACCATTTGCAGCAAAATTTGTGCTGCCCTTAGAAACGCAGTCATCTTGCCAGTAACTCAATAAGCAATCTGTAGAGCTTTTCCCATTAGAGTTTATACCATTAGAGGGTGCTGCAGTCCACACAATGCCGACCCGCGCATCGTCCGCCCAGGGCTGCTCCAGAGGGACGGGGAGGGACCTGCGGGTGTCTGCGCTGCTGGGGACACAAGAAGGGTCACTGGGGATGAAACAACATTATCATGTTTTGTCACATTTGCAGCCTTGCCCAACTGTTCTAATTATTTTCCCCACAACTGCTATCTCCAGATAATCTGGAGAGATTAGAAATCTGAATAAACACATTTATGCTACAGTTTGGGGTAAAAAAAATAATAAATAAATAAACAAAAAATCACAGTACTGTAAACATGATAATTTGTATTTTCTGAGTCGTTTATTTTACACCCCAGGTAGCATCATTTTAATTGGACAGTTGATAGATATCATTCCATGCCTCTTAACGGCAAAACCAAATTTCATTCTGCATACCGATAGCAAACCTCTTCCCCAGCCCCTTGCAATTATCAAACAAACTCCATGCTTTTATCACAGACATCTGACACTGGACAGTGCCTTACTCTGTTAGCTGGCAGTAGCTAAGTCCACTAACCTAACTGACTCAACGGATGGACTTCTTCTCTGGCAGAGGGGGCCCTTCCTCACGGAGTGCACTTAGAGAAGAACAGATATGGAGCCCAATACTGTCTTTGAACATGCCAACAGAAATAGGAACATCAGAAATAAGGCTGCTTTGATCTCTGATCCTTAATGTCGATGCAGTTCTCATGCAAGTACAGGAGCAGGATACCAGCTTCTGGCTTCTAAAATAATTATAATTCTGTGATAAATGTATTTTTTTAATCTATGCATTTTTTCAGGCAAACTCCATCATCTATTTTCTCTCTCACTACTGAACTTTGAAAGCAGATAGATCCACTTGGAGTCAATTAATTATTTCCTTATCTTTTAAAACAGCACATTGTGGAATTTTGAGTCCTCTGATATGGTGAAGCTTCAGCAAAATGGAATCTTTTTAACTTAGGTCAGTGCCACCTTTTAAGAATGAGTTATAGGCAATTAGGCCATTCCTCGGAGCTTTGTTGGAAACCATAGGGATTCATCAGATGTATATTCAGAGATGCACAGAAGAGAAAAGCATTTGTATAAACTCACATTGATTTTTTGCAGATCTTTGTACATGGCAGACACGACTTCAGACTTGAACAGCAGTGCTGAGCATAGGCACGGGCAGGCAGCATATGCCATGTGTAATGTTTTAATTTCCTGGTAGCAGGAATTCTTAGAGGCACAATAATTGGTTTGTTTATTTTTCCTTCTTCATCAGACCTTTTATTAACATTCTGTTAGATCTCTCGAATGCACCTGGTTTGTCGGTGACTGAGCATAATGGCATCTTTGCCCTGGGCTCTTGGAGACAGTGCATATGGATGGGGAAGGCAACAGATAATATGGATGCAAATTTCAAATTACTGCTTTTATCCCCAAGGCAGCTAAAAAGGACAAATCTCAGGGAAATAGGGAGAATAGCACAAGTGTGCTTTTGGTTTGTACCGAAGATATAGACTTGAATACACTATTCATGGGCCTTGCAGAACAGAAATCATTTCAGCCTGAGGATATCTGTGCTCTCTTGATGAAAGTTTAGCACAGTGGCAGATCATCAGAAACACTCTATTTACCATCCAGTGCTTGAAGAAAAGCACAGGATCAAGATAACAGAAACTCAACAACCAGGATTTCAAGTCTGATGAGCACAAATTAATGATAACTGGCTAATCAGCTCAAGGAGCAGTCAGTCAAAATTAACTGAAAGGGAGACATTTTCAACATTCAAGTCAACGATCTCTTGCCTACTGAACCAGTCACGTGGAAAATGTAAAACTTCTCTATTTATCCAATTTTATCTTTTCATGTAATTTTGTCTTACTGCACTTTTTTTTTCTTTTTTTTTTTCTTCCTTTTTTATGGTTTCATACTGATAAACACTTAGATATAGCACAGAACTGATCTGGTGTGACCCCAGAAGCAAATTGGTATTCAACCCATGAAAGTAAAACACAACCTCAACCTTCTGAGCTGGGAAGATTTATCAGGTTTTGCTCTTCCTGAGACAGAGTTCTCTTGAGCAGTAGTGTACATACTTCTTTAGCTAACTGCCCCACATCTTTCACTGCATTCAAGTGCATGACAAATGCCAGTGCTATATAAACTCTCAAACATACTGCTACTCCTCTGCAAACTGCCAAAACAGGCTTTGTAAGAAAAATGAGCTTCATTTTTAGATATTTTTTAAAAACCAGTGCCGTAATTACTGAGTTGGTGTGTTTTCCTACTCTTTTCTCCACTAATGCCCACCCACCTCCGGGAGGATGCTCCAGTCTCATTAGCATCTGATATTTCTTTCCAACTTCAGAACCTGTGTCAGTCTGGGAATCACTTTGAAGACAGAATTAATTAGATTGGATTGCTAGAATTAATACCGCAATATCTTGGGAAGTCTGTTATTGTTATCAGCTACATAGCTCTTGCCAGGACACTGGAATTGTTTGGGTTTTTTAGAAAAAGAGTCTAGTTAAATGCTTACCTCTCTAAAACTACAAATCCAAGGTATAGAGAAGTATAACGGTCCTAGGAACTACTTGTGGTGCCTTCGTATTGCAAGTAATGTATTAATTCTTAACCCAGAAAATAAATGAAAAAGTCCAAAAGCATCTACCAATACATCCATTGTAACTCCTGAAACATGATATAACCAATGAATGTTCATACTCACATTTTTTCCTCTGTTAGCCCCGCTATGAGCTGCATATACATAGCATTGCAGACACAAAGAAGATAACACACATCTTAGAATTAAGCACCTTAGAATTACTTCCTACATGGGACAAATTCCTGATTTTACCCTCAAGTCCTTTTCTCAGTTTCCTACCTGTAGCCCCACAGGAAACGCTGAATAGTTCGACTCCATCTCCAGAGCTTCAATTACTTCTACAGGGCTTTCTCATCCTTAATTGTCATTTATCTAAGTTATAATTATTTAATCCTTTAATCTCTTTTCAAAAGTCATTCCTTACTATCTTTCTTACACAATGTCCAACCACCTCAGCAGTGAGAGGCACGCTGCAGTGTAACCGAAATACAAGGAATCATTTTCCTGTGGTAGTCACCCAGAGACATCAGCGATGAACAATCTGTTCACCCTGTCATTGATCTCCAAGTAAACCTATTTCATATGAAAAGAGGACCTACGATTGCCACCTTTAATCTTCACTGTACGAAAAACAAGTGTAGTGCTTAAGCCAGCCTTTGACAGTCCCAGCCAGATTTCTCTTGCTTTACGCAAGTTCCAGCTAGTCTAGATTCTGTCTGCTGAGGATGGAATGGGTGTCATGAATTATAGCTGATGACCCTGAGAAAAATACAATTTATTGTCAATTGTCCATTATAATCTGTGGGAAAAACAAAATAATTTTCTTGAAATGCTGTGTGAAAAACAAGTTTTGGCCCCAAAATTTCGGAACATAATATAACCACTAGATTCATTCTTCACTTGTAATGCCGATGAGCCCCAGGAGTACTTATAAATATTGGCAGATTGAAGTAGGCAGTATTTTGCCAGCTTTTTTTTCCTGCTAGATTGTAGTTAGTGTTTTTAACATAGTGATACATAACAACGCCCTTAATGCTATTCCTTGGAACTTCATCCTGAAATGGTGTTTCAACTCACTTAGGTCCTAGGACATGAAGATCAGTTAGTAATACCACTGCCAAGAAATAGTTAATGAATTTGCTGATAGACCCCAAGAAGGGGGGGCTGCATTTCAAACAGCTGCACTTCAATTGTGGCAGCAGGAAGAAAACTCAGTTTTATACTCCCAAGTTTTATTCACTTTTGTGCCTTGCATATCAATGAGATTTGTTTAAAAGTAGCATTCAGGGTGTCCTATTTCTGAAATTCTTATAGAAACAGTTTTTGTCTCTACCAACCTCTATTCATACTGAGAAGAGTGCGAAAGAAGACAGCTGAAATACACTGTAGACAAGTTCTCCAGAGATTTCACGTGAGGCTAAGAGCCTGTTTCTTTCCTTTCAATAATTAGCTCATTCTCAGTTGATTATTTCATTGAGATCTAAAATTTCATCTAAATTGGTATTTGCTTCTATCTGGATGCTCTCTAGGTTAGCACTGTCACATTATTTCAACAGAAGTCTTGTGAATGAAGGAATTAAATGCAAGTGGGAATACAGAACTCATTTATCACCACGGCTATGTTAATTACAACTTCTGGTCTGTGGCTTTCCCAGTAATGCAGATTGAGCTTTATTTGTCAAGTCTGTTCCTGTGATATCAGTGGGAAGCTTGCTTCTTTCCAGCTTCCGCTAGGATGCCAACATATTTAGGAATGCTTCTAAAATAGCGGGTAGTGATAAGACAAGGGGGAATGGTTTTAAACTGAGACAGGGAGGTGTAGGTTAGATATTAGGAGGAAGCTTTTCATTCAGAGGGTGGTGACACACTGGAACAGGTTGCCCAAGGAGGTTGTGGATGCCCCATCCCTGGAGGCACTCAAGGCCAGGCTGGATGTGGCTCTGGGCAGCCTGGTCTGCTGGTTGGCGACCCTGCACATAGTAGGGAGGTTGAAACTAGATGATCACTGTGGTCCTTTTCTATGGTTCTATGAAAACCACGTACAGAGTGAGTGGCCACACTGCATCAGGGATGACAGATATATTACTTGTGCATTGAGCATAAGGTTGTGAGATGGAAGGGACACAATACTGTAACTGAGACCAAAGCAGCAAAGATGAACCTGGCTGGATCCTTAGCACATTGAATCATGAGTTGAATGCTTCAAGTATCAGACTTCTCAGGGTTGCTGTTTTGTTCGGGACAACAGCCCACACATGGAATATTATCCTGTTTTTCAACCTTCTACTTCAGTTGAAGTTATTTCTCCTAACAAAACCTTTTCATCCCAAATTGAAACCATGGCTAGCGTGGCCTTCTGAACCACTAATGAGATGTGGCTGTGGGAATCCTCAAGACCAGTAAGTTTGAATCTTGAAAGGTATTTGTGTTTATGTAGTGGAAATATGAGAAAGCATATTTTGACTAATGGTATCACCCTAGAGAGAAACATGCTTGTTATAAGTATGTTCCATTGCAATTGCTGGAAATCTAACAAAATCGCCATAAACAGGACTTACATCAATGTTTCTGCTTGACCTTTCTGGGAGAATAAAAGTACCTTCTGGGAATGCAAAACAAATGAATTTTTTGGAAACAAAATGAGTAACACAGCCCTTCCTCTTTATAAAATGGAGCCCCGCTATAGCTGCTGCTGCTTAGTAACAGTTCCTCAAAATGATTCATAAAAGCACCAGATGTAAAGGTGCACACGTGTGTTTAACTCCAGGCTCTGATGCAAAACTCAGAAACACTCATGCTGTGGGTATGAGAATTTGGGATTTTAGATGAATAGCATTTTCAAAATGAGAACCATACCCTTATGGACATGGATAAGCTACGCAATCATCTCCCCTGACATTCTTGTATCTGCCAGCTGATGTGCTTTCAGAACTGCACTAGCTGTTGCATAGCACTTCCTGGTGCTTCCCTAAAACAGCTCTCTTCTACATTTCTCCCTTAGGAAAATGATATCTTGCCTAGTACAGAAAAATGGCTCAAAATAATGTGATGAAAAAAGCAGAATTTTAGAGAAATCAGGTAACATACATAACTACTATCAGCACCCTTGATAATATAGTTGATAGGGCCAGAATGGTACCGAGACACTTGATGCCAATAATACTTACTGTACCTGCACATCATGTAATAATTACAGGTATATGCAAATGCAAAACTGAACTAATACTGAAAATGCATTTTTCCCCTTTAAACGTTATTCCAAATGACACACTAGTTTGAATTAAATATCACAATTCACAAAGTATTTTTAACATCTTGAACAATTAGCCAAAAAGACAGTAATATAGCTCCTAACTCCCAGTTTTGTATGCTCCTAGTAGCAACACAAGATGTTCACAGAAGCAATGTCATTATCCCAAATGCAATGTGACAAAGTGCTTATAGACATGCCCCTCTCCCACAGCCAGGAGCTGCTGAAGCAGTTGGAGCCCTTACCCAGCTCACGCTGCAGAAGTAAGAAACATGAATTCCTCAATGCAACATCTTCTCCATACAGGCCCTTTAGGAAGAGAGGAAATACATTAGAATTCAGAATTAGGAATTAGAATCTGTAATGCACTGATTACCCAGAAGTCACCCCAAACCCCACCACCAGCATGCCATCTTGCAGAGCTGAACAAGGGTAAGCAAGTGATTCCCCACCCACTCCCAAGCCCTCCTGGGCAGAACCCCACTTTGGAAGGCAGGCTGAGCCCAGCCAAGAGCCCTGCCAGCAGCAGCACAGAACCAGCACGTTTCAAGGCTGGCTCTTCTCCGGTGGCCTTTGCCAACTGGCTCCCACATGTGGCAGAGCCTGCACTCCTTCACTTAACCCCTACTGCAGCCAAAGGCTGACTCGCACCCACTGCAAACAAAAATCTCATCTTTCACAAAAAGTCATGGACTGGAGAGCGTGGATTTGCACAGCTGGATTTGTGCAATCATTAGCAAATACACACTGCTCAGCTCCTCCAAAGACATCACAAGATAGAGTTATTGCTGCTCACCCCATCCTACAATTCTCCTCTCCTTTCTTTCTCTCTCCACACATCCACACGTTAAAATTAAGTGGGTCTTAACAGATACATAAGTGGGATATACCCAAGTGTTTCCAATTTGCCCTCAGTGAACTTGAATGAAAAACATTTGAAAATGAAATTCTGGGTGAAATCTTACAGCCTTGCTACAGCATATGGAGCTAATTTCAAATAGCATTTTGATAATGTCATGATCTGTTAGAAAGTGTTCACCTTACACTGAAGATATTATAAGCTCAGTTGCCTCACTCAGTGTACGTTCATCCTGTGATCCATAAGAAAGCTATTTAGAGGATTGTGAAATACGAACTTTGGCCAGGGCTAATTTAGAAAGTTTGGTATCCTGTGATGGTGCAGCTTGTTTCTTCCGTGAGCTTCGTATTATTCAACTGTTCACAGCTAGTAAATTCACATCTAATAAGCTGCAGAAGTTATCTGATGAAACTCAGCCTTTTGTATTCCCTACATGAAGTAAATAACTGCTGAAAAATTAGTTCCAGCATGTATAACAAATATTTTTACAAACAGCATCTGATAAAAGGAATTGGCTTTGTGAACAACTAACTTACTCACACGGTGGAAAAAATGCAAAATTTGTTCTATCTCTACAGGCCACAACATTTTTTAAATGCTTACCAGGAAAGAAAAAGGCTTAACTGGAAACAAAAAGCGTGGATAGACCACATCTCCTGGCAGGCACAGAGCTTGGCATTGGCAACGCAGTGATGGAGCAATGCTGGAGCAGAAGGGCATGCAGGATGTGAAGCTCTGCTGAAAAGGTACTCATACTAATGGAAGCCTTGTTGCAGGGCTGCTGTATGATGCACTGACAACACCGAGGAGAACATATTCTTGTTAATCAAACTGTTTGTTACTCTGCATTCAGGGTTGAAAAGAATAGTATGTTTACACTCTGCTTCTTGAGACAAAACAAAGGGCAGTGACCCCTGCTAAAGTCCAAGTAACTTCAGGTTCTTCCAAAGAGAACCATCCCAGAGCTACTCCAGCAGCCAGGGCATGTGGAAATCCCACCACAAACGCGTGCCTGCATTGTACCTTCCCTACTGCCACTGGCAGGAAGGAGGGTGGTGTGAAGCTGCCTGTGCCAGATTGATGCCCTCAATCTGCAGGCAGTTCTTAAGAGCCTCTTGATGCCACATACAGTACACGGGGTGAAAGAGACTACAAATCCTTGGGTGCATCCTAGGACAGGAAGTTTTCAGGCACTATCAGCTGTTAGATGCACCTGTTCAGGAGCTAGACTAAATGACCTCTAATGGTCCCTTCCAACTCAAATTATTCTAATTTTATGACTTGTGTTTTATGAAGCACTTCCTCAAATACGGAGCAGCTCTTACAAGTCAACTTCTTTGCCCTGCACCAAATTAAAGTTTCTTGCTGAATTTGTTTTAGAACTCTGTTTGCCATGCAATACTTGAAGAATTTGCTGTGAAATCATCTGAAGTCCCCACGTCACAGCACGCCTACTGCAGTTTCCCTCCAGCAAGTTGCCAATAAATAGATGAGCAAACAATACCAATGGGGAGGTTCCAGTGTGATGCACCATAAAGGATGCTCAGGTTCAGACGTGATAAAAATCAAACAATTCAGAACAGAAAGATCAAGCAGTTCTTAGGGGCTCCAAAACATCAAGTACACCCACCGCAGGCAGTGATTGCTCCAGGCACTGATGACTTCACTGACCAGCTCAAGTGAAAGGCCCTGGGTACATGTGGAACCAGGTAAACACCGATAACATGAGAATGAGCACTAAACTAACCGCAGACCTCATTCGCTAAACACTGAGTCCTGGGAATTTCACTCTGTTTTTGTTCTTGAATTCACAAACTTCCACAATTGTTAGAGACAGCTGGAATAAATATTAAGAAAGGTCTTTCAAGATTTAATCTAAGAAAATCAGTGCTAAGCCTTGTATTTGAGACAACCTCATAAACCAGAGGTGGTAGAAATTCTGTTAGTTGTGACAGATTTTCTTCTTCCCCCTTCTTAAGTCAGCCCCTTAGTGGGCAGCAATGCTTCTCTCCCTAACAGCCCCAGGGCTGCAGGTACCGGCAGGGCCAGCCCCTTCCCTCTGCCTCATTGCTCCTTTACTCTAGCAGCAATTCCTCAGCCTCTGAAGCCTGTCATCTCTTCTCGACAAAGAGAATGGAATGACAAAAGCATTCAAAGAAAAACAGAGAAATCCCAAGCCTCATGTGTGACATAAAGAAAACAATTCACATGATCTTTATTTTTGTAACCCTCGTCCTCCTCTCACCCCCATGCCTGTTGTTATCACTCAACATGTTATTGTTATTACTTTAAATTTGTTTTTAAAAGTGCATATCCAGCGCTGGAGGTGCTTGAATACACATTGAAAATATACAAAACATATGTCTAACTTAGACACATGCTCCCCGGGGAAGAGCCTGTATCCTCTGCAGCGCACTCAGCACACTTATGGCATGAACAAATTATAAACAATAGTAATAAAGAATAATTTGTGCCTATTTATCTGTTTGGTCTATGAAACTGATCTTCAGTGACCCCAAAAACTCTCAGTGACACACACTGCGGTTGAGTTAAAACCAAGCTGCTCTTTCCAGCTTTTTTTCCAAATAGCTTGAGTTAAAATCCCGGGGTAAGTGACACAGAGCGACCCTCCTGCTTTTGATGTGAATGGGAAAGGATTTGTCTTTTTGTATCAAAGCTAGCTGGGAAGAAGAGGTGGGTGGCCATGAAAGGGAAAAGCCATGAAATGATCTCCATTGGTTTATAAGAAACAGCCATTCGATGGGATTTTGGGAGGGGGAAACCTTCTGAAAAATGTGCTCGTGTGATTCCTCTAGAGGCCAGCACATCTGAGCCAAGCACTCGTATCAAGCGAGGGGGGGCAGAAGTTCTTCTCTTAATTGAGAACACACTTGTTTGCAGAGTTCAATGTCGGGAACTCCAACTTTGTTTTTAAAAGTCGGAGAATTGTGTAGGTGTCGGAATTCAGAAGAGGCAAAACAAAAGCGGCTGGAAAAAGGCAGCTGCGATGATTTAACTCTCCGGACACCTTTAGCCATTTCCCTTCCTGTGCCCCATCAGCTGGATTGTGCTCCTCTCTCCTGGCTGCTGTTACGAGAGGCAACCTGCCCCTCTCCCTGCAGCAGCGTTTCCCTGCAGCAGCCCCCTCCTGCCGACACCCAGCTCACAGCACAACAGTCAGAAAAGGACCATTTCTGGCAGGAAACATTCACAGAACCATTTGAGTTGGAAGGGACCCTTAAAAACCACCCAGTCTGCAATGAACAGGGACACCTACAGTTCCATCAGGTGCCTGACCTTGTGGTCTCCAGAGATGGGGCCAGTGCCTCACCACCCCTATTGTAAAAAACTTCTTCCTTGTATCCAACCTAAATCTCCCCTCTTCTAGTTTGAGATCATTTCTCCTTCTTCTGTCAAGGTCAATAGTTGAACACCGCTCAGCAGCCAGGTGACAGCCTTTCCCAAACAGCGTTTTCTGGTGTCACAGGACACTAGAACTTCAGAATTAGCTATTGGGTCAAACCTAAATGTTGTCTTCTCACTGCCCAGAGCCTACAGCCTCCATCTCTAACTTTCTGTCTCAGGGAACTTCAGAACACAGAAACCAAATGACACGTCTTCTGAGCATTTCCTCTGCCAATTTCAACAGAATAGAACACAAAAAAAGATATACCACTAAAAAAAAAAAAAAAAAAGCCTTTAAAAATGTCAATTGTTTTTCATGGTTGAGTTTCCATACATTATAGGGAGTCCTGTCAAAATACAGGACCCAAATGCTTCCAAATTCAATTTCTCCTGGCTTAATATATTAACAGTTTTGTATTCCTGCTTTTGAGACAAACAAAAAAAAAGAGAAGATAGCTTTATATGAATTGAGTCAAACGTACCTAAACATCTGTGGATGCCCCATCCCTGGAGATGCTCAAGGCCAGGCTGGATGGGACCACCATCAGACTGACCTGGTGGGGGCAGCCAGTCCACAGCAGGGGTTGGAGGTGGGTGGGCTTTAACCGTTCTGCGGATCTACAATCTCTTATCTGCAAGATGATGTCTTGGCACTGCAGATTTTGAACAGAGTATGAATATCACAAGTAATTTTTGCCAAAGGCTGTAACACTTCTAGTCCTAATCAATAATATAACTCACCTGTGCCAAATGAACTAGGATTCATTTCACTTGGACATAACTGAGTCACTGAAGGCCACTTACAATGCTGTGACTCAGCACGGCTGAAGCAACTGAACTTGTGTAGCAACCACCACTTAGTTCTACTCAAATTTTTCTCCATCGTGGCTATTTTTCTAAACTGGGTAATCTTGCCTGTTCAAAAGTTGCTTTTTTCTTTATAGGAATTAAGCAATCTTTCATAGTAGCTGACTTGACAGCAGAACAGTTACATGACACTTCTGACTTAGAGATACAGAGAGACAAACAGGTACCAATATGGAAAAGAAGCAAGGAAAAAAGCAGCAAGGTGAAATGCTAGATGCAGGTTGGTGTAAGTATATTCTTCTGCGTGACTCTTTACCTCAGCTTTTACATCTTGGCAGCCTTTACAATAACAAATGTAGCTTTTCCTTTCCATCATCAAAGAATTGTGTTACTTCTATTTTATCAGGGTAATTTTGTCAGAAGAGGGAGAACTGGAAAGAGACATTCTGAGCTTTAAGATAATTAGCACAGTATTACACAATAAATTAAATATATTACACAATAAATTATTAATAAATTAAACATATATTACATAATAAATTAAACAACTAAGGCTTTTGAAAGACCCAGATAGAAACCCAGAAATTCTAAACACTCAGTGGAGACAATTTTGCTTTTTCGATGCAGTAATACTGAAGGCCAAGGAAGTGTAGATCTGTGTTTTAATCACTCTGCTTAAATCAGAACAGGTAACTGGTGTTGTGTCATAAACAAATGCTTCTGGCATAAGCACATTTTATTGTACAGTGCATATTCTTGCTAACTCAAAACAGGCAGGACATACTGCCACTGGAAACCGATTTAATTCAATTCTGTAAACAATATTAAAGTGGCTTTTAAAACTGACACAAAGAATTATTTTTTTTTTACCTCCCGTGTTGTCACACGGTAAAGAAGAGGAGATACTGCAGTGCCCCAGAAAGGTATGTTATAACTTGCTCTCACATAATAAAGGAATATTTAGAAATTAAAGGGATTATCACAAATTTCTGACAAATATTAATCATAACAGAAAATCAAATAGCAGAAGATAAGGGCTTGGATGATTTAGTTAAATGCAGTTTCTGATATAATCTCGTGGTTGGAGTGGCTTGGAATCAAATTAATTTTCCAAAATAAAACACTCTTAAGTTTCAGTCCAAAAGCTGACATTTTTACCCACCTCTTTCAATCAGTAATTTACCTTTTATCAGTAAAAGGGCTGGAGTGGAAACAAATGTTCTGATTTTCTTAGACCTCATTTAAAGGGAGGAAACATCTCCCAGTGTTTTTGTAGGCAGCTCAGTAATATTTAGCAGAACTGCCAGATTTGACCACAGTGTTAAAATGCTGGAAAAAATTAGGAAGAAATTGCATGTATGCATAGTCCCATTTTGCAGGCTGTTGTTACGCTCAGACACAGCAATCAGGTGTAGGTATAGCTCATACCAACGTTTGTTCAGAGATTGTTGGTGTAAGCAGGCTATGGAAAAGGAAGTACAAAAAAAACCCGAGTTCAAACTTGTGTTATTTCAGTTCTGAATTTTTCATCCCCATAGGGGTGAGGCTGAAGGATATGGAATCTGGATCTGGTTCTTAAGTTTGTGGCTTGGTCTCTTTTCCAGTTCCCGCAGAAACATGTTCATCAAGATCTCCTGACATTTCTCTGCATTTTTTATTTCTTTCAATGATAATGTGAAGCAAGCTCTGCCCTTTTCCCCATAACCTTATGCTTTTTACATGACTGCAGCATGTAAACACTAAAAAATGCAAGCATAGCAACTCTGTGAAATACATAGAAACAGATTTTAACAGAACAACCTTTCCCTTTTTTTATGGAGTTCCACAGACCTGGGAACGCACATGCAAACCAAAGCAGATACACATAAACCAGAGCATCCGTGCCCCAGATAAACAAACTGGCTGTGACTGCATGGAGCACTAAGATTAAGGCATATGAGAATTCTGCCCTGGCCTGCTGCTAGATCGTTTTGCTGCAGTCGGCATGTATGTAATGGTAAGTGTTATGGCTACTGATGCTCATCTTGGGAATGCAGGCAAAAGCTTCTATGAAATGGGTAGCTTGACTGATGTAAAAGATTAACAAGCTTGAAATACTGTCCAAATAAATGGAAAATATGGACCAAAAACAAAAACCCAAACAAAAACACACCAACAAAAAACCAGTCTCAGCATCTTTAACATGCAATCAAAGTGCTGATACCTTTTATCATTGTCTCATCATAGCTAATAAAACTTCCATAATTATCTAAGGACACTGAAGCCTTTTATCTATGATGAGTGACAGAGCATTGTGTGTCTTGTGTTACGAAGATAAATACAATACTTGCCTGTGACAGCACCTCAAGAAACAAAAATAAACAGTGATCCAATTACAGATGAATACTAGCATAATCCCAAAATTGCTATTTCCCCTTCCATGCTATGCACCTTCCCAACCTCCAAATGACTATTGAGCTGCTTGCTTTCTCATGTGCTTCAATAGATGTCTATTTTAGCCCAAGCTTCTGCAGAAAGCGGGCCCCCAAATACCTTTTTTGTGTGTGTGCGTGTTTAATCACTGAAAGTAGCCTCATCATTTAATCAAAAGCTCTGCTTTAATCAGTGATCTCCTTCCACTCTAGGCTTACAAGGAACTGAAAGCATTCTTCTGTAACAAGCCTCTTTGCTCCTGAAAAATGAAGGATTGTGTAGACATAGGAGGCTGAAACTCTCCCAATTTGCCCCAAGGGATGCCAAGTGTAGCTCAGAGAAGTACAAAGGGAACCTGTTCTCACTGCTTTTCAACTGTAGCCCTATTTAAATTGCCAGGAGGGTTTCACATTTCATTCTCCTAAGGTTACTGTCTCAGGCTTTCCTGCAGAAAACCCTGCTTTAAACAAACTTCCCTGGGAATAAGATTGTGCCCATAGTCTTTCAGTAACTAACGACTCACCTGTTAGGCATTGTCTGTTTTTCACGTGTGAATCAACCAGCCAGATGTTTAGACAGAGCTCCTAATTCAGTGTTTGTGTCTGTACGCAAACACACGCATGCACACACACGGAGTGGAAAAAAAGGTAAGGTAAAATAAAAACAGTGCCTTATACTTCACAGAGCCTTAGTATCTGAAAATGTCACATTCTTCTTAACCATTTGATTAAAATACTCTGTATGATCTTTGAGGCATCAGCCAGTATACAGGAGGACCACTGGATCTACTGCTGAAATGCTGCCACTGCAGAGTGGAATGCAGCAGCTGTTTTACACATTGTAATGGTTTGGGACATGAAATGAAAGCTCTTGCAGCCACCTGAAGCTGTAAAGGAAAATGTAGGTAAAAGGAATTTTAATTAGCTGAATCATTACAGCAAGAGCCCTGGGATTGTCAATGAATAAAGCAGGTAAGAGCCTATTGCTAATGTTTTGACTCTTCTGACAAGCTCCCAAATCATTTTACATAGCCTCTAAAGATGTTCTCACTTACCTCAGCTTAAATTAAGACTAAGTTACTAAAGCCATTGAATTATGCCAGATCTAAACAGAGGCAATGACAGCAGTACTGCATCTGGCAACCACAGCATTTTTTACAGATGTTGGTTGCATCCCAACTGCAGCTCAGGGACCCCAGCACACGCTGTGCTCTCCTGCAGCAACACTGCAGGAAGACAAAACAGAAAGGTGATTCCTGCCCACGGAAGCAGCAGCAATTTTGAAGCATGTCTACACAGGCAGGTGCAGGCAGATGGGAGCTCCTCTGCCCACTTCAGAGCAGGCTGGAACCATGCCTGCCTCAGCCCCAAACTTGGGAAGGGCCCATGGCTGCTGACACTGGTTCAGAGCTGAAGCAGAATGTTACTGTTTAGTGAATTATATTAATCGTGACAATGAGGGAAGACTGACTGTATGAAGTAGCCCAAGGCCAACAGTATCCTGGGCTGCATCAACAGAGTGGTAGCAGCAGGGAGAGAGAGGGGATTGTCCCCACTGCTCTGCCCTTGTGAGGCCTCAACTGCAGTGCTGTGTCCTGACCTGGGACCCCCAGTGTAGGAAAGATGTGAAGCTGCAAGAGCATGTCCAGAGCAGGGCAATGAGGATGCTCAGAGGGGTGGTGCACCTCCTCTATGAAGAAAGGCTGAGGGAGCTGGGGGTGTTCAGTTTGGAGAAGTCTCCGAGGAG
This sequence comes from Meleagris gallopavo, assembly GCF_905368555.1. NCBI lineage: Eukaryota > Metazoa > Chordata > Aves > Galliformes > Phasianidae > Meleagris > Meleagris gallopavo. The sequence continues at coordinate 12,493,188 of NC_139412.1, forward strand.
ACTTCATTGCAGCATTCCAGTGTGTAAAATGATCACATAAAGAGGAAGGAGACTGACTTTTTACATGAATAGGTAAGGAGAGGACAAGAGGAAATAGTTTTAAACCAAAAGGGGACATTTACGTTAGATGTGAGAAGGCAATTCTTGGAGGCCACTGAATCCCTGGCACAGCTGCCCAGGGAGCCGAGGGTGCCCCATCCCTGGAGGTGCTGAAGGCCAGGTGGGATGGGGGCTGGGCAGCCTGAGCTGCTGGGGGACAGCCAGCCCATGGCAGAGGTTGGGTGGGCTTTAAGGTCCCTTTGTACCCAAGCCATTCTGTAATTCTGTGAAATAGGAGACCTTGTCTATTGTCTCTCCAGAATCTCATTCAAGATTCAATAAGAGAGGAAAAATAGAAAATGGATTTTGAAGGCTGAGCAAAGTGCGCATAGTCTAATCTCCCTTTCCTCCCTCCTCCACTTTCAGCAGACCCAATCCTCCTCCCCCTGTACATGATGCTCCCTCCCCGATCCCATAACTCCAGTTGGAAAAGGCTGTTGCTTCCAGTGTGCGAGAAAACAAAGATAGAATTACACCACAGCCTGCTCTGTCACAGTGCAAAGACAAAAAATTGTTGCTAGGGTGATTAAAGAAACCCAATAGCGTTTCCCACAAATTCAGCTGGCTCCCTGGGTCCTCACTGGCATTAACAACACGCAATAGCCATATAAACAATATTGCCAACATGTCCCCTCACCCAACAGATGTGCGGCTCTTGTTCCTATGCTAGCAGAGATACGATATAATACATGTGCAGAAGACAGCTAGAATTTAATTTACACCAGTTGTACTACAGAAACATAAGCCGCTACACAGGGCTGAAATCGTGGATGGTGCCATCTGTGTGTAATTGTTAGGGTTACGTTTTCCATTACATTTTCTACTAGAGGAAGGTGAGGATATACAACTGGGTAGCAATCATAACAACCGGGTCTTACAAAATCTCAGTCAGAAATCACACTTTCATTTGCTAAAGGAGTCATTTGCATTTCATTCTGACATATATGAATGGTCTATTTCTAAACAATGTCACAGAAAATTATACAAAATTAAATTTTTATTTCAAATACTGTAAAGCAATAGGCCAAACAGATGGACAGGTATGGCATTACTTCATCTGTGGCATGCTAAGCTTGGCTAAGGGCCTACGAGGCAAAAATGTTTCAGCAGTCCTTAGGGGTTAACAGGCATTACATTCAGTGAGGCCCCCAAATTAAAAGATCTGGCAATTGTTTTTTCTTTTAACCCTGGAAGAGGCTGCTAGTCTGGGAAAGCAGCTACCCAAGAATTAACCAGCTTGTCATTTTTCAAGGAAAACTTAGACAAATTTAATAGAGATGATGTAAAACAATCTGAAATATGTTAGGCCTGAAGTTATCTGATTTGTTGCATTTGTTTTATAGAAAATAGTTATGTAAGAAGACCCCAAATATTCCTCTTAGTTCTAAGCGTATATTTGGCCACATAGAAAAAATATAGTAATTAGAATCAGAACAAAATTCAGTAAATGCTTAAGATTAAGCAATCCCACTAGTTACTCACACGATTAAAATTAAGTGTGTGAGTGCAAAGACCGGCAGGTATCCATGCAGATTCAAGTAAATATGCAGAGCTTCAGACACGCAGAGCCTTCTCTGCAGTCTTTAGTCTGGGTGTTTGCATCTTTCTAATACAACCACTCATTGCTTACAACAAGGAGCTGAGGGTGCACCATCCTCCTCAGCACACTCTGTGTACGCCACCTGCTCTCCTCCCAGACACCCCAATCTGCAGAACTGATCAGCAAGCCTCGTCAGCGACAGGAGGGCACTAATCCAGGCAGATCACACGTGCACAGTGATACCCTAAGTCACCAAGATTCTTGGGTTTCTGCTAAGGACTAACCAGGAAGAGCATTTTCCTTCCAGGACCCATGATGGCATCAGATCCTACAAGCGAGCCCTATCCAGGGCTCTGGAGCAGGACAGAGAAATAGCTTTGATTTTAAAGATATTTTTGCCGTGTATATTTATTTAACAATTCTGAGTTCTGCCAACGGAGCCAATAATTTTACAATCCTGTCTGAAGTTCGCCCAGGTTTTGTAAGGACAATTTTTTTTTCCCTGCAAGCCTTTTTCCGTGAAACTTGCATTAATAGCCAGCAAAAGGATGGCTAGTAACTGCACAAACCACACACTACAAAATGGTCTATGCCATTCCACATAAAAACACTTGGGCAGTCCAGAAGAGGGATTAATTTCTTTGAAACTTTGATCCCAGCAGTCCCCTACGGATCTGGAAATACAAACACTTGTAGGAAAGAGGAGTTCTCCAAAGCTCTCGCATGTCCAAAATGACAACACACTGTGTTGTCTGACATCTTTCCTCTGACGTTCTCCTCCGACATCTTTCATGATGAGTGTCACAGCCAACACTCACTTTTACCAAGAAATAGTTAGGAAAAAAAAAAAAAATGTGATACAGTTTTACCAGTGTTCACCCACCCATCATTCTGCAGAACAAAATCTCTTGCAAAACTGCAGCAAAGCAAGACTTTGATGGATAGGGACTGGATGCCCTTCCAGTGAAATCAAAGAGCTTCAGCTTGATGCTTTAACTGTTAGAAGTGGTGGTTTTAGCAAGCGATGCCCGCAAGATCCTACACCAAATTAATTTTTGTTACACTTAGGTTAAAAATGCTTCGAAAACCCTCCTAGGCCTGTATTATGTGCATGTTAAATAAAATTCAAGCCTGCAGAATGCAAGGGTTAAGCTTCTGTTCCCTTCATGTTAAAGTGTTAAATGTTTCCAGAGAGTCTGGAACTACAACTGGGCAGTACATACTTAAAGCTAACTGGCAAAGAAGTGTTGCTTTAGGCTTAGAAACACTGTCTTTTCACCTCTGGGACCTGGGTCTGTTCCAGCTTAATCCAACTACAAATTGTTGTCTTGAAAAGAATGCAGCTTCTTTCAGTGCTTCCACCCCCCTGCCTTGTGGAGTATAATTATCCAGTAATTAACATTCTTGTTTACCAGTGGTGATTTCTAAGTTATGTCAGTGCGTGTGTGTTTATGTAAGAGATGGGACCTTTATTAAAAGCTGCATGAACTGACCCAATGCTCTTGGGAAGGAGAAGACAAATTGGTGAGGAAAACTGAAAGATCTTAATAGTCCAAAAGGGAGCTCAGTATTAAGACAAAACACAAAAATAAAATACTTAATTTGCTTTTGTTTCATTTCTTTGAAAGACCTACCACAGAGTTGCTTCCCCTACCTGATGTAAATAATTGCTTCCGCAACATCCAGTCATTCAAGGACTGTTGTGTTCAAATAGTTGCAGCATGATAAAGTGCTTTGGAGATAAGCTTACATAAAGAGAAATTAAATTTATTCTGCCAGAATAGTGACTCAGCCTAATGTGCTAGTTTATAGGCTGCCATGGCCTTGAAAATCATGGTTCAAGTCTTGGCAGCAAGGACCAGGTGAACATTGTGTCCTTTGCATGGAGCATCACTGCCTGGCCCATGCTCAGAGAGAGCTGCTACAGCATCGTCAGTCAAAGTCTCACTGCCACAAGCAGTAAAACACATCAACTGAGTGTCTGTGCAACTAGGTGCATTCAGCAGCAGGAAAGAAATACCCTTCAGAAATAACTTTAACGACTTTAATGAGATGCAGTGTTTTCCAGGAGTACTATACTGCAGTCTGTAAGAGGGGCTGAGAAAGCATGGGGCCACTGTCAGATGGGATGCAGTGCAGGATGAGGCAGTCTAACACATACCAAGCTAGAATAAAAGAAGTGGGCATGCATCGCTGCTCCACAGACAGTGTGTGATAACACAAGGTGGGGGAATCCACAAAGGAATGGACTGGCGGCTGATTTGCATCCTGAGCACACTGACGAAGCCCGGTCAGAACCTCTCATTGGGAACCACGGAACCATTAGCACAGGATGATGAAACACAGATGCCACAGTGCGCAAAGCAGTTCTGTTGATGCTAGTGACACACTGGCAAACCTGTGTTCTTAGTGTGGGTGCTGGCTTATGTATTTTCTGATGTGCCCTCTGCTCATATTTCAGCACCTACAGCATGCTGATGTGGACACTTGTCTGTCAAGAAGAGAAACAGGCAACGACATAAGGGAGTTCTTAAGTGGACGAGTAGAAGGTAAAGAAGGAACAGATATTCTTTTTTGCTTTGTGACTGTATAGCTGTTGCTTATTAAAACTCCTGATAGTAGACTGTATGTCTCTACAATAAATTGGAGGTGAGTCCATTCCAAGAGCATGGTGATAATTTGCCTTCACTACAGTTTGTGTTCATTTTTTTCCTCTCTGTAGGAAAGGAACTTCTCTACTTCTGCTTTATCCCTACTTCTTCTGCAAAAGAAAACAATAAATGGGACTTCAGTAAAATGAAGAAGTATTTTCCTACAAAAAAAAAAATCATGGAGAAATTGCAAGTTTCTTTAATGCATTCTTTCGCATTGTTTTGCCTGTTTTCCTCTGTCTTCTCTTTGTTCATCAGCTCTGCGCAGGCCCACACATACTTATTATTTAAACTCATCTGAGAAAAGCCCCATCAGCTGTAGAAAGGCAGAAAATAGGGACTGCTCAGCTCAGCTCCCTGCACTAGGAGGATTACAGGTCCCTCTGATGATGGCTAATGCCAACGCTGAGAACTGATGACCTGTTTTACAATCCTAGAATGCATTATCAATAATAGCATTTACTTTAAACTTGTAGCATTTCAGGAAGCAAAAACAAAAGCAAATGCTAACTCAAATCACTTCCATGCTTGACCAAAAAAAAAAAAAAAAAGCCAAAAAGAGAAAAAATAATCTGTTAAAGCTTGTTTCAACACCCTTTGCTCAAATTGGATGTGGCTCATTTGCAAAAATAGTTCAAGTGCTTAAGCAGTCAGATTGTAAAGCCTTTTAGAAAGTTTAAATCTTCCCATTTATTTTCTTGTGGGTTTGCTACAAGTTTCAAATTAAGCTGTGCTTTATGCCGACACCAAGGACTTACTACAGATTTACAAGCCCACAAGAATTCTTTCATCCCTTACTAATTCTTTGTCTTAAAGTACTATCAAAGCTGAGTTCTGGATGATGATAACATGTTCATCTAAAGCTTGGTTGGGGATTTGAGGGATAAGATTATTTGTTTTCAGACATGGAAGCAAAGAGAAGACTTCACTCTTCTCAATCAGGTCATAAACTGAGATAAGGCTTACAAATTCTGTGCTTCGCAGCTTAGAGGAACTTAGCTGTGAGCCATTCACTGAAATAACAACGATGAAAGACAACAGAACTGTGTTCTGCAAATTTCAAATGCAAGTTTGCATGTAGGAAAACACAACCAAGCCAGAGAGCAGTAAACAAAGAAAAAGTAAAACAGAAGAAGAAAAAAAGCTGTAGATCTGTAGCAGCATTTGGCAAGAAGAACTTGGCACTTTGGAATCAACATGCTTTTCTAGTTAAGAGTGCAAACTACACTATTTGTACCAGAGAAGGATGAATCTTCTGGATGCAGCTGGAGGGAGAAGAGTCTCTTGAACAGCCATATGGGTTTTCAAGCCTGACTTGAAAAAGGTTTTTCCTGTAACTTAAGTAATCTCTTCTCCCCCGTCTCTAGTTAATGAATTGATCTCCTGTTTTAATCTTAACTAAAGAAAGAACATTGGTGTACATTAGAGATATCACCTTATTCCAGCTGTTCCCACTGAGGAAATGTACCTACTTGCAGAGTGACTGCACATTTAAGATTTCAAAACCTGTTTCAAAAGCACAGGTATCTATTACTCAAGCTAGTGCAGAAGCATTATTGGTAGCACAGCACCTTTCTTGCACAGAACTCATAAGTTCCTGTCCACCTTTCAGAAGGCACTGTCAGATACATTCACCAAAATATCCCACCTTCCAATTCTTAAGTACTCCTGAACTGTGGTTTTGGTTTTTTGAACTTGACATGCATTAAAGGTTGTAAAGGACTTTTTCAGCTGTGAGTGGACAATGCAACAGAAGGTGGAATTACTGTATTTTTGAATGTAGGGTGCAGGTGAATCCAATTACAAAGCAGAAAAATCAGCTGTGACTCAGTCATTATGAAACTCACAAGTGCAAATTAAGGTACACATAAGCTTTGTGGTGAAAGCATGAAACACCCCAAGAAACAAACTGGGGAACCAGTCCAATGATATAAAGGAAAAAACTAACAAGAATTTAATAAAATAACAATCTCAGCAGTGAAATGACTGAGGTGTTTCATAGCCGAATGTAATGCTAAAACCACCCTTCCACAGCCTCAAGAAAAGCTGTGCACTACAGCAATGATGAGAACTTGATGCAGTGTATTTTCCAAAGCACAAAGAGCCAAGAATAATATAACATCACCAAGCAGACTTCAAAGCCCAGCTCCTCCACTCACTCTTTGCTCCTGTGCATCCCACCGATGCCAAAGCACACACAGATCCGAGGGCTCTGCTCAGCAGCTGCTCAGAATGTTTGACAGATTTCCCAAACTCTTACAGCACTTGTAAAATAAGTTTCCAATAGAGGCAGCATTTTGTCTGCAGCATTTACAAGAACCAAAAATAAAAACAAAAAAAGATCTTTTTATCACTTATTGATTGACGGACAGAATTTGCACTTTTTTCCAGGAAAAATGCATCATGATGATAGCACAGAATATTATCCTGGGGGGCTGCAGATGTTTACAGAACTACACAGAAAGACTCAAAGACTTACTGCTCTAGAAAGGAGCAAAATAATCTTGAGAACCAGCTACAGAAAACAACAACAGGGGCTTGTTAATCCTGTGTGTTAATTGCTTTACACTAGGAACTCTGTAAGCTGGCAAAACTGGAAGCACCCAATTGTAAGAGCTATTGTATTTTTAAGTTCGTGCTCCACCTACAAAGACTTTTTAAGATGTGAGAACTGTTGATATCAAAGTCAGTGCATGAAGCACAGTGTCTGCACAAAGATTTACAAACCAAACTGAAAAACAAAGCAGCCAAGTATTAGCTGAGATCCATGCAAGTCTTGCACTGGTCACATTAGTCAAGTTTTCCTGAGGTTTAATGGTGCACTTCTGCTCTTCAGAGTGTATGGCACAGAGGGCTGAAGAAAGGGATAGAAGCAGTCCTACAGTGCTGCAGAGCCTGGGGGCCAGGATTGCCAAAAGGAGCTCCGCAGCCACACAAGTACATGGGTTTTAATTGGCAGATTTCTAACAAAGCCTCAAACTTAAAGCTCCTGCGGCTGCTCAGTGAATTAGAGCTGAATTCACAATTGCTAGCAAATCCCAAAACCTGGCAAATTCCATATAGCTTGAATGAACAAAACACTCACTCTGGTGATACCCAACACCCATTCCAAACATCCAACTTCCCTACCCACTCAGATAATGTGATGGGAAGTGGTTTCCATTGGTCTCAAGATAATTTTTTTTTTTCCCCCCCCAGTCTAATACAAGGTAGCATCAAAAACTCATTTGCACCCTCGAATGCCACATGTAGTCAGCAGCACGATTTGGCAAGGATACTGCAGATTAGTTGTGCTCCCCGTAAGATAGCATTTCTAAAATATTCCACTAAGGCCATTAAGGTCCGGTCAATCCTTAGGTTCTCTGACCAAAAAAATGGGGCATGGAAGACTGAGCTTGGCTACTGTTTTGCTCAGTGTTGGTTGCTTTGCCCATTTTCACAGGGTTTATAACTTAGTCATAATCTTGTGAGCTCTTGGTTGCATGTAAAAAGATTGAAGCCAGAAGGCACATTTGCTAAACATGTTACAGAAAAAAAAAAAAAAAATCTCTTAATATTAAAACCACTGATATAAAAAAAAAAAAAGTGAAACGTTAGAAATAATAGAAGCCAGATGAGCTGAGGGAAAGAACAGGATACTTGAAGGTACCCTGATGTTCTCTGCTCCAGAGCTTTTTCATCAGTTCTGCCATGGGCGTACTTTATCCATCAGTTTCTCTTAGGCCACAACTGGAGCACTGTGTCCAGTGCTGGGCTTCTCAGTTCAAGACAGGGAACTTCTTGAGAGAGCCCAGCAGAGGGCCACAAAGATGTTGAGGGACCTGGAGCATCTCCTGTATGAGGAAAGGCTGAGAGACCTGGGGCTGTTCAGCCTGGAGAAGAGAAGGCTGAGGGGGAGAATCTTATCAATGCTTATGAATATCCAAAGGGTGGGAGTCAAGCGGATGGGGCCAGGCTCTTTTTGGTGTTGCCCAGTGACAGGATGAGGAGCAATGAGCACAAACTAAAACACAAGAAGTTCCATATGAACATGAGAAGACTATGTAAGTCATATTTATACACTGCTGAGGTAGTTTCAGTTCTAAGCATTATTAAAGGATGAAAATGTATACTGGCTTTTTAGAAGAAACACGCCACTGAAGGCATCAAGTTTTGGAAAAATGACTAAAAGCTTATAGCATGAACCAACATTACTAGAAGCAAGCGTCTGGCCTCTGTTATGTTGCTTTCCTGGGACTGGATCCTCAAGACCACAATACTCAGATGTCCTCACACAGTGACCTTGTTCTTTATAGACTAGCTTCCTCTTAATCTTCCCATCTCGGAAGAACCATAAGCTTTCAGTTCAAGAAGCAACTCCAACAGATCCTAGGGCTCCTGTAACACATGCCGTTTATGATCTCTCATTTTCTCCAGGGACTCTGGAGTTGATAACTTGTGGCTTGCTGCTGAACACCTCATGGGTGTTAAAATCCTCCACATTTAACAACCAACTAACCTTTTCAGAAGCGTGCTTTTGATCAGATTCCTTCAGCAACTAACTACTCATTAGTTCTCTGTGTTCAGCTAAATAATGATTTCACTTCAAACAGAAAATTCAGAAAGATTCAAGCCTGGGTATATTTGGCAAACAGCTTGCCCTACAATTAGTTACCTACACACGTCCACTTCGAATTTTACTTTTGTCACAGTACTATGATAATGAATAACATCACGGGCTGGAATGGATTTGGTAGAACAATGCTTTTAAAGATAAAGCCAAATAGTTTTTCAGCTTCAAATTTAGGTTTTGCAATAAAAGGCTTTCTACAAAACATTATACGATTGGAAATACTTTAAAGAAATAAATTGAATTTAGAAAGTTCATAGTTATTTTTGTGAAGGGAAATGTGGTAGGGAGTTTGGATTCAAGATTGCACGACATCATAAGTCTTGGAATACTTGGAATTCTTGAAAGACAGTGGAATTTCCAGAGGACTAGAAGAAAGCTAATGGGATGCCAGTTCCATAAAAAGGTTAAGTTGGAAAGCCTGGGCAAATACAGCCTGGTTAGCCTCTCTTCCTAGACAAGACAGTACAGTGATAATAGCAAGTGCAGAGATTCAACCCATGCCCATTAAAGAAGCTTTTATACTTAAATCAACACAGGTTTACTGAAAACTACTCTGGCCAAACTTATTAATGATCTATTTACTGAGAAGCTGGAAAGATACAAAGTCAACATGGTGCATATTAGGAGGATTTAAAATTCAATGAATCACAGTTCTTTGTATGTAAATAGGGAAACAGAAATATGCTTGCTTAACTGATAACCAGGAAGATCTTGACATCATATTAAAACATTCTTTTGGCAACCAGGAAGAAACATATAAACAATATTTGTCAAGGATTCATGTAAAAAACATCCTGAGCATAGAAAGTAGGAAGAACTTGGTCACTGACAGCAATACGGATCACTTGGTAGCCTGGTCAACAATATCGCCTTCAATACAGCCAAACGTAACAACATATATTTAATCTACAGCCATAATTAAGGGGCTTTCATCTGTTAAGTTGTGGCTCCAAATCCTTTTCAGGGCTCAGCAAATAAGCAGCGCAACAAGAACTCCCAAATACAATAGCACAGCCAAAACCAGAACATCAAATATGGGAAGTGTGGCTACATTATCTTGGGGCATGGTACCAGTGCAACTGCCACCCCCACACTGATACACAGTTGGTATCTACACATTCCGACTTGAACTTAGAGTTTGGTTCAGGATTATCTATTAAAGCAGCTGTGGGTGAGGATGTCCAGGAGCTACACTGGTTTAACTGATTAAGCAGAGGATTTCGTGCTAACTTGGTGAGTACCTAAAAGAGACCTAAGAGGAGAAGCATTTCAGTTTGAGACAAGGATGCTTTCAAATCTAGTAGATAGAAGGTACACAAACACAGCCTAGGAGTGAAAGAGCAAATTCAGGCACTCTGGTAATTGACACTGGAGTAAACGAAGACACTGTGGTGATTCAGCGGGAGTTGTAAAGTCAAGAATCTTCCAGGTCAACAGGAATTAATTCCTGCAACCTGCAGTTGTTCTGCATGAGCATAGCAGTCTTTTAAAAACAAAAACAAAAAACTATAATGTATAACCTATCAATCACTGGTACACATCACCTTCCCCAGACTAATACATGGGATAAATGCACAACTAGCTATGTCAGAGAAGGCGGACAAAAAAAGCACAGGTATCAAGGTTAGCACATTTATATTTTATGTATTAATACGTAGCCTGGGTTGCCTCACTGTGTCTACATGGAACTGCTCTGTGCCATCCAAGCATCTTCTGTAAGAGGATCAAAGTAAACTCAGTTTAGCCTCTGTTAACATTTCAGCAAAAATATAATTCCATTTTAACTCCAAGAGAAAAAAAAATGATATAAATATTCACATTTTAAAAAATAAAGATGATTTTATTACTACCACATGCAGGGAGAATATTTTAATGTGAGGTTTATGTGAATAACACATGCTTTTATAAACAGCAATACGAGTTTTCATGTTTGTATGCATTCTTGTCTGTTGAATAAATTTTCTGTGACCTTTTTGGGATGCAGACTATTTAAGATTAATTTTTAAAGAATTCCTCTTTTTTACCCAACCACTTTAAGTAGGTATGAAGGCACGTGATACAGAACATGGACTTTATATGTTTTTATGAAAGATTAAAAGAAAAGAGAAAAGCCGCCAGCATCAAAAAGGCATTCACGCAATAACAAATAACAAGGATAAAACTCCTGTTACCAATACTAACCCAAGGGCTTGGATGTTAAACTCCTTGTCTGAGCACACAAAGTATGGAGTGAGGACCCTAACTTGGAATTTCCTGGCTGTCGTCAATTCTGTCACAACCGTAACGTGTTTCAACATGTTTTCAGCTTTTAAATTTTTTCCCTCCTCTTTAATATAGTCTAAAGTAGACATAAAATGGAAAAAATGTACTATTTCCACTGAGCACTGATGCCTTTGACATCTGCTTCCAAGTGTTATTCATCACCACACAGCGTAACAATCTGCAAGCAAGCACAATATACCTTTTGGAAAAAGTGAGGCTCTGCGATTGCTTCTCTTAACAAAGCCTGCCTATTCCTCTAGGAATTCAAGCTTTCTGGATGGTCATAAAGGAAAGGTACAACAGCCCACCTAACTAGCATGCTAACTAGTAGCATTTGCATTGTTTTTTCTTATGGTCAAACAGCCATCCTCACAGATGGCCAAATGACATCCTAAACATCCTAGCAAAATCAAACTCCTTTTTTTCCTCACACACAGTCTCCAATAAACATTTTTTAAACTAGTCTCATCCCGCCATGCCCAAGTCCAAGGACAGCACTAGTTGATGGGGTTCCTGAAAACACCGTATATAAAGTCCACCAATGTCCTCCAAGGTAAAAAGTGGATACTGCTGGGACCTGCTGCTGCCCTGCACTGGCAACTCAGGGAGAACATCAGAACAAAGTGGATACTAATATTATTGTATTAGAATTCTATAAACTTCTTTTGTAGGTGTATAATCAATGGATATACAGATGGTGTGTGTATATATATATATATATACACATATACACACACATATACACACACACACACACATATACACACACACACACACATATACACACACACACACACATATACACACACACACACACACACATATACACATATATATATATACACACATATACACATATACACATATATACACATATACACACACACACACACATATATACACATATACACACACACACACACATACATACACACACACACATATATATATCCGGGAGCTTGGCTAATATAATTTATATTGGAGTAATGAGAGAAAAGTCACTCACCCTGTCCTGGGCTCACGAGATGAACTCCGATGGAGCGGATCTCCAGAGAGATCCTTCCACAGTGGCAGTCAGCTCTTAAATGGGTCTAGGAGAGGTGCAGCCAGGCTCCACCCCTTCCAATAGCACAGGTGAATTGCCTTCACCTGTGCTCCCGTGGCTGACTCATTGCTTGCCTCAGGTGATCAATCAGAGGTTCAGGCCGTGATTCAGCAGCCCCATACAGTAGGGTTCCTACAAAATAGGATAATAATTCCAAAGCATACAAGGCAGAAAACATACTAAGCTTATTAAGAAATTATTAAAAAAAAAACCTATTTACTTGAGATGTAAGTTAATTACATTCATTTAAGAACTGTAAGAATGTTATATTGCACAAAACACCAAACATCTGAACTCGGAAAATCTTACCTGTTTCTTCAGAGTTTTGGCATTGACAACATCTGAACCACTTTGTCCTAAACTTCATCAGCAACCAGGTCTGAGTGGTGGATATATGATCATCAGGAAACAAACACAAATCATCTCTGTTTTTTGTTCACGTTCAGTTGCAATGCCATTTCAGCATCCATTTGTGCCAGACTAGAGCTACAAATTCTCAAAAGAATAGTAAAGAGTAGGAGAAAGGAAAGAAGCACATATAATCACTAAAACATCTTAAAGCTCCTTGGCTTTCTTTTTGCACATTTAAGTGGTTAGCTCCAAATGACAGTGTCCTAACAATCAATTATTTGGGAACAGACCTCAGAGCCCTTCAAGCTTTGCATAAGTGAAAGGGAATTACTATCTATAGTAGAATTTCAGTGGCGATTCACTGTGGCTGCAGAAAGTCCCTTCTCTGTTTTGTCTTACAGATGATAACAATAGATAAGTTTTTTTCAGGTCTTTTGGGAAACACAGATCCTATACAAATTTTAAAGAATATTCACCAAATGACATACCATACTGTTAATATTACCAGTTACTAATATCAATTATTAGATATTTATCTATCAGAAATAGTTGTGGAAACACCTGTTCTGCAAGGTCTGGCAATCAAAGGTTTTGTTATTAATGTATCTGAAGAACTAAAAGAGCACTTATGCTGCCAGCTTCATTTGCTAGTGTCTTGTGGTATCTTCTCACGGGTAAACCAAAAAATAAAACCTATTGATCTAAAATGCTAGAAAATTTTAAATTTTTGTTTGATTACTAAAGTTTTTAGTTGGTTGTGCCTTTAGAATGCAGCCTACATGTAAGTGATGATAGTATTGCCTAGAGTAGCACTCTCCATCTTATTTTCATATATCACAAACAGCATTTCCGTGATGGAAATACACCTAAGACAGTATCACTTCTCATTCTAATTATGCATGTTAACCCTTTCTCTCTCTGAATATTTCCATATAAAATGAATCGTCCTTCATTTAATGCAAGCAATTAAAAAAGGATTTTTATAAAAGATCAGAATACACACAGTGATCTTTTCTCTTAAAAATTACACATACTAGTTCAAAGCATCATTATAAAGGGGCGAATGACATGAAAGTTACACTAAAGCTACAATAGAGATGTTTGTCATTAATTTTTACTTTTTATGGAGAATGTGATTCAGTTCATCATATGAAGCCTTTGGTTTCACGTGTCTGAAAGCAAAACCTGCAGGAATAAATGTGTATCTCCACTGTCATAGCACACAGGAAAGAATGAAGTTCTGGGTAAAGATTTTTATTTTATTTGTTGAACAGAGTGTCAGAAACAAGCAATGGCTATTACCACTGGTAATTTAGTAAATCTCAATTTAATGATTTGTACAGCAGTAAAATGAATTTGGACAATTTCTGTAACTAGTCATAAGTCAAAATACGATGTCTGCAAACAGCTAGCTGCTATGATTTCTCATTGGTCTCATATAGGACACTCATGCAGTGTGCTGCCAAGATCTTAATATAGAACTTAGCCAAGGTCTACAGAAATCCAAAAAGTTGTGCTCAGTGTCACTCTTTTGAAAGAATCTGGGCTCTGACCTGTGGTGCAAATTAACTTCAGCATACTCTTACAAAGTGTTGACACAGAGACATTACTTAATTCTTGTACAGCAAGGGTGACTTGTATGGATCATTAGGACTGTCAAAACAGACTGTTCTGTGACTAAGGACTTGCTCTAGATGAGCTCAGCGTGCAGTATCAAATTCATGTGGAAGAAACCACGAGCCTATTGCTCATACCTTTGGGTGCAGGTCAATTTAAAATCTTTTAGCACAAAAATACTATTCTTTGCAGGAAGAAAATTTTTCATAGAAATATTACCAAAAAAGGGGAGGAAAAAAGGAGGAAAAGGAAAATGAGGGTGTTGCAACAGATTCATTTCAGCTGTGGCGTGTGTTAAGTGCGCTGGCCAAAGAAAGAACAAGCATCAGCTATGCCAGTGTTCATTTTAGGGATTTACTTTCCTTCGCACCACTTTTGAAATTAAACATAATCGGTCTCCCTCCAGGAACAATGACCCACCTATGCTGATATACCCAGGTATATTCTATTAATTCTGATGCTACATCAAAAGTCACTGAAACATCGTGACTGAATGGAGCATAAGATGCAAGGAACAGAGAGGTAATTAAGAGCAAATACTAGAGTCAACGCTACACTCTACATGTTAAATAGCAGAAAAAGGACCCTTTGAGTGTTTACAGTTTGTCTATAAGAGGAAAATAGCTATAAAGAAGTGATCTAGCATATATAAACACCTTCCAAAAGATGAGGCATTGTTGTCACTGCTCCCTGCAACTGTTCAACGCTCAGCAACAAACCCCAAAGCACACACAGGGAGATGTTCTCCTCTCTGGAGTGAATACATAACATTCCCATAGGCAAAAAATAAATAAATGAGCAATGGCTCATTTTAAAGTACTGAGAGAATATTTCTGCTTGAAGACCTTACCAGATTTAAATGCAAGAAAGAAGGTACTTGGCCAAGCGATTCTAAGTGATAATATACAGATCTGACAGGAAATTGGCAAAATCAGCATATCAGCCAAAAAACAAAAACAAAAACCTTCACCTTTCTGGTGAAAAGGAGAAAACCTGCCAAAATCTACCGTCCTATCATGCACACAAGCAGTCTTTTCCTTCTTTCACTGCCTCGGAGGGATCCAGCGATGACAGTACCATGAACAAATCCATCAGTCCCGTAACAACCTCCCTTAGCTGCTCCCTTCACACGGTGGTAACTTGTTTTCCAGACCAAGAGCAAATATGAGATCAAAACTTGCTGAATCTATGGCAGTAGTCTGCGGCAGAGACATTCTGCCTTTTGCTCTATTCTGTCATGTTCAGAAGGGAATAGTGATTATCAAATGCCACAAGCTAAATAAAATCTAGGGAGGGAGCATCAGGGTACAACATAGCAGCAGCATTTTGGTTGCTCTTCTGCATAGAACATACAGGAGTCCAAAGCATCTTTCAGTATCGTGATTACAAGGAAGGTAAACAAGGAGGCTATGTATTTCAAATCAGATATCAAGGAGCAGTTCAGAGAGAAAGCAAAATGGAATCATTCTGAGGAAGAAATACCAAATTGCTGTCATGAAGAAAGAGCAGTTGCATGGATGTCTATGCTGGCATTTTATTTCTAGCAGTTACTCCTCAAAAGAAAATGCCTGTATTTCAAAGTTTTTAAGTCCTCTACAATCATAAACCACAAATCTAAAATTCATTTGAGGTATCACATGCTATCTAATAATAAAATCAGTTAATTTATTTTTAGTATGAGAAAAATACTTCTTATTTTTCCCATTTTCCTGTGTGTTATTTTTGGGTGTTTTTTTTTTTTTTTCCTTTTTCCTTCTTTCTTTCTCTTCACCTGTTTGTTTAGACTATTTTTGCTTATTAAGAGCTCTAGTCTCTTAGAAATCACTTCTTCCTGTCTATCATGAAATCATTTCACAATAACCTTTACTTGCTCTCTATCTTCAAAAGCTCTGACAGTTCTTGCTAACAGACTACAGTGAAATCAAGAACTGCAAATCAAGCTTCTATGATTAAAGTCCACAGAAATCTTATGCAGTTTGCTCATTACTCACAGAAGGCCACGTTCACCCACAATCCCAATCACACATAGGAAGTGACCACAACCGAAGTGAGTGTCCATATTTCAAGCAGATAATCATAACTTAACTGCTCTCTTACTTGTGGTTCCAAAATGGTGCTCCGTGAACCACACGTGCATCAAAAAAGACTTCAGGATGCTTATGAACAATGATGCCAAGAACTGGCTGTCTTGCTTTTTGAAAAGACGTGAAATGAAGGACAACTACAGACTAGATTAACCATCTGAACTATTTCCAAGTTTTCAGAACAGTTTTTTTTTTAATTATTATTTTTATTTAAATGGGAAAAAAAAATGCAAAAAAAGGTTTTGAAGTACAACAAATTCACTGTTCCTTTGCCTAGCTACATAGTATAAGCATTATTGAATTTCTGACCCCTTCCCCTGGAGTGGACACAGCAACACCCCAAGATGGAAAAAGTGAATGCCAAGCCTGTCCTTTCAGCTGTACCTATCCTCTGCTGCTAGATACCAAAAATCCTCTGCTGAGAGAGAGGTGAAGTAGAGGTTCTGTTTGGCATGGCACTAAAGGGATAAACAAAAGGCAAAACATCCCAAAGCGCAGCTGAACAGCTCTTTTAAACTCATAGTGTATCCATTTAATCAGAAAACAGCTGGGATGGAAAATGTGATTTTTCTTGGCAGTCTGTGTAACATTTTCTTCTCACTGGTGAAAAGTATGATCCCGAGGGTTTATAATTAGGCAATAATTAATCAGGCATACAAGCACCTCAGCAAGTGACACAGTGCTTCAGCATCTCTGAACATTTCTTCACTTCTTTCTGCTTTATCCAAAGTACACTTTGAAAATCAAACTCCAAAGTGAAAGCCTGAGAGCCTGCCAGGTGAGCCAAGGAAGTTCATAGCACTAGTCAACAGCAGCATTAAGCGTGAGCACTTGTGCTTTACAGCTAATCCAGGTGGGGAAGACCCATGCACATACCATGGCTTAGTAAAGTTTTATAGCTTGAAGAAAGATAATAAATGGATCCATACAAAAAAAGATACTCTGGTAACTTAATTGGACTCCAGATTCAAATGAAGCATCTCACTTCAAGCTTCAGTTTAGCACACTATGAAGGGAGAGCTATCTGCACAGCCTGGTCAGAAGTATCCAGAGGTAGATTTTAGTTTTGTTTGTAGCTCTTGGAAGGAGCTACAGTACACTACATTGAGCTTATGTCAAGGAAACACCTTCAAATTTATCTAAGAAAGGTGACATAAGAATAGCTTTGCTAAGAGTAAAATTGTGCATGTCAAGAGATACAAAAATCCTATCTCCACCTGGTCAAAAACCAGCACACTATGTGCTTAATGCTGCTGAAACGCTACGGCGGCACATAAAGTCTCTTTGTAGTTACCGTGAGTGAGTGTGAACTGGCAATAACCACGCTCCCAAACAAGTGGATGACTAATTTGCCTGGTGTTAGAATCTCATTTTTACACCAAGCATTTCTTTCCAACACTCACGAACTGAGATGGTGCCACTGAAACAGAGCCACTTTTGTGGCAGACAATGGCAACTGAAAACACACCATACAACGTTTAAGGGAAATAAAATTTTGGCAAAGACAACATTATGAAGATTACACTTCTGTGAAAATCGCTCCAGGAACTTCCAACAACTCCTTCATGTAAATGCAAATAGTTTCAATTTATTTATAGTCAACTACATAAAGCAGAGGCAAGACTTTGGGATTACGCTTATTTCTTTGTTCTTCATCCTTACAACTCACTCTTTCCTTAGAAAATAAACAAATAATACTCATCATACTTCATCTTCTCCAATCTATTGATAAGACTAGCCATGTTACATAACGCTGAACTTGTGTTTAGCTAAGGACAAGATTTGACCTAGAGAAAAGTGGAAAAAAACAGTTGTTCCTGGTTCACCACTGTGAATTCGTATGACAGGAGTGCTGAAACAGTTGTGAGCAGTAATTTACCTCTCACCACTTTAGTCCAAGCTCTGACATAAGTCAATAGAAATTGCATGCTCAAGTGTATACATTGATGAAATATAATCTTGCCAGTTGAAAATTAATCAAACTATACAGTTATTCTATATGCTGAATCTGGAAAGAGATTTAGAAGCAAATTGTAAATTGGCTGAAAAATACATCTTTAAAGGAAAGGAGAAGGGAGCATCAGGATAAGAAAGTATTTCGAATTTTACTGTCAAACATACTTTCGCTTTCAGCTTGAAATAAAAAGCAGAATGGATGCTCACCAAGAAAACATCTTTAGATCTTTCTAATGCACATTCTGTTGGAAGGAGTAATATTGAATAATTGCTTAAAAAAAAAAAGCATAAACAAAAACCAAACGGACTCCAGGAAACAAGATCGCTGGCTTTCCATATGCTGTGTGTTCGTTTTGTGCTCAGGCTGCTTCTTTGTACAGCTGCTAACAATTGGCTGAAGGCCTGTAGCCTCTCTCAGAGCTCTTGTCCAGGTCTGAACATATGGATGATGAGGTCCAAACAGGATAGCAAGTTATGTTTGAAAATGTTTCTTTGAAGAGTTTGGTATCTATTGAGGATATCGAATATAAGCAGCATTTAAAGCCATTAACACTATCTCTCTTAGAACTTCAGTGTTATTCAGTTTCACCCAGTTGCCTAGAAATGCTCTTAAAATTTGGCAGAAGCAGTGAAGAAGCAGTACAGTGCCATGCCTTGTGTTCATGGCTGTTTTAGAGTGAAGTGGGTCTCCTTCTCATCTTACTTGCACTGAAGGAAATCCAGCAAAATCAATGGAATTCTTCTTGGTTTGCACCATCTAAACAAGTCAAAACAGACATCACTCACACCAAAAGACTTGCTTAAACTACTGTATCATCGTCTAGGGTGGGATCACCCTTTCTGAAGTTAATATTGATTATTTTGAACTGTTGGAGCTGGAAAAACTCAAGTCTTTCAATAAAAAATGGACTATGTCCAGTCTTGTTTGATTTTATGAAAAAACATATTTCAAATTCTTATAAGGCACATGTGCAGGCTGCAGCAGATTACTTTCAACACCCATTTGCAAGGTTTCTAATTATGAAGTTATGGTAAAGGGTTTTAACGTGAGCCCATATTTAAGGTAAAGCAACACTGAGCAGCCATGGAGCAGAAATTTGGATCAAAAATAAACCAACCAATAACAAAAGAGAAAGAGTTCCATCCAAACATGGTTTCTAATCAGTTCAAAATCTACATGCAGATACAGTAGACTAGGACTTATAAGCTGCTGGTTAAGTGATACATTTCCTATAGCTAGGATCAAGAAGTTATAAATGTAAATCAAGGCATGGCCACTTATTTGCAGGAAATAACTTAAAGGAAGTAAGACATAAGAGTTACAGTGTAGTTAGTTGACATAAAAGCACACAAAAGAACTCAAATGATGGCAAGAGATGAAAAGATTCAGCTCAAAATAGTAAAAAAGTAACTACAGACCACCCAGCATATTATAAGACATTGATCAGCAACTGAAAGGGGGGAAAAAAAAAAAAAGAAGGACTTGTAAGAGCTGAAAATCACCAGCATTAAAGAACTGCAAAAATATAATTGAAAGTTGATAATTTGGATGTGAAAAAAATATCCTTAAAGTATAATAACCACCTGGTAATTTGCCTATGGGATCTTATGATGGGATCTTAGTGAAAGAATAACTAAATTCATGATGAGAACACCTATGCATTTTACTGGATTATGATTTTATACAATGCCATTATTATGCTAATTGATTTTGTTAAAATTGCAAAAGTTAGAATTCTACAAGTAATAAAATCTATTTTTACTGATGAATTTCTTTGCCATCCCTTTGCTAGTCAAATGGGAAGGAACACGTCCTACAAATATATCTGCATATTTACATATAACTGCTAGACTGCACTTTGCTGAGTTACAGATAAATAAATTTACAGCACCTTAAAAATAGTTTTATTCATTAGTAAGAAAGAAATTGATATGAGAATAAATACAGACAAAAAGCTCAGAAAAGACAAAGCATCTTTTTGAAAGGTTGGGTAGTGGGATGGCCTCAAAGGCAAATCCATGATGCACACATCAGGAAGTTCTCTATAAATAATGATTCCAAACATGGTAAGTACAGCATTTTCCCTTTCACTACTTTTGCTGGTGGGCTTACCAGGAATTTAAGAACTCTCAGCAATAATTTCTTTCTTTTTGCTTTTGATCATTCCAGTGATTTAAGCGGAAAAACACCGAGGGTTCTTCTTCATTTTTATTTAGCCAGATGGGCACAAGACCATATACATCAGTACAATTAACAGCACATCTTTATCTCGCATAATCATTTGTAAACAATGTGTGAAGATTGCAGTACTCATGCTTATTCCTATATATATTTTTGATCAGAAAACAAGAATGTTAAACAAAAGAAATATGAAGGGCATTGTAATTCTAAACACTGTCTAAGATGATCATAAGGTGAGGGATCTGCAACAACGCTTGAGAAGCGGCATAATCCATGAGCTGAAGCAGCAGTTCCGAGGCCTTCTGGTAAGCATGTTTTTCTGGAATATCCCCTCTAAAATGTTTTCTTTAAGTTTGTTAAAACAAGTGAAGCCTGCCCACACTCTTATGTCTTGCTTGATTGGTTTCTTTCCAAGTATGACATGATCTCAGTCCATATGGTTTAAATTAGGGTGAGGCGCTTTGCAATGCTGTGACAAAAAAGAGTAAGTCATAACAAAGCCAACCAACTGCAGTAACATGTTCAGCAAGACCACAGCTATGATTGCTTAATTCTACGGACTGGAGCCACGTGAAGCACAACCACAGATCTGACATGGAAACAACTAACAAAAGTTTCTCCTGCACCATCTCCTGTCATCTGAGATATTCCTTTGCCAGCTTCTGATATCATAATTTGCCTCCACAGTTATTTAAATGCCAATTTAAACTCAAGTTTACTAGAAATCTTGATACTGCCTCTTGATCAATGGAACACCAAATGGTCTGGCAAGATCTGAAGTAACTTAGGCCCTTTTTTCTAGGAATTATCCTTCATGCTACCTCAGCTTTCAAGTTTCAAGGTCTGAAATCATTGAGTAAGTTACTGATATCACTTAGAGATGACTGTGAATTCATGTATACTGAAAAATTATGAAGTATTACAACCTTGGCAGCCATGCCCAGTATAGCAGCACAGAACTCAGTACACTCAGTGAATTGAGTATTTTCTCAAGATGTCAGGTACAGTAACTGGAGAATAATTTGAAAATAGAACAAAAGAAACACTCTCCCCACAAAGCCTCAAAGCCCCAGCTCCCCAGATATCAACAGCCATGGACTGAGTTGTTCTGTATGGCAAACATTCTTCAAAAGCATGCAACTTCTCTGAGCATGACTTCACAGAAAAACAGGAATTTCTGAGCACTATCTACACTGTCACCATATTAATAACCGTTTGAGACTGACAGTGAATGATCCTCAGATAGACTTGGGAGTCAACAATAAATGAATATAGGTTACCAGCACTTCTGCCCTGAGTGCAGTTCCCAGGAATGTAACTTCTGTCAGGCTCCACTGGGCTCTCAGCTCTGCAGATGAAAGTCTGTCAACAACCAACTTTCCAGGCAGTCAGGTACCCAATAAACCGAGACCAGACCAAATAACACCTAGAGACTGACTGGCAGACTTCTCATTTACGCTGCTATAAAGTGAACCTACCTGCTGCTAACCACTCTCCAGTCTACCATATTAATGTAGCTGGGCTCTATAGACCCTTCTCTTCAGAACCTGGCTCCTGTATTGATTGCTTTCTACTCTACATTCCTGACCAACTGCATTCCAGACTCCTTCCATCTGTTGTAAAGACTTCCTGGTTTCCTAATCTCCAGGCAACTTGTCACAATGCTCCTGGAAAAGATTGGTGCAAACATCGATATCTCTGGTTTCTAGTGATTGTCTTCCTTCCTTAGGGTATTTGCCTCCCAGTCTTTCACTGATCATCCTACTTTGCACCACCAGACACTTCCATGATACTGTACTGCAGCAGCAGTGGCTTTTTACAGTAGTTTGAACAAGCACAATGAAGTGACAGAAAACACCATCACTAGACAGCTCAGAAACTCATCAATAGGTTTAATCACAGACCCTGAGTCTGTTTTCACACTGCCAGCAGAACTACATGTGACTTGTCCAAGGGGCCAGATACAAGCACTGGAATGGATCTTTACAGCTTGGCATTGCTGCTGCCCACTGAGGAAGAACAGTATGATGAGGTGGGAGAACAGCACCACAGCCTCTTTTGTTCTAATGGAGAAAAAATGCAGGCAAACTATTTTTAGATGAAAGCATTCTGCTTGAATTAAACTCAGAACCAGCTTTAAACAGCAAAAATAAATTTGGTATAGGAGAAATGCAAAAATACTTTTAGTAGAAAAATATGTTTACAATTCTCCAGAAGAGTCTGAAAGACGCACTTCCTTGCAAACTTACACGGAGTCCAGAAATGAGCCAGCAACCACTCTGTACCTTCCAAACACTCTTTGAAGCTGCGTGCACCTCCCAGGGGAGTTCTGAGAATGCTTTGAGTGAGTGCAGGAATGGCCCGAAGCAGCAGCACCCATGTAAATGAGGATAACAGCCACACACTGGATAAAACAGTGCAAAGAGGAGGTAGTCACTACAACAAGCTTTTCAAGAAAGATCATTTAGCAATGTCCACCTGCCATTTACATCCTTTTAATTACTCTATGTCGGCTACAATTCTTTCTTTCTATGCTTACTCCAGGGCTTTATCTGGAATAAAAGCTTTAAAAGTTGAAATTGGGCAATGGAGCAGAGAAGGGAGGGCCAGAAGGAGGCCAGTCTGTGATTCCTCCCAAAGATCCCAGTCCAATCTGACTGGCTGTGCCAGAGATGACCCCTCCTGTCAGGTTAGCTGAATGCTGATGTCTCAAGCCAAGTTTCAAATTGACTTAGCCTAGAGATAAAACTTCAATTTAAAAAAGAAAAAAAAAGAGAGAAAAAAAAAGATTAAAAAAATATGTATACATTACATGCTGCAGAGACAAAGGCTGAGAAAACACACAGTGTGATTTTAAAACACTTAATCACTGCTACCACTGTAGTATTTATCCATAGCTGTTTTATTTAAATGCTATATTTTAAACTCACAAACTCGTTTTGTCAGACTGCACCTCCACTGCCATCTGTCACACAGCAACAAAGCATAACAGGATATTGGTATGAAGGTTCAACCTCTTCTGCCATATCACTGATATCTACCTCTGATGTTACGGGCAAACAGAATAAAGCAGGAAACATAACTTTTGGAGCAGTCCTCATACAAGCGTCCCGCAGTTCCAGGTCCCTCAGGCCAACTTCATCCAGCTCTGATATGGGCACATGATTTCATTTTCCTAAAATTAATCAGAACCCCCAAAGCTGATTTTGTACCAGCTTTACCTGGCCTACTGCCAGTTTCAGGGCAAGATAGGATCTGTCCTAGGACAAAAGCACACAAGTATCACAGATAATAACCAGAATAAAGACAATCAGTATGAACCTAACCTGCCTTGATACCCTGAACATATTTCCATGAAATTACACTGGGCAATACTTTCCTATTGTCAGTTATAAGGAATCTGAAAAGGAGGCTTGATGTGTTTTGAACTACGGTCCAAGAGCAAAGTGGAAGGGCCAAGCTGAGAAACAACTATTTTGGTTTTGAAACAAAACGCACAGCAGGAATGGAAACACAGTCCAGCAGAGAAAGCAATTAACAGAAAGCTGTAAATGAAGCAGAGCTTCCCATCGCAACACACCACTCCTTATAACCACATAGTTCCTAGAAGGAGAGTAATCCATTAAGATTAAGGGAATTTTCCTATGTACTGAGGCTAGTTATGCTTATTTTACACACTACCAAGTGTGTAAAATTTGATGCAAGGTTTGGTGTTAATGGCAACATGGCTTATCTGACAAATAAAGAGCTGTTATGCAGAATATCCTTCAGTTGCTCTGGCGTCACTTGGCAACAACTTTGAGTGCTAGTTTCTTAGTGCTAGTGCTTTCATGTCACTGGCTGGCTGTGCGTCATGAGCAGGAGTTGAGTTTGTAGAAAGCAGTAAGACTGACAGAAGTAGGTTGTAGGCAGGAATAACATAAAGCCCTCAGCTCAGGCTGGAAAGCTTATGAAAAAAGCACGCATTTTCTTCTAGGGAGTTTTAAATTATTAAAGTCTTGCTTTCTTTTTTTTCCTTAAATCTGTTTTCAATAACTATGGAGCTAAAAAATATGAAGACAATTACAGCTGTCTGTGCAAAACAGCAATGTCAGACCTCACATTTCCCAACTGACCTTTAATCAGATGAAAATTCCCACAGTAACCTTCTCTAATCACAGTTAGGAATTACGAAAATTTGCAAAGCAGCATTCTGTCCAATGACTGTGTGCACTCTGCAGACGCGCAGGTGGATTTTAGCATGATTTACATAGGAGGAGCTGCATAAAAGCTGTAAAAACCTGCTCCAACTTAAAAAATCGTTCTAAAAAAGTCAACTCTGAACAGAAAAGGTCATTGCTGAGGAACTGATTGTGAAACCCAGTATGTTGATCCTCTGGCTGAAAAAACATAAATGCTAGAAGCTACTAAGAAGGTCTAAAAAACAGCGACAGTGGTATATCTTTGAAACATGGCTTGATTGGTTCCTTCCTTCACTCTGAAGTGCTGCACGGAAAGTCACCTGCAAGGAGAACATTCTCAAGAAAGAGCAAGGAAAAAGGTTCTATAGCTAACATTTGGATTTCTTCTATGCCAACCTTGGCTTGGTCAATAAAAAGGGAGAGAAAGCAACACAAATCTCAGTCTAGCTGGAAGCAGCTTAGTACTTAGTATCATAAAAAGCATCTTAAAAATAAATTATTTTCCCCCCAAAGCACTCTGCTGGCTAGATATGAAAATATCTGAGCTTTTGTGCAGAAGAAACAGAGCACAGAGGAATGTATATGTTCACAAGACTCAGGAAGAGAATTGTTAACTCTCACGTTCTTACTTCGTGTCTGACTGCAAGCCCTACTCCAGCCATAGACATATCATTCCACTTGGCTTTCCCAGATTTATGTAGGTTTCTCCTCATAAACCAACCCAGGCAGGACTCAGCCACAGTTCATTCTCCTTGCAGTGCATTCAGCCACCCAAACCACCTGTGATAGCTACCAGCTGTCCTTCCATGCTCCCATGCCCGCTCACACATCAAGCAGAAAGGAAGTGAGCCAAGGGCAGTGCCAACTGCTGGCCACAGGCCCCCAAAGAATGCTGGAAATCCCAGATCAGTGTGCATGCAGGCATGCCCTGGGGATGCTCAGCACTGCATCATCTTTACTGTGAGAGTGGTGAGGTGCTGGAACAGCAGCCTAGAGAGGTTGTGGATGCCCCATCCCTGGAGGAGTTCAAGGCCAGGCTGGATGAGGTGCTGGGCAGCCTGGTCTAGTATTAAATGGGGAGGTTGGTGGCCCTGCATGTGGCAGGCGGGTTGGAGCTTCATGATCCTTGAGGTCCCTTCAACCTAGCCATTCTGTGATTTACACTGCCTGTATCGCACTACAGGCTGACAGGGAAGACTGGGGAGCAGCCTATAGGGAACGCAGAGCCAGCTTCAGTCCTACCATCATCAAAATATCTGTTATTCATTGAGCTTTTACGAGAGGACTGTGGCAATTACTAAGTCTTTTCCCTGTTATAACAGATTCTCAGCTGTTATAAATCAATGAAGTTATGTCATTTTAAAGGCAGCTGTAATGATTTACAGCTGAACACTAGGCCCACTTTAAGGACAACGCTTCCTGACTTTCCATAAGGATTAATTCTTCAGGTACAGAATTCTTTTCCTTATTTACTGGATAAGAAATTAGATCTGTTAGGTACCATATAGCTACAGCTGTCCAGTCTGAAAGACTTTGGGCTTCCCACACTTACCATCTTGCTCCTTACAGAAACCCAATTTGTCCTACACATGCTGCTCTCCTGAAACGCAGTCATTCACAGGCTCTGTAACAGACAGACACCATGAAAAAACAGTAAATGATGGCTTCAAATTTTTTGCATGTGGCTAAATGCCTTTGGTGCTACTAAATTTTTAATTAAAAAGAGCATACAAAAAAAAAGATACATATTGTTCTGCCTGTAAAATGCAGGTGCTTCTCTCAAGAGAACTATCATCTCTTTTACGGAGCTGTTTGGTTTTCATTGGTTGTGATAGAAATGTTAATGAATTTGCCGTAGGCAGTTAAAAGATGATGTATTCTGACGAACCCAAGTCTAAACAGAAATAGATCAGGCTAGATATAATAGCAATAAATAAAATAAAAAGCTAATTCAGCTCTCTCTGTAGAGGCAAGACTACAACTGAAGACAAGACAAGTGGGGTTCTTTTGTTCATTTTTGATTTTGCACGTACTTTTCCAGTCATCATGTTAGTAATGGTAGCAGATCCCATTTTAATCATTACTTCTTACTCTTTAATTGCACTCTCACAGCTTCTACAATAGCGCAGGAAGATAAACTCTTTAGTAAGTATCATATTGGAGAGAAGAAATATTAAAATTTTAACTCACCATTACCGATTATACCCACACAAACACACACACACACACACACACACACACAATACTTCATAGCATTTCCCAGCCTTTTTCAGGTGTATCAAAAATCTAGAACTCTGAACCTAGAAAGTATAATCCAGACAGCAAGTGAAATAACCGCAGCTGCCCCAATACTGCACTTTATATCCATGTCCTTCTAAGTGATTCTGATTAATAGCATTCCTAAAGGCAATCCATTGAAATGGAATGGAGCAGTTGCTTGGAACTGTTGCCTGAAAATAACAAAACCAAAATGGAGCGTTTACTTCTTTACTCAGAAATCAAACTTCCCTGTCAAAATTTCTTCTAGAGTAATTTAATTTTCAATGAAAAAAGAAATCATTTTTCAAGCATGGCTTTCAACAAACTGTTGGGTTCTGGAAATGTTTTGCTCTTAAAGGAAAAGTTCTGCCAAAACACTTTGGCTGGCAGCTGAGGTTAAGGGAAAATGGGCTGCTTCCCCTCCCGCCCCCCCCCCCCCCCCTTTTTTTTTTCCCACTAAACAGACAAAATTTTTAAATTCCTACAATTTTCAGAAGATTGTGATGAAAACTTTTTACCATTTTTCAGCAAATATATTCTCACAAAAACTTCTTATAGCTCACATACGAGTACCCCTCAGGGAAAGCAATGACTGCAGGAGTCAGGTGGGGCTGAGTCTTCCATGAAGTTTAGTATTACCTCCCTTTGTGTGTGTAAGTGTGTGGCAGCTGGCTCTAAACCTGTAACAAAAGTTTTTCCTGTGCTGTATTTTTACCCAAAGTCTCAAAGCATTTATAAACATTCTCACCCATGTGAAGCTTCTGTGCCCTGGTCACTAGAATGCTGAGCATGATCAGTGCTTGCTTTAATTTGATAAACTCTGGTTAGCAACATGTCAGTGCTACCACGCAGGCACTACAGAACTTGCAGTCTCTCAGTTTGGACAGGAGCTATCAGCCCCCTTGAGAAAGCCTGACACACAACACTCCTAAACATTTCAATACCTGCTAGTCCACCAACCCCAAGTATGACAGCATCTAAGGATCAAAATATTGTCTCTAATCTACGTGCAGTTGCATGGCTTGCTCAAGAAGGGGTAAGCAACATGCAGGACTGTGGAACCAGAAATAAGCAAACAATCTGCAATTGCAGGAGAAAAACCAGTTACCATATGACGTGACACGAAAATTGACTTGAAGTAAATGTATGTTTGTGTGTACCGATTCACAGAAGATTAAAATACTTTATTAATCTAGGTTTTGGAGCTTCCATACAAGGTTGTATTTACTGTGATTTGAATTTGGAAATACACATAGCTAAGACAGCTTCATAGAAATGCTGCAATGTGTGCCCTGCAGTAACACTTCTATAATCCAGAGAAATCCTCCCACTAATATTCCTAATCCCTTCCCATTGGCCTTTATGATACTTCTGTGATTTCCAAGCAGTCCAGCAATGACTAAACAATATTGATAATATCAAAGTCTGCTGGTTTGATCTCCAGCCTATAGCGTTTTTAATTTTAAGTTACACTCTCATCCATAAGTACTACCTTCTAAATATCCACAAAATGAAGAAAAAGAAAAATGAAGATGCCTATGTGTTCTTTATTGCCTTTTCTACCACTGCATCCCCTTTTTTATTGTCAGATAGACCTGGGAGCATTAGTAACCTCCTCTAATTATTACTCCACCATCACACCTCCAAATTCATATGAGCAAAGAGCATTTGGGGGCAGGACAAATGGAAGAAAGGGTGTTCTATTTTTTTTCCCTTTTTCATTACATCATATTTATCATCTCATTCTTTCTTAGACTGAAAAACTGCCAGTTTTCAAGTGTCCCTCATTAACTTTTAAAACCTAAGCTCCGCTAAAGAGGAGTTATTACTTTTTTCCTGGCACTGACTAAAATTGCAATACCCATATAAGAGCACTAAATCCTAATAGCTACTCAAGGCAAACTAGGAAATAAATACTTAATGTGAGATGCAAAATTCAGTATTGCACACAATAGGTTCTAATACAGAAGAATTTTAGCTGCAGGTATAGACTTTCAGAGACACAAATGATCAAGCTGCTTTGAAAGAAAACGACTTTCACAAAAATCAACACAGAGGAAAATATATAGTAAATAATCAACATTCCTGTAATGTTTTAAAGATAGGATTTGCTTATACAGACATGCAGAAATGAACTTCTCATTATGTTAATCAATGTGAGCCTTGGTACCCCCTAGTCCAGTCTACACCATATTTCAACCTGCACTGAAATCATTCAGTTTATACACTGGGGTACCGTTCCAAACCTTATGTCAGGGAACCGTCTTTCCTTCTAGCTGTATTTTCACATTCTTTAAGGATGTGAAGAAGCAGAAAAAGCTCAGGAGTCAGAAGCTGTTTTGTAGGACTGCTGCAGTTGGACTTATGTTCAAGAGCTTTACAACTTGGTAAAACTCAAATATCTTGCAGAGCAATATGGGCTGCAAGGCAACCCAGAGAGGAATGAACTTCATACTAGAGCCTGGATGAACTAAACATCAATGGCTAGCATAGACAGGGTTGAAAATATCTGTAAGGTCAACCTTGAGTAGCAGAGTAAACAAACAGAATGCCACTGCTCGATTCTGCTCCTCCACAGATCACTCAAGTGCCCTGCACCTCGTCACTTTGACGTCTGTTCTCTCACACTTTGTCAGGGTTCCTGGCTTTAATTAATACCCTTTAGGGATCAAAGGGAAAGATGCTAAGTCAAATGTATTTAAATCTTGTTTTATGTTATGTTGTCTTGACATAACGTGAGACCAAAAGACTCTAAAAATTTTCACCAGAAAATACTTATTTGTTCTTTCTTTCAAGGGTGAATTACAGCCACAGGATCTCACTTGATATACATACATATATACAGATAGATGTATTTGCAGGGTAAGAAGGACATAAAATCCTGATATGAAGTTTTATTACCTTATTTGGAAGGTAAAAAGTGCAATAGTATATTTAAATTTTTTCAAGAATCATGCAAATTACAGAATTCTCTCTCTAATTTACTGTTTTCTCACAGCTCTAGTCTCTATTATATAGATATTTAATCAGTGGCCCAATAATGCTTTCCCTGTACACAAGAAAAAAAGAAAACTGCAGTGGCTGCCTGTGTTTGAGTGCCAGCTGAACACTCCTGAACTCAAGTTCTGAGTTGCTCCACCTGACATCAAGCTTGAGGAGGCTAAAGTTACCTGGTGTAGGGAACCTGCTTTGGCAGAGGGTTTGGTCTCGATGATCTCTAGAGGTCCCTTCCAGCCCCTACAATTCTGTGATTCTGTGATTCTGTAAAGATTTCTGTACACAAACAACTTGTACAGGCTGTAAGAAGGTAATTTTTGCACTCTAGAGCAAGCTACCTATTCTCTAACTGTAGCTGTGGCCTAAAAGAGAACTAGAAGTGGCTGAAGAAATAGAGCAAGCTAGTTTCACTTTCCTACCTAATGGAACAAGAAAACAACAGAAATGCTGGTGGAAGTAACATTTTCCACTTAAAGGTCTGTCCATCAGCATTTTTAGAAATTGTACCTCAGAGTCACCCATCTCTACTCCTTTTACTTATAATGTTTGCAAGTAGATGCATAACTCAATTAACTTCTGGGATCGCCAGGAAAATACCTTCTGCAGTGTTTGTGCTTTCCTTCACTTGGAGGGCTGGTAAAGCACACATATGAAGAATGGTCCTGCTGAAAGGCAGTTATCTGCCTTCCACTCAGTCACATGCAGTAACATCAAGACTTAGATTGGCATCCTATTGAAGAACAAGCTATTAGACATCCAACTTCTAAAAATCCAGGAATTTTTGATGCTATCGAACAAAACCACAGAAGTAACCCAGCATTAACAAAACTTAAGATCTTCCCAGACGTATCAATACCGACTGAACACAGAATCATAAGATTGGAAAAAGACCAATAAGATCATCTAGTCCAGTCGTCAATCCATCCCCACCATGCCCAACAAGCACATCCCTCAATACAACATCCACATGCATCTTGAAAACCTCCAGGGACAGTGATTCCACCACTTCCCTGGGCAGCCTGTTCCAATGCTCTTTCACAGAAGAAATATTTCCTAATGCCCAAGCTGAACCTCTCCTGGCACAATTTAAAACCATTACTTCTTGTTCTATCTCTAGTTATCTGGGAGAAGAGACCAATCCTGGTATCCCTTTCAGGGAGTTGTAGAGAGAGAGAAAGTCTCCCCTGAGCTTCTTCTCCAGACTGAACTATCCCAGTTCCCTCAGTTCCCCAATAAGCTTGTGCTCAAGACCCTTCACAGCTCAGTTGCCCTTCTCTGGACATGCTCCAGGGCCTCAAAGTCTTTCTGGTAGTGAGGGGCCCAAAACTGAACTGAAGTACTCAAGGTGCAGCCTCACCAGAACTGAATACAGAGGGATGGTCACCTCCCTGCTCCTGCTGCTGCCCTACTTCTGATACAAGCCAGGATGCCACTGGCCCTCTTGGCCACCTGGGCATACTGCCAGCTTGTGTTCAGCAGCTACCAACAAACACTCTCCAATCCTTTTCCTAACATGAAGTATTGCACCTGATTTTGACTTTCAGAAAAGCAAGTTATCTTTTACCTTCTTTCCTCTTTAAAATGATTCTCAATCATTCCTTTTTATTAAAGGGGGAACGGCTCAAATTCTGGGAGCGAGGTCCTAGGTCAGAGTTCTACAACCAGTTCCCTAGGGGTGACAGCCTAAAGCAGAAGGAAGGAAGGATATCTTCCAGATGCTCACAGCCACTCTCACAGTGCTTTTATTTCCAAGACACTTTCCTGTAACAGAGAAGATTAATGATTTAGTTAGATCCAAACGCACTCTTCGCAGCACCTCCCGACATGAGGAGAAGTGCACTGGAATGTAGGAGAACACTGGGGATATTACAGTAAGTAAGTAGTAAGCTGAGCGCCTCAGACAATTCCTAATATTCCTTTCATTTCACATTTGCCCCTGTGATGCCTGCTACATACAGGCAGGA
Organism: Meleagris gallopavo; assembly: GCF_905368555.1. Taxonomy (NCBI): domain Eukaryota; kingdom Metazoa; phylum Chordata; class Aves; order Galliformes; family Phasianidae; genus Meleagris; species Meleagris gallopavo. The sequence continues at coordinate 12,525,048 of NC_139412.1, forward strand.
AGATTTGGGAGCGCACAGACAAACCTGGAACTGCAGAAAAATCACACTACAATCTTGGAGAATTACCCTGTTTTCATTATGTAGCACCGTCAGTCACCACAACCAGCTGCCCCTTCATACCCTGCTTGCAACAGAACCCAAGCAGTTACAGAACTTACTGCCTTGTGCTTACAGTTGCACACACATGTGCATACACAAATACTATTAAGAGATTTTATTTCTGGAAAGTTGCTGAGCATCTAAGCGGGTGTGCTGGCAGACCACTGCATCGTTAGGCTGGAAGGAATCTCAGCTGGGTTAACCCAATCCATCATCCTGGTTCAGGGCAGAAGTGATCTCACTATCCCCAAACTATCCCCAGAAGATGAGTGTCAAGCTTAGCTTTGAATATCTCAGATGATGAGACTAGTTACCTCCCTTGGAGTCTCAGCACATTGACTAACCCTTCTTGGAGTTAGGCAGTTTTTCCTAAGTTTCCTCTGTTCTGGCCTCATTGCTTAATCAAAATAATTGGTCCCTGTCCTCTTCGTAACAGTTCTTGCATATGTTTGCAGACACTTACGTTTCCCAACAGTTTTCTTTTGGTCTAGACTGAACGTGACCCTTGAATTTTCCACAGATCCGACTGGCTGATGCTCTCCCACAGGGCCCATGCTGAGCTGGCAGGTAACACAGCCGCAGGAGGACTGCACCCAGTCTCGCAATAAGCTATCAACATAATTCTGTCACTCACAGAAACAGGTTCAAACATTCCTCTTTTTCACCACATTATGGTGAAATGTCAGTTTCTCCAGGCTGACAATCACAGCTTATTTATTGCTGCTTTGCTTTTTTAAAGCAGTCTGCTCTTAGAGCAAATTTGGTTCTGCTTTAATGCATGGGCTAGTACACTGTCTACACAGTTAAGTGCAAGACAGTCCCATACCCACATTTAAAAGGGAGTTTAACAATTAAAGAGAAAAATAACAGGAAGATGTATCTAATAAAAGTATGGAAGGAAACAAATCCATCCAGTTTATCACAGCAAAAAAATGGAAACAACTTGAAAAGTCCTTCAGAATTATCCCTATAAGGAAAGGATAAGACTAGCTTAGCAAAGGCAAGAAATTCAAATGCTGGAAGTCAGTTGCATTCAAATGGGAAGCAAGATGGAAATTTTTAGCAGAGAAGACAGGTCACCAAGGAATATGTCAAAGTCTCCTCTCCATCACACAGGGTCCTTCAGTCAAGATCAAGGTCTTTCCAAAACAGCCGAGTTCATGTGGGGAGTTCCAAGGACTGTATTATGCACAAAAGAACATCTACTATTCCCATTCCATTTCAATATCAGCACATAAACTGTACACTAATTATGACTCTTACCTGGCTGAGTACAACATCAACTCTCACTGCCATTCTGTTTGGCTTTATCTCCTCTCCCCTTCTCCCTCCCCAGCTTCTCAGATCTGCTCTTCATTTCCATCCCATCCAGCCTGCTCTTTTTCTCCCTAAATGTCTACTCTTCAGTTTTATGGCTGCTGGTTAGCAGTCACAAATTTCCATTATTATTACAAACGTTCTCCCAGTTCTTGAATGAACACTCCAGGCAATGGAATTCCTTCTTTAACCTTATTAATGTCAAGTTCCATAGTTGCTGTGGTGAACATAAGGTAAATCATATCAGTTTCTGGGTATCTAAAATAGAACTATACACTAAGTACCTGCTTGCAATGGGAATAAAAAAATAAATAAACAAGGCCCCATGGCTGCAGTAATTTACAAAAAATAATAGGGAAAAATTGGCCTTTGCTGTTTGAAATCAGATCAAAGCATTAAAAGGGTGTCACGCTGCAAAAGGTTAAGGTCTATTAAAACATTGTAATTTTGCAGTCTCTAATGTTATTAGGATTTTCCACTTGATGCTGCCAGATAATAACTAACAGAGGACACCAAACATTCTGCCTTTACTGTCTTAGTATATGGAGAAAATATCCTGAATCTTTAGAAATTCCCCAAGTACAAAGCTGCCATTTTGTAGCAACAGTAATAAAAGAAGCATAGCTGCAACTCAAACAGGTGATGCTCAAAATGCTCTCTCCGCTAGACAGACAGATAGACACTATGAAATATACTTCATGACATCTTATCCAGCCTAATTCTGGTGGCATTGTTAGTCACAGAACAGTGAGATGGATTTCACTGTTAAGCAGTAATCAATAGTGCGACATCCAGCAGTTAGGATATGTTTTTGTTTTTTTTCAGAAAGATAACAATTTTACCCTTGACTTAAACTGAAAGTTGGCTTCAGGCTCCTTTCTAGCTCATATACTGCTAGTCTAGCTAGTAAATAATTTTTGATGAATGATCTTCCTAAAGTTCAACCAGAGAGCAGAGGCATGACAGATATCCTGCCAGCCAGGATATGTGAGCAATGTGCACAGCAACAGTCCTCTAACAAGCTTGCTAACCAGACAAAGTGACAGCTTGACATTTTAAGAGGTTATTCTTAGTGTTGCGGAAAGCAACTTCATCAGCCTCTGTGCTCTGAGCTGTAGAACAGGCAAGGTACAATGTCTGGAATCACAACGATCTGCTTGAAAGTAGGAAAGCTCTACAGAGGGATTTGGATAGGCTGAGGCCAACTGTGTGAGGTTCAACAAGATCAAGTAGTGGCTACTGCACTTTGGCCACAACAAATCCATGCAACATGACAGTTTTAGGTAGACTGGCTGGAAAACCGCAGGGCAATGAAGCTGGTGAAGGCTGGAGGTCCCTGAAAGGAGGTTGTAGCAATGCAGGGGTTGATCTCCCAGATAACTAGAGTTAGGACAAGAGGTAATGCCCTCAAATTGCACCAGCAAAGGTTCAGGTTGGATATTAGGAAATATTTCTTAGCTGAAAGAGTAATGAGGCATTGGAACAGGATGCACAGGGAAGTGGTGGACCTCCCTGGAGGTCTTCAGGACACAAGTGGATTTGGCTCTGAGTGACATGGCTTAATAGGCATGGCGGTGATGTGTTGGGGTTGGTCTTCTTGATCTTAGAGGTCTTTTCCAACCTTAATGATTCTATTATTTCATGATTGTTGCCAAGGCTTTGATGAAGCCAACAGCCACCATCACCTAAGGAGGACTCACACAGGATACCTACAGCACTCTCCAACCACCTTGCCATTCATCTTTGTTTAAAGAAGGCCCCATTCTCAAGACTCCACTGTACCTGCAACATCCGTGTATTAAGTGAAGCTCCTGCATTTAGCCCCTGCTAAGCATTTTATACTCTATCAAAGCAGTTTTCTGGGAGCTCTCAGGAATTTGTTGTAGTTTAGATAAAGAGCTGGTGATGATATTCATGTCACTGACATCTAATAAAGCAGGTAAAAAAGCAGCAAATAAAGTGAGATGTATAAAGAATCTATGAAAATCTTTCTAACTTTTACAAACTCTTACTATTTATCTTATTCCTTCACGATTTTGTGAATCCTTTCACAAATACTTGAACTCTGTAAGATCCCCAGAGAATCTGAAAAAAGGTGGGAATATGAGATACGGTTGTTTAAACCATATCAGGAGTCATGAGCCCATGCTGTGCTCTAACCACCAGGCAATGTTGCCTCTGTATTAGATGGACACTGCTGCAGCTCTGGACAGGGAGGGACAAAAAAAAAAAAAAAAAAAAAAAAAAAGCAGAGGGTGTAACACTCAGGAACTCCAGTGTCCTTTGCCCAGTACAACATAATAGTTGAGAAAAAGAGAAGATGAAAGAACAGGGCAAGAAAAAGATGAACTTGGCTGAGAACTTAATGGGTATCTTGAATAACTGATATTGAGTCATGTTCTTGTTTATCCTTTTAAACATGCTTGTATGGAGCAAGCATTCACCTGCTATAAATTACAAGGAAATGATAAGCCTCCATTGATAATGGAGATTGATAATGGAAATGATAAGTCTGAAGTAAACAGCACTTAAACACATACAAAAAAATTAACAAAAACATACACAAAAAAACCTTCAAAATAGAAAACCACCATGAAAAACAAATAAACAAACAAACCCAAATAACATAAAAGCCATCCATAAATGAGTTTTTCCAGAACTAAACTACAAAGTTTCCAAAGCAGATATTTAGCAGATTTCTTAATTATTTAGGTCCTCAAAAAAGAGTCCCAGAGGGATAGGGAGACAAAGATAATGAATTTCATTATCTACCCGTTAGGTTGTAGCTCTTTGACAGATGTAATTTTGATATTAAAAAAATATTAATTTGTATGCTTGAAGCCTGTGTTCTTTTTAATCTTAATGAGTTGTGTTTTTTTTTTTTTTAATTTTACAGTGTAGAATCTTATCCAGAATAGCTTTCAAAATATTAAAGAATAAAATCAGAGCATTGAGAATATGAAGTGGGGTTTGAATCCAGCAAATGGCTAGATGTTTACATCTAACAAAGATGTTAGCCAGTATACCATGCTAAAGAGAGGAAAAGGAGCCATTAAAAATGGCTCACAAACATGTTACCTCTGGTGACCTTTAGATAAAGGTGAAAAGGTTAATGAAAGAATTTGGAAACTATTAGCCTGAAAAAGGAGCAAAGACCCTCTCAGGGTTATTCCCAGATTTCTCTAGCATAGCTTGTAATTCCTTAGAGATCTTTTGAGCAGTACAGAGACCTTAGTCAGTCAGAGTCAAAATATTTTTCTGCCTTTGTAGTGACTCTCTGAACACATAAATGGGGAGTTTTCTTTTGTTCCACCTCCACCCTTCACTAGGGAGGATGCCAAAGCAGGCTTTCATTCATGGACTACAGATTTTCCAACTACATACTGTACCAGAAAGAATAATAATTGAAATACACCTCTCCCTAGCATATCCTCTCCAATTTAAGGATTTGATCACTAAACCATTAGTTCCCTTAGTGCACCAAACTATGAAAATTCAGTTTACATGTTTGCAGCACAGTTCAGTTTGGCCTATGGTTTATTTTTCTGTCTGGAAAGGGGTGAATCCTGGCTCCACTTCTTCTGGTCACTCAGGTACACTGCATGCACCTGAACTGCCTGGATTGGCCCTGCTTTCCCACCAGGTGCTCAATCGCTGCTTCAAGCCATGACTTAGCATTAATGCCACACATTATCAAACTTTTTTTTTTTTTTTTTTCCCTCCATCAATAGGTAGTGTCTGTGCGAAGTCTAGGTTAGATTTATTCTTCTACAGTAAAACAAAATGGAGTAATTTCTGACAAGGTTACTAACGCATTAAAATTAGCTACTATAATGTCTCTCTTGTTGACGAGCTTTTCCCTCTTAAAAAAAAAAAAAAAAAGGCACTTACCACAGGATTCAGCAGCCATATTTTCTTACTCTTTCTGAATCACTGAATCCCGAATTCTCCAGGGCCCCTGGCTCATGACCTGCTTTCCCCACATTCAAGATAGAAACTTCATGGGCAGCTTTCAGTAGCTCACCTCAACTCCCCAGTCACAGCAGCCTCTTGACAGACCTCCACAGCATCTTTGGAAAAAATGGCAGAATCAGACTTCTGACTGCTACAAGGCAGGCACTGCACACACCAGCCAGCCATCACTATTTCTCCTTGAAGACTCGGTCAGCGCATTCATTCATGTTTAGTCCACATGACCAGTATTTTCCATGCTGCTTTATAAACTTAAATTTCCTTTTATTTAAAAGTTAATGTATAGCAGTATAGCTGTAGATGTGGCATTGAGTCTATACAAGCGGCTCATGTTTTGTAGAAAAACAATAGTGGAAACTGGATTTAGCATAACCAAATTATGAAAGAACTGGGAGGACTGTCCTCCAATTTATTTATCATCTCAATCTTGGTACAGCAGGAGAACTGTTCCTTGGTTTCCAGCATGCAGCAGTGCCAGTATCCCAGAGAAATCACAGGCTCCATCACCACAGTCTTGTAAAAGGCATTCCTGCCGATGCTGCTTTTTTCACCAGATGAAAGCTGAGACCAGGACTCAAGCCCAGAGCTATGCCAGCCACACTAAGTGAAAGTCCAGGAATCGCTACTAAGGAAGCACACTGTCTAGAAATTAGACGCACTCATAATAAGGCTACATGATGAGATACAAACCAATTCTCTGGAGCTCAGATTATTTCTTTGCTTTCCCCTTCCATGATACGTATATAACCACGAGTATTAACTAGTTCAGTAAGCTATCTGTTTGTGACTACTGAGAAAAATTGTTGTTGACAATAAAGGTTACAAAGAGTTTAAGAGGGCAAACTACTTTCAGTCTGAGCTTGTTTAAAAAGGCAAATGGTATCTCAAGGAGCAAGCTGACCCCGTTATCAGGTCCATAGGGAGTTAAGACAGCAGCTAGCAGTAGAGCCAGCCAAACGCCTGGGTTGAGGTCAGCTGAGAAGCCAGCCAGCCAAATCCAAAGCTGTTGGAAAAATACATTCTGGAGCTCTGTGTCTGGGACCCTGAGCTACTACGCACACCCTGCGTTAGCGGACATGGGTGTTGGTTTGGACATAACAGCAGAGAGGAGAAGGGGAATAGGGAAAGTGCATTAGATGGCAGTTACATAAGGAGCCTACTGACTTTGTAATGAGTTTGTTATTTGGAAATAATGTGTTATCTGGAAATAACAGGTATGTTTACCAGAACACGACTTATTATTTCACTGTAAGAGTTTTACATAGAAAGGAAATCAAAAAAGGGATTTCACAATATAACATTAAAGAACTACAGAGAACAATAATAAGCAGTGCATGAAATGTGATGTATCCATCTACAGAAATCTTTAAACTTTAAAAAGCATATTTTTTCAGTCAGAATTGAACACAATTGTGCTAAATGTCAAAAGACAAAATGATTTAGGAAAAAAAACAACACAGCCTTTATCACTAAAAGCAGTAGAATGCAAGAAGATGTATTAGGACCATTAACTGTTACTCAGTCAAATCCAGATCTGTATTGTAACAATAAAGCACGTTATTAATGAATTTCAGAACATGGTGCAGATGACAGGCCACAAGATAACCCAGAGACACAGGATCTCTCTCCCCACTGATCATGGAACTGTCCTGGATTTTGAGTATCTGCTACTATTGGATCGCTGTTCTAAGATCAGCCAAATAATAGGTTAGAATCATGACAGACTTCCATAGATGTGGTCAGAAAAGCGTGTCAGTCAAACATCAGATGATGATATTTACAACTACCTCATGCATAAAGAAAGTATGGCAATAATCCAGCAACTAGTGATGGAATTGAGAAGTCATAGTTTTGAGCCATCTCAAGCTCCAGGCCCTGTACATACCTGAGAATTCAGACTGAAGTTTTGATCCAGCCCTCTTTAAAAGGCAACAGAAGACCATAAAGGCACAAAATGTAGGGCCCACAACCAAAATAAAATAGACTGAGTTACCAAAATAGAGAAGAAACAGCACATAAAAATAACATGAAAGGATTACCAACACTTGCAGTGCTTCAGGCTGGAGTGAGTGAAGTTTAGATCAAGTGACAGACTGTCACTCATACCATTTTAAAAGTTTTTTAGAAATAGCAGAGACTTGTGCAGGATTATTAATACCTTAATTAGAAAGGAAGATTAACAATAATTAATCTAACAGCAGGATGGAGAGCAACTTGGCATTCCTCAGTCTAAGAATAGTTAGTGATAAACAGCCATCACCCTATCAAAAATGGGAAATGGAGCTTAAGGAATATTAGAGATTTTGGTTACCTTTGAGAACACTTGTAAACAAGCAAACAACTTTACTCAGTTAATATAAATAGTATAATAATAAATAATAAATATAGTGCATTTGTTCTGAGAAGGCCATCTCCCCTGCTTGCTCCCATGTGATAACCAAGCTACGATTTTCATTCCTCACAGCATTTTATTCTCCTAAGGAAAAGTCTGTAAATCTCATTGAGCCAGTCTCCCAGCGCTCCTCAGTACAAATAAAAGTACATTTTAAGAACCTTGCCACTGAAGTTTGTTTCTCTTAGGAGACCCAGGTAACTGTAAATCAAATACATAAGGTATAGTATATTTTTATGTTAAAGGAGAAATGGAACAGAAAACTTTCCTGCTGTCAGAAATGCTCTTTTTAATCATTAGTACTTTGGCAAGAAAACATATGTTCACATACACACAACTTTAAAGTGTCTCTGAAAGTCTGATCTCTTGTACTTCAGACCAAATAAAAAACAAAGAGCATGCCAAATTCTGACCAGAATCTGCAGCAACGTTAAGTTGATCTGTAGTGTTGAAAGACCATAGCTCTTTAAGACACATAATTTACAAGGCAGTGAAATAAACTTAGGGTAAACAGGCAACTATGCTTTGGCAAAGAAGAGACTAACATGGTTTAGAAACATGACTACTGTTTTCTGCTCACAAGACCAAGGAGACAACAACAACATCTGGAAGGCAACAGTACTTCTAACAGGAGATAGATCTGTCAGAGGAGAGTAACAGAGGCCTTAAGTGAGCAGGAAGGAAGACAAAAGTAGACTGGAGGAATGTTCTTCTGTTAGTAAAAGTCATCTAGCCCCTCTGTCACTGAAGACTGAATATTGCTGCTTTACCTGTGGAATAAAGGACTTAAAACAGAAAGGGAACATGGGGATATCTGGTGCTTGGCAAAAGTTGGAAGAACATCTAGGAATGTTGCAGTTCAGTCAGGACATATATTACTGATCTATGCAATGGTGTTTTGCACAGACTACACTAGCAATGCCTGTAGATTTTTAGTAGCAAAGAGGCAGAATATCAGATCAATCTCCAATTTATTTATTTATTTGTTTTAAGTTCTTCATACATGATTACACTCAGAAGTGGAAAAATCCCCATAAAGATACAAAATGAACTAAAGAAATGAAGGCATAATCACAAACTCCCTTCTGCTGAAGTGATGATGTCTGGGAAAAATACAGCAGAGACACTTGAGTGCAATGACATACTACGCTTCCTGAAACATCTGCCACTATTAAAGCCTTGAAAGTGACTTTGAAACTGCTCTCCAGGTATGTATTGGAGATTTCAGTGCTTAAGAGCACCCACAGTTGGCCTGAGGATTTCCACTAAGAGAACAAAATTGTTTGGCATTAAATATGCATGCTTCCTACAGCATCTGTGCTACACGGTCCATTTCCGTGTATTTGAGACCCAAGGCAGAGTGCTGGTTTCTCACTTCATTAAACACTAATCATAATGAAAAATCAAATCAGAAAATGTTTTGAAATATAGGGCACATTCCTTCTTGTGGAAAATATGGTTAGACTTTGTAATAGCTTAAATATATGCATTTATCAAATGTAATATATATGCAAATATGTAAATATATGCAATATATCAAAGTAACCAAGAAAACAGCAAAGAAGAAAGTCAAACTATGTTTTAAGTTCGTTTCTTCCTCATGAAATGCCAAGAGTCACAGATGATTACTGCTTCTTACTAGCTTTCTTATTTGGAGGTTGCTATTAACAACAGACAGTTAAATCAAGACCTAGATATGTTTTTCTAACTTTAAGAACCAACAAAAAAAACCACTGAAATGTAGTTCACCTATGTAGTACTGTAAGAAATGAAACACAAGAGATTTCCAAGTGGTGAAGTGATTGCTGAATCAATCAGACATCAAAAAGGCATTCACCAGCTAATTTTGCAGACTGATAACAACAAAAGCTGCTGTGCAACAAATTTTAGGTTGAAGAGGAACAGCTTGTATTTGTTGTTAACATTCTGAATGGAAAATATATATCATAATCCATCTACTTAACTACAAACCAACCTTTTTATTTATTTCCATTTGTCTTTCTATAGCTGTCAAAAAAAATGTAACAGCAACATTCTACATTGATGCCCTCCATTTTAGCCATAGGAAATAAAAAAATGTCTACCTTTCACATAAATTTGCAAATTTGCATCTAAAAGAAAACCTACAGATAGGTCTAGAACAAACAAAGAAAAGCTCCGATTTTTTCATGAGAGAAACATGTAAGTAAGATTTTCAAACCAGATGTATATTTCATTAAAGGCGGACTCGACACTATCTATAGCGGGCAGACACAGATGTTTTTAGGAGGACTAAAGCAGACACGAAGCTAGGCTAAGCACACATTTTAGTAGAAAGGGATCAGTTACTGAAGCTGAAGGGCCACAGAAAACGGCAATAAATATCTTAGACAATCACGTTCTAAAAAACACTCAACCCTCTCTGGATCACTGGATTTTATCTTCAAATTGTTTACAGAGATATAAAGCATGAGTCTGCATGAAAACACTGATTAATAGCAGATAAAATGAGCTACTTGTTATAGATGATAGTGTTTAGTTTGATTTTCACTGAGCCTAGTTGTTTGATATCAACCCAAAACAACCACGTTTCTATCAGAAAAGGAAACTCTCCGTATTTTTCCCATCGAATCAAATGCTATTATAAGTAGCCCCCTGAGCAGTAGCAGGATACCACTAGTTCTACCCTTCCGTAAAGAGGATTTTCCACATTTCCACACATTACCCTTCTTCAAGAAAAAATAAAAATCCTGAAGATTCTTCAGGACTCCACTGTCTCATGGGGAAATTGAAACCATCAAGACAGCTTTGGATGGGATATTCATCTGGCTCAACCGCACGTAGACCGCACATCCGTCCAGATGTACAAAGCAATCATGAAAACTGAAGATACGCCCGAACACGTACACTAGCAATGAATGGGCCCAGAAGGATTTGATGAATGAAAAATACTCATATTGTGAACTTACATTTGATTTCCACTGTTTGGGGAATAAGGCTGACCTTTTGGTTACCATGCAACCTAGGAAAATGGGAACCGAGCAAGCGTGTGTCACCCCAAAGAAGGGCTTGAGTCAGCTATTGCTCAGCATCTTATGGGCTGCCTGCTGCCTGCTGCCTGGAAACGTGTCCTGATTTAAGACAGTGTTCCTGCCAAGAAATAAAATGAAGTCTGAATTATTCCTTCCTGAAAATAGGATTAAGGAACTTGAAAAGAAAGGAAACATTGTATCATCTTGATATACCGTGACACACACACACACACACACACACACACACACACACACAAAAACAAAAAAACAACAACAACAAGAAAAAAAACAACAAAAAAACAACAAAACAAAAAACACAGCTAAACACCAGAAGTAATATTTGTGCTAAGAGAGACAAATGAACCACAAGTGGGAAGGTCCTCCAGGGACTGAGAATTCTCCAGGAGTTTATCCTGGGGACAGATAACCATTTCCAAATTCCAAATTCAATAATCAGTACCTGATATAAAATCAGAGATGGCAACCAGTTTTCATAAAACAGTCAGAATGAAAATCTGAGGCATTTCATCATTCACAAAAGCTACTTATTCTAGATGCAATAGAACAGTTTAGACAGAAATGCATGGTCCACAAATGCCACAAACTTCTGCACACCATGCTGTCTTTCTATATTATTATTAAGTTTAATGATACTTACTTTTAGTAAGCAATAGTAGTAATACTTTTAAAGAAGAAAAAAAAAACTTTTTTCTTTAAAGAGCAACAACTTTTATGTAAACCTTGGATCATCAGGATTATTGTGACTTTTTCCTGAATCAGTTTCTACAGGTAAATAAGCTAATATGCTTAAAAATAAAAGTAGCTAAGAGAAAGGGAGAAAAGAGAAGAAAGTTCTTTTGAAATAAAAACTTAGTCATCACTGATAACTGATCTATAGAGCAAGCTTCACATACAAAGTGATAATCACTATGCATATCATGGGAAACTTGCAAGAGTTTCCAGTGCATCTCTAAGATGAAGAGTACTCTATCAGAATCATAAAAGGAGTGTTGCCCTCCAGTCTCACTTCTTTCAAATAATGCATGAAAGGCCTAGAAAGTGAAACTGTGACAAAAAAAGTGTCACCAGTGTTTTTCTTCCCCCACACATACAATTACTCCCGCTTCCCTGATGGGAACTACGACTGTTTCATCTGGAGAAGAGAAGGCCCAGGGGAGACCTCGTACATCTCTACAACTCCCTGAAAGGAGGTCGTGGCAAGCTGGGGGTTGGCCTCTTGTGATAAGGCCAGAGGGAATGGTCTCAAGTTGGGTTCAGTACAGGTTGGACGTTAGAAAAAATTTATTCTCTGAAAAGAACGGTCAGGAACTGGAACAGGCTGCCCAGGGAGGTGGCTGAATCACCATCCCTGGAAGTATTCAAGAAATGTTTAGATGTTGTACTACGGGACGTGGCTTAGTGGGGAAATATTGGTAGCAGGTGGACTGGGTGATCTTGAAAGTCTTTTCCAACCTTGGTGGCACTATGATTCTATATTTAATAATTATTTCTGCATTAACATATGGAAAATCTCATATGGAAAATAATTTAATGATTAATAATTAAAGATTAATTTAAAAATCATTTTAAGGCGCTTCCAAAGTATTGCAACTCTTGTGGGATTTCCTTCCCTCTTTTTTTTTTATTTTTGTAGTGAAAACCATCAGTGCCCAAATGTAACCTGACACAAAAAATCAGCTGCAATACCAAGGTAGACCATTCTCCTCAAATATGAAAGCATAGGTCAGTATTAAATTTTTTTTATTAATAGCTTTAATTTTTGGCAGATCCTTCACTTCAAAAGCAATTTCTTTCACAAATGAATATTCAAAACTCTGTAGGAGAGAGAATTTCCAATACTCACTGTCAACTTTTTACCAGCTCAGCTGAATTTCAGCATTTGAGGAGTATATTATTTTTAAACTTCTGATATCCTCAAACGGGAGAACAGAATGTTTGCCAGAAGCCTCTAAATAGTACAAACATTTGTGCACTTTTACAAGGCAGGTAAAGACCTAAATTATGATGCTAATTAATTTTATATTTCCTTTGGCTACGCAAAGGAACCTGGAGCTGTTCAGCATTCATTGGATGATGATTTTTTTTGCCAAGCATTCAGGTATGCTATTAACAGAACAAGCCAAAAGAGCTGAAGTCATGCTTTCTATAATAACTATGGAGAAAAAAAAGATTGTTCATATTCAAGGCAAACACATGCAAAAGCAAGCACATACATAAGGTAGACAGAGAAAGGGGTGCCAAAATACCTGAGACATTTAAAAACGTGTAAAAAGTTTAAACTAACATTTATCCAGAACTAAGACAACAAAGACAAAACTACAGTTCAATGACAGAAAGTACCAATCTACTCCACCTAGAAATATATTTAAGAGAAAGTGTGTAGAAAACATGAACCAGATAAACTTGCAAAAGATGTAAGGTGTGGTTTGTGGTATGCACACACTGTCCAAATAGGTCATGTAAGACATAGTAGATTTTTGTAATTGAGCATGGGACAATAAACCAAACTTTCCCTTTCACCTACATTATGTAGACGTGACAACATGGAGAGAAACAGACAGATGCTACGACATTAAATAGAATATTTTTTCCTTTCAAATCTACTTCTCTGTTTGCTTTTTACCTGCACAGTTGTTTGTTTTGTTCTTAAGATTTATATTCATATAAATGCAAAATATATTTAAATTCTAATTACAATACACAAGTACTCACTTACTCACTTCCCTCTGCATTAATGAGCCAAAGCAACTGCTTCTCACCTGATTCTCAGCACACAAATGAAAGTAATTTCCCTTTCAGCCACTGATACAAGTTACTCTGCTCAGTTAATATTAAATTGGGTAGCATTTACTGATCAACAAGTTATCAAATATCAAACTATTGTTAGTTCCCTACCAAGAGACATAGAACACCACTCCTCATTTGTTTATGTACCTTTTTTAAAATCATAAGAGGATACTCCAACACACACATTTCAATGCAGTTGTTTCTGGAAAGCAGAGAAAGGCATGTATGTACTGTCATTCAAAGGGATTACAGAAACTCAGGTCAATGCTCTGACACTTGCTAGTTTTTCTCCTATTTATTTTGTTCCAGCCTTTGAGCTGGAAATTTTTTCTTCAGAATAGTAACAAAGTCTTCAAATATGCTTAATAAATCAATAAAAATAATGTTTTTTATGGTGTTTCTTTTAGTTAGACTATACCAGGTCCCTCCTCATTTCACTTCATTTTAACCTCTACTTTCCATCCAAATGCCACTCAAGTTTGTCATTGGGATGGCCTAAATCCATTTGCCTCTTACTTTATCTGAAGAATGTTTATAACCGAAATAATACATGACAGATGTGCTGTCCTCTGTAGAGTTTTACCTTTTTACTTCTGGAGACACACCTGCTGGACAAAGAACTTGCTATGTTGCTTTTCTAACATTACTGAAATGAAGCAAATGCTGTTTAGAAGAAGTGGAATCAGCTATTGATATTCAGCCAAGAACCATTACATCTGAGCATATTCAAAATAACAGATCTTTATTTTACAGCTCTAGCTCTTCTGTCAGAAATCTGATCAAGAAATGCAGTCAAGTTTTCCACTTGTCACAGAAAACTTACTTATTATATGAGTGTTTCATATGACTATGCTAACTAAAAAAATTGTGCCCTGCTGTACTACAGACATACAACTACCTGAGAATCAGCTATGTAGATCTGCTGCTTATAAATACATACCTTTACTAAAAGTATTCCCAATCTTTCCCAAAACTGTTCTTACTCCCAAAACTGTTCTTACAGAATCATTGCTCCCTTCCCATCTCATCACTGGTGAAGCTAATCTTGACATCAGCATATTACCACTTTATTGAGCATCCCCATTGGAATGGTGGAAGAACTACCACAGGGACCTGCACAGAAAAGTGCTAAAGTGGAGTTTTTACTTTGTTCAGCAATTGAGGAAATCCTTACATACACACACATCCAGGTAGCCAAATTATTCATAGAATGGTTCAGGTTGGAGGGGACCTTAAAGATCATCTAGTTCCAACCCCTTTGCCATGGGGAGGGTTGCCAACCACTAGATCAAGCTGCCCAGGATCCCACCCAACTGTGTCTTGAATGTCTCTAGTAATAGAGGACCCACAAGCTCTGTGTGCATCATGTTCCAGCACCTCACCACCCTCTGAGTAAAAAATTTCTTCCTACCACCTAACCTAAATCTACCCTCTTATAGTTTAATGCCATTTCCCCTTGTCCTAACACTATCAGACCACTCCATGATCTTCCCAGGCACAGAGGTGTGGCTCATCTACTTGGAGTTTCCCAGGTCCTTCTTTCTCCCTTGCTTGAATATGGGAGTAATATTTCCATTTTTCCAGTCTCTGGGAACTCTGCCTGACAACCACCATACTTCAATGATGGAGAGCAGCCAGGTTCTTCAGAACCCTGGGATGCCTCTCATCTGGCTCCATAGACTTGCACACATTCAATGTTATGAGGTGGTCTTGGATTTGCTCTGCTCTTAGACTGGGAGGGATTTTGGTCCCTCAACCCCTGCTTAAAAGCTCAGGGGCACAAGAGGCATGAGAAGCCTGACTGGCCATGAAGAACAAGGCAAAGAACTCATTAAGTATCTAAGAACTCTTTAAGTACCTATGGTTCATAAATCAGCAACTAGCAATCCTTACAGTGTTTTGAAGATATAAAAAAATCCACCACATCACTTAATTCTTTTTAAAAAAGGTCAAAGCCTTAAGTTACGTTCTTTAAATCAGATTTTAATAGCTTGATACAATCACCTTTGTAGCACATTTTCATAAATCTCTCTGCTACTTCCTTCGAGAAAAAGAAACAAAAGATCTCAAGCACCTTGTTGCAACCTACTCTTCAATACTTTAGTGTCAGAGTTGTTGGCCTCTGCCAAACATCCTGAGTCACTGCTTTTAAACTGAGTTGATCCATATATCATTGAAACTGTCTTAAACTGTTGTAATTCCACACATCTCAAATAATTACTTCCAATTTTGATAGCATACAGGTTCAACTATCTCCATCTCCAAATTTTATGAACAAGAAGTGTCTCTTAATTGCTAAGAGCCTGGATGCAGGAATGACATTCCATCTGGTACACCCTGCATACCCTGCCTCTGTTCAAGACGTAAGTGTGGAAGTTCCAAACTTCAAACAAGAGCGCCAATATTAACAAGATGTGATCCAACTACACATGTTCAGAGACATGAATAACCATCCGAGGCAAATGGCCCTGAAGTTACATGCTTACGGGAAAAAGTTAAGTTGTATATTAAAACATTCAACCTCCTGTTTATGGTCCCTGAAGAAATGGATATAAATGTGCAAGTGCACAGAACGTTTGCATCGTTCTTCTGCCCACGATCTGCTACACTGCAGCACAAGTCTGGGCTTCAGGCAACTCTGTTCTTATGCCAAAATTGTATGGAATGCACAAAAAGGTCAAGTCTAGGAATTTATATGTTTCACAGTTATTTTGGAATTACGGGAAAGAACTTGGCTACTCTAGGCATTGCACAGGTGTAGCTAACAGAGAGCATTCTATGGATCAGACTTTTTCAATCAAAATTCCACTTTATCAGGAGCAGTGACTGTCCATGTGATTATTAGAACAGAAAAAATAGCTCAATCTGGGGAGATAAACTAAAGGATCAACTCCCAGATCTTTTTCTGCACCATATTTCCATCAGTAAAGTGTAGACCTAATGCAAGAGGATTGTTTTCTAAAAGATGATAAAATATTTATTCTATATTAAAAAAAAAAACAAAACCTTTCACTTTGTAAGACTATTACTCTAAGTTTTCTTTTGTTTATATTTTTCAGTGAAACAAAAAGAGTCAAGAAATCATCACAGCAAGCATCATTTGAACTCTTAACTGTATAACGAGTAAAATATTTTAGAAGTTAAATTGAAGAGCTGACTTAATGGCTATTCTATCCATTAGCAAACCTGAACTCCTAAACTTTTGAAGCATACATTGTTATTACTGCAAACTGTGTCCTCTAACTGCAGCAGTGCATCTGTAAACAATTAAAATAATCAGTGAGTTTGAATTTAAAAAAAATCATGAATCCAATGCTGTAGGTGGCACTTCCAGCCCTCAAAGCGTCCAAAGCCATGTTGATGGGATTAGATGGTCACTGAGATTCCTTCTAAAACAAACAATTCTATGATTCTCTGGTACAAGGAATTATCAAGTAAATGCTGAGACTGTGGTTAGTAGGCACTAAGTACAAGAGAAACTGGCTCAGCACAGCTGCTGACACTTCTTTAAGCAAATGAGACTAGCAGCAGTTTGAAAGTGCTGAGGCTGCTAGATCAATAGAAGGCAGTTGAAAACAATCTCATTTTAGAGAAGGGAGCTTATTTCACCTGAAATTTAAATGAGCTTGAAGAGTTACGACTTCTAGTGCTAATGAGGTGTTATAGTAGAAGATGTATAACTCCAGGCCAAGGCACTTAAGCGGAAGCCTGTACACTAATGTGTACATTACATAGGGACTACATAGCAAGACTCATGCAGCATAACAACAGCTGTTCTGTAAATACAAGACTAGTCAAGAAAGGGGCGAGAAGAGAAGAAGGAGGGGAGGCACAGCAAGAAGTGGAATGGATGACATTTAATGAAGGAAATGTGCTGAGAAGTCAGGAGAAAAAAAGAAAAGGAAGAAAAAACCTGGGCAAATCTCACAAGCAAGCATTAGGCTGTTTTGTCAGCAACACAGCACTGTTAACTTCTACTCTCAACACTTTAACTGTGGAAAAACTTCAAGTTCTTGCTGCTTCCTGTGAATTAAGTACAACTGAATGCTATAGCATTCAAATTAAGGAATGATTTTTTTCCTTTTGAAAAAAATAAATGCTTAAGAAATCGTTCAGGATTAGCATCAGCTCATGAAAAGAGTGTCCCAACAACAGCTTTCCAAAGCAATGTTTCAGCTTTCTTTGCGGGCAAAGCAGGAGTTTTTCCACAACACAGCATGCTACTCAAGTAGTCCTCTGTCAATGCATGCAAAGTGGAATGTCTGAATACTGCAGCACTGGGTAATGCAATACAGATGATTTCACCTTTAGGTCTTCAGTTTAAAAAAAATCAACCCAAAAAGTGTCATCACCTGATTATTATTTCTATGTAGAGTACAATGTTCCCCGGATCAAGAGTTTCTCTGTATTCCCTCTCTCCTTGTGCAAGGCACTGTGCCTATAGTAAGAAACAGACCTTCCCTACAGATTCCATATTGTAACCAGTCTGAAGATAGGAAGGAAAAAGAACATGGGAGACTGAACTGCATTGTTGAAATGTACTGAGTCAGACATAAAAACGATTCTGACTCCCAAGTTGATGACATTCTTACTTGTGCTTTATTCAGATTGCCATGAAAGCAATATTTCTTTTCACTTAGAAGATAATACGCACACATGTGCAGCAAGATCTGAGCTTCAGGATACATCATCCTTACAAACAAGTGCATATTTTCCTTCTACCCCCACGTGGAAGAGGGCTGACGCCTCCCCACAGCAATGGGCTCATGTGCATAGGCTGTAGAGGTGATCAGTGTGCACAGGGAGCACATTCCAGATTCATAGAATCATAAAACCTGGATTCCCAGACATCTAGGCTGGACTGAGTCACCACTTTGAATACCTGGGAAACCTAAGCAGAAATAAAAACAACAAAGCTCATTTCTACCTTCACAAAGTAACCATGTCCAAAATATAAAACATCTTCCTTAACGTTGATTAAAAGGAGCATTCTTCCACTCTGCTCTATGAGAACCCCCTATGATTATAATTGCACATGATACCAGAAAAGAGTTATTTGCATTAATTCTCTTCTGACACCAAAAGTGGCCTTTCCAGGCAAGGCTGCAGGGTGTGCAGGAATCCTGCTGAAGGTTAGGTCATAGTATTCCTTAAGCACTTGTTATGGATGCTACATTTGACTGATCTAGATAACAACATCTTTTATCAGTAAATAATAATAAATGTATTACAATAAAATGAAACCTGAAAGGTGAGGGAGCCCATCCAGAATAAAGTATCAGGCCAGAGTACTGTAATGCTGTTATTTCTCCATCCACATCTCCATATTATCTCTCACCACTCTTCTGCAACAATAAACAGATATTCTCTTACTACAAGTCTGTTTCCACTGTAAATCACTTCAGTCCTGACATCTTCACTGGGGGGAAAAATAACATGTGACCTTATCTAACTTAAATATGGTCTTAATTTTAACACGAAAAAAAATGGTTTATGAAATTCAGGAGCTTAAGGAAACTGGGGGGAATATAGGTCTGCCTCGGGGTGTAGCATATGGATTTAATTTCCCCTACATTTTCCACCAAATTCTAAGAACTTCAGTAATCTTTTATTATTGAGTGACACAAAATTTTAACTCAAAATCTTGCCCAGAAGAATCAAAGGTCTGAATGATGCACAGGGAGGGAGAAACTTGAAACAGCCAAACAACTGCAAAACCTTGCATACTTTTGTTTCTTCCCAACTTTGTTCAGGTAAGTTGCAGAACCATTTTTTAAAAAATGCTATTTTATTTCAATAGAAGAATATGTTTCTATTATGAAATATAAAGAACAATTCTGCTTTCAGTCATGCTGTTGAAGTGTGTAATGAAGTTCAAGATGAATACCAGTCTAAAAATCTATCCTTTATGAGACCTTTGAGATAATTTATCAAGAAGCTTTTTGATATTCACTTCAACAGAAAGGAAATCCTCCATCCCCGAGACTTTTCCACCTCTCTTCCAGATATCTTCATGTCAGCCAGCAGAACCCATTAGATATCCATGTCTTCAAAAAGCAAGAAATCTTGACTTGAATTAGCACTAGCCTATATGCCAAGGATAACCTGGACACTGCTCCCATTAAGGTAAATTAGATAGACAATCTGATTAGCATTACAGGAAGTCATTTAGCTGCTGTCAAGTTGTTTGTTTTTTTTTTTTTTTTGGTTAATAACGGAGCAAGTTTTAGGCAGCACTTTAGAAGCATAACAAGGTTTACTTTGTAGGTCTTTTCATATGCTTCCTATTGTACCTCAGGTGTAGCATCTAGAAGAGGCTGATAAGGAATTAAAAAGTTATTGACTGAGCCAAGTGACCATCAGTCACAGGCAGCGGTAGCCACCAAAAACCAGGTGGAAATAGCCTGTGTAGGGCTTGGTGGCACAACCCCAGCTGCTTCTTTACCAATTTTTGTGCTGGTCATAGTAAGACTGGAAATACCTCCCTGGGACGGTGCTACAAGTAACAGGTTGATCCTGCCTGAGGAAATGTAGAAATAACCAGCCTCAGAGTTAATTTCACTTTCCTTCTTTCCAATGTTCTTCCTTGCGATCCACATTTCCAGGAACTGTACTTAAAATCTTTAGGCACAAACAATATTCTCACACCCAAAGCCAGCGAGGAAACTTCTCCCAGGAGCACAGCAGAAAGCTGGGAGGACTTGCTACAGCAGTGCAAGAGCACTGAGGCAGCCACAACATCACAGATGTTACTCTCAAGAAAGCACTGCAAGAACATTTCTGTGCTACTGCAATTTCAGTATTTTCTTTTACTTAGCAGCTGTGCATACAGAGGCACCATGTCCCCAGTACCCCTCCTTTTCAGCCTGTATCACCAGGTGGCACCTAGGGGCAACATAAGAAACCACCCAAAGAGCTCAGTGACACCAGATACTCCTGTCTTCAACTGATCCAGCTGTCAGCTTACAAAGTATTGCAGAAAAGAATTTAAAAAAACTACAGTACTCATTAAGACATACTTGAAGTGTATCTGTATAGAGATTAAAATGCACCTTATTATTACTGATACCTGTTTATAAGCATTTTGTTTTGTCATCTGTTTTTTCATGATGTAAACATTGTTCTCCATATTTCTAAGTGTATGCAGTGAAGACTGAAATAATTAATAAAAGATTCACTGTAAGATGAGATGCCTCAATAAAAAATGTTTTTAAAATACTAAGAGATTATTCCCATATTCACTAAACATGCAAATGTACTATCTGGAAATGGAACTACTTATAAAATTGCATTTGAGGTGTTGGTTTCTAATCTTTACAATATACAAACAAAATAAGAATCAATGAAGGGCATCAGCACTCATTGATGGCTTGAAACAAGGCAAAGATAATGCACTTTCCCTTCCTGCTAAGAAAGAAATGAAGGTGACATGTTTTGTTGTTATTCCAGTTCCATCAGCTGCCACATAACCAACTCTGTTTGTTTCACAAAATTGAACTACCTCAAAGAGTGTGGTTTTCTACTGGTACGAAAGTGATGAGATGTGGAGCCCCACACAGAAATTCTGTGCAATGTCAAAACCAAGACATGAGCATTTTTCTTACTGAAAGACATCTCTCCTCCAATTCATGATAGTTAAATCTCAGGTCAAAGAAATACAAAGCATAGTATCATAGAGGCTTACAAAAGAGTTCTTACACATCACTCTCCCCTGTACCCACCGAAAATCCCTAACAAGGGAGGAAAGGCATCCTGCTGGACTGTGAGAGAGCCTGAAGCCACCAGATAGCCTATGAGGTAACCTCATTATCCAGTGCCTAATGCCAAAGGCAAAACAGGTGCAAGGATACTGAAGCAGGAGGAAAGCACAGCCTGTTAACAGAAACCTCCAATTTTAACAGCATTAAAATATTTCCAAACGTTCAGAGACAAAACTTCACAGTGCAGCAGACATTTCTTAATGGAAAAGTAGCAGAAAAACGCGAATTGCTGGAAAGATACAGCATGCTGAAGACAGAGTGTGCTTTCCCTCTTTTTGGTTCAAATTAACAACACTTGGAGCTATGGGGCATGAGTTTCACTTTGCTTCCCACAGTGAGGAACATGAAAGAACAGTAAGTATCCTTTTGCATCACATTTGTAAGTTTTTCTTTACAGAGGACCAGAACATGATTGACTTTTTCACAGACTCTGTAAATAAGAATGCTCACCAGGAGAGGTTGCATCAAAACTGCCTCCTGTCACAGTCCACCTGCCCCCCATTGCCAGTGCAGATCAGATGGCAATAACTACTGACCAGTAGCAAACCTGGTGCAGTTAGTGGAATTACCCAGCTGCAGAGTTGAAGTGAGGGTGACACCACCTCAAGCAACCAATACAATCAAAAGCTGGAGCTGGCATCTGGTCTGTGTGAGAAAATAGACAAAGAATGCCAGGAGTCTTGATTTTATAGCACTCTGATTCTCTCTGATACATTTCTCAGATATTTAATGTCAACCTTTATCTAAATTCACCAAAATCTCATTAGAATTACTGGCACTTAAATACCTTTTCAAAGTCAATGCTGCCTAACTAGTCTTTAATAGCCATAATAAATTGGTTGGCAAGCACAGAAATACAGAAAGTGAAAGAATAAAAGGACAGCTTTAAAGGGTCAAATTCAAAGTTTATCTTTGCCAGTATTTAGCCTGTATGAACTGATAGACAAGTAAAATAAATAGAATTAAAAAAGATTTTAAAAGTAATGGAACAAGACAGCAAGAGCATGTGTGATTAACAATGAACTACAGAGGCTCTCCACGCAGCATGAGATATTTGTACCCAGGATGCTGAGTCTCAGCCTTTCCAAGGCTCTCTCCCCAGTAGATCACAAGCTCCTGAATAATCTCATTCATGCTGTTGGTTGCGCAGTCTGTGTCATCCCCATGCTCTGACCATCCACTTCATACTCAGTGAGCGCAGAGCAGGACAGATATTTCAGTATCCCTCTTAGTTAAAATAGTGTGAAAGACGTCTGATCATGCAGATCCCCAGATTAAATATTATTATATTAAATAAGATCTAGGGCCAGACACCAATAACCAGGCAAATGCTTCCTTACACAGGCATGTATACCATTTTCCAGTCTGGCCAGAGCTCTCCAACAATTCACAGCATAATTTTCTTTTACATTCATCTGGCAAGACTCCAGATAATTTAATTTGCTTGTTTCACCTGTCCCTCTTTCCTATAAGGACTCATACTGTGACACCTATAATCCAGAACACAGAAGCCTACATGTTATTTATTAGCCTTTTTTCAGGACTACGGTTTAGTGGAAAACTCAGAACGAAACCCCATTCCTGACCTCAGCCTATCACTGTTCCCCATGGTTAAGCTACTTGGGATTGTTTGCCAAAACAATTTAGAAGTGCATTTTGCACATTCTTTCCTTGCCTATAAAAAAAATGTGAAAAATATTTTGGTAGATCCTTTACCTGTTTATAACTACTTAAACTCACCGTGAAAAGAGTTGTGCTGGCATAAGGTGAATACCTGTTGATTCCACTCTATTTAGTTCTGCCAGGGGGTTCTTTCACAGTCATTTGTTAGTATTTTTTTCTTTGGAAATAAATCTTCTTTGATCTTCTGATTCCTGGTTGTGGTGCTCTTCATGGAACTTCTTCCACCAAGTATGTCTGCTATTACAGGCAGGCAGTACAATGTAATTTGCCTTTTAACAGGAGCTAATCTTCCTATGTCTTTTCCATCCTTCCACAGCCAACCTGTTTTGGCACAAACCCAGGTGTCATTGTTTCCATGCAGTCAACCTTACTGAAAAATCTTCCCTGAAGTTTCTGTCAAAACTTTGTTTGAAGATCATCTATGCACAATTCAGAATTGACCCATGTTTCTACTTCCAGTTGCTATTATATTTGCCAGCCTTTAAGAGTTATCACCTACCTATTCATGAACACGCTTCTCTTTAGATCCAATCTAGTCAAAGATGGGAACATCTGAAGCAAATTGGACATTGCCAATGACGTTAGCTTTTATTTCAGTGAGATTCAGAACAGTTCCCTGAGAAACAGTAGAATTGCAAAATAAAAACAAGATCAAAAACCAGCACAGCTTTTGAGTGAGAAAAGAATAATCTTTGTACACCAAGCTTTCTCATGTGTACTTAATGCAATATCATCAACTCCTGTTATCCCTGCTGCACAAAGGGTGGAAGGATTGCAATGGACTAAGTCATAACTTTCAAAGGCATCATTATAACACAGTACAGGCAAAATGTCCTAACAGCATGACAACACATAGCGTTATTGACATTCTAGCAATCTGAGTGCTAAATAACACTAGCTAAACTCAAACTGTTTGTAGCCTAACAAAGCACAATGGAAATCACAGATGACGCACAAAATCACTGAAACTGCTGGCAGCAAGTCTTCCCTTCGTATGTACAGTTCTCTAATGTTCTCTTGAATGACTGTTGTGCTAACTGAAGCAGGTTCATACTACGAGTCTGACTTTTTGCTCTACAGAACAGCACATTTTTCCAACAGAAACAAAAGTATAAATTGTATACATGCTGAAATAGAGTTTGGCACGTCTTATGTGAGACCACAGTGTTGAGATCTCAGTAGTTTTGTTAGACTGCGGTGATTTTTTCTTCAGACTACCCTTCTGCAGGATATTCAAGAATTTTCCCTCTTAAGATAAAAGATATGGACTGATAACTGTATGCAAGTTTTTCACTCATGTTTCATCATAATGGTCACCAATTTAATAATGAAAACCCTGATTTACAGATCCCCTTCTTCTCATTCCAGCATGGAATCGCAAATCTTAATGCTCAGTACAAAGAAATTTACATCCTATTATGGAATAGTTACAGACTAGGTCAGACTATGGAATGACATAAGGAAAATTCAGGAATTTTATGTC
Organism: Meleagris gallopavo; assembly: GCF_905368555.1. NCBI lineage: Eukaryota > Metazoa > Chordata > Aves > Galliformes > Phasianidae > Meleagris > Meleagris gallopavo. The sequence continues at coordinate 12,549,573 of NC_139412.1, forward strand.
TCAGGATGCATACCAGACTCCCATGCTTGCATATTAAGACAAATCTTAATATCAGCAGTTCGATGACCAACAGAATGAAAATATTCTTTTCTCCTTTCCTTCTATTTCCTCCACCATAGTAACTTCAGCACATACTTCCTTTAAGTTCTTGTTCCATCATTCTCTTTTCTTCCTTTTTCACATCAGTCTCTTATCCTCTCCAGCTCCCACCCAGACTGCTTTCCCATTTGGCTGGCTAAGAGGCAACAGGAGAAAAGCTTATACCTGCTGACCAGCTGGTAATGGTGAGCCAACTAGTTGGCAAGACAATCCCTCAGAATGAGTAACATTTTAATTCTATGTATGTGCCTTTTGGTAAGAACACTGCTTCACATATCTTTTCTTTACTCAACTCCTCTTTCCCACAAAACATACAGACACTTCATTCCCTTGAAATTACAAGCTAAGAGAGAATGTGTGATATCACGCAGTCTAGAGACAGGGATGGAGGGGCATAAGCTAACTGCCTTCAAATACATCACAAGTCTACTGAAAACATCCAGGAGGAGTCCTGGATGAGTAGGATGAGAAGAAAGAGGACTGATTTTTCATCACAAAGTATTCAGATTAGACACATAGGAAATTATCTAGTGGTTCCAGATTAATTAATTACATTGCTGATAGAAGACTGGAACAGCATCACTAGGGCTTTTAAGAACAGGTGAGCTGAGACCGCTGGAAAGAAACCAGGTGTATCTTGGTTCCACCTGCTCAGAACAGGTGGACAAAATGCCATCCATCCTCATTTGCCAAGGTTCAATTTACACCAAGAGAAATGGACACACAGAAAGACAGGGTATAAAACTTCCATCAGAAACAGCATGAATACTTTTTCTAACAACCAAACAAGACAAATTGAATTTCTCTCTCTAGTGGAATATGAGTTAAAGCATACAGAAACTGCTACAGGAACACACAGCTCACCACAGTGATTCTTAGGAGTCCAACATCTTTAGCTCTAATACCAAATCAAAACATAAAAATGAAAGTCTGCAGGGAAGAAAACAAATTACAAATGGGTTTGTAAAAATCAGATTAGTTAATCTCTTGTACATTTTACTTAGAACTGTTCATCTGACTTCTTAATACTCTATCTTACTCTATGTCATTAAATACTCGGGTAGGGTTTTCTTTTGTTATTTTACTAGTTGTATGGTTTTTCTCCCCGCTTGAGCAAAACTAGTAAATGGATCAGTTTCCCTTTAAGGGCCGGATGGCTCTGCCAGCCTAGCCAATATGAAACATTTCCAAAGAAGTTTCTTGCTCATCACAGCAAGGAACAGAATATTTAAAAACCCCAAACTTCAAAATCCCAGATGGTCTTGAAGTTGTATTTAAATGAATTGCGTGAGTATACAGTCAGATCTGCCCAAGAAACCCTTATGACAGAGACTGAAAACCATAAATGTTCTGAGTTTATTAAAAACTGATTTGACACCAGCACAGACTATTTCAAACTTTTTCCTCACGTTGCAGAGCTAGACACACTTCTCAAAATATTTGCTTTCAATAAAGTGACAGCAGCTCCTCAAGTAGAGTTATGTAAGAGCCAGGTATTTGATTTTTTTGTTATATTTCATGTTATATTGTCTCTTGAATAAAATGCTTTAAAAACATTAACGTAATATAGAATTTCAGACTCTTAATCATTTTGACAGGTTTTCTGAAACTCTTCTGAGCAACGTTTGAGTAAAAATCCCTTGCTATACACAGCCCTGAAAGTGGTTCAGAACTGGGGGGAAGGGGAGCGAAGGGCCACAAAGGTCTCCCTTCTAAAAACACATGCATTCATTAGAAGAGAAAAATGTCTGGAAATTTGGCACAAAGAAGAGTGTTTAAATGAAGCCTGCCTGAGGGGATAGCCCTGACTTGCACTCTTACCAACTGGATGGATATCATGTGACTGTTAACAAGTATTACGTACCATGTAAAAAAATCTCTGTGAGAAACCACACCATGCAACACTATATACAACTTCAGAGACGATACTTTCTGAAGGGGAAATGTTTCTAGATAGTTTCATGGTCGTTACACAAATGCCTGCAGTCAAAAGTGACAAGAAGCCCAAACCAAAACACTGCATGTTGTGCTTTTAGGATGCCCATCAGAGGTGAATTTGGATCAGAACTTCATTAACAAATAGGCAGGATTTCAGGTCAGCTTATGCTTAACGCTGATTATTTTATGTCTTAACGGCAGTTTTTCAGTTTCGTCTTCCCAGTGCGTGCTCCAACTTCTAGACCTATGTGCAAGTTGTCTTCATCTTACATCATAGCTCTCTGAAGGGACTATTTAATCACTTAAATGCCAGAGTCCACGTGCCAATTTATGTGCTCTCATCTGATAATCAAACCCACAGTTAAAACAGCAACAAACTCAATGTGCACTTGGTTTTCCAAACCACAATTATTCAAAAAATACTTCGGAACCAACACAAAGCAGCCTTCCTTAACACTACAGACAACTCTTACATTGGCTTGAAGCCTTCAGTATTCATTGTCCCCCATGGCACATGAGTAACTAATTTCATATATCTATAAATAAAATACATAAGCTTTCATACAAGGATATATTATAGTTCAAACACAGAGACATACTTGTAGCTGTCAAATGGAAGTGTTTTATAACTTTTGGCTCTACATAATTCTCTTTTTGGAGAAGGTTTAAATGAAAAGCACCTCACGAGTCATTTTTCAGAATGTTATAGAATGTTATAAAATAGCCTCAGTGTTTAAAATACATTTTTATAAGTAAACATGCTACAATAATGACAATCCCACTGTCAGATGGAGACAACTCCCTAACAAATTACTAACAAGTTAACCATCCACCTTTGTCCATTTTTCTTTAAACTTATGATGGAAATGAATGCTCTGTATGAGCTGCTACCCCAGGAAAACTCAGTTCAGATTCAGCATCTGGAAGCTGATGAAGTATTGCTTTTGCCCATTTTCACAGCTGCAGCTGACTGCAAGAGAAGGGCGAGTGATTAACCCAGGGTCACTGAATGAGTCAGTGCAAGGGATTACAATCACTAACGTTCCTGGCTGCCAGTCCCAGCCCTTGTTCTCCTGCCACCACCCAGCCAGCCTATACCAGCCTTAGCACACACAAACGATGGGCTGGATAAAGCCAGCCAGCCAAAGGGCAACTTTCACTGTACACAGTAATGTCAATCTATTCAGTCTTCATCTGTAAATACTCTTCAATTCCAGTACAGCCCTGCCAATACATCTCACTTTGGCCTGTCAAACACTGGTACTCTCACCATGGGCCCCTGTTGAACAGAGACTGCCTGCTGAGCCAGATAGAGAAGTGGCTACAGAATTAATTGGAAAATTCAACACCAACCTGCACCTGCATCCAACAGTTCACTGACACCAGAGAAAGCAAAATGCAGCTCTGGTCAGAGCAATACAGATACAAACCATATACCTCAGAGCTTACGTGAATGTTAAACAGCACTCGGTCTCACAGTATTTTGAGAACAGTTATAATGAATATTAAACCATAAACAAAACCAATCATCACAAATCAGCACCAGTACTATAGCACATGCAAGACAAAACAGGAGTAAATGCCATATGAATATCATTTCTACATCAATACCTGACTGTAAATCTGCATGCTATATGATTTGTCATGCTAGAACGACAAATAAGACATTATGTAAAAGGTTGTTTCTCAATACAGATTGCTACTGTCTCAAGCTAGACTTTCTGTAATCTTATTTCCTAAGGTTGAAGTCATAAAAACAGCTCTGACTGCAGGGCCCTTGGATCCACAACAGCTAGCTTTAATTGAATTGGTCTCATAATCCAGAAGAATAGGGCTGCAGGGACTTTGCTCACCTACATGGTGCACACACCACTCTACTCCGGATCCAGGGCTGATGTTAAACACAACCCACAGACTGGGGCTTGCCTGGATGGGTTTATGTGCAATCACATGCAAGGCTCAAAGCATTTCAGTCCAAATTCACATGGAGATTGCTCTTCTCATAACCCAGTTTTGTACTTTCAAGAGTCTGGACCATCCTGGAACTGTCATCTTTTGTCAGATTTGTGAGTACTTTTCTGAAGAAAAGGCTCTCAAGCATCTGTGGCTCACCTGATGTTTTGTAATGTCATTAATCAATCACATCTGATATACTGGGCTTCCTCCATGAAAACTAGAATCAGTTTCCTTGCATTGATTCACTGCCAAGATCCTTCAACCAGCATCATAGGGTAGTGGCATTTGTCAAGAAACAGCACTGCGCAGGATACAGTTTTAACACCAAACTTATTTTGTTCCTCAGTCTGTGGCATGGGATCGTGTGCAAAGAACTGAAAACAGATGGGAAAGATATCTAACTCACGAGAGGATAACTCATTTATCCTACAACAGTGCTTAATTCATTTTCTTTTAAATTTTCCTAAGGACATCTTGCAGGTACAGCTCAGAACAAAGTATGCCTGCATAGACATGAGCATAAAAATTCCATGTTTTCTCCTTAATTATGAATTAAGATATTTTAAAAGTTATAATTACACACACCAGTGCTATGCAGCTGTAGTTCCTTGGTTATGATGCTGGAATGAGGGAGAGAGAGAGAGAAAAACTGAAATCTATATGGCCTCACTTACAAGTTATATTACAGTTATGAGATAAGCTCAGTGTAAACGGAGAAGAAGAAACTAGTGAAAAGGAAAACAAAAGCAATTATCTTGAGCTTTCCACATGCAGACTGAACCTCTATTTTTCTCTGCCAAGCAGCTGGACACCCTAATGGCTGCCTATGTTTTTAGGTATCACCACTCAGTATCTTGGTCTGGAATACATAGCAAAGCAGAAGACAGTCCCATGCATGCCAGTATAGCCAGCAAATTCAGCCATGGCTATCTCAAGGTCACAGGCTGCTGTTTCTTTTCCTTTCATTCTCACGTGCACCATGTCTTTAAGGTGGAACCTCTGCAAATGAGAGATTTCAGATCTCAGATGAACCAACCCACGCAGAAGTAAGCATTCACAAAGCAAAACAAAGTAGAAGTCACACAGAATCATTCTTATCTGCTAGAACATACACAACAAAGCCCTTAGTTCTTAATTTTAGTATTTTATTTGGAAAGTCCCAAATCAACTGCTTAGATGCCAAGAAATACAGGTATAGATTCATAGCAAAAGAGTTTTACAGAGGTTTAAAAAAAAAAAAAAAAAAAAGCAATTCCTCCAAGTTGTACAAGAATTAGATATTTCAGCTGCTCCCTTGTAGCAGAAACCCAACCTGCTGCCATGCGAGATACCCCACTGCCAGTCACCCCAACCTCCGCTCAAGGGAGGATGGAGGCCGAGTCCTACTCAGTCATTATGGGGAGCACCTAGGGCAGGAGCAAACACCTTGCAGCTCTCTGCTGTAACTAATTTGGCCATATGGAAGGAGGCAGTGATGCCTGTGTTCTTTTTGGCCTAGGAAATACCATCTGCAGCTCTGAAATTCACACGAGTACTGAGTTGGTAAAGAAAACAGATGGCAAACAGAAGCAAATGGTTAAAACGTTCTCTCCACTGCTACACATGTGAAATCCCTTATTCCAATGGGCTGCAATAAACCTACGAGTGTCAGTGCACATATAATGTGTTGAAGAATTTTTCTTCAGAAGGAAATAAATCTGATTTTTATCTAAGCTGGCAGTAAACATGGTCAAATATTTAACTGTTTCTGCAGCGAACTCCCTATTGTTTTTCAATTTTATTTTAAAAAATGCCAAAATCAATAAGCTGCATTGCTGCAGACCTCAGGGATGTGAACAGAGGTGAAGAAGGTCTGTGATGAGCCCCAACTGTCAAATGCAGCAAGTAAACACTTATTGTGAAGTGCAAACTCTTGTGCCAGATTGAGGATCCTAGCTTCACCAACACTGGATTTATTGTACGTGGCTTATTCAAGTGATTTATATGGCTTACGCCACTTTTTCCTTTTTTTTTTTTTTTAACCTTGCCCTGATTATCAAAAAATCTTTTTGTAATTTACATTAATAGCTCTATGACACTGTGGAAAATATTAAAAAAGACCTTCATACTTCTGGCACCTCCTACTGCAGAGGACTGCATACAATCAACGCTCTCTTGAACTGTTCCAAAGGGCTTGGCAAGAATTTGAGGTACACCCAAAATGTCATGAAAGACCCTGCACAGAATCCTCGGGAAAACTGGTCAGTGAATGTCCAGGTCAATAGTTTTCTTAGGCCCAAGTCCGCAGCACTCCTCTGCCAGTAAGTAAAAACATTACACACACAAGTCACTTCCATTATCTCAAGTCAGTGGGTTTTTTTTAATAATAACATGTGTTATAGAACTGTTATTTCCACAGTCGGTGGGTCCCACGTTGGGGAATAGTTTCAAACCAAATAGGGATGTTACAATAGAAGATATCGAAAAGAAGTTTGGTAAGAACAAGGCTTTTTCAGCACTTGTTGGCTTTTTTTTTTTTTTTTTTTGCCTTAACATAAAAAGTATATCAAGCACAGAGAAGAAAAGTGCCATGTAGTAATTCAAAAATGGAAATCAGAAAAGTACAAGTTTTTGATCATAACTACTGCTCTGAACTTAGATTGAAGCTCTTCGATTTTTCTTATTTAAATTCTCTTATCCATAAAAAAGCACTCCAACCTCAGAGTAGTGACTGAAAGGAAACAGTGACAAGTTCTATAAATGTAAAGTTTATACTCCAAAATGAGCAGTGAACACCAGAAAAAATTTAAATCATTTTCCAGATTAGTGACCATTTAAATGTTTACATTTTATTTTTCTTCCACCTATTGTGCCTTCTTTGTGAGCTTTGAGAAAATCTGAATCAAAACTAGATCTGTGCCAGCCCTGGGCACTAAGTACAGTTGCCAAAAGATAGAATAGAACCATAGAATCATCCGTGTTGGAAAAGACCACTAAGATCATTTATTCCAGCTGCCAACTCATCCCTGCATGCTCACTAACCACATCACTCAGTGCCACATCGACCCTGTTTCTTGAACACCTCCAGGATTGGTGACCCCTCCACCTCCCTGGGCAGCCTGTTCCAATGCATTACCACTCTTTCTGAGAATAAATTTTTCATAATATCCAACCTGAACCTCCTCTAGTGCAACATAAAGCCATTACATTTTGTTCTCTGTTTGTTATTAATGAAAGAGAATATACATATTACAGCTGAAGTGAAATGCACCAAGATGTACTCAACAGTATGCTGGTCCACAGGACGGTTGGTTATCTCCCATTTGATTCTGAAACTAGCAAGAAGGCTTTCAGATAGCAGGACCAGTTTCCTAAGAATGACAAGCTAAGAAGAGCTGCTAGGAATTATCTTTCTTGATTTGAAGCCACTGGTCCCACACAGAAATGGACCAGGCTGCAGGGCTCATGCTGCAGGGCACCAAAAGCTCCCCTCTCCACTGCCAGGACTGTTCACATGCCACAAGGAGGATGAGGTGGAACTTTAACCAAATATTCATTATCACTAAGGTACCAGGCCTGTGCATTACATGAAGACAAAACCCAAACTTTCTGGTTTAGGAAACAAATTTAAGCTTTATGACTTTTGCATTCTGACCCAGAAAGCAGAAAAATCCCATACAAATATTAACATTCAGTATGTTAGAAAGGAATCTCTTTCCCAGGTACTAAATATTCAGCAGATATAATCATGCAGGAGTTTCAGCCTCCATGTTTAAAAAGAAAACAACAGGAATCAGTTCCCATCATGAAGTGGAGCACTAATTGTATCTGTTAACTACAAGCATCAGACAAATCTGTGATAAATTAGCATCAGCAAATCAGGCACCGAATTCTCATCCTCACTTCTGCATCACCAGGATTCCACGAGTTAGCTAAAATCTCCTTACAGTTGAGGAGAATTTGCTTCCAAATTTTTGCAACTATTGAGATACCAGTTACTGTTAATACCTGAATCAGTCTTGCTTCAGGATCCATCCAAGTCTGAAATAACTCTATATTTAATCACATTAATTCCAACCTCAACAGTGACAATAAGCAAACACAGTCCAATGCTGAACATGAAGAAGAAAAGACAGAAGTTTATCTCTTAAATAAAATACCAGTGATTAATAAATCACATGTTTATATCTCTTTGGAGGAATGCTTCTAATGCAAAGAAGCCAGCGCATTCCATGCCAAATCAAATACTCATATGAAGAGAAAAGACAATTTCTGCCAGCTTCTTTGTCCAAAAAATCTTTAAAAATTGGAAAAATGAAAGCGTTTGCCCTCTTTCTGTGAAAACCCCGAGTGCTGGGCACCAGGAAACATAATGTTCCCACTGATCTCCAGTAACAGATGAACAATAACAATTTCAGAGTTATGAGAAGTAATTTAATGCATTCCACTGTGTGAAAATAATAAAAATTAGCAAGTTCTTTTGATACTGTCTTCTAGGCAAGTCCATATATCTGCCTTGTATAAGAATTTAGGTTGCTTCTTATTTTCCAGCTGAAGATATGATGCTTTCCCCTCAGTTATTGGGGGTTTAGAGAAGCTGTTAGAACAATAGAGCAATAAAAAGATGAAAGCTGCTCTTTTCTTTTTTTTTGATTTGTGTATCATTTTCCCTAATTTGATGGGAAGCTTAATAGGAAGGTAGTCTGCTTGCAAAGACAGATTTGAGAAAGCAGTCAGTTCTAGAGAGAAAAAACGATAGTTGCAGGAACACTCCAGACAAGATACTAACTGAAACTGTTGGTAGCTGAATGCATGCAGAAACAGTGCTTTCCCCCCTGCAAGAAATAAAAACAACAACAAAAAAGAAACAAACAAAATAACAACAAAAAAAAAAGCCACTTTGGAAAGTCTATCCATTTCAAGTCAATTTGAAATTCATACATAGCAAAGCAAGAAGCCAACAACAATAAAAATAGACAAAAACAAGGAAGAATTGAAAATAAAAAGTATTACAAGTGACATGCAGTAATTTTGGTTCTCTATTTCTCACTAACATTACAAACTGCAAAATCACTTTTGACAAAGATTATGAGAAGTTTAGTAGTTTTTCAAGGAGAGACTCAGATCCAACCTTACTTACACTTAAACAAAGGACTCTGGAATATATCTTATGTTTTTAATAACGTCTCCAGATATATAATTTATTTTAAACGTTTTTCTGTTTAACACAGACTCCAGTTTAGGTACTTACACATTCATGTACTGCAGTAACAGTGGAAGTCTATACACAACTGAGGACGTGTTCCAAAATAACTGTAAGGAATGCAAATAATTCCTATTTTTTTCTGAAATTAAGGAAAATCATTTTCTTATAGAAGCACCTTCCAAAGAATAACCAATCAAATAATTCAACTCAGGAATACTAAAAGACCCACCATTAAAAAAAAAAAAAAAAGATTTATTATATGATATAATTTCTAATCATATAATTGCAATTCACAATACTTAACTTCCCTCCTCCCCACTGTTGCCACACTGCAATAGATTTCCATGAAGCGTTCTCACAACCCCAAAATCTTACCTTCAGGTGATAATGATCATCTTTGAGCCTATTAGCTTACAGGTAAAGGTAGTATTACAGTTTTCCCCACATGCATTTATTTACAGTGAATTGCATCAGCCACTTCATCACCTCAATCTCTCCTGAATTTGTCCTGGATTTGTCATTTCTCTCATACTGTATTATTATACAGGCTAGTAAGTTTACAGGCCAACCTTATCTGGAGTGATCAAGTATATCTTTATACATTCTAGGGAAGACCAAAAAAGTTTACAAAAGAGAAATTGAGCGGGCTTTCATGTCAATAGATACCATCTGTCTGAAGAAACTAAAATTCTTGGGAGAATTTGGGGAAAAATATCCCTAAAATAATATTGTAATATTTTTCCCCAGGCATTCGCTTCTCACCAGATAAAACAAAGACCTCAGGCCTAAGCTGAAGTAATTAATTCTTGTGTCAACAGCAGGACAGTTAAATAAGGTAGAGTCCAGTGCCAGTCTGTGTCATTCCCATCTACAGGCAGGCAGTGCAGCTTGGGAGATTTCCAAACTGGGATTTGGGCCTTGCATCTGACTGGATGGACCAACACACTTCATCTGCCAACAATTATGGAAAGACCAGGGGATGTCTCAGTTGCTTTTCCCATATTAATCCCAATAGCTACATACTTAACAGGACACACCAGTTTCTTTATGTCTAACGTTCCCCACAGGACCTAGCTTTCATCATTATTCAGTTGTACACTAAAAATAGAAAAAAAACGTTGCATTCATAGCATATAATCTTTTTGCTGTTGTTGTGAATTTGTTTTCTTTAAAAATTTTCTTAAAAGACTCTTATAAGAATGCTTTTTCTTCCCATGTTATTCTAGATTCTTCTTTAAACAACTCTGAAAACGTAAAGCCATCTGGTAGCAGCTGCGTGTTGACTGCACACCTGTGCTTGAGCTAAAGTGGGGAAAAGTTCAATAGGGATTATACTACAGGTGCCAGAACATTTCATTTCTTCCAGAAATACTGCAAAGATTTTATATTCCCTCCTACTTCCTCCTTAACTGGCTTGTGCTTTAGACTGAGCGCACAGATTAGAAAGACAAGACATTTTGTGGAGAGCACAAAGCCCTTAGTGCTAGGCATATAGCAAAAGTTTCCATGAATCTCTGTTGATCCTGGACCTGCATTTGCAAAGCTATATTGATTTGGGACAAAAATAGGCCTTTGGCTGGGCACTGTTGCTTTCCACAGATATCTACTCATCAACAAGCCAAAGCAAACTGTACTAGCAGTAAAAAAAAAAAAAAACACTATTTGGAGCAACTAGACAATACCACGTTTGGTAACATCTGCAGCTGCAGGGATCCTACAGTCAAGTGCAATTAGGGAATACTCTCGGCGCAGTATCTGACTATTGCCTCATCTAACCCTCCTCTTCAATTCAAGAAAATATGGAAGCTGTGTACACACTAAAAGAAATGGATACGCACAAAAGAACCTCTTGACCTGCAAAAGTTCAGGACAGGACAAGCTAAATAAGTCACTAATGATTTTTTAATTACTTGTTTGTATAGCATGGCACCGCTTCACTCCTGCTGATTCATTCATTTTGGTCATCCTTGCAGGGACAAGTGCTCCTGGAAGTTCTCTCTAGAGCTAACCATTCAAAGATGTGGAAGCATCCCTATACTTTAATCTTTATTTAAGAAAGGCTGCCTGCCAGAATCTAGCACTAGCTATCTGCAATGATTTTAGATTAAGTTCTTCCCTAGAGTAGTTCTCATCTTGTTCCCATCTCTTCTTTATCAACACAATGCCCTTCATTTTCTGCCCCAATTCAGTGCTCAGCAAATACCCCGTCACGGCTCTAAGAATACTATGTTGTTATAGGAGTTATTATTTAACTATTCATATATAATGATTGCGACTTAATGGCATTCTCTGCCATCTTCTCACTTCAATCATCATTAGCACAATTTTGAAATAAGGAGCATTCTCTCAAGTGGGAAAGTTCAGAAGCTGAAGAAAACACAGGCATTTTTTTCTAAGAATAGGACTATAAACGTAAAGCCTTGCAATGTCTCAAGTTAGGCAACTATTTTCCCTGTTACAATACTCTTGGAGTTAATAACTGTGTAGATTTGGTGAGTGTTCAACAGCTGGCATGAAGCGCTGTGGGATTTTTTAGCATTAAACAATCTGTGTGAGATACAATTTCCTTCTAGACCCTTCGTCTCTCCATTAATCCATCAAAACGAAGCAAGGCAATGTCTAATCTAAGTCTAGCTGCTCTCAAAATCCTTCTCTATTAGACATTAGTCACACTTGGATGTCCCCACTCTCTGAGATCCATAGACACTTCTGTTCCAGTGAGTGGCGACAGTGTGTCACCTGTAAGAGTAAAGTAGAAGGTATTCTCCCATAGGAACACAACTTCTTTAACACAATGTGGTTTACCAGAAGCAGCTTGGTAAAAAAAAAAAAAAAAAAAAAAAAAAACTTCTTTTTCTTCTGAAAAAGAGTAACATTAAACCAGGAGCAAGTTTCAATCCTTGTAATTTTCCATGGAGAAAACCTGTATAATTCAGAGCCCACAATTTCCTTGTCTCTCATTAAAATCTTTTAGCACAGCTATTGATTTCAGAAAAAGAAAATAATGGAATAACGGTACTTCTCATTATGAAAATTAAGAAAGTGTCTTGCATTTGGGCAAAGATTAAGGCAAAAAAGAAAAGTGAGATATTCTCAGAAAGATAGAATTCATTAGATCAAGTTCCAAGAAAATCAGAGGGGGTTTCCATTCCGTATAAACAAGAATATTCTATTCATCAATTCTGTCTTGAAATGAATGCTGCAACATTGTAATACAAGTCTCTTCAATGTCCAAAAAGAGACTTGCAAACTAACTGTAGTTAAACCGCCAAGTCAGTGAGGTTTTGGGTGGCTGAGAAAGACTGATTTTTCAGTTTCAGCAAGGCCAAAGCCACGTGTAGTTCTAATCTCAAGCTCAGTGAGCGGCACTTTCAGCTTAACATTTGCACAGGAAATTTTGCCAGAGCACAGTTTTCATTCCCAACTGAGAACTGTCACCAGAGAGCAAATGAAAAAAAAAGCATTGCTGAATATAACAGCATCAGCATGGAGCACTTAGGTGTGCTGAGCTGCCCACTGCAGAGCAGCAGAATACTATGAAGTAAAGGAATTTTGATATACCTTTAACCTAGCTCTGATAAGATTCTTTGTCTTCCTTACCCCAAACAATCACAAATCTCCTCACAGATTAGTTTGGCTTTTACACATCATGGAGCTCTGTCACAGCAACCTGCTCCATAATTATCCCTGGCCCGACTTGACGTGCAAATGGGAGCCACAGGACCAGGCATTCACAACGCACTTGGCATTCAGTTGATGCAACTCGCTCTTCTTCCCCAAAAGTCTGTGTACTCAACTGGCCTGATACAGCTCAAAGACCACATTTAATAAACTTGTACTCATAACCCTTCTCCAACTGTCACGATCTCTGTCTACTCAGCCTAAAGAAAAGACTTCTTCATGGAGTTCCATTCCAGCCTTCATTAGACCTACATTATTACTTCCTAGCCATGCAGTGCTGTGTGTAACATGGTGTAACCCTGAAGACAATCTCATAGTTTAGTGTTAAAGAAATTGAAGTCTTTGGTTCTTTTGACATAAACTACTAGCCAAATTGATTCAGCAGTAGTTGAAAGCTCTCACTAATTCCCTTCCCTTGTTATGATGATAACATCTCAAATACCTTGATTTTCGTAATTTTCAGCAACTTACTCCAAATGAATAAGTATCCAAATAAAATTGTATCCAAGTACATGTATCCAATGGTTATTCCATGCCGCAAGTGACTTGAACAGATGAGGAATTCTGGCTGTTCATTGAGGATGGGATGTTAAAAAAATCGTAACTGCTTGTGATGCATCCATCACTGCAGAATACAGATATTGTTCCATTTGAATTATGTGAAAGCTTTCATAGTAGGATCTTTAGCCAAAATACCCCCATGAGAATTATCTCATTTTATGCTAATTACTTTTGAAGTTTCATTATGATATCTGAGTATGAAGCCCCATTCCACACCTGATGAATGCAGCATTACTTTCAGCACAGTAACTGATGGTGGTAGCATTTCAGGACTCAGCCTAGAGTCGTGTCTCTGCTATGTTAGCTCTTGTATAATAGGAAAAAGACAGATCCATGCAAAATAAATCATCATCCAAGCACTTTAATTCTTATTTTGTACTGGTGAAAAAAGTCATTCACTGCAATCACTCAGTAAGTTAGTGCAAAGTATGCAGCCTTAGTGCTTATATGACACTCCGAGATCCTATAAGATCTTCACTTATTAGAAAGTCTAAGAAGAACAGAAGATTAAAGTAAAAGCTTGAAGACTGTCAAAAGACAAGATTTGCTTCTACAGAGGTTTACTCGGGAAACAGTTCCAGAGCCAGAGCTTAAATGGTTTACATACTAACATTTTTTCAAAAGCTATTAGGGTCTTAGAAGTCCCGTAGTGGTTATTTGGCATTAGTAGGGAACTTCTCAGTCTGAAAAACATTCTGCTTGCCAGGATGAGGTAGGGGAGGCTCCACTTTAATGGGCCAGTGACCACTTCTCTCAAGGAAGGGCTTTTACTTCATTTTTCAGAGATGTTTCTTAGGGATAGAGAAGGAAAGAAAAATTGAGCATGTGAACAGCCCAGTTAAAAAGTAAACACACAGAAACATGCAATGTCAGACCAGAGCAAAGCTTTCAAACTGCAATTCAGATACCTCTAACTGAATAACTATGAGAAAAGTAATTTTGAATAGTATTTTTAAGATCAGAGCTTTCAATATCAAAAAAGAGAGATAAAAAGATAAAATACATTAAGAGGTGATAAAGGAACTTTCATATTTTTCTTCCATTTTAATTTCTTTCATAAAAAAGAAATTGACTCCACAGAAATAGTCACATCTACACAATTTTATAAGATTCTACTTTAAATGCATCACCAGTTCCATCATGACGTACAACAGCATTAACTAAAAAAAAAGTTCAAAGTTATTTGAAGTTAGTATTGTCACACTGATATCACATCCTGATTGCAGATCAGAACCAACATCTCTGTGATTATCTAAGTCCAGGTACTCATCTCATACCTTTAAATCATGTTTAGCTCATTATTTCACCCATAAAATAATAATAAAAAAAATGAATTAATCAGTGCATAATAACTTAAGTAACTGCTAAACTAATATCAATCTATGAGACACTCTCAAATGTTTATTTTTTATTTAAAGTTGGGTGGGTTTCTTTGTTCGTTTGTTTAAATTTTCCCAATTCAATAGTTTGTTTATAAGGAGCTCATGGACAAACCCACCAAGAGAAGTTGCAGAACTTGGAAGTTCAGATTATACTACAGACCCAAAAGGTTCCTCTAGTTTGTATTAGCTTCCAAACTCCTAGATTACTTTTAATTGAAGCATAATAGTTTTATTCTCTTTTTATTCACACTGCTTCTGCATCAGTATATCATAATCTTTTAATGTTTAGTCACTATTATGAAGTGAAGAATCGGACACTTTAAGTTTAACTGACCATGACTTCTCATATAAGCATATGTGACACATATATATATTTGCAACTCAAAAATCTCACTGTAAATTCATCCAAACCATGTAAAGTTCATGGCAAAATGGTTTCAGCTTTCTCTTCCATGCCATTGCTCAGCACTTCGAGTCAGCAGAAGGCTCAATCATCATCAATTAATGACTTTCAGAACTTGCAATAAGCTTTTCCAAGTAAGCCCTTTGAGAACAGGCGAGCAGGAAAAACGCAATTGCAGAAAATGCGTTGATTAATGAGGCACTAGATGGCACTCTAGTACTCAGCTCTTAGGGCTTTTTTTTAAGCTCTTTTCTCACCCAAGTTGGAAAACAATACAGGTACCTAAATTTTATTCAGGTCATGAATGAGCATTTATAATTATTTAAGTGGGAATGTATCCTAGGAAATATAATCTAATAGAGTAGTGCCAGGTTACGACTAAAGGAAAAAGGTCATTCTATTCCACATAAGTAAATATTAGTTATAAATAAGGAAATCTTAGAAACTCATTTAAAAAGTTCCATTACTGCAGACAATTTTAAAGGAGCCTTTAGAGAAGAATATTACACTAAACTACTTCTTACCTTCCTGCCTCTAAACAGCCAAGAAAATTTGTAATTAACTTCTGAAAATCCTTCTGAAAGCCTCTGCACACACTGGACAAGACACCAGAGCTGATGGTATGCAGAGATTGAGCCCTTCTGAGACAACAAGGTCTTTGTTTTGCCAAGCAAATTGAGTTCACCTCCATCTACTGATTCTAGAATGCAAGGAGGCACTGTTATCTCTTGACAACATACAGATAAGAAAATTCAGGCTTTTAGCAATTAAATGATACATTCAAAACTGCAGAGGAAAACTGTGCCAGATCAAGGAAATGAAACAATTCCATATCAGTGGCTTGCCCAGGAGGCAGCTTGAGCCTCTTGCTCTGAGCAAGACTTGGGACTTGCTTAAAGTAATGTCAAGCACCTGGGAGCAGAGAAATTCTATTCAGGAATTACACAGAGCTTCAAAGGATTTGAATAACGTAGCTGGCTGGCCTGTGAGTGGATCACAGCCCCATTTTCACAACCAACATTCTTTCCTGAAGTGTAACAGGATGTGATATCTCACGTGTAAATTATTGCCAAGAAACATTATAGAGAAGACAAAAGAATAATAACAAGATGAGAGCAGAATTTTAGGTGCATTCTAGATCACTGAAAGAGCAAAAGAGCATGCAGACATAACACAGGAGACTATTCTATGGTGGTACCATGGTTAACAAAACTAGTAGATAAAGAATTATTTAAGAAACAGAGAAACTGGAGGAAAAAAAAAAATGAGACAAGCAAGACAAATGTACTATGGCATTATATAAAGTAATAAAAATGCACGCAGATCTAGGCCTTGCTGAAATTTAAAGTAGACAATTAAAACTGATTTTACAAAACAAGTTACACCAGCATACATGAGGTCAGAATTGGACCCAAAGGACCTAATCTCTCACCATATCAACAAGTTAGCAGGTGGTCAAGAAAGTCCAGCTGGAGAACAGGCTCAAATTTTCAGTGAGATAATACATTAATCTTTCACTTCTGCAGACCTGGATTCAAAACTTAAGATCATAAACTAAAATTAGTCTGCTGGTTTCATTCTAGTCCCCATTTGTGCAGAGCACAAAACCATCAGAAGTGTAATGACTGGCAATCTCTGTAAGACAGGCCCAGTTCTGGAAAAGCAGGAAATGCTGTAAGTAAAGGCTGAAGTACACTGGCACAGCTGTGTGTGGAATTTTGTACCCTCTGCCCACATTATGCCTGCCAAAGCCAAGTGGTTTTTTTCCTTAACTTTTGCAAGTGCCCCTTTCATACTAAACAAATTAAAGAGAAAGAAAAAGAAATACAGAAAGAATCACTAGTGACTGGAACCTATACCGCGCTGTTGCATACTTTGTGTATCCACAGTAAAGGCATAGATACTGCACCAGATACACATTTGCACACAGAATCATGTTTTGTAGATTAGGTTAGGTTTCGTTTTAGTTTTGACTCAGCGCACACCTTTTCTTTCTGTCTGATAATAATGCTACACATTGACAAACTGGATCTGTAACTTCGGAACTGAACTAAGCCAAAGTACTGCAAAACCAGAAGATTTTCCCAGTCAAGTCAGCTAAGCCGGAATAGGCCATAGTGATCAAACCTGAAAATGCACTTGAATTTGTTAATATAAGATATTCATAGTTATCCCTGACAGTTCACTGGACAAACTCCAGCTACCTGAAACCAAGATGATAACATGTCAATAAGGAAAACCACACCTAACTAATAACATCATGCTATGCAGGAGTGTGCTGACCCTTTCAATAGTTAGAATCTGAAAGAAGGGCAAAATCATATCCCTCAAAAACCATTTTGTACTGGGACAGGTTCTCGCAAGTAAAATTTCTTCCACGCACCATGGAGCTTTCAGCCAAAGTTGGCGGTGAAAAATAATATCTTTGGTAACAAACAAGATAAAATAAAAATGAGCAGCTTGGGTCAGTTATAACGTCTTTAAGACAGCAATAAGAGCACACACAAGAATAAGTTAAAAGAGAACAATTGGCAATCAACTGACCTAGGAGCTTAGTGAATTGTTCTATTTGACAATCACCAGCCATAAATAACATGACTCCACTACATCACAGAACCAAACAGGTTTATCTGACTGGAATTAAATAAAGCAGGACTATAGCTTTTGCCAGCAAAAATACAAAAGCCAGATAACAGTAGCAGCAGCAGTTGCTGTTAATCCCAGAAAACAGTTTTTCTCCTTTTGGCAAAGCAGTCATTCTCCCCAAGAGCAATTCTCATTCTGAGGCCAAGGTGGTGCTCAAATATAGTTAGTAACAGCCACCTTTCTGAGAAACTACCTGCTTCAACTCTATTCCTTCGAGTGCATTCGAACGGGAAGGAACTAAGACTTCTCCCCAAAGGCAAGGCTTTGACTTTCTTGCAGTAGTTTGTATGCATAGCTACTGACACAAAAACGTGCAGTCAGAACTAGCACATTAAAGGTTAAGTTTTCCATGAATTTAGTTTATCTACAAATAACATTTTCCATAGAAACTCAACATTCCTCTATAGACTGTATTTTGAAAGCAGCTTCTATTTAAGAGTGTGTCTGTTAACTTCTAGATAAAAATCACCACCTCTCCAGCGAAGCTTTCAGTCCTCACTCACAGTTTTTTTTTTTTTTTTTTTTTGGACTTTCTACCACTAGAGTTTGCTTCCATTTCAAATATCCCAGAAAAAGTATTCAATAAAGACCAGTACAATACCTGGCAGTTCCCTCCCAGCAGTGTACTAATAAACTGAGCAATCCTTAGTAATGAGATGGACTTCAATAGCTGCTGTTCTGTCTTGCAGGCTCCATGGCTCCAGAAACCTACCTCTTGTGTAGAGAATAGTCTAAGGTACATACCCAGGACTGTAAAGCAGGAGAGAAGTTCCGTTTCTGTAGCTACAAAAACAAGTGATAAATAGAACCTGAAAATGGCCACAGCACTGAAATGTTTAAGGTACTCACTTGCAACACACACATCCTATTCCCATTTCATTTTCTTCCTGAAGTCATATTCAGAAAACCTAGGAAAAAAGATATGCTTTCTGCCATGGTCACACAGCAGTCCCTGATTTTCTGTAGCTCTGACGCTGTGAAGTGAAGAGAACAGATAATGCTTTGTTTCGTAGAGCTGTTTCTAAGTGAAAAGTCTACTATTACATCATTTTGCTTACGTGAAAGTAGAGTCAAAAACAAAGCATAGTTAGTTAATGAAACATTAGTACATTCCCAACAAAATTTCAGATTATAATTTCACCATTTAAGATTAAAACACCGATTTTCACTTATTTTGAATTCATCTGAAATTTAAAGCTACAGCAATAGTAGATAGACAAGCATACTCTGGAAAGTTCTGCTTTTATTTCAAGTTCAACAGCTATTGATGATCTCATACTGATGCAATAAGTGAATGTATAAAAGTGACACAAAACCTCTCAGAACAGAAGCAGAGTTCTGCTGAGAACTGAATTGGACAACACAGTAAAAACCCCACATGGCTTTCTACAAGGAACCTAATAAAAATACTGTCTTTTAGTGAAAAAGCCAGGATGTAGATTTTTAAAAATATTTATAGTTTATGCGGCAAGGAAACCCTTCCCAGTAGCAGCTCCCTCCTCAGTCACCTCGGCGCATAACAGTTGTAGCTGAGAAGCTTGGCTAATTCACACCATTCTACCTCAAATGCTTACACAGGTGTGAGTTGCTGAACCTGGCTCCTTTGCAGACAGCTGTAAGAGAGAAAAAAACAAACAAAAAAACCCACACAACCTCTCGGACCACAGACCAAAAGCAAAGTAAGGAAGAAAGGAAAAAATCAATTGACTTCTGCTACCAAGTAAAAACTTTACAGCTGTTTTAAAAAAGTGCTGAGCTACCAATTTGCTTTTCTATCACACCAGTTATTAGGCACGTTCCTGGCTTTAATAACCATTTTCTGCTCCAACAATTTGTGTAATACAAAGGAGAATATGGAGCGAGCAAAACTTGTTTAATTAGAAATGTTGTTTGCTAAGCACTCAGAGGAGGTTACAGAATTGTTTGTTTCACCATAATAATATATAATCCAGAAAAAATTTCTTAAAATAGGGTTTGTTTCCCTTATATGATATAAATGTATTCTTAATGCTAATTACAGCTGATTCACATAATAAAGTGGCTACCATAAAATTAAAATGCGGATATACGAGCATGTTAGTGCAGGGTAAACTGGGTTATGAACCTTCAGGGTACATCACCTGTGCTGTGGTAATGCCGTGTAAATGTATTTACTCAACGGTAAATTAAAAGTAGCTGATCCTTATTCAAAGAGCTGTCGAAAGAATTTCTACTCCTTTGCCAGCTAGTCCACCGGTTTTGAACAGATGTGGTCAGAAACTACATGAGACCAAGTCCTGGCAGGAACTACAAACTAAGATACTACCATTAGCAAGAAGCAAGTACCAGCACTGCTTAAAACACTGTAATCCCTATCACAGCTTCAGTGAATTCACAATTTTACCTGCTTCTTGATTTCTTCCTGAGAAGCATTGTATGGAAAATGATTAAAGTGACCTGGCCATTAATCCAGCACTTGTGTGGTTGCAGTCAAAGAGATTTCAGAAATCTCCAGTCCGAAAGAGTGTTTCAAATCTGTTTCTTTGCAAACGTCTTGACATATGGAGAGCATTATCCTAGCAGCTCACAATGACCTATGGTCTACATGTGTAGAGCTATTATAACAGCAAGAAACATGTAGTTAGAAAGGAAAAGTAAAGAACAGGTTGAGTGTGTACACAGATATATGGAAAAAGTTGCCAATACTGCCTAGGGAATTTTGACACACAATATAAATAACCAAATAAGACAGTTACCTGAATCTTCCTAGATTACCCTAAAAATGCGGGTTTTTTTTTTCCCCCACCACACAATACATTTTAGGTAATAGTAATAATACTTACTGGAATTAATAATTATTTTGGTAAGCTTATTACTGCACCTTATGCAACTCAACATAAAACCTCTGGAACAAGCTTTCTGATAACATACTATTGATCCAAGAACTGACCTGGAATTTGGAAACTGCTGAGTTTTTCAATTAGAATGGAAAGTATTCGAACTTTTAGAGCTATTACTCCAGGTTTTAAAATAAGATTCAGATATTCCCTTTAACGTTTCCTCAGAAGCAACAGTTTAAATGCTATTATTATGCCTTGTGCCCTTTGAAGCACTACAAATTATCAGCTAGAAAAAGACAATCACTAAACTAAATAACACCCAGTCATCTACACATCACAATTCCTTCATTTGTACACCATGACAAGAGGTTTTAATGCCTGGTCATGTCTGGCTTTTCTTTTCTTTTTTTTTTTTTTTTTTTTCTTTAAACTTTCATTGCTGTCTGTTCATTGAGCTGAAAGAGGGCAGCATGCTTATGATGCTTTCCTCCTCTTCACACTGTATTTTTTATGCATTCTTGTAGACCAATTTTTTCCACAAGGCCAGCAAACTGAGTTGTTCCCTCCCATGTTTTTCGCATCACTGACACTCCCTCATTTTCATGAACTGTTTTATTTCTGTAAATCACCATACAAAAGTGGTTTCCTAGTTCCATCACAGCAATCTTTAATTTTCTTTCCTGGGGACATTTCCGGTTTTCTTCCGCAAACTCAAACACAACTGAGCAACTACACTTGGACACTTACTGTCCAGAAAGTTAGATCATAAAAGTGGAAGATCTCAAGCTGCAATATACTGGATCGCACTCAATCAGCTGGTTTCCCACTTTTCCTTCCTAGTATTTAGCTACGCCAAAATTGGTGACTGACCCAAAACCCACATCCAGTGCTTGCATTACCACCTTGGTGGCACAAGCCTTTTCACTGAACAGATTCAGCAGTATTGCTTGACTTGGTTGACCAGTCCAGTCACTCAACTGAGATATGATATAGAATAGAATCAATTACATTAAGACAGTTTTATGTTACTGCATTACTAGGACTTATTTAAAAGCAATGCAGGGATTTCCAAAGGGAAGAACTCGATAAATGTCTGATCTCGCTCAAGTTCTTTTCCTTTCTTAACACCTTGACAAAGTTATCTCTTCTGAGAAATCTCAGAGCTTTCCTGGTCTGTGTTCCGCTGAACTTCTTTTTAACAGGAGGAACCACAAATCCATCCAAACTTATCACGCTCTGCTTTACATCTGGGCTTCATCATCTATCCAAACACTATTATAATCATTTTTTGGCCCTTTCTAGGAAAACTTTACTCATTATTCTGTTTCTTCTTATGAAAACTCCAGGTTTAGCCACAATACTTATGGGTCGTTTTTTTGAGCTCCTCAAACATCTCCCAACTGCCATCTCTCTTTTCTGACCTGAATATGTTGGCAGGCTTCAGAATCTTAGATATTTGAATGAATCAAGATAATAAATGGATGACAGAGCCAAATATTTTTACTGCATCTGTCCCCATTTGCAAAGATCATATAAAGTCAAGTGATCCACATGCTGCAGGAATCAAAACAGTAGTTTCCTGTTTACCAGCCCTTTTTTACGTAGCACTCATTCCAAAGTATTCCTTTCTTCTCAGCCTTGCCTTACTAACAGAGCTATTATGCTTTTTACGTCTGTTGTTTCCTTTTTGATGTTCCTCCCATTCTCTTTCTGCCTTGCTTTCACTGTCTGAAAAGCCTTCAAAAAAATAACATTCCACTACCCATATTTACACACCACGTGCCTTTGTTTTGCAAGTCTGTGTTTGGAAAGAAGGCTTCTGAAGTTCTGCTCTCATATTTAGTTTCCTAAGAGAGACCTGCTGCCGAAAGCCATCCCCATACCTTTCAACAATTGTTTGGGACACCATTCAAGCATGTACTCCTTCATTGCCATGGCTCAGCCAACTGAGAGCAAGCTGAGAGCAACTGAGAGCAAACTACAGAAACTCAGTTGTATTCCTGATCCTAGAGGAGGACAGTCTTTGCAATATCTTCTGGAAGGAGTAGTGGTGTTAGCATCAACCTGAGTGCTAGCTTTTGTCTCTGGAGCATTAGTCCACTGAAAGAAAACCGACAAAAAACAGAAGGACTGTCTTTTACTGTTTGAAACTAATGAGCGGGCTTCAGTTCTGAAGCACTTACTCAAAGTGATTAAGCTACGGCAGCCCTGCTACAACAGTGAGACAAAACATGTCGTGTTGTGTCCTTCACAAGAGTTTAAACAAAGGCATTTAAGGCATTTTATACCTTGCGTGAAAATTGTTTGATTCATTGATCATATTAAATGCAACAATGGAACAAATTTACTTGACTTAATATATGCCAAAAAATTATGTCTTTTCTATACCAACAGGTCCTTCAGGAGGAAAAAGAACACAGTACTCCTCCTGTACTGTTTAGACGGAACATAGTGCCTCCAGATTTGGCTAATGCCATCCCAGCAGTGCATTCATAATCATACTCAATTCCCCTCAATGGGGAATAAAACAGATACTCTATTTTTTAAGTGAAAAAGTCAACATCTCTTTATTTCTCAGCTCAATTTTTTTTCTGTTAGGAATTAATCTCGTGGTGTTTCCACAGCTACAGCTTTCCAAAGCCCACACAAGAATAAACTACATGGAGTGGGAAAAAAAAATTAAGACAAAAAAGTTCTGGTTTTGCAAATTACAGTAGAGTTGAACAACTGGGAAATATGGATTGTAGCAGAACATTGCAAAATGACAACTATTGACGTTTTATTCTATAGAATATCCAGATACTATGAATATTTTCCAGCTGAAATCTGTCCAGATTTTCTTCTATCCAGTACTTTGTGTTTACTCCTGGAACATTAATGATGAAAATCTAGACAGCGTTACATTGTATGAATGATCAGATGCATGCTGATGGTACTTGGTTTTCTATTGCCTTTGGCTCAGTCAGTTCATAGAATTTAAATGATCTGTATTCTGGCCTAGCATCTGCTGTCAAAAGAGTAAACAGTAAATCAAACTTAAGACCTCATTACAGAGCTCAAATTCTGTTTTCTTACAGACCTGGTATATCACATGATGCAATCAAACACATTATTATCTGTCAAGCATCCAAAAATGGGCTAAATGACTCATAAAAGCAATAAGATATGGTCTCTGCCCCTAAAATACCTTGCATCGTAAAATTGAAAGGCCTCCAGAAAGGAGAAAACCTGCAGTTTCTTCTGCAGGTTAGAGGGAGAACATGGACAACACAGTATTTTAAAGCACAGATACATTTCTGCATGGGAAGAAGAGTGCAACTTAGATTGCCAGAGCCACACACTAGCATAGTCTCTGTGTGTATCTTTTCCCCACAGTAAATTATTCACTAATTCTGCTCAGATATTTCCATGCTATTCACATTTTCATGGTCAGTAGACTACAGTTTTCCCTGTAGAAAAAGGAGTGTTTGCTTTCCTGCTTTTAGTGCAACTACCTATTACATCCATGAGGTTGTCTTAGGACACTTACGTATTTAACTGACTCCTCGTTAGCTTTGTTAGAGAGTAGTCACTAGGTACTTCCAACTTATCAGTGCTAGCACCTCTTCTTACTACCAGTTCACACATAAATAACTCATTACAGTTGATCTTTGAAAGCCTTGATTTTAAAGACAAAAAAAAAAAAAGTAAAAAATCCCACTTCTGTGCTGCAATAACCCAAAAATCATAACAGCAGAGCATACTCAGCAGGCTTCCCTATGATTTACAGTAGAGCCTAATAAAATTATGCCTCGTGGAGAAATGGGAAGAATTTTGCCCCACAATGCCTGGCTTGCACAGCAGACAGCAGCTGCTACTTAGATAATTTACAGAGGGTAGACTGTATTTCAAGAAGGCATTTAAACATCCAAACACAGCTGTACATACACATGACCATACACACACAAAAACCACAAAATAAAATAATAACAGGAATATCCATTATGCTTATTGCTGTAGCTGATGTGTTGCAGCTAGGTACTAAGTACTTTATATTTCAAATAGACATGCATTATTTTTTTTTTTTAATTAGGAAAGTCCAGTCGAAATGTAAGCAATGCATTTGCATTCTGTTAACTAAGGCTTGCTAAAATTAATTACATCTAAAAGTGAGTGTATTTGTGCAACACAAAGCATGGAGCCCTGAACTTCTATTTTGATTATAATAGCCAGTGAGCATTATCACGACGGTGGAAACTCAGCCTGCTGGCAATGACTTTTCTTGAGAGATCAGACCTTCATCAACTGAAAAGGATTTCAAATATTACACAGCCAATAAAGATCACTGGTACCAATAAAGATCATTGATAACTACTTTGAAACAGAATCAGATAAAGTTTGCATTGCATTTTATAAAGCCTGAAACTTTCATTATTGCCAAATTATGTTTGCATTGAGAAGTTATGAAGGTATGTACAGTGATTTCAAGACATGAACTCTGGGGAGTCCCTACTGGGCATGTGTTAAACAAGATTTTCCAATGTCTTGTAACTTGGCCCAGTATCAGTAGATTTTCACTCAGTAGGAAAAGATGCATCAGTAACACAAAAGTAAATATCAGCTTTCTACACCAAAACAAAGAATGACTACAACTTAAAAACAAAAACATAATCAAAAGAGAAAAAAAAAAAAAAAAAGCTCTCATCCTGTAGCACTGAAAAATAACATTTTTCTTTAACCTCCTTCCCAGAACTGGCAGAAATGTTTTAGCTTAAACTTAATAAGTCAATCAAAAATCAGATTGGATGGGTAATTAACATAGAAAACCTCAACCTAAGTAGTTCATCTTTGACGAAGTTTAAAGCAACCAAAAGGGTCTCCCAGTGGGATGCATCAGGCAAACAGCAACAACAGACACCATTATATTATGTAATTTTTATAGTAAAAAAACACTCGCTGAGCTTGGAAAAACTATATCATCCTGTTAACAAAAACTTTGCAGAACTTAAGAAGCTATCATGGACTACTCTGAATGTTATTAAAACAGATTTTCCTTAGTGGATATAGCAAAGTCCCTGCAACACTGATTTCCAAAACAATATTTCCATGCTAGTACACAAAAATGAGAAATAAACTTAGTGACAAGACAGAAAACCTTAGGATCTTGATGAATTTAAAGTTATTTTAATATACTCCTAGAAACAATAATTTAACTCCAACTATTGCAATGGTATTTCTTGCTGGAATTAAAATACAAAGGGAAAATAATGTACATGAAACACATGCAGCATTTTTTCTTTCAAATGCACTAGCATTTAATAGTGTCTCATAGACACTAATAGTATTTAATTTATCACAAGAGACATGTTATTCATGTTATTCCATTAGCAGCCCACAAAATTTCTACAGAGTAGCGAAGGACAGGATCAGGCCCTGAGAATTCTCTGTTACTAGCTGTGTTACTTACAGTTTTATTTTGAGGTACATATTACTGCACAATTAGGGTCAATGGTCCAAATAAATTGGACACAGCAGATGTTATAATAAAGGTAGCTACATAAAACGTAACAAATACAAACACTGTTTTCCCTCAGCACACAGGTGAGCTATACTTACTTGCTCTTAAACTGGGCAATCCTTAAACCCTCTGACAATCACCTAATTCATGTGACCTCTTGGATGATTTCAAGAGAACCTAATTTTTTTTACTACTAAACGCTTTAAATACAGGAAAGCTCTTTGCAATTTACTGAAGGTAACACACTCAAGGTGACATAGTTCAGAGTTGAGACCTATTTTCAATCACGAAGAAGCAAACGTACACTGATGTGCAGCTACTTGGACATTCTATTGGCTAAACATTAGCAAGCCTCTTGAGAGAAACAGTATGGAATTGTCACCTCCCAAGGAATTGGCAGTGTAGAAAAAGAACATAACTCTGCTTTCCCAACTGTAGTGCTATTGTTAGTGTTCTTATCTGCCAGAACCAGCTCCAGAAGGTAACGAATATTGAACACCAGCAATGAGCACATCCTCAGCCAAGAGATGAACCCACACAATGAATAGTGTGCAAAGATTTCAAACACAAACACACACACACATACACACACACCTGAAATATGAGTTGTATATGAATTTGTATATGAAAAAAGCCTCCGGGTCCTGTATTTGAAAGTGTGCATGGTTTATTACCATCAAACGAGGTGTAAAAAAGCACAGATCTTGGCTGGCTAAAGTTGAGAGCAACACTAAGTGCCCATAGACTCTGCCTGCCTTGAGAAATCAGTTTCTGCTGTAAAATAACAGACTTTAACACATTCTGTAGAATGACATCACCCAAAGTGGCCTGCCAAAATTGTTACTTTTACATTTCTTCAACAAGATGATTTCCTTTCACCACTCTACTTTTTGTTGTTTTTTTTATTTTTATTTTTCAAAATGAGTCAATTGTTCAGAAATAGTAAAGTTTAAGTATTTCCAGTCTTATTGATTAGCAGCTTCTAATACAAGCAACTGTCTTTTTAAAATGTTACATTTGTACATATCTTTTTTAGTAGCAACAGTGACAAGGTAAAATAATACAGAAGTTGATGCAATTAGTGTACAGAAATGATTTTTTCATTTTGAGTCATCACTGTCTCACTGAAGAACACGCCATTTTACATGCACAGTGAAAGTACACCTACTTGTACCACAAGCTGCACATAATCCATTAGAAATTACAGAACAAGAGCACTAAGACAGTTGCATTTTCAAGGAAGTTGTTTAAAGCTTGCTGGGTGTCAATTACAGGTAATTAATTCCTCAATTGAATAGTGTAAACTGAAAAAAAAGCAAATGTTGCTCAGCTCTAGAAATTAGGGCTCTTTTGATGCAGTATTCCAGACAAGCTCTTCATTTTTTCAATTCTGACAAAAGTTTTCAATCTTACCTTTGTAGAAGCCGTAGCTGAAGCACGTAGGAGTTTTTTGTTCTGCCTTCTGTATTTTCAGGTGTTACCATTTTCCCCATCAGCACATGTGAAGAAAACACCATAGCAATTGCCTCTTCTTAATTATGTGTGAACCCAGATAAGAGAATTCAGTGTTAGTGAATGCTGTGGGATAATTCCCCCTTTGAAATCCTGAAAAGGGAGGAAAAAGATTGCAGTGTTCAAGCTAGGAGCGAGAGTTATATATGCAACTCAAATCCTTTTTTTTTTTTTTACTTGCAAGAATGTAAATTGGAAAACCTAGATTTACACTGAATTAATTTGTCATGTATGACCTTTCTTTTTTTAATATAAAATTTGAGAAATTTCCAGTTAGTTTTCATTAAGAGTAAACGAAGGAGAAGCAGGTTTCAGGAGTACAGTTCATGACTTACAGCTATTCATACCTCAGCCAAATATGATGATTTTAGTGATGCTTCCAATTGCTTGTCTGCAGGTAACATAAAAGGCTGGTACTATAACTCTCCATTAAACTGTCATTCTCGTGACAAGGAAAAAGGATGAACTCACACAATATTAAACTGCACTGATCCCGCTACGGCTCAGTGAAGCAAATGGAGTTTTATGCAGGCATAAAACAAACTTACCTGTTCCACCATCTATATTTCATTCCAGATAACAGAAGATCCACTTAGGGTAAGTACGTTCATACAATAGAAAGTATTTTAAGAGTACACAAAAAAACAACATGGACTACTCTACTGCAAGAGAACAAGAGATTTGACTCAGTTACACACACTGTGCAGTATTCAGTAGAATGACAGTTACATTTGAAGTGAAAACAATCTCTGCACATTTGCAGGGGCTTTACTTGCAGACAGTAGGCCTTTTTTCTTGAAAAGGCATCTCAGCAATTAAAGACAAACTTACAAAACACTGTTCTGTGGTACTAACTGCAGGAAAAAGAAAAGAAAAAGGAACTTTTCCTTCAATACTTGTCAAGGCTGCTGTAAGAACTTCAGAGCTAAATGCTCAGGTTACACATAATCCTCCAGCTGCAAGGTGACAATTAGCACCAAAATCTCTAGAAAAGCTTTCAGCTCTCAACAGGTGCCTCACCATTGTGTTCACATGTAAATCAAAATCTGGCAGAGTGAATGTCCCACCTTCTGCAACCCATCCTCTATGAAAAATCTCTTATTACAGCTCCTATCAGAAAAGCTCCACTCATTTTCTCCCAAAAGATGGAACATGACTTTCACTCTTTTGTTTGAATGCTCTTTTCCCCTATCTTTCTTAATCTGTCTGACTAAGACAACTGAAGGAAGGAAACAGAATTGATTTGTTGCATATTATGGGTCTATTTCTTTCCTGAATGGAGAAAATAAGAGCAAATCCTTTGAGATCCATGTAATTACATGGATGAGAAATTGACAAAAGTAAGAAAAGTCTTCCCCTTCCTTTTGACAGTTTCAGAAAGGACAGTCCAGCAAAATCTCAGAGGTACATCAGGCAGACTATAAAATTAGTATAGTACCTGTTTTTGAAGTCTCGGTTTCTCCATAATACTGTGCATTACAAGTTTTCTTCCCTATCCAAAATTTCAGAAATAACTTTTAGATTAAAATTTATTTTTCTGATTTAGAATATATTCACAAAGCAGGAAGTGCAAGGTGCTTCTTGCAATTCTGACTTGCATAGCTCTCAGAAAATTTCTCATTTCCAGAGGCACTCTCTACCCAGAAGAGCCATTTATTAGGAAGAATTCCCCCCTTTCTAGCCAGTCAAGCTTTTCTGATGTAGTAACAAATACTTTTTTGCAAAATAAGCAAGTTAGAGCTCTGCAATTCTCAAAGGCTGAGTTAATCTTTTACATTGGTCATTCCAAAATTAATGCCTCCTGTCTATTTACATGGAAACTACAACAGATAAAAAGAGCGCAATAACACCATTTATTACAGCAAATTCACAGCTACAAAACACTATTTTCCAATACAGTCACCACCATTAGCTATGCATTTTTTCCAGTGATGAATGAGTGCCTGCACGCTACGCTCGTAAAAATCTGCACCAGTGGAAATGACCCATTGTTTCACAGCTGCTATGATGGTATTATTGATGAAATGCACCACCCATTCCTCACTGCATTCACACCCACTGCTTGGCCTCCATAAACATTCAGCAAGCACTGATAAATGGCAATGGATGCCATTTTCTCCACACAGTGGAATTCAGTTCCACCCCTTTGCTTCATACGTACTTCCATGTCAGATGTCATTGTGTCACACTGCCCCTCTGCTGCATCTGTCACACGTGGCAACAAAACGTAACAGGATATTGGTGGGAAGGTTCAACCTCTACTGCCATACCACCAACATCCACCTCTGGTGCCACGTGCCAATACAATAAAATAAGAGGCATTAGTTTAGGATATGACCTTGTATAATGAAGAAAAGGTTATGGGAGATATCAAATAAAGCATTAAAACATGATGGCTCTTAAAAGAATAAAACAATGTTGACCTTTGATCTAACTTGTCTCCATATGGAAGCAAGTTTGATAATACAAACCAGATATTTCTTTGGTGAAAGTCAGCTTATAAAGTCAAGTTTCCACAATTCAAAGAGAAAAAAAGCAGTTAGATTAATCATACACAGTTTCCAGTCTTGCTTTCTGCTCTGTTTCTTACAGAACCCTTTTGCCATTCCCTTTTTGGGTCATCCTTATGTCTGCTCCTCCCAGTTTTTTCCTGCTTTCTGTTTTCTTTCCACCTCCTGCAGACAGATTCCAGCAGTCCACACCCTTGGCAATCAGACTCCAGTGTACTCAGCTTCCAGGCCAATTAGGTATCGTGTATATCTATGAAGAAGGCCCGCATTGCAGAATACTTGATACTGAACACTGGCCACACTGCTAGTACCATTATTCATGCAACAAGACTTCTAGGAGTTCTTCACCTGGTCAGCACTTCAGGTTTTCCTTGTAGTTCCCAGGGCTCCTTTGTTATTTTTTTCCTTGGATTTCTAATCTTCTCATCATTCCTTTCTAGCTTCGCTTTGCAGTTCTTCACACTGCTGTCTTACTCAGCACTCAGTTCTGGATCCCGCCTTAATCTAGCCACCAAGCAGTAAAGCAAGGCTTGGATCATTCAGCTTTGCAGACCTAGAATTAACAACACAATCTGAAGCTTCTGCATGACAGCAAACCCTCCTGGAGCTGCTAAACGTACAACCTGTCCGCTGTGATTCTTTTCCAGAGTATTTGTGTTCCTGTGTTCTAGAGAGTCTCAGGTGGTATTAATCTGCCTGACTGATCAAGACTAATGGAGTGACAGTTACTGAGAAGGGCACCCTAAATGGTGGGAACGCACACATTAAGATTTTTTTTCCCATCAATTGAATTATAAAAATTAATTTCTAGTTGTGCATTTTTTTCTCCCCCCTTGGATCTGAAGCCTCTCCTGATTCAAAAATGATGATTTTGGGTGATTAAAATATCATACCTTCTACACACGACTGTAGCTGTAGTCATATGCTACCTAGCACAGCAGTCTTCGTCTCACAAAGAAATAGCTCCCAGTTATGCTGCAGTTTTCTGCCTTTTTTTTTTTTTTTTTTTTTTTGGCAGAAAACGCTGAGAAATAATAAATATACTGTACAGAAGCTGGTAGATAAAATACTGGAATTTTCAAAGTCAGTGGAAACAGCCTTACCCAAAGTGAACAAACACAGGTCTGCTGGAATAAGGGACAGTTTTGGTAAAGCAGATTTTAAGAAGAAATGCACAGGCAATGGAGACAGGTATGATGGAGTCATTTCTCAGAGACAAACTAATCAAGAGAAGACATTAGAAATAAAGACATTAGGAGAAAAAAGGAAGAAAAAAAGAAGGGAAAGAGCTACTTTAAGGACTGAACTGAAAGAGGTGCAAGAATGGCTCAACTGTAGACTGGTGCTTTGCAGAACTTCAGCTGTTTCTGCTGAAAAGAAAGCAGAACTGATGGATGCCGCCCAGCGTAGGATAATCTTGAAGTCAGAAAACATATGCTTTGAGTTTAATCCAACTGCAGAGTTCTGGCAAACATGCTGCATTTATAGAGGCAAATGCATCAACTTTAATTTTTTAGCAGCTGCGCTACCCTTTAATTTCTTATACCCTGAAGTGTACATTTATACCCCTTTTCCTAACCCCTAAAAAGAAGATTACTTAGTCCAGACATTCTATGTGAAGCTAACTAACAGATCCTACCCACTGGAATTTTCTTTGAGATGTGCTGTTATTTTCCACTTGTTCTGCCTGTTTTCATCTTAATCAAACACACATTGAAGTGTCTTCCTAGGAAGGTTGAACCATAGCAGCAAGAACCAAGACTCTCCATTTTAGCTAACAAGCCCCTCCCCCAAAATCCCAAATTATGCCCGAACACCTCCCCTCTTTCACAACACAAACTTCTCCACCCAGATCCACCAGCTGTACTTCCTCCACCATGTTTCAGTGTTAAATCTTGTCTGTGTATCAGAGCTGACTACCACCAGACCCAGTAAAAGACCACCACTAATTGCACTTTTCCTTTCAGCTCTGATCCAAGGATTTTACTCACACACCTTAGATTCCTGCTTAAGAGCTCTCTCCACTGAGGCCACCCTGCCAGGCTTCTTTACAAAGTACAGCAGGAGGCAATATCTACACCTCTTTCCCAAATCCAATCAAGCCTTCATACCAATTAAGCTTATCGACACCAGATTTCATACATTCCTACTTAATGAGGGCAAATGTTTTCTTAAAGCAAACAAACCTTTAATGTGTGAGTGTAGTGAAAAGTCCTTAAAGCTAAAATGGCAATGGCAGTCAGTTCTTGCCCGGGTTCCCAAACTTCATGAAGCTAAAAGAAGGAAACAGATTTTACAGTTGCAACAGCACTGTAAAATAATAAAAATACTACTAATAAAAGCAAACAGGAGAAAGCATTAATTTGTACCTACTGTTGTCTTCTTTCTCTGGCTGCAGAAGGAGGGGGAATGCTGTGGGGGAAAGGGAGAATAAGAGGGGTATTTGCCTGGGATGGCAAATGCAGAGTGTAATTACTGCTCTCCCTCCCTGTCCCATTGTCCAGGGCCACTCTGGCTGCCCACCCCGAGCCCAACCTGATGCTGCAAGGGCTCTTTGGGTGAATGCCCCGTGGAGGGCTACAGGGGAAAATTTCCCCAGCTTGGTTTAAAAGTGGAGAGTGAGTTCCCCACCACCATGTACACTAACACAAATTATCTGAGAGGCAATACAGTCTGTTGGACGTGGGGTTAAATGAGTGAAAATTCAGCTTCCTGAGCCTCAGTTCTCTATTTTACAGATGCAACTAATAATACCGCAATATGGCAAAAGGCATTAACTGGCTTGTAGTATTTCTGATCACAGAGGCATTTCCCAAGGTCAGTCTTTGTACAAACTAGTGTGTTCTTGAGATCACACAGGGGCAAACTGCTACATGCACAGTTCATTTACACCTGTAAATCATCCCTGCAGAAAGTGTGAACCTGCAGGCCCAGTTTTTTTTTTACAGCTGCTGAGCATACCCAAACCCTGCTGATGTGAATGTGTCTAGAAGCTCAAAGCCTTTGAGTACTGGAGCCAGCTCCTAACTTGTTAAAAACCAAATGTCCCCTGGTAAGGCCCCATGGACTCATCAATACAAGTGATGCCTCAGAGCATGGCCTGTCTCTTTTTGGGCAATAGTCTGAACTTGCTTCTGAGGCACATTTTCCTATGAATGCACCATACTTCGACCCACATCCAGCACGCGAAAGAAACTCATCTGGCAGAGAGTGTCGGAAATGGTTTTTGTGTGGCACAGCAAACAGGCTTCCAGAATTGCTTCACTGAGATTTCAATCTTGTTTGTTCAGAAATGACTACTGCCCAATGTTGCCAAGAAAACATGGTTCTCTGAAACATTCAAGCTCTAATTATTTATTAAGATTTTGTTGGCTCTTCTTAAACTTTGCATTCTGTTTTCATTTATCAGAATGAGCACTGGTTGGCCGGACAGTGAACTAGACTATGACCTCTGATTCACTCTTCCACCAATTCTCTTCCTATCTCTTAATTGTGTTGAAATATTCAGACTTCTGCATGGTAAGTAATGTTACTGTTAAGTAACTGTAAAGTTAGACGGTGGAAATCCTAAAGTGATTAGATTTCTGGAGGACTGAATGAAGCACTATCTGCAAACAAAATGGACATAGTGGTGTGAACACAGAATAAACGTGAACTACTGGCTTCAAAACCTGGACCTACCTTGCTCTTCTGTATATAGATTTTCCTTGGAGGCATAAGGAGAAATTCTCTATTTACCTCTCAAGTTAGGGGAATAAATCCTGAATGCAACAGAGATGCTAACACTAATTAGCAGAAAAGATTTTCCCTGTTCATCTCAACATATTCAATAACAGATGCCTATTGCTTTCAAAAAGACCAATTAAAAGTAAAAAATACATATTCTGGGAACAGCATTTTTAAAACAGAAAGTATTCAAGATGGAATGACCTTGATATTACCTACTATAGCATGACTCAGGCCAGATCACTTTGTTTTAAATTTTTTTAATAGGATTTGTTTTCGGATTTTTCTGTTATAAAATAATTTGGGGGGAAAAAAAAAGTTGTTATAAACAAAGAGATAAAAATGAAGTTTTCTTAGTGCTGGTAAATTAAGGCATTGTTTGTAATCTTCAAGAGGGGAAGAAATTGTTTTTACTGCTATTGGAACCAGAGTGTCATGGAGTATTAGCAAGACCCCTGATAGCTGCTTGACTTCAGACTGTGCAGAAATCCCTGTCCTCACAGGACAGCTGGGTTACAGCCCAGCTCCTGACCTGAGCCACTGGTAATATCTTCAAAATGGACCTCAGAGCATTTTGGCCAAGAGACAGTGGATAAGTGGTCACCATTTTGACCAACTAATCTCTACTTATTGTACAGTGAAACATTAACTTATGCAGAAGAAAGGCAAAGGTAATTGCCAAATCAAATCAAGATGAACTTTTTCTGTAAAATATTCAGACATATGAAGAAATACAAACCTAAAGCTCTTACACAACTTCCAAGGAAGGATCTATATGGGAAGAACAGGACAACAAACAAACAAACAGAAACCATTAGGTTTCCATAGAAAAAGTGAAATTGCCAGAGTTTTGCTCCAAACATTTAACATTAGAAGGGTTTATTTTCTCTGTGTTGTGAGATTATAGATGGAGAGTTTAGGTAAAAATATTCCATGCCATTGTATTATAATTTCAAAATCTAATCTTATTTCAGTCCTATTTCAAAAATAAAATGTAAAAATAATCGGTGTATTTTATGTATGCATATGTTGGAATAAGGAAAAAAATGTTGATTTTCTTGTTCTTCGGCTTTTCATTTTCAAGGAAACAACTAAATAGCACTTGGATATGCCACAGAAGTCAGGTTTTCTTTCAAAGACTAACAAGAGTTGGATCTCACTCATCATTTTCCAGAAGATTAGATCCCTAAGTTCCAGTATCACATCTTGAAGAGTTATTGATATAATGCAAAACCAAAATTTTCCATCACATCAACACCCAGCCCTGCCAAAACAGTGACCTTCTCAGTTGAAGAGTGTTAAATGATGCATGAGCATAGCTTTATACTCAGACAGAGATGTGAAATAAAGTTATAAAATGTTTTAAGGTCATCCTGGGAAAATGGTAGCAAATATGAATGGAAAATACAGACTGATTCATTTAGGAATTATCAACAAATTTTTAATCTTTTCACGAACATAACAGAAAGAGCTGTCTGCAGAGTTAGTCAGAATAATTTGTCACTATTTTTCTTTTCCTACTGAAAAAAATATGAACAAGTCCACAGGACCTAAATCTGTGAGACATCTGTCTCTCAGCCACTCCTCTGATTATAATGTAGAGGTTTTTGATGATCAAAAACCAATAATAACCACATGAGCTATTTCAGAAGGGAAAAAGGAGTTGTGATTTGGGTAAATAACTAGCCACAGAAAGAATAGTTTTGATTTTATAACTTGACAGCCCCAGCCGAAGGTACAGTAGTGACAATAATTCAAATGTTGTTTGAATTTTAGAAAATATTTAATGGTTCTAAGATTTAATTTTTACAGCAGGAATAACATCCACTGATTTACAACACTGCTAGCATACACGCAATTCAGATAGAAACAGGTAAATAAGTGCCAGGTCTTGAGGAAACAAATGAGTTACAGAATTGACAATTTGGCAGTTCTTCAGGGTTCAAGCCCTGGGTGAAATGGGAACGTAAACATGCTACAATGCATAGTTTCTGGTGGTCTATGAAATCGCTCCCGTGATCTCAGAAGAGTTTCTGGTGAACAAGCGTCTGCTGTACAAAACTATACTGTTGGCTCTGAATGTGGTTTTTGCTAACAGTCTTGGCAGAGAAACTGAGACTCACTGATAAGAAGAAACTCTTATCTCCCGAGGTGGTCCTCAGGTCAGAGTTAAGAATGTTGGCTGAATAGCACAGTGAGCATGTGCTGCCATTGCTGGCTCAGGTACTGCAGTCTATTACTTCTGTGAGCACCTAATGCTTCATCAACAACAACATCAAATACTACATAACTAAGAAATGAAATTGTATTTTTAAACTATGAAAGAAGACTTAAAGTAGAAATAAGTCCACAGACATGGATTTTTGGTTACCAGTTATTAGAAAGGACATTTCTTTCAGGGGAAGTTTTCTAAAACTAGTCATTGTCATATTTCTTGTGCCTTTTTTCCTAGCATTGGAGGCAGCACACTAACCTAGATAATCAAAGGGAATTCATACGCCAGTGTCAGAACTCATATTTACCTGTAACATGCTTGCACCTAGAGAGCATTTGTAAGTTTATAAAAGCCAAAATTATTTGAGCAGCAGAAAGGAAACAGTCACTAATCAACTACAGACCCGGTTTAATCCAGAAAGGCAGAGCAAAGAAGCAAACCCAAGTTCCCTTTAATTAAAGGCTGAGCCAACCAATATAATCCTCTGAATGCCATGAAACCAAATAGGAGCTGGAGGAGTTTGAAGCAAAATTCATATGTGGGAGTCTCCCTCCTCAACAGTATGGCAGGTTATGGCCCAACAAAATTGCACAGAAAGCCATCAGCTATGACTTGGAGACCAGCAGCAGCAACAGTACAGGAGCAATCAACTGTGTGAGCACAGCTCACAGGGAAAAAAATATCCTGGTAGTCAGAAAATAATTTTGTTAATTTTCACATCTGAAGCAAGGTCACTTAGGCAAAGTATACATAGTTAGAGAATTAGTAAGTCAAAAAAGTCATCTGTAGAAAATCAAAATTAAATCTTCACAATTTTTAAACATTTGGCACTATTGCTTATTCTCCTTCAGTGAGCAGAAAATGACATCTCACTGTGTTGATTAAGGTCAAATTTTTCAGAGCAGTTTCTGAACTGCTATTCTTTCTCTGAAACCTACTGAAATTGGCCTATCTTTCCATATAAGAGCATGTGAAATAAAGGCTGTTAGATCTGAAAATTAAACTTCTGTTTTTGCAATTGTTAATAGTCTAAATTTCATGACAGATTTTAAATATATTGCAAGTCCTTCCACTACTTGAATGGACCTTAAAAGCAGGAGGGATAGCAATTTTTTCCCAGTCTGATAGAGATAGGACAAGGAGGAATGGCTTTAAACGAAAAGAGGGGGAATTTAGGTCGGTGATAGGAAAATATTATTTACTCAGGGGGTGGTGAGGCCCTGGCACAGCTGCCCAGAGAGCTGTGGGTGACCCATCCCTGGAGGTGCTCAAGGCCAGGTGGGATGGGGCCCAGGGCAGCCTGAGCTGCTGGGGGCAGCCAGCCCATGGCAGGGGTTGGGACTGGGTGGGCTTTAGGGTCTCCTCCAACCTAAGCCATTCTATGATTCCATGATGATTATATAAATCAGGGACATAACATATTTGTGTCAAATGTGGTACTTTTGACTTATTTATGTATTTGTACACTTACAGTTTAATATCTGCACCTCCTTGTATATTCTTCCGTTCAAGAATTCAAAACTTGATCAATGAATGTTCATTAAGTCACTTTCAGAGTAGTACAGGAGTACTTTTCCAAGCACCATGCCCTGTGTGCATGGCACATGCGTACACATTTCTGCATGGATTTAATGTATGTATATGTGAAAACATACATGCTGCTGGTTACGGAACACACACCATCCTTAAGTCATTCCACTCACACAGGTAAAAACTCAGAACAAACAGCTGCAGAACCAAGGTGTGGACTGGTATTCATAAGGCCCAGCCTTGGTAATTTTTGCAAATTTCCTATGTGCCTCCAGGATATTCCTGTTAATCCTACTGAAAACAAATAAACAGAAATAGCCACCAGGACATTTGAGATGAGATGACCGATATTCTTTGCCATTTAAACATATGATGTTCTGCACTTTAGACAGTGTATCAGTTAACTTTTGCATACCAACATGGTAATTTGTGATCCAACTATGTAAATTCTTCTTTGTGGGCTGTTTACATCTGTACAATATTAGCTTCCAGAGGAACAGTCTGAGCATCTCTTACAGGGAATGCCTCTTGTCTAATGAAAAATCAGACATCACAGACAAGCAAAGACACAATTATTTTAGACAGAGAACATGAAGTGATGATTAATCTTCTCCCTGTGCAGTCTTGTCAAATGCTTACTTCACCTCTCACTTTATCCTGTTCTCAAAAACCATATGGCCTGCAGGTCTTCTTTTTTGGGGGATGAGGTGGGAGGAGGTGTATATGTTGCCTAATTTTCATTTGTAATGAAGAAAAACTGAAATTAATGATGATGTGACTGCACCAGGTGCCTGATATTACATCATGCCATACATTATCTTGCAAAACAGTCAAGTCTGTCTTTTGGCTAGAGTTTGGTTGTTTGTTTTTTTTCCCAGATGACATTTGGATATACTTTTTTTCTCCTTCCACATACTATTTTCCTTTCTAATACACAGAGGCCTATGAAATGAAAGAGAGTGATGCTTAAAAAACAAATAGACAATAGAATTCTCTAACAAAGGTGTGAATATCAGTCTTTCACTTGTACCTTCATGCATCAAAATTATGTTACCAATTCTCACATTCTATACCTAATACATGTAGCTCTCCGTGTACATAAACTGCTCATTGGCATAATCAGACATCTTTCATAGTGACAGGCACAAGCACAATTCAACAATGGTGGAAAAAATAGGTCATATTATGTTTAAAAAAAAGTCACAAACCCAACTAAGAAAAAAACAGCCTTTACCAAAAGTACTTGACGCTCTTAAGCACACGGAGGCATCTGGCCAAATAAGAGAGGCATAGCCTTTCAGGAAAAGCAACTCTTTGCTTTGATATATGGACTTGTCCCACAGGAACATTTTATTCAGCATGTAGAAGTTGAGCTGAATCAATATAAATAAACAAGCCCACTTCCCTATCTGGGCATTCTTCTGCCAGATCAAAAGGGTTTTCTTTGTTTCAGGTGAAATCTCTTCCAAAGCAATATGCCCAGATAACAATGTTTACCTGAATAATTTTACCTCTTACACTGTTTTACATTCCCAGTCTAGTCAAAACAAAGTGAGATTCAAGATCATTCTGTTGCCATTGGACTGTGATGTCAGACAGGCACTTGCAAAGGACATTTCATCTTACCAAGACACTGTATGTCAGACACCTCTCTCATGGTGTGATCGTATCTGTCTTTCCCCTTTTGCTAAACACAGATCCTAGACAAATTATATATATATATATATATATGTTTTAAAAATAAAACTCATGTTATTTGTCTCATCACATTTCAAACTAGCTAAACTAGCTGTGGGATCTAAGGGAAAGCAGCCCTTCTATGAAAAAAGCTTTCAAATGATCACCAGAAATTACATTCAAAGTGCCAGGGAACTTTTGTTTGTAACTAAAAACTTCTGGCTTTTTCAATACCTTCAGTGTATACAGATTATGTTACAGCTTTTTGTTAAATTCTTAGCCATTGTATATTCTGCATCTAGAGCTATACAGAAGTTATTTTTCGGATGCACTTTTTGTTCTCTTGGTCTCCTTCACAATTGAATAAGTGCCTAAATTATACCCAAGCCCACAAATTTTCATAAGTCCATTTTGTCTTAATACATACACTGATTTTTTACCATTCTTTTTATGCCATGTCTTGAAATTAAAAGACTCTCTTGTTCTCAGTCATTAATTAAACTCTTAGCCCTACTAAACACCTTAACTGAAACCAATTTTCAAAGGACTATGCAGAGGCAGTATAATGTTTCACTGTGAAATCTGGAACTGTGAAGCCATGATAGACAAAGTTACATAGTAAGTTTGACCCTAAATTGCAATCCAGCATATATAAACATAAATTCTCTCTCTCTCTCTTTTTCTTTTTTTTTTTTAATTTTCAATTTCTTTTCTCCTTTTGCTTATTTTTGAGTTTTATAATGAGCTGCATCATGCATATAAAAAAGATTATTCTACCTCTTCACAAATGTTACTGGATTTGTATTATGCTATTATTAAAAGAGAAAGACTGATTTCAGGACTTTCCAAACACCATCAAAAACTGATATAAGCCCAAGTTCTGTGAAACTGAATAAACAAAGAATAAATGGATGAAATTAAAATATATGTAGCAAAATTCAGTATTATAAAAATTAAAGGTTTAAATGAGCAGTTTACAATCAA
Organism: Meleagris gallopavo; assembly: GCF_905368555.1. Classification (NCBI taxonomy): domain Eukaryota; kingdom Metazoa; phylum Chordata; class Aves; order Galliformes; family Phasianidae; genus Meleagris; species Meleagris gallopavo. Next base: position 12,589,894 of record NC_139412.1, read on the forward strand.
AGGTTTCTAACATGGTATGCAGAAAAATTCTGCTCTCTTGTTGAACATTACAGCTCTGCTATTGTTTTCACCACAGCACTGGTCAAAGAAGTAGCATAGAAAATCAATTAATGTCCTACCTGCCTCCTTCACTAATTAGAGATTCAGTCTTCCTGCCTCTCCTTCTTTGTTCTTGTTATTTGAAACTTCTCAGAAGGTGAAGATTAAGGTAGCAGCTCTCAAACTTTTCCAGAGTGTTTCCTTTTTAAACCTTTCCTTTCCTGACAAGTATGGATTTAGTTGAGGTGAAAGAGCATTAGAGATTCTTTCCATCTCTGCTGCTTTTTCTGTATTTTTATTTACTCCTTATAAACACAATCAATGCCACTTTAACACAAGTTTCTCCTTATTACCTTTTCTCCAATTCCAGTTCTAAAAATATTCAGATAGTTCAGAATATAAAATCTGATTAGTAATGCTCCTCTGCGTTGTTCCAGGAAATAGATACATTACCCACGTCCCATCAGCATCTTTGCTTTTTTAATCATCTTTTAGATATAAACCAGAATTGCCTTTCTTTTTTTTCCACAAAAGAAATTCTTCAATACATGTGCTTGAATTCACACTTGTCCCTTTTGGATGCTTGTTTTCTTCTCTCCCTCCTCACTGTCCCCCTTTAAACAGCTAATCATTCCATTATTACTATTTGTCTTCCTATACTTTAACTTAAAACTTAGGAATTGAGGATAAATTTACCTTTGTCATCAGTGGGCTGCATATCTGAACATGTAGAGGGCAGCTGCTATGTGGTGTGCACCAATGCAGGCACTGGCTGGAACCAGCCCTCTTAGAAGCTAACTGTTTCAGTCCCATGGATTGAACTGCAGCTTCTTTTTCCATTCTCCTCTACCCTTTATATAAGCTAGCAGGCCAACTAGAATTGAAGATCTTGAAATCTGGAGATGTTTTGCACCAAAACTACAATATGAACTATAAATCTCATCCAGCATCTGAATAAAGCATATACACAACATCTGAATAAAGCATATACACAACAATTTCCAATCTACCCAAATTATTCTAAGAGTGCCAAGACTACATTCTACCCAAACTTGAAAATTTTTCTTTTCCTTTCACTTTCTTGTTTTTTTTCAGATACATAAATCATCCACTAGTACTAGAGAAGCAATTAAATATCGCAGCCCAATCACCAAATTTTGGACAACGTGGCCTCAGAATCATTAATTTCACTGCTGCCTTTACAAATATATTTGGGGAAAAAAGTAGGCAGCAGTGATTAGTGGTCAAATGTTGAAAATAATATTATCTGCTTTGAGATAAAGCCACAGAATTGTCCTTTTCCACCATCACTTACATTGTGTCTGTTTTATTGATTTGAACTGTAGAAATTTGATGTTCCTCTCTACAACAGAACATCATAGTCCCTCAAAATGTTCCACAATAAAAGAAGGTATGCAAAAACAAAATGTTGTATTTGCCAAAATCTGTTTCCGCACATGCAAGATGGACCTGTCTACTTGCCTCTTTCCTAGGATGTGTAAGGATGGGCATGCTCATTTCCCTTGAATTCATCTTTAATGTCAAGAGAATTGTCAGTCACTATCGGCTGATTTCCTAGGCTTCATGAAAAAGCTACTTGCCTATTCTTAAAATCAAATCCTAGTTGTTTTCATTCAAACATGTTTCCAATACTAGAATACAGGAATCTCATTCAATCTAATTATCAAACAAACCTATTTTTGTTTCCATTACACAATTGTACATTCCATTACCCAACTTTTTTTGTGCGTAATATATTAATTTGTTCCTTGTTGACAGAACTTCTTGAACAAGCAGAGTATTTGCATACACACATGATCAAATGCAACACAGGACTGAACCTTGCACGTGCATGTATGGCATGAAAGGAAGGACTTGTCTGCACTTGTTTGCATTAAAAACTCTTCTGGACCGATGCAAATTGTTACTAAACCAAAGTAAATTCCTATGTGTAAAAACCTAGAAGATCCAGTAGAAGTGCTCTTCCAGGAATTCTTTGGAAGGGTTAATCCAGTACTTCATTATTCTTTGAACAAAGTAGTTACCAACCACATCCGCATTAGCTCTGTACACTTCTAACACTCACTGAAGTGGGAGTCATGTCTTCTTCCAAGCCATACACACATAAACTAAGTTAAAATATATTGTTTACATACTGCAAACCTAATAATTCACAGAATCCCTGGCATCATACCGCAGGATTTTCCTTCAGACACAGCCACTTCTTCTCCAGATCAAGTTTTTCACGTCTTGGTAGCAGTTGACCCCAGAACCATTTTCAGACATAAGTCAGTGTTTTCTTAACCTGCCAGTGCCCTACTGTAAGCACGTTCATCATGCAGCTGCACTCTTAGTCAAAGCCCCTTGGGAAGGAGCTGCAGTTACTAAGGAGTTTCACTACTGTGGTTTCAGCAATGTTAGTGCAGTGCACCCTGCTGGACTGCACAGAGACTCCTGCACGCCGCCCGCCACACCGCCTGTGCAGCAACCACAATTAGGGGAATTCAGGCCCCATTCTAAAAACTTATCCAGTGTATCTCTGACGAGAACAGATCTCACCCTTTCACTGTTCTACTGTGCTCACAATTTTCATGTGTTTATCATGAAGCTAAGCAGAAACATACAAGAATATAAAGAAAACTGACAACAGCAATGTTGGAATTATTTCTGACAAGTCTCCAATTGGAACTTTTTGTTTGTTTGCTACGGCTTTATTCATTCCTTCCTAATTTTAAACTCCATCAGAAGTTAAAAATGGAAAACGTATGTTAGATTGAGTTAATCTCCATAAAATCTATCTCAGCCTGAGATACATTAAAATATTACCAATTAAAATATTAGTTGGTTTTTCATTTTATTTTAACCCAACGCTTACTCATGCCAACCTCTCATATTATGGTCAGATTTATTTCCACTGTAGCAGCTCCTAGCTAGAATGCTGGTTTTGTGAAACTGATGAAGAGCTTATCCCATAAACCAGATTTACGGAACAGTTAGCAGGGGCTTCTGTTACCCGGTATTTAAGATGAATGTTGTAACTGAAATGCAGGTTAATAAAAATGGCTACGTAGAGGGCAATGTTATTGTTCTACAAAAAAAAAAAAAAAAAAAAAAAAAAAAAGTCTGTTTTATTATCTTTTCCAATCAGAAACATTTAGGCAGAAAGGTCATCTAAAACTTTAGCTTTTCCTTCACCTTTCTTAGATGATGCTCCTAAAAATAAAAATGGCTTAATAAAAAAATGAGTAACCTGAGAGAGCTGATTGTATAATTATAAAATGTTCTGATTTTCCAAAAGCAGATAGAAAAGCTTATGTTGAAAGACCTTTTTCAGACAATGTTAGAAATATCTTTGCTATGAATTCTACTTTAAAGGAAACAGAAAATGATATAATGGAAAAGGACAGACTCCAAATATTCTAACATTTTATTTCTGTCAGAAGCCAATTTTAGGCTTTCCACTGAAAGGCAAAAAATCAGTTCTAAGTGTTACAGAGATTCAGAGGAAGAAGTTAAAAACCAGAGCAGGTGTTGGAAAATTGTATCTGCCCTTTTTTTCTGTTATCCAAAAATGTAAATTACTTTTTACCAGAAATCTTCCAGCTACACTTTAGCTTGAGAAAATTTAGCTTTTACTCTTGCTAGTGCTGAGAAAGAAAGCCATAAATGTCAGCACAAAACAGTCTGGATATTATAATCATATTTCTCAACATCCCTCTACCTAATGTATAGATCCAGGTAATTATAGCAAAGTTTTTTAAAAATATCCAACAATTAAATAAAATCTGGATAGAAAGTAATAGAGGAGCAAGGAAACATAAACTGGAGTTGCCAAATATGTGTAACTGGCCTCATTTTCTCAACTGCAACAGTAAGCACCACAACTCTCAGAAGTGGGCAATTCACCTCTAAAATTAAAAAGTTTCTCTGCTTTTTCAATGGCATAAATAATCAGAGCTTCTACATCTAGGAGCCTAACCTGCAAAATTCATCTTTCTGTAGTCAGGAGCAGAATCTTTTCCTTGTTATAGGCAATCCCACCCCAGTTCTTAAACTTAAAGCTTTTCTCAATTCACAGGTTTAGCGACTGTCTTAAACAGGGCTCTTTCTTCTTAAAAAATTCGTTGCTACTGCAGGATGAATCTGCTTACTCAAAGAGGATCAAGTGAGGAGTTTGACCTAAGGTTTCATGCAGCATCCATCAAAGTCAGCACCATACTTCTGCTGACATCAGTTGCCCACGACAGGGCTGCCAGTGTCATGCTCCAATCTGGCAGATAGCTGTGCTCATGAGCCACATTCTCAGTCCACAGTACAGCCTCAAAGATCTCTACAGACTTTAACCAATCCCACAAGTCCCCCTGATAGGCCATGCAAGGAACACTATGTAGTTCCAAGCACTCATGGCCTTCCACAAACACATTCCACTCCTGACCTTCAGTACCTGCCAGCTATTTCAGCCATGGGTGGTCTTCCAGCATACTGCAAGGAGACCTGCAGCATCCAGTGAAATTTCTATTCTGGGCCTAATTTAATAGGGGGACTCTCTATTACTCAGATGGATAAGAGTAGAAGAATTAAACTACTGGAACTCGCATCCTTCGGGACCTTTCCAAAGGTCTTTATTTCACTTGATCTCTTCGCTGCATATTAACCAGCCAATGTTATCTTAAGCCTTAGTGCATTCTAAATATCTTGGTGACGTGGCTGAAGTATTCACATAAATATCTGACGTGGCTTTTAACCTAACTAAATAAGTGAAAAAAAAATTAAGCCTGCTAGATGTGAAAGACAAGCATAAATCTCAATGGACTATCAGTTTCCTTTTTTTTTTCTTTAATTATGAAGTGGTATTTTTTATCATCAGCAGCTTGAAGTTGTAGCGTTCTATGTTTCAGCATATTTTATTATGGCATCTGGAGATCATTTCAAACTTTTGTACCCTATAGGTTGCCTATGTATCTCAAAAGAAAGAAACTTATTCATTTGATCATATATGACACTGAAGATATTTCTTGCTATTAAACATACTTTTTCTATTCTGTGTGCTTTAGCTTACCTCCAGAACTGGACAGTCTTAATCATCCACAATATCTTGCATCCGTTCAGGAATTGCTTGCACAAGATTCCCTTGATGACAGCTCCCATTAGCACACACTCATTTACACATACTTTTTTTTGCGTTTGTGAAATTCCTTTCTTCAAGTGGATATGAAAGATTATTCCTTTAATAGTCCCCACAGGTAGATAAGTCTCATGTGAGGAAGCTGTCGTTCACCATGACCACTAGATCAAAGGGGCTCCAGCAGAAAGACTATCTCTGAATCTGTGAAGGGTCACTTGTCCTCTAAGCCCTGGTTGCCATTCATATCAAATGAAGGAACAATTTCATCCCACCTGTTTTAACTTTACAGTGTGGCCAGAAGAATGGTATTTTCAGCAACGCTGCATGAGGACAGCTTACAAACGAAAAGCTTCTTCACAAAATAAAGATGATCAAAAGATTTTTGTCCTTCTGGGCATTAGAACACAAGGTGAGTCAATCACAACTAGAGACATGCTGCACCTGAAGTTTTCTCTCTAGCCAATCAGCATATCTCCAGTAGGACAGAGATTTCTGGTCCCTATGAAGATGTAGAGTTGGCATATAACTGCAGGTAGACCCTCCCATGAAAGGATAAGTTGTAGGAGTTTGTTGTTTCAGTAAACAATAAAATTAAAAACTAAAAAAAGATTACATCCTCACATGCAGTAGAAAGTAGAAATCAATTCTACTTTAGCCTTTAAACTTTTTTTTTAATTTTGCCTTTTGTAAGTTTTCCAAAGAGAGGTCAAATACACATATCTTAGGTTCAATCACAGCATCTTGCATGATTTTAAATTCTGTCAAGAGAACATCTGCCCAGCTGACTTTAAAAAAAAAAAGGGAAAACTACTGAGAAGCAAGTTGAAAGTAAGTTTAGAATAACATTTTTTGACTCAGATGATCTTATGCAGTTACTCTTTCAATTCCAATTCTTAAGTTTGGAAAATTTTGTGATTCAAAAGAGCCAAGAGGTATTTTTTAATCAGAATGAAATTACTTTTTCCTCACCCTTTATATTAAAACTATATATTACACTTACACGACATTTTCATCCTGAAGGACTGCTAAGGTCTTTACAGATTTTCTGACTTTTGAATCATCAGACATACAAAAAGCTTTTTCATATTTTTACTGGAGGCAGAGCAGACACAACAGGACCTAGTTACATTTACATTTACAGCAGCAAACCTGTTCATATATCTTTAATCAGCTAAATCTCATGACATAGTTAAAAAAAATAAATTTTTGTATCATAGCTGCACTTTGGTGAATGAACCCACTGACATCTCTAAACTTTTGCCCAAGTGAAATAACAGTTTTATTCTCTTTCTGTATTGTTTGTATGAATATGCAACAAGAACCAATGGTATTGGAGAGGCAGAACTGAAATAAAAAGGTCTAATAAGTATTAGTTCATAGAGAAAAGTAAAGAATACACTGAATTTAATTTATAAAACCCTCTACTTTTAGAAAATCCTTACCTGTACTACAAGAGCACAACAGCTCCAAAGGTGAGAAGAGCTTTAGTAGTAGCAATAATTACTACAACCTTTCTGTTCCAAGTTATATGAGATCGCACATATATTGAAACTTTGTCTACTAATGTAATCTAAAGATCCTGCCTCTGAAAAGAACAGTTTATAAGACTGGTGCCAGACTGACAACCCTAGACATTGTAGTCTTTTCTTGATCCCTAAACAAGTTTTCCTTTTGACCTTAAATGGAAAAGATGATGCTGGAACATCTTAAGAAGTCCTTACTATCCTAGCACCCTAGCAGAATTAGGGTCAGTTGGACACTGTTGCCCTCATTATTGACTGATCAGCCTGTTTTCAGAAAAAGTCTATGGCCCTACATACCAGGCACTCTGAGTAGGAATCCAATTACCCAATTTGCATGTAGCTTTCTTCTCTTACTGCAGTTGAGTCTCAGCTTGGAATTCAGCTGTGAGCATTTCAACATTGATGATTCACTGTTTGAAGGACCTCCAGGGAAGTCCTGAAGTACCTCCAGACAAAGTTCTCGCCTCTGGCTTTTTTTGGCTTGCAGGTTTATTACCCGACTGAGAATTTAGACTTATAATACATCCAAATACAACTTAAATTCCAGGCTCATACATATGCTGATGGACCCCAGAGCTCCTAATTATAATTACATGCTCATATCAACTGAATGAGATGTTAAATTACAGTTCTGATCCCACACTGTGCCTTTGCAGAAAGCCACAGCTGATTGCTGATCTTCAACTGAAAGAATGGCAGGGAGTACAGGAAGATCCAGCTTTTGCTCATTTGACTCAAGAAACCATTTGCAATCTGATGTGAAGAATAATAAAAATAAAGTAGTGAGCAAAATAGCATTCTGTACCCTGAAATTGGGGTGTCTAATGTCTTCAAACGTAATGCTGTACCAAAAAGGCAATGGCACATAATAATGGGAAATATAGCTTAAGAGCAAGCCTTTTTTCAGTTAATGCAGATTCTTACACTTGGTCTCCTTGAAAATTTGTACAAGAAAAAACAATACTTCCTAACATTAATTTCTCTCAGGAGTAATAGGGTCAATGCAGCATTACACATTTATCCTCTGATTCCAATAAAAAAGTTGTTACCATAGCAAAAAAGTATTGTTGCAAAGACAACACACAATGTAAGATTTAAAAAAAACTCCAAAAATACTTCCAGTGCTCAACTATAACACAGGATATTTTCCAATTACATAAAGATGAGTGTGCTACTACTAGTCCCACTGTGATGAAACAGACTAGGTCCTTAAAGTTGCTTTTTTTTTTTTTTAAGAATAAAATGTATAAATTATCAGCTTTTTTCAAAGTCATATAATTTATTTTAAAAATTATGTATATCACACTGCTGCTTGAGACTGGAGAAAAAAGTGCCTTGCAAGGTATAGTACCTGAGATATAACAGACAGGTTACATATTATAACCTGAGTTAATTTCAGGAACAAGAGGGAAAAAGGAAAAAAACATTATGGTGAGATGAATAAAAAAAATGAGGTGGTAGCCATCTGAGTGCAGATGCTCCTGTAGACTGGCACAGCACTATCTAATCAGTCAGCATTGTTCATTAAACATTACAGTTTAAGCTATTTTGTGAAAAGTTTCAAATAATGAAAATGTTTTCAGATTTATAGACTTTCTTAGACAGCACACATGACAGAAAACTTGGAAGTGATTACAGGAGTAGACCATCAGGTGGAAAAGCTTGCATTACTGAGATGTTAAGACAGCTGTAAATAATGATGCAGTACTGAGTTGTAGAACAATATCAAAGTGGTAGAGACAAGAACATAGTGGCAGTGTGTAAAATAGTTAGGATGGAGGGCCAAGAACATTATCTGAGTAGCAGTTTTCTATCGATCCAGCAGTGGCAAAATCATGGAAAGCATGAGTGGAGAGGAGAACACTGACCTAGTAAAAAACAAACTGAAAGGAACCTAGAAAAGCCTTTGTGTGTGAAGATACATTTTTACATAAAGCAGAGGTTCTGTGCAAGTCATTTTGGAAGAAACAGAAAGATCTGCCCCCAGACAGCACATGCAAATGTAAAGAGAAGAAGCTCTGGCCGAAAATGAAATCAAAATACAGCCTTTGACAGTGGGAGAATGTTATGTGTGATTGCAGTAGTGAATGAAAAAAAGAAAGTGTGAAGGTAGGGACTAAGATGTGAGGGAGATGAACTGAAAAGAAAAAGGAACATGCAGAATATGGGCATATGAAGAGAGTAGTAAAGAAATTCACTGAAGAGGGAAGTGATGAGAAAATGAGAGTACGTGATGTAGAAGCACATGATGAAAGCTGTAGGTGAATGGCAAATTGATATAGTAAGCAAACAGTTATAACCCACAGGCTATTAAAATGTTTTTATTCTTAATTAACCCTCATAAGACCTTTGACTTCCAAATGTAAACATTACTTTACTAGCTTGTGGAGGGAAGAGGATATTTATTTATTTGACTAAATTCTTTAAAACGCTCATACTGAAAATCAAATGTCAACATGTAGAATTCAACCATACCAGGCAGTCACTCTACCTAGGATACACAATATATTCTGCTCGATTGAGGAGGAGCTATAGAAGATTTTTATTGTCTGAGTTACCCTTTGCCACTAGAGATGGAGATACAGGATGCATTATTGGGTTTCAAAGATATTTGTTAACAGAAAAGAAAAAGCTAAACTCAGGATGAATAGTTCAAAATACAGAGAATATAAAGCACTTACTATTTACAAAGCACTTCTATCTCTGTATCTCTACAGATAGCCTCCTTTCCCCCTTTCCAATTTTTCACTGGTATGTTTTTCACTGTTTCTATTTCCTTATCTTTCCATGTTCTTCCTCATTACTCTTATCTCCATCCTATTGCCTCACTATTCTTCCCCTCTTCTACTGTCCTTTACCTCCTGCAGTACAGTAAGGCAATCTGCTCTTCCTCTTCTCCGCTGCCTTAGCACTAGTAAAAGAAGAGCACAGAAAGCACAGGAGAGCAGGTAATTCCTGAGTTTTGATCTGCTGTGCAGACTTACCACAGACACGGTGCAAATAGAGAGTGCAATTACTTGCTAAGTCCTCTTCAGACTCTGCTCATTTTCCCCTCTAAGTCAGTTACAGTACACTGTTTCCACACTGGAGCTCTCTGGTGGCTTTTCCCAAAACACAGTAGGCAAATTCAAAAGACTCTCCCCTGAGAATGCTAATTTTTTTATTTTCCTGATTTTAAAATACTTGGCCAAATTTCAAATTCTCGCTACAGAACAAAAAAGCAGTTCCTTATTTGTACATCCATTTGGACATTTATACATGTACCCTTACATATATATATTTTTAAACACAAACACAACAGTATCTTTTTTCCCCATTTCTCACTGAAGAAATATTTGAAGCATTTTAAACTTTCCAAAATATTTGCCCAAGGCAGACAGCATGGAAAATTTTGGCCCAAACAGTAAGTTTGGCAAAGCTATAAGCAATAGAAAACAGGATCTTATAATGGAAACTATTGGGCAGCTTTATGCCAGACATCACTATTTGTGCTTCTTGTAAGACTTCATTTTCTTTAATAGGAGCTGCATAGCAGGGCTGTAATACCCTGGGGCTTCCTGTCTTTAATTTCCTTTGAATATAATCTTGGTCTTAAGCCTTCCTTCCTAAATAACCTCTGTCTTTAATTATTTTTTTAAGCAAATTACAACTTAACAAGCCCACATTCTTGTAAGACACAGCCTCTAATTATCAAAATGACAGTGCCTGTTAGAATCTGAACTTCATGGTAATTCGGTGACCAATTTGATAGGTCAGTAAATAATTACATACCACCACTGCAAAAAAAAAAAAAAAAAAAAAAAGGATATTATAATAAGTCATTATGGATACCTGTGCCTTGCTTTACTCTGTCACCTGGATGATTCTTGCAGAGGAGTATTCATAAAATGAGCAGCAGGGAACTATATAGCACAGTCCCAAGTGGTCACACTATCAGTTAATATCTGGAAAATGTATTAAGTTACTTTGGCTGGCAATAACTTTGAAGGTGTTCTTGGTCTTTATTTAGACAAGTCTGCCACAAGTGCATGGAGGAAACATCAAGATGTGGGTCACCACTCTAAATTTGATAAAATTATTCTGCTAGAGGGAATTTTATGTTAACTATCTTGCAAGGAATAACCTCTAGGTCTAAATCTGTAGGATTGGCGTTGCAGATTATCTACAACCACAGTATCAATGCAGTGCTCCACTCAAATTGATGTGACATAAAGCAGTGAGTGACCTTCAATGGTTATCAGCTTCAGACTGATGTGACTGGTTGAACTTGAACTGAAAAATTCTGCACTCCTACGCCAAACTTCCTGAGTTATCCATGTAACTCATCTGTAATGTATTTTAAAATTATTATCCATGCAGTATCAGGGACTTTGCCACATTAAAAAGCAAGTAGTTTCCCTTTAGCAACTAATAAAATCACATAGCAATACCCTTAGAAAAACAATTGGCAGTTGTTTTAGGGATGTATCCTAAGCAAAAATGAGTCTGAAAATATTAAAACTTTCCTTTCATTATTTATAAAACTCTACTGCAATGTTTTTAATCCTCAGTTTGAGTGAAAATTACTGAAACACTTGTGTTGCCTTATTCCAGGTAAAAGCCTGACTCAAGGAAAAGCGGTCCACCTTGAAAGCAAACTGGAAAATAAGGGCCACAGACATCTTCATGTTATACTAGGCTGAGTAAAAATATGACTAACATCACCCTTGATTCAGTTTCCCACAGCAGTTAGCTAAAGCATCTTGGTTTACCTCTCCTTGAGAGTTTATGAATTTAAGGAAATTTGAGATCAGTTGTTTATTTGTTGTTGTTTGGTTTTGTTTTTTGTTTTTTTTTTTTTTCTTTTAATGAACATTTTAGCACCATCTGCTGGTGTTAAAATTTGCTCCAGAAAATAAACACCAGCTACTTACTGCATTTTAAACTCAAGACTTAACTCTTGCTCTTATTAGGAAAGGTTAATTACTTGCTTTTCTACCACAGATCTCAGAGTTGGATAAGTAATTTGTCTGAATGAATCATTCATCCAGATGGGATATACCTTCTGGAGGTCGTATATCAGAAGCAATACACTATTAAAGAAATACCTCATCTACAGCTATATGCAGGAGATAATGCAATTTTTTTGCACTTACACAGTAAAAAATAGCTACCCTTTTTCCTTAAGGGATAATCAATCAAGCTTTTTTTCACCTGATTTGTTCTGAGTTGACAAATAGTATTTAGACTACAGAATTATGCTGTGATATTTGAGATTTGATCTCTGGTGCACACAGTATTAAAAAAGAAACACCTGCTGAAATTATCTCCAGGTATCCACTTATATAATTATGTGACTTGTTCCCATCTAATTCATCCAGTTGCTTTTTTATTTCTGCAGCTTACTTCTAGCTCAGCACCAGTTCTGTCCTGTTCAAAACCTCTAGGGACACAGTTTGCATGTGCTTTAGGAAATGACCCCACAAGGTCTCAGCTGCCTTTCTACAGCACCTCTCCTGAGTATGAAAAAGTATCTTCCACCTTCAGCACAAGTTTCATCTCTGCCTTGCTTATGCCAATGTTTGCTCTAGAAGACATACCAAATGTCCGAGTTTGACTGACAACATTGCAGAGCACTAAGAAACTTACTTCATGGGCTGCCCAGAGAGGAGTTATCTAGCAAGTAAATTTGCAAAGGGAATTTCACATTTTTCTGCTATGGTGTTCTTCAAATCAGTGACTGCTCAGAAAAGAAAAAAAATCAGGAAAGGATGTGCAGATTATTTTTTCAGTCTTCCCTTTAAACACTTGACACTAATCATTGTGGCACATACTTCATTGTCTGTTCCATCTTGATGACCTCCCACCCAGTATCATCACAATCCTATCTATACTTATCTCATGAACTAATCTCCATAAAAAATACATCCCCTCCCTCAAGTATCTACTACAACCATCAGTCTCCTCAGCTGACCCTTCCCTGTATGTATTAGAAAAGTCTCCACTGAGAACACTCATAGTTTAAATTCAGTTGTCTGAACATTATAATAATCTCTTCATCAAGTACATTTCAGATTGCTGTACCAAGGTGATGGCTGTACAAAGGTGATGGAGAAGCAACAAACAGAATGACATGTCAGTTTAGCAACATGTCAAGTTGTCACAGGCTAGCAACATGACTGGAAAATGAGAGAAGCTTTTCCTTGCATCGTTGCAAGGCTGCGTGCATCCCTTCTAATAGAGATAAAAGTAGTGTCCAGTATAACAGTGTCCTATAATGGTCAACTCAGACAACAGTTGCCCCAATTGATTTTTTTTTTCTTTACTTGCAGCCATACACAGATAAGGTTAATCGAGCCCAAATCATGCACGCCCATAAATTCTTTACTAGACAGTGGTGACTGAAGACTTTTCAGATAGATGTTCTTGGGTAAGTTTTCAAAGCCATGCTCAAAAGGGTCAAGTCAAAACACAAATTCCATTATTTGTTAGAAAGATTTGTGTGTACAGCTCCCACATTCTCTGCTTTGAAATGGACCCCTTAATGTCTAGAAGAGATGCAAAGCCTCTAGCTCTTCTAAGGTTTCAGAAGGAGGAAGAAAGGCCATGACCTTTAACGATGATTATTCTGTAGAAATACAGCTACTCATTTTGCATAATCTTTAACAAAAGCAGCTTGATGAAAATGCAATGCTAAAACAATTCTTTAAGAGCTGCAAAGAGTTAACAAGGATCTTGAACATAGATACATTATATACATAGAATGGAGAAACTATGATCAAGAGGTTTAGGACTGAGATCTTTCTAGCCACAATACCCATTCTCATTGGATTGCAACATAAATGGCATTGTTGGTGAATTCAGCTTATTTTTGAATTGCTTCTTTCCACATTATAACTCATATCTAATTTCTATCAATACCAGGGATAAAACTCAGAAGTGTATCTAGAAGAGCTGATTAGGCTAGGATGGGGTTAGACAACTCTGCTGTTTCAGCAAAACAGAAACCATAGGAACAAATTAACTTGGGCAAATTTCTCGTTAAAACAAAACCGAAATTATCTACATATACTTACTAAAATATTTTGAACACAAGTTCCATTGAATTGCATTTTACTTCTGCTTTTTAAATTTAAACTAAGATATATTCAAATATGTCGAAGTTGAAATGATAGTTTTTCAAATTTAATAAACTGATCTCAAAGACTGTATTAGTGATAGAAAGCCATCCCTGCACCTTGGGAACTCACTGTGCACCAAGAATCAGGCAACTGAGATCTCCTGAGAGTTCTCCACAGATTCTTCCAGGGGCTGCAGGTAAGCTGGAAGAGAGAATGCAGTATTCTTCTAGATGTGTCACATAAGGATGTTAAGTGAGGCTGACAACTGCATTAAAAGATTGCCATGTAAAGCAGAAAATCAAGTAAGAAGTATGGGAATGAATTGCAACAAATTTATCCAAAGAAAACTGCATTCTCATTATATTTGCCTAGTGACATACTCTAAAGTAAGAAAATTTAAAATTTGAATGTAGCTTCTGTAGTTTCATTGATAAAGGAGGTAACAGAAATATGTATGTAGAGTTCTGATTCTGCATTTCTGGTGTCTTGAGATAGAAGATACTACTAACAAATGTGGTACAAGAGATTAATCATTCTATTTGCTTCATTAAAACCACCAGGTAAGAAATGATGGAAAACACTTAGCATTTCAGAAGTAGTAGCATTTTAATGACATGAATCGACCAGAGAATAGATGAAATAAAAGGCTTATTTTAAGTGTGTTTCTTTCCTTGTTTTGTCCTATAAGGCAAAGGTAAGAAAATTCAGAATGACAACTGAATTCCCATTGAAAAATCTCAAAGCAAAGTCTCAAAAGAACAAGACTTACAATTTGGGTCATGAGAGTTCTTGAAGCCCTTCCCTGTTAGTTCCCCTCCTTTCAGAGTTTGGTTTCAGAGGCAGTCACTTTGTGAAAAGGAAATGCAATACTTGTACATCTAATGGGGTTCTTTCACACTTTGGGAAAGAAGAAATATTTTTCCCCATGTATAAAACATTTCAGTGAATAACTCCTGACATAACTGCAATTTTTCCTACTCCAAGAAGTGCAAACTTGCAGCGTTAAGATATTAACAGGCCGCACAGAAGAACTTCAAAGGGCAGTAAAGACAAATTCAAAGTCTCATACATGCCTCCATTATGGCTCCTCCTGCCCCCATCTTGTGTGGCTTTGTGCTAGCTCAGTCCCTGAATCATTATTCTGGTCACACAGCGTACTCCAATAAACAGAGACAGTTGAGGTGGATGGAGCATACAGTTTTCCATCAGTCTTGCAAAGCATAGGTTTCACTGGGTGAATAACTGGAAAAATTGGAACAATTGCTAATACAAATATGCCATTTTGTGGCTCTTCACTTTTCACTGTTAATTATTGGACATAGCCAAGAAATTCCCCATCTTTAACTCTAATATGACTCAGGCATCTATATTTCATGGGTATATTTGCTGCTACTGGAAGAACACAAATAGCCTCCTGTTCAATTTCAACATGATAGAACTCTACATCCTCTTGGAACTGATCCAGCTTCCACGGGAAGCAACAACAACAAAAAAATCACTTACAATTATAAAAGCCTTTAACATATATTATGTATTGATCTGATAATTATATTTGTTCACATCCCAGTGAGCACTATTATTCACATAACTTCTCTTCCTCCAACCTGGCACAAAAGAACTGCCATTTTACTAAGTCTTTAGTTAGCTAGATAGACAGAAACTTTTACTGAGATGATACTCAAGTGTTCCATTTACAGCTAGAGGTCTTGTTCTTTAGATAAAGATCCTGAGTTTCGTGGTTACCATGGTAGCAGTACTTACAGGTTACTGTGCTTGCAAAGAACATGTTACACGAGAGCAGTATATTGTCATCCTACTTCAGAACATACAAGTAAAGGGAGCTGATGTTTGCTAACACATAGTATTTCAGATCAGTAAACTTATATACAATATGACAAAATGGAATAGCAACAAACTTCTACTTTCAAACTTTTTTCTATAGTAAAAGTACTTCCTAAGTTACAATAAAATCAATATGTAGTTGCAAAACTTAAAACTGCATTTCAAACTCTAAGTTCAAGGAGAATCTAGAGATGATTCTTATCCTTCCAAAAAATTACACATCCACTAGGATCGGAAGAGGGAAAGCAAGGCCAAGCTAAGTATTAGTTATACACCAAAATTACAAAAGTAACCACTGGAATTCAGCAACAACAAAATTTTATTTTTGTAGGTGTTTTTATTAACACAATATAAGTTGGTAGCAGAAAAAGAAGCCTCCCTGGGTCATCATTTGGTGGGGAAAAAAGAAATATAGTGAATATCTTGAGCAGAAATCCCTTTCTAAACATCATGAAAAGGTGTAAGTGCAGCTTTGGTATAGTGCAAGGGAATTAAAATAGATGTCATGTACTCATGTCAGCCACATCTGTGACCCATATGGTGCATGTAATAAGAGCATATGCCTATACCTAAAGAGAACATTATATGCTACATAAGACTAAGGCAAATGTAAAAGTGAAGTAGAACACCTTTACATTACAAACACAGTTTGTTATTTGTGTCACATCAAAGAAAGAGTGTCTAGGAATTATTGCCCTCTGAAGTCATTTAATTATGATTAAGTGAACTAAGAACTAGCGTAAATGGTATTTTATACCCCAGTGAATTAAAGTATGAGATCTAGTCAAGGTGAGTAAGATTTACAGCCAAAACTCATGCAACCTTACAGTAATTTCATGACACTTTTACTACTAGCTTAGACTTTTCAGTTCTTGAAATAATTAGGAGTACACAAGTAAATTCTATTCTTGGGACGCTTATAATAAGCCACGGACAGAAAAGGACAGAAGAGAAAGGGTTGCTTCAAGTGATTTATGTGCTTCAACTTTTATTATAAAAGGAACAAAGATAATGCAGGGCAATTTTGGGGAATATTTCAGAGAATAATACAGAGAAGACAGAGAAAAAGAAGGATAATTATATTAGGATAATAAAAGATCTCTTTCAGTTGGACTAAATCTGACCCATAGTAAAGCCTCCTGTCTCAAGACTCACCTTTGGCTA
Organism: Meleagris gallopavo; assembly: GCF_905368555.1. Taxonomy (NCBI): domain Eukaryota; kingdom Metazoa; phylum Chordata; class Aves; order Galliformes; family Phasianidae; genus Meleagris; species Meleagris gallopavo. Next base: position 12,606,687 of record NC_139412.1, read on the forward strand.
ATAACAAATATCTGTCTGCAAAATAACACATTTGTTATGTTGAGACCTCAGGCATAATATGATCAATTAAAATCAGCCAACTCTCTTTAAAGGTACTGAGAATCTTCTCACACATTTTTAACTGTAAGGAAAACCATTCCTAGGTATTTGCCTTCAAATAACTACATCCAAGAAGAAATGTATAACGTATCAATGAATAGTTATACTTCACAGCTTTTCCATCTGGAAATAAACTCATTTTCCAGTGACAACTGCTAATCCACTCTCTTCTAGAGTCTGTTTGAAAGGGTCCAGGTAAAAAACAGAAACTTGGCTGACAGAAAAAAGGGCCAGATGGCTGCTGGGATGGGAAAAAAAAAACAAAAAAAAAACAAGTGAAGAGAAGAAAACAGTGAAATACGAGTTGTAGAAATAAAGATTGGATCACAATCAAAATGTAAGTAGAGAACCAGAGCCTTTGGATTTTAACAGGAGCCATGTTAGCAAGGTAACAGCTACCCAAATGATAAACTTGAGGGACTCAAGAGGCCATCAAAATGCACCAGAGCATTAATAATGTGTGTAAGTTACATGCACAAATATTATTTGAGCAGCTACATGGCTGATGCAACCAAACACATTTTAACAAACCTATATTTCTGTACCTAAAAATGTATAAACTTGAATATTTAAGTCATACAAGGATGTGCCTCTTACACAACCTGTGCACTTCTTCAGTCTTTTAAGAACTCCCAAATTCCCAATAATTTATTTGAAAGGGAAAATTAAGAAAAGGAATAGGTAATGTATTAATGTTCAAGTATGATAGTTGGCAAAGTTTATAAATTATTAGGATAAGGATCATAAAAGGAATAAAAATTTATATGTTAGAGAAGCTCTAGTGTAGTTTTCACGCAGTAAATATAGTTGCAGACAATGTCTTTAGTAACCAACAGCATAGAAGAAAAAGGAACTCTGGGATTAAAATCTAGTTTTAAAGATAAAACACAAATGACTTAAATACAAGTGAGAGTCTAGGTTACAACATATATGTTCTTGGTCTCTTGCTCACCTCCTTCTAACTCTAGACAATGAAGTTAGTAAGATTTTAAAAATAAAAATCCATGTTATTTAATATCTTTAGCTTCCCTTCAGAAACACTATCTTACAAGAAAGTTGCTAGTACTGCACTAGCATTCAAGAGTGACAGTTTTGTGTTCAATTTTGTAGCATATCCCCAGAACTGGAGTCAAACACCACAACTGTGAACACTCCACTTAGAGAATAGTCACCACTGTCAACTCACTTGAAAGAGCGTGTCTGGGGGGATTTTTTTCAAATGGTTAGGCTTACAGCTAATGCTGTTTTATGAAATAGCAAGGAGTGCACAATACTCAGAAAGCTTAGTAACAAAACGGTTGTTCATAGCTAGCTCAAACATCCTTACTGAGGCACAACTCTCTGCCACTCCTTTCCAGATAGACACAGCACTATAAAACAGCCTTTCAGAATATCTCTATTTCCCTTAGCCTTTCTTCATTTGCCTCTCCTTTCAATAGATGATCCTCAGCCTGACTGGTATGAGACTTCATTATAAAATTCCACTTGAAGTGAACTAGCTTATTCTTACTGCCAATGAAATTGCTTTTGTTAAAAAGCCTGTGTAAAAGACTAGCACCTGGAGACACTAGCTAGCTCAAGGGATTGGTAACAGGCTATGGAATATTTAACCTCTAGGGTACTGGCTTAAATCCATACTCAGGACCAAACTTGAACCATCAGTCTCTTAGGCAGGCTGCCATATGACACCTTTAAAAATTATACCCCTACACTCAGGAGAGCCCTTACCAGCTTTCTGTTGAGAAACTCTCTCCTCTCTACAGTCTACAGCTTACAAGCAACACCACTACAGGCAGGAAAGCTATAATTTAGAAATGTGCAAAAAGGGGTATTTTTATTTAGTGTAACTGTATGAGCATCCCTATGGACTAGATTTAGTGGTCTTTCCGAGGACTGAATTATAGACTCATGAGTTTGCTGTCAGTATATGTTATAAAATGAGAGAATTGACAGAACTTCCCTATGCTCACAACAAAGAATACATGCAATTACGCTAATAATATTATATTTATGTATTAAAAATGCAACTGCAAAAGTCATAATAATGAATAAACAAATAAAATGTCAAATGAATTAAAAGGTAGTAAGGACAGAAACCACCCAAGCTAAGAAAGACTTTAAGCCAAGAAACACAAGGGAAATTTAGCCTGTTTTAGACAAAAGACATTCCCCTGCACCTTTTCCCATACACAGAAGCAGCTGCCTGCACCTTCTCTGTGATGGTATTAGAAAGAAAATTCCTATGCCACTCCCTTCCCTTCTTCTGTGTTATCATTGTCCACAGTAGATTTCTTCACACCCTTAATTAAGCTTGATCCTCTTGCTCTTTGAGCAAAGACAAAATTATTTCCATTTGATGTTTTGCATCACTGTTCATCTGAATGAAAATACAGTAACTCCCTCTAATAGTGACTCACAACTTAGCAGGTCTGTGACTGTACAGTATCAGTGAAAGCACAGCTGGAGAAATAAAACCCATGTAAATAGCTGAAAAGATAGGTAAAAGTCTGGGCAGTGATCCAAAAACACTAAACTACAGACTCCCAACATCTGGTTCAGGATGGATTCCAAGAAAGACAAAAAAAGAAAGACAAAAAGGATTGATTTCTCTTTATATTTTTTACATAAGGTTTTCATATTATTTTTTAATTCATCAAAAAATTGATTCCATTATTGTTGTTTAATTCCTTCTCCTGGTTGCATCCTGTTGCTTCACTGTTTTAGTCATCCTCATTAGGAGAAAGTAGCACCTCAGACTGGAGATACAGCCAGCCCTCAGTTTCATACTTGCATATTTTAGTGTGATAAATGACAAACAAAGAACTCTAAGCCTTGTTATCCATCCTCTCTCTCTTATTAGCTAGAATTGGGCTTATGACATATGTATGATTTCATGCTGATTTCACGAACTTTCAGCAAATGGTCACAACAGAGATAACCCTGTCAGACACTCAGCTTCCGTAAGCACTTCAGACTCCAGAGAGCAACCCACACTTCTAAGTACCAACATGAGGCATTCAGGATCCTACCACTTCAACTATCTCTGTGTGAAGAGATAATCTCTTCTTTAAGCAATTTTGCTAGCTGAAAGATTCTTCTGAGTAGTTCAGAGACATTACCATTTTGAAAAGTTCATATGTGATTAGAAGTCATAAAGGCTCCCTGCTTTTCAGGGATATTTCTATCCTTAATGTACAAAAGTCTTTTTCAAACTCCTGCCTTGCCATGCTAAATGAGTTTATCATCCATTCCACACATGAATGCCCATTCTGGCCACACGCAGTCACCCAGGCTATAGACACATAGTGTCTATTACTGATATATTCACATCATCCTTCCTATCTTTCTCAACAGAAAACTAAAGATGCTGTTCTGACAGATGGCTCATCTCTCCAGAAAAGCATTGCTGCCATAAGGACTCTCTCCCAGGCAGAGAAAACACTCTGCTTTTTCTGAATGTCTTCATACATCAGAGCTTTTGCTTTGCATTAAGTGCTTGGTAGCAGACATGCTGCATGGCCTCCACACTGCTTGTGTAGTAGCCTGGCCCCAAGTTTACCAGGAGTCCTACACTGGTGACACAATGCATGCATTGCAGGTAGACCTGTCCCTCCAACAGCTGCCAGCATCCAAAGCTCAGGAACCCTTGATGCGTGTACTCACAGTAATCATTTAATGCACAAATGAGGTAAGAAGAAGCTCTGAAGTCTGCAAACAATTTCAGATTCACCTACTTGGTGCTTCAAAGTTGCCTCACTCAGAGCTGAGCCATGAGTGCTTCTGTGCTTTTGAAGCATTATTTGATGCATGTACAGTGAAAGAAAATAATTCACTTGGGTAATTGTGAGATTCTCCTTCCCAAAGGCTAATTTTCTCAGATATCTAGGCAAGGCATGCACTTACTTTCTCTTCTTGCAAAACAGAATGAAGGAATGCAGGGTTCGAGATCCAGGAGAAAGTGCAGAGCTGAGCTGGACACAAAACTCTCTTTCTCACTGCCATGCTTTAGCCAGGGGAAGCAAAGTATTTATTTCCATCACAAGACATTTCACAAAACAATTTGGTGGTTTCCAGATAATACACAAAGCCAATAACATGGCACTAGGCCACTGCTCATGCCTCTTAATCTGTGACGAGCTTTCAATTTATGAAAGGCTATCACACTGCTGAAATGGGAATTCCATTAGGGTACTGACAGATAATATGAAGAGATGAATTCTCTCTGTCAGATACAATCCATGAGAAATAAGGAAGCTACTGCTCTTGACGATCAGTGCAATCTGTTTTCTAAGATTAGAGCCTAAGGGTGGCAATTACATATGCATATTACCCAAACTTGAATTCTTTCCTTGAAGCTCTCTTTAAATGATGCCAGTTTGCAAGACTGTCTCCTCTACCTGCTTATAGCTTGCTGCCACAAAAGATCAGCTTTCTCCCTCTAGCCTGCCCTTTTCATCTCAACTTCTCCCTTTGTACCAGTTCTGGTTTTGAGCTGTCCCTTTAGAGAATACATTCAGCCCTCTAGACCACCAGGAAACAACTGACTTTCTCTCTGAAAATACTTGACTGATGTTCCACTGCCGTAGGCAGAAGAAAGAGAATAAAGTAGTTTGCTGCATAGTTCACAAAGCTTGAATGCTTTGAAAAATGACTGATAGGCCCTCCACCCCATACCTTTGTGCTACCCACATCAGTCCAAATGCATGCATTCGCACCCGGGCACCTAAATCACACACTGAACTATAGAAATGGTCGCAGACAAGAGAAATAATTTCAAATCAAACCTAATTTCCTTGAGTTACACTAACAATGTTGTACAATGAAAGTGACAGCAAAGTTGCATGAAACACTCTGATACTATCGGGTACCCTTCATTCTATCTCCTCCTGCAGTTAGTAGATTCTTCTGCAGACAGTGATCTGGTAGAAAGCTAACCCAGGAAGACAGGACAGGGCAGAAAGTTTTCTCCTGAGTTTCTTTCCAATGGGTTTGGAACCTTGAATTAGCTGGGCAAAAGCAGACACTACCTGCAGCTCATGGGTTAAAAATGTGGGGAAGGAAGAGAAGAAGGTGACGCCTAAATGCAGTGGCCATGGTTCCTGTAGGGCAGAATTAATTAAAGCATTTAGCAAATATTTACCTTAGATTAGGTAAAATCCCAGCATTAGGCAGTACGCATTTTTGCAGCCCATGAAACACCTGAAAAGATAAATCAAGACAGTCAAATACACATTCATATCCTTCCTTTACAAGCTTCTCACTTAACAGTCAGATTCATAGACAAACAGACAGAATGCTTGCCCAGACACTACAGCTTCATCCAACACAATGAAGGCAACACACCAAGTCAGTGAAGCTTAAAGGAAGTTGCTTTTTTCTAAATCTTAGCCCTCTGGCTTTTCACCACCTGGACACCAGTTCTAAAATGATGACTTCATCATTTATCATTTTACCTTTCAGTGCTTTACTTAATACATGACCTGCTCAGTAAAATATTTGCAGACTTGGTACTCTGGTACTCTATCCCATTACAAAGGCACGCATAACATTTCACATCTCTTTCATGCAGGTGGTCCTCTGTTCTAACTCAAGGCCAAACAGAATATAAAGTTAGGCCAGTTCAGCGGTATAGGTGAAGGCATCTGAACTGAGGGGAGGGTTTATGGTAACTCCAGATGCCAAGTGTGGCTATACATTTCAAAGATAGCGCTAATTTATTTATTTGGCTTACAGTGACCGAATCCATCTGTCCAGTACAGATGATCAACCACAAGATGTTTGAGAATCACTATGATTTTTTTTTTTTTATTAAAATTGTTCACATATGTACCAAGGAGCTACAGAAAGGTATATTAAAAATGGTCCAGTTCTTTCAGGCAATTCCACTCCATTAAATTTTATGAGTACACATGTCTGAGAAGAAGAGAGGAAAAGAAAAGAAAAGAAAAAAGTATGTATCAGATACTTTCATGTCCCCAGCTTATTTTTAGAATGCTTAACAGTGCAAAATGTAATCCCTTTTCAGTTTGTTTCTCCATTTTTTTCTCCATTCCAAGAAAATGTTTCCTGTGCTAGATGATCTCTCTCTCTCTTTTTCTCTCTCAGTAGCTTTATCCTAGATGATCTAGTTGCAAATATATTCAGACACAGCAATTTAGATTTACAATGAGCAAATAGAATGTATCAATGGAAGTATATAGGCAGGAGGCATTTCTTTTCAGCTCACTTACGGAACGCATTTGCACAACTGGTTTTGATTTCTATTTATATTCCTTGCTAAGGAGATAGATGTGAAATTCAGTGCTCATGACACTCAGTGCTGATAGGTACTGGGAATGTTGCCACCTCCAAAGAAGACACTGTAAGCTAAGGACTCAGTCACATACAGGTCTCTCCCAGAGGAAGACTGCTCTTTCAAATAGGAAATCCAGCACAGAAGAATTGGGAAAAAGATTTCCTACACAGTGTAGCCTTTCTTTAACATGTCCCTGCAATTCTACTACAGAGTTCGCCTCAGCAAAGACTCTCAAAAGAGCAAAAGGGCAGATGCAAAGACAAAGGTGACAATCTGAGAGTGCAAAGTATTCTCCAAAGCCTTTGTTATGAAAGGTTGCTAAGGAAATCTTTGGGTCCACAGTGACTTACTGTACTTTCTCTTTTTTCAAAGACTCAACTATTGTGCTCCAAAATTAAAATTTGGCTTTGGCTTTTAGGAAGACATGAATAATAATAAAACCATATTGCTGCACATATGACTTATGATTAAGCAGCTCTCTGGGTTATATACAGAGGAAATGTCTGAAAAGGCATTGGCTGACACTTATCAAAGAATTTGAAAATGGAAATTACAGCAAAAGAAAGTAAATTAGCCAAGAATTTTAAAAGAAACAGGATATAATGATCAAATACATGGTATCAAATTAAAACTCCAGACCAGGAACCAAAGCAAAAAAAAAACCCAAAAACTTAGAAAGACACGCTTTTAAGCTGGTGACATCATACTTCTATATGTCATATGTCATTCAGACATATTCTGGTGGTTTCACTAAAGATGCAAAGCATACAATTTTGAACTCATGTATTTCTGTCTCTGTTGTACATTATCAGCTTTCCAGGGCTTTGCAGATTAGTGAATTACATCCCCATTCACAATTCTTCTGCTCAAATTCTACTTAATGTTGGAAGATAGTGCTTTGAAATGCTACATTTATTGTGAAGAAAGAGCACAGCATTTTTCAATACGTGAGTTAACAGTGAGTCATACAGTTTGTGTTTCCCAAATAAATTAATAACAACAACTAACAATTCATTCCTAAAGTTCCTGCATGCCCACAATTTCAACTGTCTGCAGCAAGAGCCAGAAGTGCTCTATAGCACTGAAAGCAAAAACTGTCCTATGGTGTTTAAGCAGAAATATCTACAGATAAATCTGATGAAAGTTAAAAGGGACTCTTAACATAAATGGAAACTGCATTTTAGAAGTCCTAAACTAGTAAAACAAAACCAGCTTATTTTGGAACATTGTCTTTTGAGACTACTATATTCTACTTCATACAACCTGCTTCTTTGTAACATCAATAAATATAATATATGCTATTTACATTGATGTTGTTATTATAATCATTTATTATCAATTATTCCTGACAAATTATTGACAGTGTTGATAAAGAAATCCAAGTATGAAAATATTTATACTTATAAAATCAACAGAACCTGGTAAGAAAAGCTGAAACCTGAACTCATGTCCTGAATGAATCTATTTTGATTGCATTATTTAAAACACATGTAAGTATACTTGTACCTGAAGTACAATTTGGTGTGAGGATCTCAGCATCTTTTTTAAAATACAAGATGGGTGTTAGCATTCCTGCTATTTCTGTAGAAATATTCTGCTTTCCTGTAGAAAGAGAAAAAGTGGCTCAGTGTGTTGCACAGGTTTGCGTGTTATAAAACATTTCATTGAAAGTTGCAACAGCATGTTACATTCACAGGCCAAGCTTTAGCCTGTAAACTTCCATCATCAACACTGCTGAACGATAGGGATGCAGTTCTTCTGAGTGAACAGCTTTTAATATTTCAATACAAGAAAGCACAGGAGCGTACAAAGTCACTTGATTCTGCAGCTGGTAGACAACTGCATTAGCTCTGCCCTGAAAAGCAATTCCCCAAGACTGATACTCCTAGAGAAATAGAGCCAGAAATAAGATGGCCCTTTTGTGTAGTAAGCCTGGATGGTGGGTGAGGACAGAAGTGCTGTTTAAGCAAGGGCAGCTGGCAGTTCACCTATGCGGGGAGAGGAAGGTAGTGCAGTGAGGGTTATATAAGCAAAGTCACTTGTGGAATGTGCAGAATGTACACAGAGGGTGTGCCCGGTGCGAGGGCAGCGCTGGGAGCTGGGGTGCACAGGGAAGAGACTCCAAACCCATGCGTAGCAGGTTGCCCGGCCAAAGAAATTCCCAAATGCAGCCCATGTTCTCTGCCCTTGCTGATGTTTCTGGCCTTGGACTCAATGTCACAAAAGTAATAAGATACCAGTGTGGACAGTACTATGTGTTATTTAATGCTACTAAGATAATCATAAATAAAACAGTCAACATTTCTCCAGTGCCCTCATATCCCTCCCTGAAAATAGGCAAGACACCTGCAATTGTTAGCAATGAAGTACAGGCAAGACATACAGTCAAAGGCAAAGAAGAAACTTCTTATCATTTACAGAATAGACTGGGTTCTTGCTCTTGCTGCTTTGTATTTTTTCCCCATGACATTCCTCCCTTCCTTCAAAAAACTACCTCTAAAAATCAAGCAAGCAATACACAAAAATTATGAATATTAGATTTGCAATGAATCTGTTCTAACCACTATAGCACTCTTCCAGTTTTTCTCTTAGGTTACCACTTGAAACAATCAAATCCAACTGGCAAAAGTATTACTAAATTTACAGATGTCAAATCAAAACAAGTCCTTGTCAAATCAAAGACTAAAACCTCATCCAGCTGGGGCATAAGTTTATCTAACCAATGTATAAGACCAGGAAATTTGTAGAAATTTGTGTGTTGAATGCATTTGCTAAATACTTGACCACAGACTTCGTGGTCCTGCAGCGTGTGAAAGTCTATGCAGGAGCATCCTCTCATTTCAGAACAAAAGTCAGTCAGAAGCAGAACCCCACTCCTTTGCACTCAAAAACAACAATGTAAATGTTCCACAACCGCTAATGAAAAACGTGAGTTAAACTACTTACAGTGGTACTTGAAGTAGCTCTACTGATCAAAACTAGTTATAAGGAAAGTTCACATGTTGGACATCAAAGGTAGATCCACAGAGGAAATATAACACATGAAGCACATTCCAGACATGCTGCTTAAAAAAAAATTGAAAAAGCAAGGTCAAGGGACCCAGAATATTTCTCACAGAGATTCTGCCAGCTAAGTAGTGAAACGGCATTAAACAAATTATATAGTTTCAAATCACTAACTATGTAGTGAAAAACTGCAGGAGAATATACCTGTTCAAGACAGCCCTGCCTACTGCAGGGCAAATGTGTCTCCAGTAACCAAGAGCAAAACTATCAGATACTGTTTAATTACTGGCCATGTCTTACTTTCTGTTCTCTAAACACAAATTCTCTTTTAATCAGGAGTGAAATTTCGGATTCTCTCACAAAGCAGCTCTTTCGAAACTGAGAAGACAACAGTTATCAGGAGTGAGAACAATACGTACCATATCACTTCACTGTACATACACATACATCAGCAGTCAACAGGCGTGGAGACCCACCGGTTTTCCTGCAGCCCCCTCACAGTAGCTCTAGAAAGACATTATTACAGAATTAGAGCACTAATGTAAATTTAATTTAAAAGTAGTTCACAACATTTAGATTCTGCGTGTCCAAAGCTTCCCATAGGACCACCATTTGCAGAGACAGTATCATTTGTGGTTTTTGTCTGTTTGTTTAGAAAAAGATTGTGCACCATGCTTTCAACTTCTGTGAGAAAAAGAATTCCCATTTCTTCTGGAAATTCCATATTCTCAAGTGCTATTTTTCATACAAATGGCCTCATTTTTGAGTTCATAAAAAGCAGAAAAAGCAATAAAACCTTTAGATTGGAGGTGATTTTTCATCTTGCTAGAAACACTTTAGCATAATTCTAATTCACCATCATCACAGGAAAGGCTGCCTATAATACACTGAAATCCAACTTGGGCATTAAGCCAGCAAAGCACTTCAGCATGATTTCATCTTTAAGCTTAGGCATTGTATCACTGACTTCAGTGAGATGACTTAAAAATCACTCCAATTAAACATAAACATAAATAGCTTGCTACCTTTGGTGTAAAGTTCCTAGAACAAGGATCTCAGCATATAATAACGCCATTTTGAGTTTATAATACCCTGCCACATGACCCAACCTAAGAAAGACCCTACAGATGAGCTCCAGGTGAAATTTCATGAGAATGGACAATATTTGCAAAAGATCTTCAGTAGAGGCCTTTGTATTCAAAAGTATCTTATCCCAGTGAAGGTGAGAGTATACTTTATACATCCCAGGAGGAAAATAACTTAGTCAGAGAGCTCTCAAAGAAAGTTAAAGAGTACAGACAGGAAAACTATTGTGCATAAATCCAGGTGGAATCATAAGTCTTATTCAAAACTCTGAAGGAATAAATCCCCCTCCCACAAGCTACACAAGATGATGTGGTTTCCATCCACAAGTGAGTGGCAAAGCAACTTCCCACATAGTCACATCTGCCTCTTCTTTTCTTCTGTTCCTTCATTTAAGCTCTGTCATAAGAGTAAATGCAGGAGGGAGCAGGGGCTGTATATGCATATCGTCAGAGAAAGGGAAAAAGAAGGGAAGAGGATTTCTACCTTAGATGTTTGCACATGAATTTGGCTAAAGCCTTCCTAATGTTTATGTGTCTTTGAAAACTTTGTTTCTTTCTGCATTCTTCACTGCTCCGTTTTATTTATTTTCACCTTCTGCTTCTCAGATCTTCTGCCAGACTGCTTTTTAAGATTCTATTTGTTGCACTAAAAACACCATTGTTGTCATCCAAATTAATCCCTGAACATAATAAAAACCCCAAAATAACTCAGACAACCATTTTTCCATCCTTTAGTCTCACTTTAAACACAGTATAAATGCCAGTACTTGAGAGCACTGATAGTTTACATAGGACCAGTTCTAGGTATGTGGCATTTAAGTAGGCAGGGAAGCTTTTTCCTTTCCTGTCTATCTTCTTCTCTTTCTGTCAGTTAAGAGTCTGCAGAGTATGCCCCCATCCATCTCCAGCCCAATTAGCCTCACCCAGTTTAATCCTTTCCATGACTTAATATTTTTCAAATGAATTCAGCTCTTTTCAAATATAAGTAGCCTTCTGTAAGAGGTTAGCTGAGAAGCAAGATTAACTAAAATCACTTTACTTTTAGGAATAAGGATAGAGAATCTTCTCTATGAGTCAGTGGTGAGGGAGCAAAGCATTCTGGCCACGAGTTTACTTTGTCTTCTATGTTCCTATTTGAACAGCAAAGGGGAAAAAGGAGTGGAGAGGAGATGAACATGTTGGGACTAATATTTTCTCCAAATCTGTATTGCTGTTATCTTCCCTCATCCACAAAATTTTTTCCCCAAGAAGGCCTCCTTGAGATAAGAAATCTGAAAGACCGAAGATTCTTTTGCTGCAGATGAAATATCTGTCCTTTTAACTGTCTTTCAGGATAGAAGGAAGCTAAATTGAATGAACACAGTAGTCCTTGCCAGTAAAATATTCATTTCAAGCACCACAGGGAACAAGAGGGCAATACTATTCTGCTTGAGGAGCTACAAGATATTTCTCAGGCTAAAGTTTCCAGTGCCAAATGTGCATAGGGGTACTCTGTAGAAAACTGAATAACAAGCAGAGGCAGATGAAGACACCCAGCAGATCATACAATGTGACCATGATAGGAACTAGGCAGTTTATCAAATGTGTAATTTTTACATAACCCAAATAAACTTTTAGGGAAAGGGAAAAAAGAGAAGGAGTCATATGCCAAATGAAGGAATGCTTAGAGGAAGAAATAACAGAATTTAAAGTACTGCATTATCTAAAGAAAGCAGTACAGGATCTTCTTTGCTTTCATAGAATGCTTTCTACTTCTTGTAGAATGCTTTTTTGTTTCCTTGATTGGAACTGAATGGCAAGCAAATACCATAATGCAAGTTTGAACACCACATCGTCAAGAAAACTATTTACTTGAAATATAAGCAAAACACTCAAACCAGAACAACAGTAATTTTTGAAGCGGTTCTTTCTTTTTTAAAATAAGACTGCTACTTATAGTGTTAAAGATTCCCTTCCAGTTTCTTTTCTTTTCTTTTTTTTTAACATAGAGTTAAAATTAGAACTACCATTTCTTTAATCCAGTAGTATTTCTGAATTAGAAAACCAGACTGAAATTTCAGCAGCCTGTCTGTGTATTAACCCATCTCAGCTCCTCCACTCTGACAAAGCCCTGGCTAAGATATAAAAAAGAAATACATGCCTGTTTGTTAAGAAGTATTCATGCCAATTCTTTTCCTAGTCCTTCCCTTTGCTACTTTGCAATAGTAACAGATCAGAAAACATTTTAATACTGTCAGCACAGAGAGCTTATGCAGTGAGAGAAATAAACCACAAAAATAACAATCTTTGAGGTTATGCTGTTTTAGTAAGAAAAAAAAAAAATCCTATAGAGCTTCCTAGTGTATAGATATGTAAGATGCCACTGTAGCAAGCAGCAGAGTTTCAGATTTTAGTCCTTAACAATAAAAACTGTGAATAAGCCACTTTATGCAGTCACTTTTTATAATCATGATCTTGCTTTGTTTTGCCATTTGCTGATTTAGGGAAAATTCATTTTAGTTTTCTGCTTCTCTTTTGGTTCATAGTAAGTCCACTTCTTTTTGTTTGTTTTGTTTTTAATAACTGTGACACTGAACACAGCAAGTTCAAGTTTAAATCAAGTTTAAATCAAATATGCAGGTTACAGTGATCTAGTGGGTATATTTTCCAACTCACAGATATTTCCACTCACACCAGACTCTGTAAAAAGAGAAACAAAAAGCAAAGGCTACCCCACATTTTAATCCTAAGGCAAATGTTAGTAATCTTTTAATCAAGAAAGATAAAACCACAGTAAGAACATTACATTTATAAAGAGCAAAAAAAAAACAACAAAAAAAACAAAAACCAAACCCTCTAAAATATAGCTTAAAACTGAATTTCTTCCAAAATACATTGTTATGCACTGAAATAAACACTTGCATCAAAAGGCCTGAGACGTGAGTAAAAGCTGTCTCTACATTTACACTTCCAGCCACTGCAGAAAAAAATTTCCTGTCATTTGAAGAAGTATTTGTCACTTTTTAGCTGTGTTCTCCCATGTTAATATTGTCCTAAGAACTGCTTAAAAGGGATGTTCTTCTTTAGTTTAATTTATCTGCCACCAGTAAGGAGTGACAGTTACACAAGAAAGTTGTATGCATAACTGAATCTTCACATCTCTGTAATCCTTTGAACTAGAAGCACCTCAAAGCTTTCTGTGAAAGACAGTTTCTTGCACTTGGACAAGGGCTGATATCCCTAAGCTGAAACGTTTATTTTCTTTCTGTCTTCCATTGCTTTCCCTCAGCACTTCTACGGGACATTTAAAAATAGAAGGTGAGACACTAACTAGACAGAAGACTATTTAGTGGCATAGTGCTCCCAGTGGCTTGTCCATGTCTATTGCTTTTTGATGAGTAGGGGAAATACCTACTAGGTCAGTCGGTACATCTCCTCCTACTCCTGCCAGTGCAAGATTACCACAGAGTTCTCCCCCAAGCTGGCTCACACCCAAAGGACTACAGTATCATTTACACAGGTTATGTAATGAAGGCTGCTGAGAGATTCAGTTTTCTGAGCTGACTTGGAAAACTAAACTTGTTTCTCTCATGGAGGATCCATCTGAAATGCTTCCTTCATTTATCTGATTTTCACATCCCTTTGGATGCTGACTGTTCTGGGAGGTTACTGGGAGTTGCAGCACTTCAGCTTGCCCTTCCCTAATTCATGTCACCACTATTTCTTAAACAAGCATAGCTGTCTTTCCAATGCCATGCCCTTAAAGATTCCTTAAGTATTCAAGTGTTCTGTTATAATAAGTCTAATACAGAAATAGTAAAAAGTACACTCTATCTAAGGCCTTCCAACCCAGAAAGCTTCCTGCAGTTCTTGCCCATTTTGCATGGGGAATCTCCAAACACTGGCCAGCATGACAGACTCTCAGACTTTGTGCTGCCTTCTCACCTTTCTTCACAGATTGCCGATACAATGAAGCAAACAATTTCTGTGCAGTCTTGGAATGAGATAACACCTTGTATCAATGAATGTACAGATGTTACAGTTATGAGGTATACCAGAGAGCTTGGCTATGTAGCTATTACATCAAAGCAGAAAAGACAGGCTGCTTATCCATATCCTGGGCTTGCTTGTGAAACTCCAGCAGAGTGGATCCACAGAAGAGACCCTTCCCTACTGGCAGTCAGCTCTTAAATGGGGTCTAGGAGAGGTGCAGCCAGGCTCCACCCCTTCCAGCAGCACAGGTGAATTGCCTTCACCTGTGCTCCCAGGGCTGACTCATTGCTTGCCTCAGGTGATCAATCAGAGGTTCAGGCCGTGATTCAGCAGTTCCCATACACACCTTTACATTACTTTGAAGAATCATTCCTAATGGTGCACGACCGATAGGCAGATGTGCCTATCCTGTGCCAGTGTTGCAGTGTCACATACATGCATTCCAGTTAGGGCAAGGTAACTCATACAGCTAAAAGACAAAACCATGCTATAACTAGAAAAAGAATGAAAAGTAGTATTGCCTCCAGCAGAAGGGCAAGATATGGAAGAAAGTCTACTTGAAATTGCTAGTATCAATCATCAGTTACTCCATAAACCTGCATTTACATGGCTTACAAAGCAGCAATGTTGAAATGTTCCTGATGACTTCTCATTCCAAATGAATTTATTTTCTACAAATAATGCTTAAATACATTTAACTGTTTTTAAGCTACGTAAAGGTAGAAGTGACTACATGATTTAATTGATTTCACTAACTTGCTTTGGAAAATCCAAATATTGATGTATTTTTCACATTTTCAAAAATCACATCTAATCAAAAATCAGTGCAGAGGTTTTTGTTTGCTCATATTCTTTTCATTACAGAAACCAACAGAGCCATTTCTGCTTGCACTTTGCAAGACTATTTGTGTGGGCAAAAAAGGAAATAAACACATTGAAAAAAAAAATCTAAAAATTTCCTTTCAAGAAAACACAATTCCCTCTTATTTGTGACTATGCTTTGTTAAAACGTTTAAGTATATGAAAGGAATGGCTCACCATCATTAAAAAAAAAAAAAAAAATCATTCTATGTAATATATTACACAAATATAAAGAATATATGCTATATGCACAATGGAGATGCAAAAATTACTGTTTCTTACCTAGAAGAAGACTGTATAGTATGCTGGTCATTAGTTACCATATTTATGCTGTTTCCATGAGAGTTTCACTACAGATCTGTAAACAAATATATGCATGCACACTCACACACACTCACACATATATCAGGGATACCATGGTCCTGGGGCAGTGAAACAAAAACTATTGCAGTTCACCCTCCTGCAACATTTACAAGGACTGAGGTTTCTCACTGCTTTCTATGAAAATGTATTTCACAAAAGTTAAACGTGCCTATAATCAGCAGCTTTTCAAAGTGATTTTGGGTGCATGGTATAATCAACACTGAAATGGAATTAGTTCCACTGCAGCGTATCTCAGGGACCCCATACACAGCCAGCTATAACGCAGCTATTGATTGTGCCATGGGACCACTGCCATTTCTCAGGAACCATATGAATCAGAATGGTGAGGGAGGCACAGTTAAAAATGCTGGAGACTCGATGCTGACTAAACAACCCCTTGCATTAACAAATTAGCAGGAGCTGTACTGGTTTTACATCTGTCTTGCCATTTGAAAATAATGCTTATTCACTTTGCAACAGTATCTAGCATCTGCAATAAATTGCTAACAACACGACTCTGCTAGCTATCAGTCCTTCTTATATCCATTAGTTGTTCCAGGCATTCTTGCTTTTTATTTCCACATTTATTTTCTATGGTCTTACAATTTCTTCCTGCTGAAGTTTGCTGAGTTTTTTCGGTTTATTTTGTGACTGAGTTTTTGCCATGTGTTATGCTTGATTAGTCTTTCATTTTGCCTGCCAAATGTCCTCTCTATTTAGATTCCTTCTTAAAACTATTAATTCCTCCACATATTCTCCCTCCTTTAAATGTAACCAATGGCTTGTCTCTGTTAGACTGTAAATCTTTTTGCTACAGACTAGACTCTCAGTGTTTATTTGCACAAAATCTGATTAATTTGTAATCCTTTGAAAAATCATACTACTATTTTACTAGGTGGCTTTTTTTTCCCCACCTCACACTTAAGAAGAGATACAGTGTTTGTCTTTTCTGAAGCCAGAGAGATAAAATGGTCATCCATAACTAGATGTACAAACCACAATGGAAAAATTAGGTGGTTTCAGCCAGAAAAACTAGCAATCATGAAACTTTTGGCAGGTCTGAAATTTAACTTAAAGCTGCAAAATACATCATTTGAGACACTTTCAAGTCTTGACCAAATCTTTACTGGAAATTACAGTAGCAAAACAAAGCAGAGTCTCCTGAGGCACCCTTCACATCTCGGCAAACATTGTTAAATCACCTGGCAGCTTATAAGCATTTATTTCACATTAAAAGGAATCCAGATCATTTTGGAATCTGATGGAAAAGTTTGTTGAACTCAATATTTAGAACTCTGGCAGCAGCAGTCAATGCAGAAAATATGGTTTCCCTTAAAATAATATTTCCTTCTTGTAGGGTGTAAATGCTACTACAGTGCTCCAACTTACACTTGTTCTTTGCAACTGGCTAGAAATTTTACAGACAAAACCCAAACAATTCACTGTAGGGCCCCACCATAAACAAAGTCCTATATGAATGCTATTTTTATTGCAAAAGCTGTAAATGTTTCCTGGAAACTCATCTGTGAAGTTCCTGAATACTACATACCTAATACTGCTTCTGCCTCTACATTTTCCAGCAGACAGGAAGATTTTGAGTGTCATTCTTCTGTACCAGTAGAAGTGCTCAGATTAAAAAAGGGTATGTCTACACAGTCTTACAATTTTATAATTCTTATTATAAGCATTCGTTTTTTCTTTAGGAAATGGCAGTAGCGACCATCCACAGGTAACTTAATTGACTTTCTGACTTTCAGCTCTGATTTATCATTTAAGTTCCTGCAAAGAACACTATTGCTCTTGCCATTAATTGGTGTGACAAAGAGGAATACTTTTGCACAATCTTACTTTCATCTTACTTTCTCAGCAAGAGGTGTTTCTTCATTTCTCCTCCAAGCTGTTTTTGTGCTTGCCTTCTTGTCAGTCAGACTTTAACACAGAGGCCGCCAGCCCTGCAAAGCAGTGTGGGCACACACTAACTCGTATCTCAAAGACAGACCTTTTCAAATGAGCTGGTTCTATTTTTCTAGACCAAGCTTGTATAAACAGCACTGTATCAAGTAAATGCAATTGAAGAAATAAATCACAACATTATGTGGGCAAGCTGCAACAATGCCATTAATTTGCTCACCTGCCCGTCCTGCCAGCTCCCACCTCAGCCCTACATCACCTCAAGATCTATCAGGTGTCTTCAGTAGTTAAATAAAGAAGATATTTTGCCCTGTTCCAAATCTTATCTTTCAGTTACTTGCCTATATACTTCTTAGTGACAATGCTTAGCATATAGCCCTTTGTTTCCTTTCTAGCATTGTTCAGACCACCCATCACTTCAGCTCCTTTCCCCTCCTACAGCTCATGGCACTCCTCTGTTGCATCTTAGGTTGATCAACAGAACAGGTTCATCTCATAACAGATTCAGTTTTCAACAGACAAAGACCTGATCTTAAGAGGTCCTTGGGTGCTACTATAATACAAAGTGACACCATATATTTTGATTTTAAAATAAGCTTCTGATTCACGCTCCCCTTTTATTGACAAGACCACGTGAGCGTGACAGAAATAAACCGTGTGACCTCCATATCAGCAGGGGATCTGTTTTAGGTTGTGCTCACAGAGCAGAAATGGGAGAAGGGGGAGGCAAACAAGCAGCACTTCAGTCTTCTTATTTTCATTTTATTTTTCCTCTTGGTGTTTACCTTAGCATATTGCAGTGCTGCATTAGCATCCTCCAGGGCTTCCGTCTGGCTTGAACTTATGTTTGTATCATAGTGTCATCTCAACATTGTGAGTGCTATCACACAAACGTGTCAACACATTTCCAAATTCTACAAACAAACAGCAGCAGCTTATTACATCTTACAATATAAAGACAAGTGTCAGACAGCAAACTACTGTCAAGCAGGTGAGCTGTATATATCCTTCTAAATAGAGATAACTCTGCTAAATAAAAGCATTTTAGGGCCTAGCAAAGATAATGTTTATTTTCTTATCCCCTCAATGAAGTAGAACTAATTTCTCTTAAGCTCCAGATTTTCCTCACAGAGGTCCATTTTTAGAACTGCAACTCTTAGCATTCCCATTTGGTTCTGCTTGCAATTTAAACTTCTGCCAGCAAAAGACAGAAAACCTACTGGGTGTGGTCCACTGCCTGTCCAGAAGGTGTCTCAAACCATATGTTTTTAATTTATTTTAATCTATGATTAAAGCAATTTTAAAAAGCAAAAAAGTTCTGGAAAAGAACTTCATCTAGAAATGAGAGAAAATTCAATCTACTCTCATTTTCTGAAATGTTTAAAAGGGGCCAACAAGTGCAAAACATAAATTTCTTACCCTTCTTACTGATCAGTGCCTTCTCTCACAAACGATGGGTGCATTCTGGTGAACATCTTCTCTACCACATAGCATAATAGGATTTGCACTGAAAAAGAAGAAGAAGAAAAAGAAGAAGAAAAAGAAGAAGAAAGAGAAGAAGAAAGAGAAGAAGAAAGAGAAGAAGAAAGAGAAGAAGAAAGAGAAAAAAACCCTCACTTGTCCATCAGAAAACTTTAGGAATATTTTGCAAATCTTTTTTCTTATTTCCAATCACAGAAATGTTTAAAATTACAAGACAATAGGTATGTTTGAACAATGTGTCTGTATGTCATGACATATTCATTTGTGCCCAGGCATGCAGGTTAACTGAGGTTAGTTCTGAGACACAGAGTTTGTAACAATGATATCACGTTTTAGGGGAACACAGTAATATGTAACTTCTTCCAGTCCTGTACCTCGAGTGCTTAAGATGAAGCCTGTTTGATTCGGTAAACGCATTTCTCAGAATAACCCTGTTTATACCAAAAGTTGTTATAACTGTGGATTGAGGACGTGGCTGTTATGTGTGCACCATACGCACTCAGGGTAAGGACAGTGCCTGAGTTAGAACTTACAGTTGGAACTCTAGAGAGGAAAACAGGTCATGTAGTTCCCTTTGCTCTGAGCCTCTTCCTGCTGCAGTCTCAGAGAAGCCAGGCTCTGTCTCACCAGCCAGGTAGATGAAAATGATCACTCGCTTATTTTGCTGCAGCACAGCACATTCCTAGGACCCCAGCCCTTAGGGGGTTTACTGAAGTTGCTGTGTATTATGCTCACTTGGCTGTCTCATTAAACACTACATTTGGCAAATTCTATCTGCCTTAGGCTATGTCTACACTGTAAAGCTTTGCCAAAGTTTTGCACACCCAAGGTCAGCTCAGGGCATGGAAAATGCACATCCTGTAGCTGACACTGCTACATTGGTAGGACTTCAGGGACTGATAAATCTGTGCTAGCAACAGAGTCAGTGTCAGCATACTTGTGCTGTTTAGGAAGGTGAAGTCCCTAAACCTGCATAAAACCCTATGACAGCATATACTGTGCTTCCATCAGGCACTGTCTTGTAGCCACAGCAGAATAAATACTTCTTGCCAAGTACACAAGACCTGTGATTTTATGATTCTTTGACCTACTAATTGCCAGTTCAGTTACTTGTACATTCCCATTTGGGCTTCTCTTTGTTCACTCTCTGCTCCCCATACACCGTATAGTCCCTTTGCCTTCACTTTGGAAAAGACTCACAGGTGCCTCAGGATGTAACAGAAATTCTCTGTGAATTTTTCATGTTGTGTTTACAAAATATACTGGTTAAAACATGCTTTTGGAGCTCAGTTTATTGGAGATATCAATTACACGAAAGTTCCTTTTGTTAAAAACATTATTAACATTTCATTAGGGGAGAGGTCTTCAATGCCAAGAACATAAAGTAATGGGAGTAAAGGGAGTCAAACAGCGATTTGCAAAGAGGGTAACACTAGGTCTTTTGAACTGCCACTTAGACATCACGACAAACATTCCCAAACACTCTGTGCAAAAATAAACTGTGCCCTTTCTCCTTAAAATAAACATCCTCAATATACTGAAACCAGGAATGTGCCATCACTAATGATAACACAGTGCAGAAGACAGCTTTTCTTGAGGTTACCCAAAATATTTTTGCTGCTTCATCAGATGTATTGTTAGAGCTCACCACACCAGAGCTGTTGTGCACCTGTTTTCCCTCAGACACATCTTATTTTTCTTCCTTAGAAGTCCCAGCTGGCACTCAGGTTTTCTTAAAGTGCTACCAGAGCTAATTGCTAAATTGCTACCAGTGCAATGCCTCAAAAGATGAGGAGTTGCTTTCTGTAGTGGGATGTGAATAAATGGGTGGACTCAATTGACCAGAATGGCCAAGGAGAGGGCAAGAGATGTGCTGCCATCAGCACAGGAGGCACGAGGGAACGTGGCAGCTCAGGTGAGCAACCACAGCAGTATCAGGGGCTTTTACCTGAGGGTGCTGAAAGCAGGAAAATTTTAGGTAGCCTGAAGGAAGAAAGCAGTAGCTTGGGGCTAGAAAAAAAACTGGCAGAGGTAGTTCTGTTGGGAGTTACTCAGCTATGAAATCACAAACTCAGGGAAAATATTTATGAAAACCCAGATTCACTTCACCTAAGGGCACAAAAGGAAGTCTGACTTCTAAATTTGCTTTTAATTTCTTTTTCTTGTTTGAATGTCCTGTGATATTATTCCAAAAACATTTTTAAGAGGTTTCTCATTTAAGTAGATACTGGATTCTGCCTAGCAGGATGGATTCTCAGCCTGTGGGGTTCCCAACCACAGAAAAATGAATCCCACACCAGTAACTATAGCAAACCCAGTAGCAGAAACAGCAAGTGGCAAAAGGTTGGAAAAGACAAGGGGTTTTGAGCCTAGCCAGTTCAGGAGCAAAAACAGTATTCAACTCACCAAGCAAATTCACAAATTGGGAACAGCTTCACTGAAATACTTGCAGAGAAGTCATCATGCATCTTGCTTAAAAACAAAACAAAAGAACAAAACACAAATAATACTGTCACTAAGCTCCTGTTCTAAGGGGCCCATAATAATAATAAAGTAAAATCTGGCCAACTCCATGCACACACAATAGAAGAGACTACTTCCCTATGATAATCATCACAAGAGTCTGTATCAACATTTTTGCACTCTGGCTTCAGGAAACCAAACAAATATCTCATGTATGCAGTGAACTTTCTTCTTCCAAAAAGCAAACAAAAATTATTTTCTTAACAAACATAAAATAGACAAAAGTACTACTGAGAGTGATCATAAAACTAAAAACTAAAAAATAAAAATACAGGTGAAAATAAAAGTTAGGGAGAGTTAATACAACGCTTTCTTCCTTTCAGACACAGGTGGCTGGGTGTTACACATGCTGATTACTTGCTGATGTTGCACAGAAGTAGCCTATATGTCTATGTGAGAGACTGCTATCAACACACAGGAAACAAAAGAACACTTCACGCTGCTGGGGGGAACCCAGCAGTAGTAAAAAGAAAGAAATAGATGATGCAACCATACATCTATAAGCTCAAAATCACTGGAATGGTCAGTCAAGATTAGATAGGACTTCTCGTCAGGAATTTGATCACAAGAAGAAATTGGGTCTGTTTGAAAAAAAAAAATCCCAGACTGATAAATACCAAAATTTGCTATTTTTCAGCAATTAATTGTCTGAAGGATTTCAGGGAGTATCATTGTAAAACCTGCACTGCAGGGAATGCTCCCTGTGTTAAACTTGCAAAGCACTTTAAAATATAATCTGTCCTATAAGGGACAAAACCTCTGTCCCACTAACTGAACATAGATCTGTTAGCAATGTGAGCACAGTCAAGTCATGTTAAAGTCTGCATCATGTTCCCACTGATCTTACACATAAAAGAGGGGTAGGGACACTGCACTAGCAAGCAAGGAAAATAGCATACCAGGCAGTTGTAGAAGATATTTTAGGGACTTTTTAGAAAAAGAATTACGCACAAAGATGGTCAGTTACTCCTAAACTAAACTACATTGAAAACAGCAGAAGGGATTTGTTGCATTTCTGTAAGCATCTCTCGATTTGTGTTTGCACTCACATATTACCTTCCTTATGTTAGGGAATGGTATCCTCAAGAAGTCAGCCTAGCTATATTACTAACAGTAATAGACAAGCAACAACCATTTTAAACTTAGGAAGATCTAAAATGAGATTCAAAGAAATGCTTCTGCACTTCTTTTATTTTCAGGAAAAGAAAAAGATCTTCAGTGGAATTAAAGTGGGGAGGGGGTGTCTTCCCTAGGGGTTCAAATATATCTTCCAGGCAGCACAAAAAAATGTTGGTATTCTGTACCACCCAGTGCCTGCCCACTTCTATGCTTGATTACCTCGATAAATCAGAAAACCTGTTTGTTACAGGCTCTCCTTCCATTACAGCTGTTGCTCTGGTTAACATCTTCTGAATCATCCAATTCATCAGGATCACATACATAGGGTTTTAATCCTTTGATATTTTAAGTTACTTTGTTCTGAATTTTTCGCTTCATCTCCGTACTGACAGAGGAACTGTATAAAGATAAATAAGTCAGAGAAGCATTGTTTTTCTCCCCCGCTTTTTATTTTGCAGGGGGGATATAGAGGGGGGGGGACAGCTCTCCATTTCAGAGTTTTTTAGGGGTATCACTCAGCACCGATGTTACAGCCTGAAATTCAAAGAGACTGAAAGCCAGTGCTGAACTTCTAAAGTACAGTCACTCCTATTGTGCTCTCCCAGTCATTAAAATGCTATCTTTGAAAAATTGCATGTTAAATAGACAAATAGCTTGGTGGTAATTCCAAGCCCTCTCTCAGTGTGTTGCCTTTTAGGTACTAATTTCTGTAAAAAGAACAAAACCAGGAACTGAGTTACAGCTAAAGTGTAATTGCAACATAAATTATATGGAGTGTCAAAGCTGGAAAGGGAAATGGGGAACACAGCAGGTCAAATGCTTGCTAATGGGCTATCAAGTCATTCACCTGCTCAAATCAAAATCAGACATGAGTACCACCAGTACCCAGTGGAAGGACACAAGTGAACACACTCTATAACACTGTTTCTCTCAGAATCATCCTCGGATTAACGCCCACTACCACCCCCCTGTGCTCTAACAGCACATCTCAACATGCTAACCATTCAGTTAGGTTAACCTGACAGATTGTTGGCAAGTAATATATGACCAAATGGCATTAAGAACAGTGACAATAACCCTTTGGGGAACTTCAGTAGTAAGGCCACCTCCTCCTGTGAGAGCTGAGGCAAACAGTAAGTCTCCAACTAGAGGATCAAACTTCACTCCTTGTCTGCACAGTGCCCAACATGTGGAATCTGTACTCTCAGCATCACTGCGATATGAACAATAAATCATAGTAACAGCCCATAAATAAAGGGAAGGCACTGCTTTCTAATGGCGTTATGTATTTTTTTTAATAAATGCACAAAAAGATATGGGAAGAGAGGGATGATGATTAAACCTCACAGTTTCATGATTCTAATATTGATCTGACACCCTCTGTTTTGAAAATCAGACTTATATTTATCTTGTAAGAAGTAGCTCTACAGAGATTCCCAAGACTGAGTTTTTCCAAGTCATAGCTACATTCTGGATAGAGAATTTCATCTAGACTATTTGTTAAAGCAAATGGAATTTGGTAGAGAAGGAACATCTCTAATGTTTTACATACCTCAAGCTTGATAATATTTGCACTGGCATTTACAAATTCCCAAAGAAGAAAATGTTACAGTATTCTTTTTCTATCATCCGCACTTGCCTTTTTGCCCCTATTTTTTTCCCTATAAATAATGGAAAAACCTTATGGCCCTAAAGAAAGTAGTTTATTTACCAGTATAATGGATTCAAGACCTGAATCTAAGGTTACCAAGTGAAAAAGTACTTGCCTAGATATATTATGCAAGAAAATATATGAGTCTTTAATTATTAAGTTCCTATAAATACAACAAAGAATTTTGTTTTCAGTTTTTAAGAGCTACTCAGGATATGTGGTCCAAAAAGAGAAATCTAAAAAGAAAGAAGTGGACAGAGTCTTTATCAGGATCTGTTGCGAAAGGACAAGGCAAAATGGTTTCAGATTAAGAGAAGAGACAGACTGGATACGAGGAAAAAGTTTTTTACAATAAGGGTGATGAGGCAAAGGAATGGGTTACCCAGAGAGGCAGTGAGTGTCTCATCCCTGGAGATATTCAAGGTCAGGATGGACCTGATCAACCTGATGGAGCTGTAGGGGTCCCTGCTCACTGCAGGGAAGTTGATTCAGACAGCCTTTAAGGGTCCCTTCCATCTCAAACGATTCTATCTTTCTAAGATATCTATGAAAGTACAATTTCTGGCCTTTGTATTAAAGACAGAAAAAGAAAGACAAAGAAAACATGATTAAAAGTGAAAAACGAAGCACATACACAAGTCTTCCATGACAAAAAATCTGTCTGGTATTTGCTATAGGAAAACTTAAATAGACATTTTTGATGGAATTTATCTGGTGTATTAAACACTTGTAGAAAATACTTTGTACTAAAGGCTTTCAGCTCTTGCCTTGATTTGGCAATATTATTCAGGATAAATCTTACTTGTAGTGGAAAATCTTAAAATAATAAACTAAACTTGAACAGAAAGATTTTTGTGAAGATCTTCAGAATCAAAAGAAAGTTTTTCCACACAGCAACTCGTACAAGGAGTGACTCAATAGGCAGTGTATCTGCATTATCAGCCATAAAACCATAGGCTCAGTCTTGCAACAAGCTGAAGTTACTGGAGCTGCTCAAGAAACGCATTCATCATTTTTCAGGATCACACCTGTATTCCACAATTTACAGAGTGAAAAGAATCCCTTGAACAAAATAAATCAGCCAGCTCCTGAGTGAAAAACAATAAGGAAGATATGTGAAAGAACAATGAATAAAGCAGCAACACAACTGTTGAAAGACCATAAGATAAAATTAAACTGAAAACTTCCAAACAATAAGAATATATTGCAAATGCATGATCTTCTGCCCAATGATGCTGCTATTTAGGTAGCATTACAGCCATTTGCATAATGGATAAACTGAGGTTCAGGATAGTTGACGTACATGATTTCAAACACAGCACTAGGGATCCAGAGATCTTAGAGATTGACAGTACAATAGCTGTATTAGGACTATTAAAAATAGGCAAAAGAACAGCAACTTTCCACTCTCCAAATGCCTGGCTGTGAAGACTGTTAGTATCAAAAGAAGACAAAGTACCCTCACTTTATCAGAAAATGCCACCTGCTTGTTACTGTATCAAAATTCCTTCATGCAGAAAAGACAGATTCAAAAGCAGTAGTATTATGCAGCATCCACCTCCAGCTGGGCAAGACAAACATAAGCTGATGCCAAATGTCATGCAGTAAGAATGAAAAAGATACACACCAAGGAAAACAAAAATGCAGCTCATAGAAAGGTAACAAATAATCCAGTATGAACATTTATCAGACTGTGATGAAACTTGGGCTGACAAACAGAAATGGCACTGCTCAGAAAATAGGTTGGAAAAGATGACACTTGTTGAAAAAAAGAAGGAAAAAAATGCCAAGTAGCAACACATCTCCGAATATCAGACTTCAAAAATAGGGACAGACTTGGTAAAGGTCACTATTATTCTTTATAAAATAGGGAAGAGTTTCTACTTTTAAGCATATAATTGTACTTCAATGGAAAGTTACTTTGTCAACTCAAGAATACTGCCAAACTTTCAATATAATTTGGAGAATTGTACAACCTTTATTCAAGTCTAGTCTAGTCTGGTCTGGACACATGTTATACTTTAACAAGTACTTTGCATTGGAAAAGTAGTCAGTCCCAGCAATTTTTTAGTACCACTGGAACTAGATACTTCAAAATACATAAAGAAACAGATCATTGTAAAAGCGACATCAAAAGTTTTACCTTGAAGCTCTCCAAGACATCCAAGTATTTCACGGTAAGAATAATAAAGGTCTACTGCTTACCTCCACACCCCCCACCCTGTGGGACCAAATATTTTGCAGTCCTCCATGAATGTCATTGGCTCACGAAAGCCTCAGTGGACAGTGGGTCCTCATCACATCATCATCGTAACCTTGTACAGCTGGCAGCCTTTCTTCTAAGGAAGTCAGAACACACTTAGCTCAGATATTGAATTTCCTTTCACCTCTCCAGAGTACAGACTTTCCAATTTGGGGTTAAGCTTGTTTGCAATTCATGGGGAAAAGGACTGCTGCTGTTGCTGTTTTCTGCACTATGTATGACTTATGAACAAAGAATTCTGGTTTCTAGGGCTCATTCAATACTTTAAACAGTCACTCCCCAAATGAAACTTTCCTGACCCTCAGAACTGAACTTCATCAACATCATGGGATGAACAGCCTGGATTTAAATCATCAGAAACAAGTATTCTGCTCTTTGTTCTTAATTTATCCACATCTTGATTCAGAAGATGAGCAGTTCTGAGCCCAGAGACCTTAATCCAAACAAGTCTCATCCCAAAACAACAAAACCATTTGTGAAGGAGAACATTTCTACCACCTTCCACTCAAATCACAAAAGACCTGTAGGCAAGGTTTCAGCAGTCAGTAATCTCAGTCTCAGCCAGAGAGGACTGAACGCATAGACCTAAGCTGAACTCCACCTCTTCTGGTGCTCTGCAGTCTCTCAGCAACCCTTAGCACAGAAAGCTGGACACTCCTGCAATCATCAAAGCCATAAGCACTTCATTAAAAATAACAGTATCTTCCTCCTTGCTTGAAAATACCAGTAATAACATTAACCTCTACTTTAATACCACGTACTATTACAGACATTCCATAAACACCCAGTACCGCACAAAAGAAATTTATTAAAGCTTAAATATAGCTGTCATTCTCTGCTACTTTCCAACAGGCAAAGAGACTCTCTCCAGACACAGTTTTGATTTTCCAGACAGTCGGGGTCTATGGTGGTCAGACAAGAAACTGAACTTTTAGAGCTCTGCAGCAATCCCTTCAGTCATCATAAAACAGCTTTGATGGGATCAAAAGGGTGGTATCAGATGGGACTCATGGGAAGTTACATCAGACCTTTATTTGCCCACAGAAGGTCAGCAAGTCAGAGGGCTCAGAAACAGCATGCAAAGCATGGCACACACTGCAGGGTGTGGATAAAGAGGAAGGATCTTTCATAAGAAAAAAAATAATTGATACGGCATATTTCATCTGGCTACAATTTTCCTCTATTTCCTGGAGAAAGCAAAACACAGAGAGATAACAATTTGCATATATTCATGCATAGTAATTAGAATGCATATCTCTTAGTTTGCAGGACATATCCTCTTACTCCTGCCAAAATCCCATTTTGGCATTGCCTAGAAATGAATGCACTGGAGAATGTGTACTTCTAAATCTCCTGCTGTAAGTGTTATGATATTTATGCTTGCTACTCTCTTGAAAATTGAAGTAGTTCTGACTGCTGGTCTCTTTATTCACAATTCTGTTCAGTTCTAACAAGCTGTAAGCATATTTAAAACCAATTTTTTTTTCTTTGTCAGATCCACACAGGAGATAGTAGCAGAAAGCAGCAGGCCTCCTGGCTGATTTCCCAAGAATGATGTGGATCCTCTGTTCTGGCACACCCAGCACCTGTTGAAGGATACAGGCCTCACAGGGTCAGGGGTGACAGCCCAGCTCCTCCTGGCACTCCAGGAGACTGTCTATATACAGATCTGAAAGTGCTAGCAAGTCCAACATTATTTCAACTCCTTCACAGAAACTTAGTGCTAAAAATAATAATAATAATAATAAAAATTTAAAAAATTGAACAAGGGATGACAGTTTTCAGGTAACAACTGAGTTTGGTGACGGAAGTTAGAGTGTATTATAATTTATTCTATGTAGCAAAGTATCATCTCTGTCAGCTTTGCTGCATGCAAGATGAGATATCCATATATTAAGCCAACATGCGCCAGGGCTCTATTCTGCCTATATCCCTGATCAAGAATAGCTGGCAATTATGAAAGAGCTGAGCATGTACAGCAGAAGATACACAATAGTCCTTTCTGCTGCATCCTGTGCCCTTAACTCGAAGTGAGTTCTGGGGGTGAGCGCTTCCCAGACTGGTCTGAGAGGAGTGGGACCATAACACTGGTTCTTTCAGCCCCACTTCTGACCTCAACTCTGTTGAGCTAAGAAGCATTGCCCTGGAGAAACTGAGCTCAGCATCCCCATTCTTTCAACTCTTTCCCCTCCCCACTAAGACTGTCAATAAATGGGCTTACTGTGGTGGTGCCTGTAAGCTACTAAACAAATATCACTCAAGAAACCCCTCCTAATCCTCTCCTAGAAAACAGATGCTCATCATTTCTTTTCAGCTTAGTTATTATGACACATTGTTGTTGTTGTTGTTTTTAAACCATGAGTTGGGATGTAGGCTCACATGGGTAAAGACTCACTGTTACTAGATATTCACTCCAGAGTTTAAAATAAGGCCTTTTTTCTTTTAAATTGCTCTACAATGTATATGAACTTTAACTCTCATACCACTAAAAAAGTGTAACTCAGTTTTATAGAAACCTATTTAAAATGAGAGATGAATGCACCAGAAATTCTATTCTGCTGTTGAAAGGCACATCGACCTTGGGGCTTGCAATAATGTCCAGAATTAGCTTGTCAGCAGCCTAGAGATTCAATCTCCATTTTCATGGAACCATTCCCAGAGCAGGTAGATAATGCCCAGTCTTCAAAGCAACTATGTCTCAAGTTTATCAAACAAGCAGGAAAAAAAATGACACACCAAAGGGCCTATTCACTAAACAGTGGCTTACATGGATCGGCCAAGCATGTGAAGATCTATTTTTCTTGCTTGGGTGACAGAAATGTTGTACTACAAAGGGCACGAATACAACTTGTAGGTAGATTAGCTGGGTTCAGCAGGGACAGAATGAATTATTTCAGCCTGATCACAAATCCACTTTGAACACCAAAATTTAGAATTTGAGTCAAGTATTAAGTTCAATTTGATTAGTAGAGATCAAGAAAAAAAAGCTGAAAAAAAAAGAAGCTAGTAAAAAAAATGTAGACAGTCTCAGCAGCTCAAAAAAAGAAAAAAAATATTCTCTTAAGCTGATTTAACACTTGCTGAAATTTCTAACTCAAGAGTGAAGAACAAGATGCTTGAGATTTATTTAAACAAAATTCAAACTCTCTTGAAGAAACAAAACAAAACTACAGTATAGGCTTGAACTACAAAAAAAAAAACAGGCTTAAAACCTCACAAGAATTTGGTGTAAAAAAATAATAAAAACAAAACAATCAAAAACCAATCAAGTAACAACAACAAAGCCCCTAAATGCTTGCTCTTCAGTGCAAAGAAAACTTTGTCTATACTTCTGCACAAGTGTGGATGTATTTGGAGCATAGAATAAATAACAGTCATGATTATCATAGGATGACTAAGCCATCATTAGCATAAAATAGTGTCTGTATTCTTGAAGGAAGCAATGAGGACAAATCCTGATTTCTACTAATGTACTATTTATATACTATTTATATTCCAACAAAAGTGAGTCTAAGCCTCAATCCTCATAGCTCTTGCTACATACATTTTATTCTCTGATGCCTCTGTACATCACCACACAGGCTGATACACCTAGAAGTTAACATGGTTTTCAATTAATTTACTGCTTCTGAAGTCTTCACGATGAATGTGTCTTCATGATGAATATCGTACTTCTTACATAATTTTCCTCATCCCAGTGCATTGTTCAAAATTGCTTCCAGCTCCAGACCCACTCCTAAACTACATTTACCCATCTGCCAGTCCTGGAATCTTACAGAATCACAGAATGGCCCAGGTTGGAAGAGACTTCAAGGATCACGAAGCTCCAACTCCCCACTGCCACATGCAGGGCCACCAACCTCCCCATTTAATACTAGACCGGGCTGCCCAGGACCCCATCCGACCTGGCTTTGAACTCCTCCAGGGATGGGGCATCCACAACCTCTCTGGGCAACTGTTCCAGCACCTCACCACTCTCATAGTAAAGAACTTCCCCCTGACATCCAATCCAAATCTTCCCTCCTTCAACTTCAAACCATTTCCCCTTGTCCTGCTGTTAGCTGCCCTTTCAAGAGTTGACTCCTCTCTGTTTGAAAGGCTGCAATGAGGTTACCCCACAGCCGCCTTTTCTCCAGGCTGAACAAGCCCAGCTCCCTCAGCATGTCTTTGCAGGGGAGGTTCTCCAGCCCCCAATCATCTCCGTGGCCCTTCTCTGGACCCTCTCCAACAGCTCTCTGTCTTTCCTGTTTTGGGGGCTTCAGACCTGGACACAGTACTCCAGATGGGGCCTCACAAGAGCAGAGCAGAGCAGAGAGGGACAATCACCTCCCTGTCCCTGCTGGCCACCCCTCTTCTGATGGAGTCCAGGATATCATTTGCTTTCTGAGTTGCAAGAGCACACTGCTGGCTCGTGTTAAGCTTTTCATCCACCAGGACCCCCAGGTCCTTCTTTGGAGGGCCTCCCTCCTGCCTCTTCTCTTCCTGTTCTTAGCTACTCAGCACAAATAGTGTCTCAGAGAAGACAAACCTCCTTGCCCCAGGGCTGAGTCAGCAGTAGCTGGTGTTAGCACTTACTTCACACATTTGCCAGCAATGTAGAGAAGCTTCTGATTTAATGTCTTCTCTTCAGATCTAACTTCATTTTGGTGCTAGGACAAAATAATCTATAGAAGAAAGCAAGAAAGTTGTGAGCATGATGGGAATATGTCATAACATTTTAACCAAGTTGGGGGAAGCTAAAAGGTACACAAAGTCTCTGGTGCTCAAAGCCAGAGGATGAAGCCTTTCTGGGACAGTCAGACAGAAGTTCCAGTGGTGGAAGAGATACTCTGAAGAAGTGCATTCTTGCCTCTCATTCTTTCTCAAAGTTTCTGAAACGAATTGTTTCAGAATTAAAATCCTCACCACACACAAACACTTAACATTGTAAAGGGAATAAAAGTTCTGTTAAGCTGAGAGCAAACTGAAATAGCTCCATTAATCTTGAGCGATGGAAAAGCTGAGAAACGTAGACTTCCCATTTGAGGCCCAAAATCTTGTTGCTGAGTGTACCTCTGTCACACCTAAAATATGGCTCCATTTCAGTTCCAAACTTTAAAACATTATCCAAGATTCAATCCAGATTTAGACAATCCAGCCTCATCACATCCAGCCTTACAAAGAGGAAATACTTTTCCCTAAGAATATATCAATACTCAGATAGAAGTTACCTCATGCAAAGGAATGAAGTGCTGTATTATATACAACAGGTAGATGATGCTGATAATGTGAAAACCAAGACAGAGAAGATACACATGGAGGACAAAGTGAAGAAGCTAACTTTAGTAAGCTGGAGTAAGTTAAAATAACTCTTATTGTGGCTGAAAATATGAATTTAAAGAAGGTTTCTGAACCAGGAAAGTGGTGGTTTAGTAAAGTGGAAAGATTAAAAAAAAAAAAAAGGGGATTGGCATTGAAATATGAGTGGGAGAACAGCTTATAATACAGATGCCAACTGAGAGAAGAATGTAGAGGACATCTGACAAAAGATAGCACAGGAAGTAAAATCAAGAGCTTAATGCATGTTAACCACACAAAATGTAATTTGTGCTCAGTCTCTCAAAGACTAGTTTTTCTTTCTAAAGCTTAACAGAATTTAAATTCTAAAGAAAACAACACAAGGAAATATATTTGTTTCCATCTAGTCTGAGCTCTCAAAGATCGCAATTCAGTGAACAGTACAGTAGAGATGGAACAAATGAACTTGCAGTTACATTAACATCAGAATATTCAGGAAAAATTTCTTTACAGCTTCAAAACTTAGAAAACTGACTTGCTTGAAGAGTTGGGGTCACGTTATTTCCTGTTGCTCCATTTTGGCATAATCACAAATACTGTTTCTGAGAGAAAAATATAAATAAAAATACACAATCACACTATTAAGTACCAATGCAGAAAAGCAGAAAAACAGACTGGGTCAAAGCTGCAGCCTGAATGTATTTGTTTCTATCCATAATAATGATTAATATTATGGCAACACCCTGTATTGAGGATATAAAAACAAAATCCTCTCCCAAAAAATGACTCAATGTCTTCACTCTCAACTATCTGTGAGATTCCTTGGAAAGAATATGAAGTTCTTATTGCACAAGTCTTTTTCATCCAAAAAAAAAAAAAAAAAATTGTCAAAGCTGCAGGGCAGTGAGTGCTTTGTCACAGTCACACCTGTCACTCTACTTCTTCATAGCTACTGCAGTTTTGGAGTAGAGAAAACATTTTGTAGTTTGATACAAGGCTCCCAGTACATATAAGCATTCTTTATGGAGAGAGAAATAGAAATTTTATAACATTTTAAAAGACAAATCAAATGAACCATGATTATGAGCCAACGCCCACTGCAGTCTATTGGAAAGCACTCCACTAGCTTTCTTTTTCTCACGGTTCAACTTTTCTCCACTCTTTTCCAGGATTATCTCAAAAAACAGAGGAACAAAGTCTAACGTCTTTCCAGTTTAGTTTTCAGACACCATCTCAAATCAGATCTGCTGCTGAGTTTTCTGATAAAGACTTAAAGAGAAAACACATCAGAACCTGACTTTTCCTACGCTAAGGCTGAAAACCCCTCTCTGCTACATGTAATTATTTCAGGCTTTTGAAAACAGCCAAAGAATGCCCTAAAATCTACAGAATCACAGAATCACAGAATTGTAGGGGTTGGAAGGGACCTCTAGAGATCATCGAGACCAACCCCCCTGCCAAAGCAGGTTCCCTACACCAGGTCGCACAGGTAGGCGTCCAGGCGAGACTTGAATATCTCCAGAGAAGGAGACTCCACAACCTCCCTGGGCAGCCTGTTCCAGTGCTCCGTCACCCTCACCATGAAGAAGTTCTTACGCACATTCGTGCGAAACTTCCTATGCTGCAGCTGATGTCCGTTTCCCCTCGTCCTGTCTCCACGTACCACTGAAAAGAGACTGGCCTCACCACTATGGCCACCACACCTCAGATATTTATAAACCTGGATCAGGTCCCCTCTCAGTCTTCTTTTCTCAAGGCTAAACAGACCCAGTTCACTTAGCCTTTCTTCATAGGGGAGATGCTCCAGGCCCTTCACCATCTTTGTGGCCCTCCGCTGGACTCTTTCCAAGAGATCCCTGTCTTTTTTGTACTGGGGAGCCCAGAACTGGACACAGTACTCCAGATGAGGCCTTACCAGGGCAGAGTAGAGGGGGAGGATCACCTCCCTCGACCTGCTGGACACGCTCTTCTTAATGCACCCCAGAATGCCATTGGCCTTTTTGGCCACGAGGGCACACTGCTGGCTCATGGCCAACCTGTCGTCCACCAGGACGCCCAGGTCCCTCTCTGCAGAGCTCCTCTCCAGCAGCTCATCCCCCAGCCTGTATTGGTGCATGCAATTATTCCTCCCTAGGTGTAAGACCCTACACTTGCTTGTGTTGAACCTCATCCGGTTTCTTACTGCCCAGCTCTCCAGCCTGTCCAAGTCTCGCTGAATGGCAGCACAGCCTTCAGGCGTGTCAGCCAATCCTCCCAACTTCGTATCATCAGCAAACTTGCTGAGGGTGGCCGCTATCCCCTCATCAAGGTCATTGATGAAGATGTTGAACAAGACCGGACCCAGCACAGACCCCTGGGGGACACCACTGGTTACAGGTCTCCAGCCAGACTCTGCACCACCAACGACGACCCTCTGCACTCTGCCAGTCAGCCAGTTCTCAACCCACCTCACTGTCCACTCGTCTATCCCACACTTCCTCAGCTTTGTTATAAGGATGTCGTGGGAGACAGTATCAAATGCCTTTCTAAAATCAAGGTAGACTACATCTACCGCTCTTCCCCCATCCACCCAGCATGTGACAGCATCATAGAAGGCCACCAAGTTGGTCGAGCACGACCTCCCCTTGGTGAACCCATGCTGACTACTCCTGATAACCTCCTTTTCTCCCAGTTGTCTGGAGATGGTATCCAGCACAAGCTGGAAACAGTTGCCCAGAATAGGGCCTATGTTCCCTATGTAATGTAGGGTCATTTGAATAGTAAGCTCTTGGGATCTCTAAAAATAAAAGTTTTTCTCAGCCTCAGCAGCACCTACCAATGTTATATTTGCACAGACATGGGGATCAAACCATAGCTCCAATTGTGCTCCAAAAGCCTCCATCATTTGACCTTTACTTCATTTAGCACGTGGCACCTACTTCCCCACTGGAGAAGTCAAACTGAAAATAACATAAGAAAAAAGTTTGGCTCTCAATTTGTGCATAAAGTTCAGGAGCCAAATGAATTATACAGCATGTGCACAAAGCAAGTAGGTGAAAGGCTTTCTAGACTGAAAGTTTCACATGAGGTGAGTAGTTCAAAGGAATGTGCAGGAGCTATTGAACCTGCACTAGGTTGCAGGTCCAAAGCAGAAATCTGAAAGGAGGCAGTGTCAAAAAGGAAGACAGCATTTGCAAAAGCATTCCTCTTCTGAGGGCTTTTCTTTTTTCCCTTTCTTTTTCCCCAGCACAGCAGAAAATGCAGCAGGAGCATGAACTACATAGACTATGCTTGCACATCAAAGAATGAAGGAAAGGATGTTAATACATGAATGAGAAAGTAGATAAGAAGAAGGCAACTGGATTTAGGGCAAACTTAACGTGAGCATCCAGGACTTCCTGTACCCTCTCTTTCCTTATGAGTGGAGTGGTGTCAGTGCCATTGTCCAAATGACACCATGGAGGGAATTGGTGCATTAGAATAGTTTGGACATTGTTGTTTGAGTGTCTCTTCCATTCTTCCTTTTTGGCTCAGGGCATTTGCGTGGCCTTTGAATTTAACCTTAGAAAAACAAACAAATATATAATAAGCAGCATCCCAGGCATCCATGTGATTAGATTTGAGTAGATAAATACTTCTTATGTTTTTCCTTATTTTAGGAAGAACTTGGATGCTGACATAAAACAAAAAGTATATGAATAAACCTGCTGATTTTTTTTCAGACACTTCAGATTGGTCAGCTGTTTACACAGATGAAATCTATGCTCCAATAGAATCTTATCTGCCAGACTGATCATTTCAGTCCACAGAGGAGCCAACAGCGTATTGAGTAAATAATTAATCTATGGCTTAATTTCAAGGTAGAAAGGTGAGTTAGTTTTTTTAAAGAAACTATCTTCAATGCAGAAACACACTTGGATACAAATTCAAAGCAAAACGGATTCCTTAAAACTATCCAGGAACAAAGTGCACCTAATATTCTTTCACCTAAGAAAGATGCCATCTGACTTCTAGATTTCAGAGTAAACATATCACTGAACACACAAGGATTGCATACTGTGTGCTCTGCAAACAGCATTCCCATATCCCTTTAATGAAAGTACCCAAAACATCTATCTCTCAAAACAGTTGTGAACTTGCTTTATTCAAAAATACAATTCCTTGAAGGTAGGCAATAATTTACATTATAGCCTCCATTGACTGCAGCGACTTTTCATCTTACAGGTATCTATTTTCCCAGGTTCCGATATATGTAAATTGTAAGCACTGTGAAGTTGTGTTCAAGATTGCTGGCTCTTGAAATTCTTAAAATAAAATTTAAAAAGTCAAAGAGAAAACATCAGACAAAGTCATGCTTTTATCCATCCCCAAATTTGATTACTTAAATTCACACGTAGGCCAAATTTTGGAAAACATCTTTATAGCCAGTTCTTCAAACTACAGAACCCTACGTCAGTTGCAGCAATTAAAAATGTAACCAAGTAAATAGCTGCTTTAAGACTGGACAAGTTGATATTTCGTGTTATTTGTCGTAGTGATAAGATCATATTCAACTACCAAGCTAATACTATAATCAA
The DNA here is from genome assembly GCF_905368555.1 of Meleagris gallopavo. Classification (NCBI taxonomy): domain Eukaryota; kingdom Metazoa; phylum Chordata; class Aves; order Galliformes; family Phasianidae; genus Meleagris; species Meleagris gallopavo. The sequence continues at coordinate 12,643,150 of NC_139412.1, forward strand.
AATAAGTCCTTGTTTTAGAAGGGCCATGACAGACAAATTCCTTCCTTCTGCCTTAAAGGAACAATTCTGCTTCTACAGCAATCAAGCACCTGATGTTTCAGATTTTGTCAGATATTTCAGAATCATATCTTCAGAGCTTAAAAAAGGAATACTCCTTCACCACTATTTATTGCATAAATAAATAAATAGAAAAACAAGTTTATCTAATGAAGAAAGTACTCCTTTTACCTTGTATATATTTAGCTAATTCCCACAGTGGCCCACACACAGCCCTGCCTTGATGGATGGAACAGGCTTGCTGAGTGCAGGCTGCCTCACGGCCTTCCACATGAAGCTCTTCACAGGCAACCTCTGAAGAATTTGTGCTACAGGTCTTTGTGCCTTCTTTTTGGATGCTCTAGCTAGGTTCACTCAAGCATGTTTAGTTTTCAATCTGCAGAAAGGCAGACATGTTTGTAATTAACCTTTTTTATTATTATTATTTTTCTGTACATAAATCAGGAAAAGGGAAAGATACTGTTAAATGAAGACAGCTATCAAAGGACCTATTTTGTTTCCAATTAGGTTCATAAGAAAAAAGCCTTTTCAACGACTGGTTTCCGTTGTGTCTAACTAGATGTTCTCATTTGTTTTGCAGGGGCCCAAAGATTAGCCTTTCATTAGGGCAAAGTTAGTGAAATGGCTAATTTAAAACTCATTCCCCTGCTCTCCACATTTTTGTCTTCCTTTTAACTAAGATGATTTGCTGGTAAGTCATTTATCTTCTCTGACAGGTGCTGCTGCTTAGCTTCTGATCACTTTGTAAAGTGCATACACACTCAATAAATAAACAAATAGATTTCAAGGAAATTTTATGACACGGAAAGAAGATTAAGAAGAAGACAGTTTCATAATGGCATTGATTTTTCTAACACATTATACTACTTCAGTAGTTAGCTAGCTACATCTTGTTTGATACAAACTCCGCTTTCACTTTTTTTCCCGTTTCATACTTCAGGCACAGCTCAGATCAAACAGCTTAGTCAGTATTTGACAAGGAAGACAGACTTTCTAAAAGCTCTTAAGAAATGCTGTGGAAACTCACACAGGTTGACTTGACACATTACAACTTTTCCTTTCCAAAAGCATTTAAAAAAAAAAAATTCAAAGATAAGTACAAAGCAGTAATTTTCACAATTTCTTGCCCTTAAAATATGCCTGTCTCACTTGAGAAAATATCTTTTGTGCAAACTATGTATCAGAAGGCTTCAAGAAGGAAGAAAAAGCAACTACTTCCACGTGAAAGAAGAGAAATTCTACTCTGCCCAAATTAAGTTGTACTGGAAGAATTACTTCCACCTTCTCAGACCTGCCCCATTTCACTGGGGTTTCTAATTCACTTCCTAGCTCAAATAGCTAAAATCTAGGTGCATGGTAAAACATTCTTTCATTAAATCTACAGAGGCAGTAGCAATACACAGGCAGTTAATACGAAGATCTTTCTTCAGGCTGTAAAGTTTGTAGTTGTCATTCTAAGCAAACCATGCTGTTACTCATTGCATTCATGAACACAGCCAGTATTACTCACTCATAACTACACAATGTGGCCCTCAACAGCAGATAATCACATATTACTCCTCTTCTCTGAACTATGATACCGAGAGACTCCTTTGCCCAAAGGAAAGCTGAGCAGAAACATGCTGATGCTGTTTTGCAGCTCCATGCTATTTGACTAAATCCCCATTTGTTGTGTTCTTTCGCCACTCCTTTTCCCAAGGCTGTATCTATCACACAGCTGTTGCACATTGAGTTGGGGAATTCATTTGGAGACTCAGAAAAGCAATAGCTTGGCAATTCCAGCACTGCAAAGGCCTTTATGTAGCACCTGCTGAGGAGACCCTTTACTGCTTTTATAATATGGAACAGGAGTTTGGCCCCAAGGGGAGGATCTCGCTATACACATGCAAAACCCCAGGTTTTGCCTCATTATAGTTATTGGCCTACCAATTAACTTGGTTCCTGTGAGAGCTGAGAGGAAGGTATTTTGTTCATAGAGATATTCAGGCCTTACAGTTTGTGAAGTGGTTTACTTAAAGGACTGTGTATATGTTCCAAATTGGCATTTGTCACAAATCATTTGAAATAATTTTCCTGGACCAGATACAGTATGAAACCCCACACCCCACTCTTTTACCAATGGGTAAACTGAGGCACAGGACATCTCACCACAGTAATGCAAGCACATCCATAAAACAGCTCACTTCTTACAACTCAAGGCACTGTGTGCAATCTGCCCCCACACAGCTTCTGTCTGCCCAGGTATCAGATAACTTTTTGTACGTGGTTCTGAAAAGCAGTGTCAGAAATAGTCTTTCCTGGAAATGTTCTGTTTGAGAATACTTCTGGGATACCCAGTCCTTTGTGAGTTTACTCCAGGTCATTTTAAAATGTTTTTCTGGTACATCATTCAGAATCATCCATTGGCAATACCATCTGCAACAATAAGATATTCCATTTGTAATAGGAGTGGAAAAAAACACTAACAAATGTCCAAAATAAAACTTCTCCGCTGAATTAGCTGTGTAATGCTTGAAGACTATTTAATATAAGCAGCATCTATGATGTAGCATGGGCCTACGCAGTGTTAAACATTGTATCATAGTAAAACTGTCAATCTTAATTATTTAAAAACTGACTTCCTGTGGGCTTCACTTTCATTCACTGTTGTTATTAGTACACCCCACGCAGCTGACCAAACTGGCCAGTGCTTCACTTTGTTCATGTGCTATTTGGCCCCTGCTCCTGATTCATCAGCCACAGAGATAAACATCGGGCTTACACTTTCTGAACAACAAAGATTTATTCTCGAAGCATCTCTCTTGCAGTCAGATAAAAATTATGTATACCATTTCTCAAAAAATCCATATTAATGCCATAAACACACATCAGCATTGCAAACAAGATGATGACTATCCGTTGTGATAAAAGATGCAAATCACACCAGCTTGGCAGTTGATTTTAGCAGAGCTGACATTGCACGAGACACAGTTTTCAAGCCCACTTGTTTCTTCCTTGCCCATCACTTCTCTACAAGCTTTCTGAGCTCTGCCTGTGGCCCCATCTTATTCTTCACATCTTCAACTCCTATCTGAGCTGAAGTCCAGCCTATATTCAATCCATGCACCACTGGAAACAGGAATACTATCTAGTGAATCTCTGCACTGGAGTTTAACAATTTATACTACCCTCACAAGCATGACCAAGAGAATACATATGCAATCTCTGTGTTTCTATTGAATGTTAACATGCATGAAGAAAAATGGCCTAGATTCTAAATTCATTGCCACTAGTGGAAATGGGGAGTAAAATACTTTATTTTAATGGATTTACTCCAGAATTTGTCTTCTCACAAACACTACAATAATTCTAAAGCTTAAGGGAAGCTTTTATCAAGAGCTATTTTAAACTAAAGCATGCTTTATGATACACGCAGGCTAGATTATATTTGATGTGATCCTACAGCTGAGATTTATATTTACCAGATTAATTAGTCCAGCCAAAATTTTTAAAACCATTTTGCATGTGTCTGAGAGACAGAAAGATAAAAAATTAATTTTCTATGAATGGGCCATTACTAACAGTGAAATTGCTTGCTGTTATCTACAGCAAAGTTCTTTGTGGTCTAACTGTATTTGTTCTGCATAACAAGCAGAATGCCAGTGGTTTCCATCCACATACAGTTCTTCACTCAGGGCACTTTGTATGTATGGCTGACTACCTTTACTTGTTAAAAATGGAGTAACCAGAGGCAAAGAAAGCTGTAGCAGTCAAAACCACTTCTGTGGTATAGTCAAGAATAGGACTTAGAGCTTCTAAACAATTCCCAAGGGCTGTTTTAACCACTACACAGCACTGTGCTAGCAGTATGCAACCACAGGTTGTTCTGCTCCAAAGTGAGAAACTGTCTGTTGTCAGCTCCACTGTAGCTGTGTGCATGCATGTGAGTTGTCAAGCATGTGTACATGCACTTCTCCCTCCCAATCCCTCAAATCTTTATGCAGGTGAGTTTTTTGTTCTTTTTTTTTTTTTTTAATGTGTCAGGGAAAATAAATGCCTGAGACATTATCTGCCCATTCCAAGAGTTCAGAGAATGTGTATGACATCATGGGCATGACTCTCCCTCTAATCACATTATATGCTGTTTAACTTAACAGTGCTAAGCTTTGTCTGATAACATTGTAAATATCTTTTTATTGTAAATTAGATTACACAAACCCTTTCGGTGTTTAAGTCAGTTCTTGTGTGAGGTCCTCATTTCCCCTTCTCTCTTACCCCAAATTGAATCTTTTTAGTCTCTAAGCCGGAGTATTTCTACAGGAGGAAGCACAGGAAGAAATGAAAGCTAATCCATAATTGCAATCTGCAGCACTGACTTAGATAAGTGGACAGAAGAATCTGTACATCTGCTCTTTTTCACTTTCATTCCTCAGAATAAAATCAATAGCTTTTGTTTTTCCCTTGGAGCTGGCTGGATTTCATTACAATCTTCCTGTGAGGTAGCACATATTTGAGATCTGTCATTTCCTTCTATCAAGCCTAAGCTGAGTTATTCCAGTTAGAAGCCACTGTGTTCTTATCCAGCCTGGCCTTTACATATCTGATTTGTTTACAAAGAAAGCTGTAGAAATGTTATTTTATTTTCATTTCTGCATTTGATTCTGTTTGCTCTAACAAAAGAAGCAGATTTGAACCATGTTAAACTATAGCCTTGCTATCAGCAAGATCTTCAAAGCGATTACCACATTGATGCTTCCTTGTTTCTGAGAAGTATATTATTTAATTATATTAATTTTCATGTTTTGACACTTTTTTTTGCTAAAAGAAATATGAGAAATTTCTAGTCTTTTAGAAAATCTCAGTTACAGGATATCTCAACATTTTTAGACTAGTGCATGAGACGACACTCTTTATCTGTCTTTCTGAACTTTGCCAAGGCCATAAGTATCCTAAGCTATTAAAGCAGAGGTCAGAGAACCCAGATTTCTGAGATCCAGGCTTACCTGTATCCAGTTCTATGTTTCTGTCCTCACTACAGTCAACACTGTCTCTTGGTGTGAACTTGACTTCTGCTTCCCATCCACAAGCAAAATGTGAGGCTCACAATGCTTCAGACAGAGCTATACCATGCAGAAACAGAACCAGCTCGAGTTAGTGCCTCTTGTCGTGAAGGATTCAGACTAAGCCTTTGTGCCCTCCTTGCTTCCCATACTTGAGAAAAGTAAACCTTACCACTATCACTTGAGAAAGAAACCGTAAGTGAGGCTTATCCTTTCTCAGCACAGAAATAACACACGATGCAAGTGTAGATCAAAAAACGCTCCTCAGACAGGTCACTGCACTGGTTGGATATATGCTGCAGCAAGCCAGATGGGCTGGCAGTGCATGCCCAGAAACCGCATTGCTCATGCAGAGTTCCCTGTGCTTGCTGCTCAGGGCCCTACACAGTCTTAGAACTTACTGTGCTAGAAGCTCCCAAAAAGAACAGAAGCCAATCCAAGTGACTACTCGGACTAAGACAAGGCTAACATCAGTGCTAGTAAGTCACCAGTTAACTGCACTGAAGATTGACTCTCACCTCCTTGAGCACACCACTTGTCTTCTGCATTCCTACATGTTCTCATCTAGAGGAAGGCAGCAGCAATGCTATACAAACATAGCAAAAGGTGCTGTAAAATAAATGTCTTGAGATCTAACATGAAACTCAATCTACATGAGCTGTGATTCCTATACATTGCAGTTGTGTAAGATCAGTGCTATCCAAACTGGACTCCACTAACTCATTTCTCATGACATTTTAATTAAACTACTGTCATGAAACTCAAGTAGCCCTACCGAAAAGAAACACATCTCATCCTGAAGAAGTTTAATGCACATTTTAAAGGGTGTCCAGAAGGATGGTGCTCTCTTGAACATCTCCCTATCCTTTGGCCACTTGAAGAACTCATCAAAAATATGCCTTTATCATGGTTTTCATAACTAGTTAATATCTCTCTTCCCAGAAATATTGAGAAGAAACAACATGACTTGTGGGGTAGTTGGTTAATGGATCATGTAAGTCTCATACAATGCAACATTCTTCTATTCAAAGAATAGAACATTTTTTGAAACAGGTGCATTATGCTGTATTTTAATTAACTGATTCAATGGAGAAAAGAATAAGACTATTAAAGTACAGAACATTTACATGAAGAGAAATTACAAGATGATTAGTAAATCAGGCTACTTACATATTCAAAAGGGTGTTGCATGTCTCCTCATAAACAGACAGCCCACCATTATAAAAATGAACTAGAGTAATGTTACTTATGTGAAACACCAGCAACGACTGTGAAAAGCTTCAGTGTCATCACAAAAGCCAAAACTGTCACCAATTAGCATACTTAGGGTTTTCTTTTTCCCTTTTCTGTCTCTCTGTTCACTTTAGACTGTCCCATAAAATATCTATTCACCCACTTCCAGAATAATGCCCAGAACAGACTGCCCAGCTTCACCTCACGTACTAACACATGCCAGTTTCAGTTCTCCATTGAGAGAACAAGCGTCACTATCTTGAAAGACAGAAAAGTTCAGCTACTCAGCTAAAGATCCCAAAGCAACTTGATCACAGACAAATATAAAACTCTGCTCCAACTGTAAATCTGCACTGCAGGCACAGGATGAAGTTCACAGGACCAAGAGTAGACTGAAGTATCTAAAAAACACTCCTAGATGATAAGGCAATTGCAAGAAAGCCCAGTGAATTACTGTACCTATTTTTAATACAGAAAGCTGCAGCCCTTTTACAAGGATAATGAACTTGAGGCACTAGCACAGATAAAAATAACAACCTGATGCAAGGCATTAACTGATAAACCCTACAGTACCATATGGGAAATTGCCAGACTATTAACTATGGTATGAAATCTACCTCATAAACAAACCTTGCTGTAAAAAAAAAAAAAAAAAAAAAAAAAGACAGAAAGACAGACAGAAAAAGTGACATCATAGCCCATGAGAAGATCATAGCCAAGAGAAATAGATGTTCGACATCCCTGATGTAGGGAGCTCCCCACAGGACTCCAAACAGGGGCTGTGAGGTGACTACTGCTGGTTTATATTCCATGAATGATCTGGGAATGTAGGCAGGTTGCTGACAATACAAAAGTAATTCCCAAAAATGAAATTTAAAATTTACTCAGTGAGTGAGTGTTTGAGAGTAAATTAATTCAAAATTCATTTAAAAAAAATAAAAATTTTTAATGAGCACGAGGAAAAAGCCACCCTCACTGTTCTTTACATCAGCTATTACTACCCCTCAAAAAATCCTGGAGAAGTGGATAATTCTCTGAAAACATCCATATGGATTCAGAAAGTATGAAAAAAACGTCCCATTAGCAATTTTTAGGAGAATGAGAACAAAGCAGAAAATGTCATTATTCTCTCTACATATCCATTGTATACTCCTCTCTTCAATCCTGAGTGCATTTTTGGACATTGTGGAAATATACAGCTACAGAAAAGGCAAGAACAATGGCATACCAAAGATGCAAGTGATGTTGGAAAGTCTTAGCATAGGGAAACCTTAAACAAGCCATTGCCTTCCAGCTTGGAAAACAAGTACAATAACAACTAAGTTCTAGACAAGCCGTTACATAATGAAAAAGGTAAACAACAGTGATTATTTAAAAGCAGTCTTAACAGAAAAAGTAAGGCACCAACTCAAACTGGCAGGCAGCAAGCGGGTTCATAAGCAAACAAAAGGAAGTTCATTTCACACAATACCTAATGATGTTGTTGAACTTATTGCCACGGGATGTCCCGTCAGCCAAGAACACAAGTGGATTTCAAAAAAACAATTAGACAATTTTGTGGAAAAAAGTCCATCAAGGAGTATCACTAACAATGATACAGCTTCAGCCTCCAGCTCAGAAAGGCCCATAAACCAGAAAACACCAGAAGCTGGGAGGGCTTGCCAAAGAAAGTATCGCTCTTTTCTCGTCCTGTTTTCCATGTTCTTCCCGTGTACAAGTTATTAGCCATTATCAAGAGGCAGGATATGGGGTTAAACAGACTTCTGTTGTGACTTTTTTCTACTTGACCAGTAGTAACAGATACAGATATAATGGTCATGGATAATTCTGTAAAACCCAGTTTTTTAACTCAGGTATAGTTGAGGGTATGTGCTTTTAAGTATAAGATAATAAATGACATTTTTTCTAATTTGAGTAGGACTGGAACTGGCTATCTGAACCTGAACGTGGTGTTTCATTAGTTATGTTCTAAGTCTACACTTTCCAGAGATGAGTTATGATATTATCCTCCTTTTTATTACCCAACTACAGCAATAGAGACCAACTCCATAGAAGGAACTGGCTCCAAATTTCAGCTGTAAGCCACACATTGATTCACATTCTGGTGAGTGAGAGCTTCTCAGCTTAAAATTATCTAGAGAAGTATTGAAGTAAATGCCTGCCAAGCCTGTTGATCATGGCCACGCTGCACAGGTGCAGGTGCTTCAAAACACAGATTATGACTTTAAGTCACACTGTAGGTCTAGAGTATAACTTGAAGCCATGGTAAGCCTTCAGCATGAGGGAGCGAAACAATCCCTAAAGATCTTGTTCCTCACAGACTCCAGCATCCTGAACATGCCTTGCAACTGGAATGGCCTTCTTATCTTCTCCTTTACCAGCAGTGAAAACAGAGAAGGAAGTGACTCACTGCAAATATCTTAGCAGCTATGATCCTATGAATCAGATGAGAAGCCTGCTATAACAGATTACTTATCACACTTTTCTTAATTGTTTCCAAAACCATGGTTTAAAAAAAATAAATAGATGACTGTGAAAGAATTTTACAAAGATACCCTTCTTCTAACTTCTGTCATGTTTCTTGATTCAACTGCACTGGGAAGGAAATGCTGCCCTTTTAGCGTGAAATTGCAGTGTAAACTACAATACAGAAGGTATATGCAAGATACAAGCACTATGAAGAAAAAGCTTGTGCATCAATCAGTGGCCATGTAGCAAGTTGCAGTGCTGTAAAATATACTGAGTGGCACAATTACACAGGTAAGCTTGCTCTGGTAAGTTTGGCCAAACACAGAAACCTAATGGCAACTCTACTCCTGAAATTCTACCATTAATCCTAAGAAAAAATGTTCCAAAGAAGATCCAAAAAAGGGCAACAAGGCATGTGAAAGGCTTGGAGAATATGCCCTACGAGGAGTGACTAAAAGACCTGGAGATGTTTAGTCCAGGGAAGAGGAAGCTGAGTGGAGACCTTATTGCTCTATTCAAATACCTGAAAGGTGATTGCAGCAAGAGTGGGATTGGTCTCTTCTCACTGCTGACAGATGACAGGACAAGGAGAAATGGCTTTAAGTTGCATCAGGGAAAGTTTAGGTTGGATATCAGGAAACACTTTTTTACAGAAAAGGTTGTTAAGCACTGGAATAGGCTGCCCAGGGAGATAGTTGAGTCACCATTCCTGAATGTGTCTAAAATCCATTTGGATGTGGTGCTCAGGGACATGATTTAGCAGAGGGTTGTTAGGGTAGTGTAGTTAGGTTGCAGTTGGACTTGATGATCTTTAAGGTCTTTTCCAATCTGAGCTACTCTATAATTCTATAATTCTAAATGGAAACTATTGCAATTTGCACCACTCTCCCCCAATAAAGATTCCTCCTCCTATTCAGCATCTAGTACTTGTAAAGATATGAATGTCTATAATTCAAGTTAGGAATCGATCCTAAGCTTAGCCATAAGAAGAAAAGGAATACTTTTCAGAGTGAATAAGCACCTCCAGTTTCCAAATGGAGAACTAAGGTAAAGCTGTGTACATGAGGATCAGCGAAGTTCTGATGTTCATTTAGACCCGCAAGTATGTGACTTGTTCCCTTAAGTACTATAGAAAGCCACCTAAGAAGCAAGAACTGTCTGCCAATTAAGTTCATGTGAGTCGAAGGTAAGTCAGAACAATTCTGCTTACAACCTGTTAATTCATGTTGGGATTACAACAAGCAGCAGATCCATGTCTGACACTGAAATAAAAAACTGGAGACGATGGGACTTCCCCTTTTGAAAATCACATTATTCATTTAGGCAACTGATCCTAAGATCCAGGCACGCAAGTCTAGAGCCTTATCCTTAGATCCTTACTTTAATTCTGCCGCCACTTCTAAACTCACCACAAAAATATAGACATACTTTCATATATTGATTGATCCTGTTGCTTCATTCATGTTGCCTTCCATTAGAAATCCTTTCACAGGAGAGGGCAGCAATGTTTGTACTACACTTCCTAATGCAGTATCTGGCACAAATAGGGCCTGTGCTGGGTTTAGGACCTGGAAGTGGTACTACAAAAGATAATAATACTACTAGCCTAAGTGAAAACAACCAAAGATAAAAAACAATAAACCATCCTCTACCCCTCTTAAGAAAATTTGTTTATTCACCCCCTCACAAAGGGGTCTGCCCTGTTTATCTGCCAGGAAACCTCAGACATTCCTTGCATGTGCAGCACAGATGGTCGCCACACAACAAAAGGCAGAAGGGCTCCCTGCACATGCAGAGTGGACGTGTCTGGTTTCTGGGTATACAGATGCTTGGTCAGAGCTACTGCTCCAGCAGAGCTGCTGCACATTCAATAACCCAAACAAATGCAGAAAGACATCAATATCCTCTGAACAACATATCTGAGTGGAAAAAGAGATGTCTGGGAAAGAGTAAATGCACAGTGATCTTAGTTGTGGGCCTTAATTCATTAGTGTACATAAATTGTTTTGAGATACAGAGGCGGGAGGTGCTAGGGAAGCAGAAATATTATTTATTGAAGCATAAGGCTCTGCTGTTTCTTTTTCTTCAGATATTCTTCAGTCTCATTCTTGATTTACAGTCATTCCTACTTCACTTTTTTTTTTTAGTTATCCTGACCTTCTCTTTGCCAAATGGGATTGTCTCAGACAAAGGATCTAGGTTACTGATATTGCATTCACTTGTTTCTTTTCTAAATAATTAACTGCTTTGACCCCAGTCCTGCTCCTTTTGTTTTTATAGCAAGATACAAAATGCAGCTACTCTTTGCATATAGCACTTATTTTGCAAATAAACATATTTTTTTTTTACTACCTTGCTAAACATACACTTCTACAGCATATGGCAAGGGGTATGCAAGTTTCATTTTGGCCAATCAAGTATAAATATTGCTGGTTATTCTTCTGTAAATCAAAAGGCTAAGCTGTTCAGCAGTAACCTTTTCAGTTACCAAGGTAGACAACACAGCCTTTAACCATAGAATAAACCTGGGCCACTGCACAAACTAGAACACAGCAGAGCAAAAAATTAATTCTGTAACACATGATGTACTGTGATGCAAATGGTTTACAAGTGTCTGTCACCAAGTAATTGCTGAATGCATAACTGTATTCTATCTTATACATGAAAAAATAGCTAAACACATTTCTACTTTCAAAGGAGTTATTCTAGCTTTGAGTATTCAAAATACATACCTTGTCTCTTCAAACAATACAGGATACAACTCTCTCTCTGCTTTTTCCTTAGCTTAGTAAAAATGTAAACAAACCAGGAAATTAAAGACAAAAAAGAAAAGAGAAAACTACCTTTTCTGCATCCTGTTATGCTTAAATAGAACATGTTGTACCGGCCGGTACAACTTCTCAATAAAATGTATTGAGGACACTTCAAAAGCTGGCCATAATCATGGAGAGTTAAGTGAGGAATGTCAGCTTGGATGAGGGATTTCTCTGCTTTTGTTATGCATTAGTTAAGCATAGAGGTTTGTGGTTTTTACTTTATCTTGGATTTTACTGTAATGTAATTGAAATCGTTTACCTTTTCAGTTTCCTAAGGATTCCTCTAAATGATTGTATGGATTTAGGTTTAAGGATATTGTAACAGACTCAGAGCCTCCTGAAGTCAGTGACAGAAGTTGAGTTTGCCCAGTCCTTTGATGAAAAAACTGTTTTTTTCCTCTGTATTCAGAATACCCCCAGGATCTACCTTCAGACATGTTTAGAAACAAGGTGAAATTCTGGTCACTACCAATCCAGAGGCAAAATTCACACTAACTTCAACAAAATCATGTTTTACAGAAGAGTGCATTTGACTGTATCAGGATCACTCATATTATATGAATTTCGTGCATTACATTCACAGTGTTTACAGGATTACATTCTCAGCTGTTATTCAGCACTTGGGATGTACACTTCTCTCATTTTCATTAGGCACAGTTTATTTCCCTCAGTCACTCAACCACACCTGAGTCTTCACACAGAAAATGAAGAAATAAAAATACAATCTTTGCTGTGGGGTGCTTGAACGCTGCAGACAGTGTCATGTAACCATACATGACAAATACCCAACACACACTTCTGCAGATTTTACTACCTGGGGAACAGACTGTTTTAAAAACACCCATGGCTTTAGGCTTCATGTGTCAAGTTCTGCATCAAATACACCCCTTTTATAGCCAGAGCTCTGACAGGAAAAAACACCCCCACCTCCAATTAAAAAACCAGATCCCTCACCCTCTGCAGATGCACGTGTGGATACTCCATGTGGTAATATCACAATTTCCTTCAGGTCTTCACAACAGAAGAACTGCCCAGACCTGTGGAAAAAGGGGGCTGTATGTCATGGCCCTTTCTCCCACTGCCCTGGGGCAGATATGGGGAACAGCGGCTTTGGGGTGAGACTTCCTGAGGGGGAAGAGATCCCTTGAAGTGAGACTCTTGAGGGGACAGACTGCTGAGGGGAACACTGCTGATGGGGAGAAGACCTACAGAGGGGTGAGTCCTCATGAACGGAGCTGCCTGCTGAGGGGAGACCCACTATAGGGGTGACTTGTGAGGGGACAGACCCACTGAGACCTGTGCAGGGCGGAATCCTCCCGAGGGGAGTGACCCCTGAAGAGAGGGAAACTGGCTGAGGGGCAACCCGTGAGGGGAGAGAACAGACCCGCTGAGGGAAAGAGACTTGCAAAGGAGCAAGTCTTCCTGAAGGGAACTCAGCGCTGAAGGGAAAGACCCACAGAGGCAGGAGAGACACTGTGAGGGGTCAAAAGGACGCGAGCTGAGGGGAGAGACCCTCTGAGGGGAAGAGACCCGCGGAGGGGTGAGGCTTCCTGAGGTCAGCTACCTGCTGACGGGAGAGCCGTGAGGGGAGAAAGCCTCTGATGCGGAGGAGGCTGTCCGACAGAGGACTCGCTGAGGTGCGAGTCCTTCCGAGGGGAGAGAACCAACGGGCGGAGAAGAGAACCCTCTGATATCCCCCTGGGAAGAGCCGCCGAGGCTGCGGCACGGGGGGACCCAAGCAGCAGAGCCGGTGTGCTCGCGGGTTCTTTGGAGGAACTGCTCATTATTCTTTCCAGCCCATCGCGGGGCACCGCGAAACGAAGGCCGCGTCTCCCTCTTCCCACAGGCGGGGCGGGCGGCCCCGAGCAGCTGCAGCGGCGCGAGCGGCAGCGCCGCCTGGCGGGCAGGGCGGAGCGGGGCTGAGGAGGCGCGGGGCTGAGGAAGCGCGGGGCCCAAGCTTGGCGTTCTCCCTCCCCTCGCGGCTCCTCGTGCCTGACTCCGTCTGTCTGCGGCGGCAGCCGCTGTCACGGATACGGTGTCGGAGGGCCGGGGAGGGCGCGGAAACACCTGTTTCCAACACGAAGATGGTGGGGAGCGGGCCCGCGGCCGTTCTGGGGAGCGCTCGCCCCGGCCCCTCAGCGCCCGCCGCTCGTAAACCTGCCCGTAAAACCCGCGGGATCGCTTTTCAGAAAGATCGCTTTCGGCGCGTACGCATCCCGCTGAGAAAGGCTTCTCGAACCCCTCTCGTTTCCCCACGGTGCCCTTCGGCGGGGTGGTGGCACGGCCAGACCCGGGGGGAGCGGCCGGGGGTCGGGAGGGGACGGAACGGGGCGGCCGGGTGTTCCGTGCTTCCGACCTGCCGAGAGCCGCTGCGCCTCGCTGCAATGTGTCGCTTTTTCCTTTTTCCTTTTTTTTTTTTTTTTTTCATAATAAAAGAGGGAGTGAAGCTTTAAAAAAAAAAAAAAAAAAAAAAAGCCAACCACAAATGGATCGAGAAGAAGGAAAAAAAAGAAAAGAAAAAAAACCCCCACACACAACCCATAGCCAAAGGGGATGCCAGTGAGGTGTGGCTTGCATTTAAATATCCAATATGTCAATGTAAGGGGAGTGTGTACGTATATAAGTGCGGTGTACATCCGAGCGCGGGACACATCCAGGATGGGAGGCGCGGGCAGCGCGGCGCAGGGCCGGGGCCGGCAGCGCGGGGCCGGGCGGCAGCAGCCCGCGCCCTGAGGGCCGCTCGGCGCTCGGAGGCCGCTCCGCGGGGCCGGCCCTGGCCGCGGCCCCATGGCCGAGGTGGGCGGCTTCCTGGGCGCGCTGGACCCCGACCTGCACGGCTTCCCCCCCGCGCTGGGCGGGCTGCCCCTCGCCGACTCGCCCGGCTTCCTCAACGAGCGCCTGGGGCAGATCGAGGGGCGGCTGCAGCGGGGCTCCCCCACCGACTTCGCGCACCTCAAGGGCATCCTGCGGCGGCGGCAGCTCTATTGCCGCACCGGCTTCCACCTGGAGATCTTCCCCAACGGCACGGTGCACGGCACCCGGCAGGACCACAGCCGCTTCGGTAAGGGCGCGGCGCGGCGGCAGGTGCCGGCCCGGCAGGTGCCCGCTCGCTGTGCGGGGCGCTGGAACCGGCCTCTCCCCGGCGGTGCGGGCGCTTTTATTTCCCGTTTGCTGCCCTCCCGGCGCTCAGCCCTTCCGCAGGTGCAAGGAACGTGCCTTAGGAAAGGAAAGGGGAAAAAAAAAAAAAGGCGGAGGTGGGGGACGTGGGGTGTGCAGCCGAGCTCTGGCCGTGCCGCTGAACGTAGCAGCAAAAGAAAGGAAGGAACACATCGGAAAATGAAATTCCTGGCTTTTTCTTTCTTTCTTTTTCCACCTTTCTTTTGGCCACTGCAGATATCTATGAGCTAATATGATTTCTTCCCCGTGCATGAATCTCATTAGAAGCGTCTCCCCCGAAGCAGGCAGGGATCGGCTGGCTGGGTTGGTGTCAGAGCTCGGTTCTGGGAGGCTGTTGGAAAGGAGAGGGGAAGCCGAAGGGGACGAATGCTTAGGGGGACCTCTGAAAGGAGAAGATGGAACAACAGGCAGAATGCTGCGGATTTACCTTACTGTCTGGGATAAAGCTGGAAGACTTCACAGCCTGTATCAGTGTCACACAAGAGTAGGGATCTTTAATGAGACCATATGTAATCTTCCAAAAATGCATCCCAAGCCACAAGCGAAGGAGTACAGTAAGTTTGAGCACAGCTGAGAAAAATTCCCGCTATTTCAGCATCTAGTGCAGGTGTCTGGGTAAGCCATCAACAAGTCCCATGCCAGTGATCTCAGCTTTGTTGTCAACAGGTTGCAAGAAGTGTTTGCGAGACTCATTACAGTTTTCAAGCGATTTAACTCCTTGCTGAAGGGAATTCTTTTTTGACTTTAATTGTTTGCAACCGGTCCTTTCTGATTCTTCAGGAACACTACTGCTGATGCTGCAGTTGTTGTTAGTTTAAGGCAGGTTTTTGGAACAATTGGAAAAGCTTATCTGCGAACTGTGCTTTTCCATAAACACCAGGTGTGTGTGTAGCGTGTCCTTGCCTAAATCAACAAGAAAGTCATAACCTGCAGGTCAGAGTAAGGTACTAATAGGCTCATGGGGCAAGTGTTCTTTAATTACCCCCAAAAGACACATATCTTTAACCTTTTAAAAGAAACTGAAAGCAAACCCATGGCATCTGTTTGCTTTTTAGTTTAATCTGCCACGTAGCCTTTATATCAGTTCTTTTTACCTATCTCTATACAGTAAACTGTTTCAGATGGCAGTGCTTCTCTCAGTTCCATTTCTTTAAAAGCTGAAAGCATTTCCAAACAAACTTTGGAAAAATGCATTAAACGGGCTAAAACTTTTCATGAATTTTGTGCACTTAAGCTTAAGTCACACTGTGTGTTCAATAAATTGAAACACTGGCATTCCCTAAGTGCTTTAGCAGTCAGCATCCAGCTACGTAAACTAGACCAGACTTCAGATATAAAATATTATAGTTTTCTGCTTCAGGGTTTTCCCAAAGGCAGTGTAAAATAAATAGTTATTTGTTGTAATTGCATGACAAAGCCCCAAAGGATTAGACTGGAATCCTCATGTTCAGATAAAGTTGGACTGAACCTTGCTTCAGCAGAGACTCAAAGCAATAATGTATTGGCACACAGTGTTCACCATCTGCGTTCAGTAGCCATGAATATTTAAATTCCAATGTTACTGGTATGGTTCATATTAGGATGTCATGTATCAATGCATTCCTAAATTTTGCATGCAGCAGTCAGAAAGCAGTAACTTATTGCAGAAATAGGCAGCCTGTATGATTCTGGGGAACTACAGAACTATAGGTAGAGAGATCTTCAGGGTAGCAGTTCAAAGCTGCCTGAAATCTAGGGGCACCTGGGGAAATAGAAATCCATTGTGATGGTTTGGTGGATCTGGCACACGTGGCTGGAAGGTGCTCCCAGATCACATCAGCATATTATTCATCCATGCTTGCTCCACAGATGGCTCCTTGGGATGCCACAGTAAAGGCACGTATCCAGCTGCAGATGGGATGTAGGTGGGAACTGGACTTTGTATTCCCATCTCTGAGTGCTGGAAAGCATTCAGGAAAAAGACAGACAGTATCTGCACCCTCCCATGCACAGCCAGCTCTGAAGTTACCAGACTTCCACAGAAGTCTTCCAGAAAGGAAAAGAATGAGCCAAAGCCCTGGTGATGCAGAATAGAGAATGAAGCAATGGTAAAGGAAGGGTTTTGTTTTGTACCTCAGATTTCAAGGCATACACTCATGGGATACAGGAAAAGTTGCAGCAGAATCTACCCACAATGCCTGAGCAATCGCAGTAACCACTGCCTCTCATCTGCTGATTGGAGCTCTCTGATGTCACACCTGTCTTCTGGAATGTGACACTCTATACTAGTAAAAATACAGATTCATACGAGAACTCAGCATGCAGCTTATTTTTCCTAGAAGAAGCTTAGTGCAGGATGAAGCCCTCCAGGACCATTGGAAGAAAGCTCTTTTAGACTAAATGGGTGCCCAAATGAGTTCTCTGAACTGGCAGTTCCATCTAAGCCATTCCAGAAAAAAAGTGGAAGCATTTTTAAAACCATGTCTGTTCTCACTGTGTCTGCTAGTGACTTTCCTGTATAAGGAAATAAAGAATGGTCAAAGGCTGGAGAGGGTTTGGACTGACATCGACACCCCTGTGAGAAGAATCCTGAGAAGAAAAGTGAGATAAATTCTCCAGGGAAATCTCTGCCACCGGGAAGCACTCATTTTCTTGTGTCTGTTTTACACCAGCATTCAACAGGTGACTCCAACAGTGCTACTCTTCACTGCAAGTGAAGGGAAACGGCCTCGAGTTTGTACTGGAGACTGATAAAGGGAGAAAAACAAAGCTCTTGGGTACAAATCTGGTAACGGACCCATAACAGAGTCTCTTAGAAAAGCCAGTGAAACCTCCAGAGAAGGTTTTGCAGTAGATTTTGACATCCAGACTCTTGTGCACCTGTTACTGAACAGTTGTTGAGGTTTTTTAGCCAAAGCTTTTGGTTTGTAGACATTAATACAACATCTGAGGTTGTTTCTGTATCCCCACTCATCAATATAGTTGTGTGTGAAGAGACAGGTGCAAGGAGCTGAATTGTTCTTTGAGGGATAGTTTATAGTAATGCGAGAGCGCGTGGGTCTGGCTGCGACAGCGCTTGGGAGATTATGGAGAGCTTTGGTGTTAAATGAATCCAGTTGGAGTCTTAATCAAATCTCTCTGAATATCATCTAGAAAGACTCAAAGAACAAGCAGGATGAATAATCAAAGCGTGAAAAATGAGGCGAGTCCTGGGGGAAGGGAAAAAGGGAAAGGGAGGAAAAAAGTTAAAAAAGGGAGGTCTACCACCAAAACACGCTGCTACAATTTGAAAGAAAATTTCTCCATCTGGCCCCAATGGCTGCTCCATGTGCTACTGCAGATCACATGTAAGAAGCTGCAATTTTGCCTAGTAATTGGAGTGAGTTAAGGACGGTGGATATCTGTTTTTTCAGCCTTCACTCTATCTCCTGACTTTCGTGGGTTTAAGTTATGTTCTTAATGCTATTTCAACACAGTTATCTTCAGTACACACCTTTCAGTGCCACTTTGAGATCACAAAAAGGGAGTATTACAAGTGATGTTGTCAGAAGAGATCATCACAGGCCCACCTTGCAGAAGTCTCTTTCACAAGAACAACAAGCAATGACCTCATCTGCTCCAGATGAGAGGTGTCTCCCCCACTCAGAGAGGGGGGTCAGTGCTGCTCCTGGGTTGCCCATCCCAAGTCAGTGGATTCCTGGGTTCAGGTGCCACAGACAGAGCATGCTTGTGGATATACTTACAAAAAGCTATCAGTTTTCCTTCCTTAATCATCCCTCAGTTCCTAAACAGGATGAGGAATATTTTCCTGCTTCCTAGGCATGAGAGAAGGTAAATTTAAAAAAAGAAAAAACAGCATTGCTGAGAACTACATTTCTGCCTATCTACAGCTCTCCAGATACCAGATATTTTTCACTTGACCATTGACTTGTCAGCAGCCTGGGAAACAGTCTGTTTCTAGGTATCCCTGTATTCCTTTCCCCCATATTAATTTTTACTTATTCTTCGGAATAATGGTACCACTATTCAAAAAGAGGGGAGTGAAGTTATCATTATTCAGAAGCAGCAGCTGACATCATGTCTGTAGCACAGGTGGGAACATGGAAGCGTACAGCAGTTCAGTAACTTGCTCCATGTTTCAGGAGTGGTGGCTAGCAGAAGCAGAAGAAAACCCTTCATTCTGCACCTCTTCCCTCCCAGATCATGCTTCTCAGATATGAATACCCAAAGCCAGATGCAATGTGAGCAGAACCAGGTCCTGGTTTGCCTGCCTGGCTTGTGAAGGCACTGCCTGCTCCTAGCAAAGTGTCCCCAGGGTTGAAGGAAAAGGAAAGAGTCAGCTCTCCAGAAAGTCAATAATTCTGGATCCTGCTGGAGAGCCTTGAAGAGAACAGAGGACATCTGTAAAGACTATGCTTGCTTTCTGCTTCAGAGGATCGAATAGGCAATGCGTTGATCATCACAAGCTCAAAGGAGGACAGATTATCCTGCTCTGAGTGTGGCTGAGCATGCATTTCAGCTGGGAAAACTTCTGCACTGATCTAAAAAGCATTTTCTGTTTGTTTCCCTGCTTGTTTCAAGGAATTCCAGTTCTTAAGTCCATGTTTTGTCTCCACTGTGCAGCACCTGCTGGCTCCAGGGAATGCTGGATCAGACATGCAAGCTGTAGAGTAGACAAGGCAAAAGGAGGACAGAAGGCCTGAAAGAGGCAGAAAGAGGAATTCTTGCCCCTAGCACGGCTGCCGGAATCTGCCTGACAATCTGCTCTGAGCAAAGATGTCCATCGGCATGGATCTGCCCTATATTTAGGTGGTGACACGGTTACCCTCTGAAAGTCACCACATCCTCACCTGACCAAGCAGAAGATACATTTCCAAAGCTGAGAGCTGACTGTTGCTGAAGTCAGCTGGCTCAGGTGGCTGTGTGTCATGCGGTGATTTTAGACCAAGGCATACATTTAAGAGGATCAGGAGGTAACCTGATCGGAGCAGTAAGGGGCAATTGCTCAGGACTGGGCATTTTGTGAGCTATATTAAGATACCTGGAGCCAAGCTAAAGGTTAGAGCAACTTTGTCCTCTTCAATGGAGGAGGCATCTCTCCTGTTCATTAGACATACCTGGGACTTCTGTGAAGTTTGAATAGAGCAGGGGCAGGTTCATGGGGCAGGTGGGCTTTTCCAGCCAAAAAGATGCCTGGGAGGGAGAACCAGCAGCTCCCCAGCGCCGAAGCTGCAAAGGAAGGTGCCTTTCAACCCACATGTATCTGAAATTTGGCTTTATCCATGACATCTGTACATATTTGGAGATAGCAAGTACCTTACCAGAGCTGCAGGAACAGGGAAGCCCTGACAGACACCTCTTTGGTGCCTTTTTTCCTTATTACTACTGTAATGATTACTTTAAAGTCTGTCGGACTGTCTTCTCATACCAGAAGCCCAGCGGGCACAAGGGTTACTTTGCTTTTGTTGGAAAAATCCAAAAAACTGCTAATCATGCAAGCACAAATGTCTATCTTTGTCTTTTCTGTGTATGTGACAAAAACAATAGGTGAGCAATCCTTTTCTCATTAGGAAAGATAATTCCTCTTGCAAAAACCAAGTTTGTGATGCTGGAGAGAAATGGATTAAAAACTTACAACACTGCATGCATATAGGAGTGTAGATTTAAGAACTGTGCAGTTATAAATAAAGCAGGGTCTGTAAGAGGCTTTATAGCTGAAAAAGCTGTCTTGTGTTTGTCACCTGGGCCTTGTGTGGCTTTTATCATCTGTGTGATTTGCTTTGCTGTTCTCTTTCAGGGATTTTGGAGTTCATCAGCCTGGCGGTGGGGCTGGTTAGTATCCGTGGGGTGGATTCAGGACTCTACCTCGGCATGAACGAGAGAGGCGAGCTGTATGGGTCGGTAAGTTTAAGATCTTGTGATGATTGCAACTCTGTGTAAGAGACGCGGCAATATGGGCTGTGAGGCTTCACTGGTGTCACAAGCTGTGCCTGTCACAGGCCTCTGATGCCCTTGGGATGCCACATGCTTCCATCTCACCCACTGCTGTTATTGTGTAGGTGACAGCTGTGATGTTTGGGGTCACAGGGAGGGGGACACGCTGTGATGGTCCATGTTGGGGTGCAGCCCCTGAAGTGCTGCACACAGGCACCATTTGGGGCAGTGCCTGGAATGCTGTGGGGTTCACTGTGGTTCAGCCTTTCAAAAACAGGACAGGAATGGTCAGTTAAAGCTGGGTGTTTGGAAATTTTGCATAAAACGAGGTGCTGATGGTGTGGTTTCATGATTAACATCAGCTTTATTGTCCACATGATAGGGATCTGCATGTATCTGCAGATCTGACATTTATATTATAGTTCTCTAATGGAAGCTGAAAGTGCGGTCTGAGTGTTGTTTTTGTTATAACATTCTGTACAACCCCTTCTGGGAGTCTGGGGGAGTTTCTCATAACTATCTGGAAGTGCCCTTTTCAGACTAGTTTTCTGTGTTTTGCCAAAAGCCACATGTAAACTTCTTGTTAGTTTCACTCAACACAAGCTCCTCAATACCTATAAAATCTTCCCTAGCATCACCTACAGGATACTCTCCCTCATTCAGCACTGCTGTAGGATACACAAAGCAGAAATACCCTGTTTCCAATCCAGGCTTAGAGGGGAAGTTTGTCATTTGCTCCCTTGATTTGGGATATGCCTTAGAGCTGTGGTTCCCTGCTCTGGCAAGCAGCTCATGCTGCTATAGAACCAGAAGAAATACACTTTGCTGCTTTTCTGCCCAACAATAGAGAACTTGTATTGGCCTTTACCCACCCTAAGCTAGCTCCAGAAAGAGTGCATCTGTTGGGGCTTTGCTGGGAGAAAGAAACAGCTGCATGCAGAGCAAGCACTGCGCAAAGGTGGGCCAGGGCTGCAGGGAAGGGGAGCTCTGCTGGCATTATAGTCAAAACGTCACATCTTACTAGCTACATTTAATTAACCTAAAGGTTAACTTAATTCCTAATTATTTAACCCAGTTCAATATAAAATAATTATTTTTAGCTAGCTAGAAGAATCACTTCTATTTTGAAAACCTAGTTGCATTCTAGGTAGTTTTTACTAGTGTAAATTTTCTGTTTGATGCACTTCATGTGTTTTTAGTTCAGATGCCCACTACATCTACTTCAACCCATCACCCATGTGTTCTTTTTTTTTATAAGTGTCTTTCAAGATCACAGCACTGTGCTGTGCAAAGATACAGTTTTTTAAGAGTGGATCACAATGAATTTAAAGTGAAATAAAATAAACCAGTTTTAAACCAAAGTGGAAGGCACGTACTTCCTCTAACCAAGTCAGATTAATCTCATGGTGTAGAAATTGAAACTTGCATACTGTGCACATAAAGAAGCCTTCAAATAAACTCTGCATAGAGAACAGTAACAATAAATCAGGAGTTACTGTCATCTTTTCTTCTCCCATTCCCATCTATTGAGACTGCTGCAGTCCCCTTTGCTACTTTTGAGACACAGATGCTGAATTTTATATGAGAGAATCAAGGACTAGCATGGATTGTTAACCCTTCTTTATCCACTTCACTACTTCAATAACATCTACCCTAAATAAAAAGTAAGTGCAAGACAGATAAAAAGTCACCAGGATACCATAAAACAGCACAAATATTTTAAACCACACTTCAGAAATCAGGGCTCAGGCCTACAACCATGCAGCAGGACCACTGTTCCATTGCACTGTTACACTGCAAGGCTGTTCAATAGCTCCTGGAATTGCATCTTTTACTCCTGCCTGCCGAAAATGAGGGCACAAACTTGCTTATATCCGTTGCTTTCAAGCCCTGCAGTTCTCATCAACAAACAGAGTTAATTAAATTTGAGGTCTTAATGCTACATCATAGAAATAACAAAAATAGAATTTTACAGCACTGGAATTCTGGAAGCAGAATTGGCCTTAAGATGTAACTACGGGAGCTCTGTCATTGCATCTTGTACACGAAACACACCGGCAGTAGCACCGGCATTACAACGGTATTTTAGGAGGCTGCAGTGGAATGGTATTTTTAAGATTTCAGCAAGTTCACTTTTTCCCTCCATGCCCACTTTGCAAGCCCTGTGTGCTGAATTAGCAGTGTCAAACACCAATGCTCCTCCTACTGGGACAAGGCTCCCTGGTAATCATGTCCCAGCCTTTCTGTTACACTGACACCAACTGAAGAAGTGCTAGGAGAGCACATGCACTGAGGACATCCCAGCGCTGGGAGGAAAAAAAAATGACATCCTGCAGTCATCTCAGACTCTGAAAAGTTTCATGCCACCACTGTTCCTCCAAGCAACCCCAGGGAAGCAGGCACCACATGGGGACAAGGCAGCAGCACTGCTCTTGTCAGGCAGCAGTTTCCCATGTGTGCTGAGTAGGTGCCATCCTGGAAGAAGGGGGGTAAGCCACATTCACTGATAGGTCTGGGAAGAGAAACCTGCAGTTCCCCAGATCTCAGGTGATGAGAGCTGTGTTGTTGGCTCTTGTTGGCTCTTGAAGGACTCACACATTACCTCAGGGTTGATTTAATTAGCAGCAAAACATTCAAAACAGGTTCTGAGTGCAGGTGAGCTCCTGTATCTTATTACAAAACACCTACTGCAGGCAATAACATTTACTTAGCACTTAGTACAGCACAGATAAGACACATTCCCTACCTAAATAGTTTACTGTGTGGGTACAGTGTTTGTAATATTAGAACATCCTACGTTTGCAGATTGCCTTTCATCTGGAAGGCCTCCAGACCCCCTCCCGGGCCATCCCCATAGGGGACACCAGGCCCTCACTGGAGCACAGCCCCAGAACTGGCATGGAGGGAGTGAGAGGAGCCCACGTGGCATCTGGGTGATGGGCACTGCCTGAAAGCCATCACGTGCTGCTGTTCCCTGGGTGAGGGTCAGAGGTGGCTGTGTGACCCAGCGGCATCCATCCCCCAAGCCCAGCATGGGATGCCTCAGCCATGCACTGGCTCTGCGCCGCTGCTGGCACGCGCTCATCGCATCACCTATCGCCGCCGTAAATCTTCCCAGGTTAGGCATCCAGACCTCCCCGACTCTTGTTATGGCCTCACATCACAGCTATCTGCTGCTTCAGAAGATGAAAGGCCTGAGGAATGCTTTCATTCATGTTACAGTGTGTATTATTTTATTACGTGCCTTGAACTTTCAAAGTGGCACTCGCCGCTGTTTAAATCATTCCAACGCAGTGCTCTCTGGTCCTGCCGGGAGGTGCCCCTTGCCACAGAGCACATTTGCTGTGTGCAGCCCTGCGTGGGCACCCCCTGCACAGCACACAGATGCCGGCACCACCGCCGGTCCCACAGCAGTCTCCACATTTACACTCCATTGCAGACACCTGGCTGCCACGCTCAGAGTTTTGCAGCAGCCTTGTGTTGCGAGCCTTTGCAAAATACACCTCCTCCTTCCATCTCCTTCCTCCACCTCCTTCAGAGGCCTTTGAGTGCAGGCACGTGCCAGTTTCCAGCTCTCACCCACAGGAATCAGCCCTGGCAACACAGTCTCCCTTCTCAGGACAGCCAGCAGCAGGTAGCTAAGAGAACCATAGAATAATAAAGTGGAGAAAATAGCAAGATTTTTTAATTTTTTTTTTGACACGTATCTTTTTCTTCTCCCACCTCTGCCCCAACGCAGAAGAAGCTCACAAGGGAATGTGTTTTCCGAGAGCAGTTTGAAGAGAACTGGTACAACACGTACGCCTCAACGCTCTACAAGCATCCGGACTCGGAGAGGCATTACTACGTGGCTCTGAACAAGGACGGCTCGCCCCGCGAGGGGTACAGGACTAAGAGACATCAGAAATTCACTCACTTTTTACCAAGGCCCGTGGACCCTGCCAAAATACCTGCAACGTACAGAGACCTCTTCCACTACAGGTGATGTTTCCTGCAGCTGCCCCATCAATGTACATACTTAGTGCTCTGGGAAAAAGCTTGGGAGCCCATATTAATAGTCATTCCATCATTCCTGTAAATGTAGATGACATAGGAAAGCACTTACGTTGACTCCAGACACTGCTGTTCCTCCTTGTTTCAAGCGTATATCAAACCTGGGTTATTTATGGGGGTGGGGATAGGGGTAGGGAGGGAACCCTACATATAATCTTTCATTTTCGTTCACTTTCTTTACTTGGTGGCTGTAAGAGAGGCCAAATTCAGTGTTATGGTTGCTTAAAAGAACAAACAGGCAAGCAAACTTGTTAACCAGGGAAAAAAATAAACCAACTAGAATTTAGGAGAAGGAAGGAAAACAAAAGACCACAGAATTGCTCCAGATGCCTCTGATGAGCTCGGGGTGGTTTCTGGCTAAGAAGCAGCCTTTCAGATGGCACCCTGCTGCAGCAGCCCAGCAGTTTGCTACACGGATGATACTACGTGGACTGGTCCTGGCGTGTGGGGTTTTTCCTGCTGTTGGGGTGGGAATGGGGTGAGGAACATTATTCAGATGTAAGCATGGATACTGTGCATAGGGACAAAACTATTTATAAAATGTATATGATATTTATTTTATATATTTATTTATTTCAAAATAATTTTATTTTTAATGAAAGATGCTATGACCGGATTTTCATCAGGAAGAATAAGGTCCTACTGAAACAGGAAAAAAAAAAAAAAAAAAGAGTTTTAAGAGCTTATTGGCAATAAAATTGTCTTTATATTGTAGATTTCTCGCTAGCCCTTTTTTTTGGTACTCCATAATGACTAACCCAGTATTTTCTGATTGATACGAACACCATCCATAAAAAGGCTTGGGATGGTAAAGATAAATTTTATGAACTTGTACAAGGGCAACATCAAATGTGCAGCTGGAATGGACCTGGCCAGCGTGAGCCTACTGACATGAGCGGCTGGACATCCAACAAACCCTGGAACTGCAGATTCAGTCCTCTGTGGCAGCAGGGACAAAAGAGGTCCTCAGGCCAAGCACCAGCACAGCACAGCCCTGGAAGATCCCGATGGGATTGCCCAAAAGCTCGCCTCACTGAAAGGAACCTCACTGGCACAGCCAGCACCCTCACGTCCCTGCTGGGGTTGTCCTTACCACAACTTCATTTCTCCAACCACAGTTTCTCAGCCTCCACTTTTCAAAGCCGTTCTGGTGAAATTTCAGCCTCTTCAGCTCTACTCCCCACGTTCCCAGAAGGAACAATCCAGCTTCTTCATAGCCCGTGTACTGCTAGCAAGGCGGCCGCTTTGGGGCCCGGTGCTCCTGGCCACCTTCCATCCTCTCTGCCACCTCCCAGGTCCCCGCTGCAGCATTTGCTACCCAACGTCCCAGCCGGTGCCGCAGCTGTCACAGACAACAGTCTGCAGATTGCAATGAAAAGATTAAAGGAGCTTTACCTTGAATGATCTAGACATGGAGGAATTTAATCCCGTGTTTGAAATAAAAAATGTTTATTTACCTTTTTCCTCTGAGTCATTGCTGAAACATCTAATCCTCAGCAGCCATGTCAGGAGCACGATCGTTCACGAAAAGTGTCCTAAAGTGTACTTTTGACCTTAGCAAAGGGAAAACTCAGCTCTCCAGCTTCAGTTTGCAGCACCATCTGCATCCTGCTGGTGCTCATGGTTGTCTGGGGAGGCAAATCCCAGAGGGGCTGCTGAGGGAGACGGCCAATGACCCTCCCTGCTGGCTGTCTGCAGCCAGTGATTTCCTTTACACCTGAAGATAAAGTTAATGCTGAAGATGCTGTTTCTCATATTCACAAATGAAGGTAAAACCTGATCTGAGCAATGTGCTTTTTGACAACTTGAAAGAGATCTGATTTGGACCATGCCACTGAACTGGTCCTCCAACGTCAGGATCCAGGATCAGACTTGGAAGGAGGCTCCTGCTGCAAAAGGACACGCAGGCGCAAGAGCGATGGCACAGAACTGCTTTTAAGGATCCACGTTCAAAAAATAGCATTTGTAAACAGCAAAAGCTGCAAAGAATTCACTGAAAACAGCTTTGTAGAGGTTGGTACCATTCCTCATGTGGGACATTCTTTAGGGGAAATTCAGCATTGTTTAATCCCACTGTAATGGTTACTTCCAGCAGGAATTTACTGAGTTAGGTTCTGGTTCAGCAAAATACTTAAACGTATGAGTAATGTGACTGTACTGGGACCTTAGCAGCAGCAGAATCGATGACCACAGACTTTGACTGTGCTCTGAGTTGCAGTGGGTGCAGCTGGCGATGCACAGCACGTGCAATACTTCTCTTTCCCTTTGTGTGTGCATGAAGACACACTCACCTCTTGCACACTGAGGCAGAGCTGACCGCCTTCTCTTTCAGCCATCACCACAGCTGCTCATCCTGCCAGCACCCTGTTTGACACACACTTTGGGCAAACCTCAGAGATGTTGTTCCTCCTGCAGGAGCCTTGTGCCTGTTTTGTTCCCACCTGACAGGGCTGTTTCACACACAAAAACCCATAGATCTGAAAACACAACCGTAAACAGAGCAGAGGATGTGGTTTTTTAGCAGTTCTCCAATTGGAGAAAGCTGGGCGCGTAATAATTGAAACTTTATCCTGGAACAGCTGTGTAAAGCAGGAGGGAGGAGGTGAGCAGCAGAGTGGGATGGTTTCCTGAGTCTCACTACAGAAGGGTGCAGACATGGAGGAAAACTCTTAGCATGAGGCCAGAGCAGCACTGAGCGCACCGCAGCACAAACCTGGCTTTGGGGCGAGCTAAGGTGGGGACAGCTGGGAGGAACAAATGGTGACTCCTAGGTGGCCTCAAGGACATCCTCCCAGAGACCAGCATGCCAGCAGCTTGGGGTCACCCAGTGCCTCCGCAGGAGAGAAGTGGAGGGGATTTGCCTCCCCTACAGAACACAATGGAGTGCCTAAAGCTCCACGGCAAGTCGAGAAAGTCTGTCCTGAAAGGTGAGGAAGGTGCCCTTCTGGCTGTGCTGCCTCACAGAGCAAAAAGAGACCTGCTATCGCTGCCAACAGAAGCCAACATAATCGTGAAAGGACACTTGGCAACAGCACATCCCCAAAGGAGAAGGGCCAGATTCTTGTTGGTAGCAAGGAACGGACACCTGCATCCCTTGGGCAGTGCCAGTGGGAGAAGAGAAGCCTGGGACCTGATCTGAAGTGCGATGTCATCTCCCCCATCCCAGTAGCTGGAGCTGACTTCCGGACTGGAGGGTTTGTTGAAATATTGGTCATCTTGATGGCAGGAGCAGTCTCTGCAGGGCAGCATCTGCCTCTCAGTCCAGACAGCTTCACGTAGACAAAGGCACTGCGAGGAAATAAAGTGAGGTTACTGAGCATTCCCCCCAAGCCACAGGAATGGAGCACACTGAGGGTAGTAACTGCATTACCTGGTGTCTCTGTGCCATTTATCGGCCCACAGATGTGGGTAAATCACTTCTCCACACTCCGGTGAACAGAACATTTGCCAAGACCTGGCTGGAAAAGCACTGGGTCAGAAGAAACGCGGTGGTGACGTGTGCTGAAAATAATTCTCATTTTGGGGCAAACATACATTGTAGGTTGATGCACTTCTTCAAATGCTGCCGGCACTGGGGCAGCCATCCCAGAGAGCCCTCCCAAGGGCAGGGCAGCTCCCTGGGGGAAGCACTCTGTGGCCTAGGCTGTACAGATGCAGCCCCCGGTCCGGATTTTAAGGTAAAGTCAAAAACATCTGCAGTCAGATGGGGAAAGCAATCAGCACAAGTCAACACAATGGCTGCCATCCGCGTGTCACCGGCAGCCAAAATGCCCATTTGGGAATGAGAACATAAAGTCATACAGCAGGACTTAAACCAAGCAAGTTGTGCAAGACTTTCTATTTCTCTCAAAGCAAAGAACTGCTCTGGAGCTGTGAATTCTCACCATGGGAACGCAAAGCAAGTAGTTCTGTACCTGTGTTGGGTAGTTTGGTGTCAAAGATCTGCGAGGCCGGACCACTGGGGCATCCTGTGCTCTTCCCTAACCATACCTCACTGTTACCAGTGTCATGTATCCAAGTGCAGCTGATGATGGTGAGACACGACAAGCACACGCCTCCACCTGCGCTGCTTCCAGTGGGTGTCAGCAAGGATCCACAGACAACACACACGTTTGTGTGTACAAAATTCTATTATACAAACAGGCACTGCACTGCAATTAAGCTTTGAGTAAAGCCCAGGTACCACACACCGTTTCATATTCAGCATCTCCAACAGCTCCAACGTGCAACATCACTGAATACAGAATCAAAGGGGCATTTGGAGGTCAGGCTTTGATGGGGCTGAGCAAAAAGAGGACATCCTCCCTTCCTCCCTCCTTCTCTCCCCCTGCGCTCAGCCCCAGCCCATCTCACCCTGCCCTCAGTCCCTCTGCCCTTCTCCAGTGCAGCGTCCCCACTTTCAACCTCAGCTCTTTGCCAAAACCCTCCTGCACCCCCGCCTCCCAGACACCCCTACATCACCAGGCACAGCAGGAAGGGGGCTCTGACTGCTGAAAAAATACTTTGTGTTGCTGCTGTGTAGCAACAGCCTGCATGGAGACAAACCAAGGTCCTGTGCTGGAACAGAAACAATGGATCCCACACGCCTCAGGACTCAGACCCTTTGCTGCAGATCTCCTAGGCTGCAGCCACTGAAGGCAGTTCCTGCAGACTCTTCCGACCCACAGCACCTCTAAGCACAGCTGGCTTTCAGCCTCTCACAGCAGCACAGCTCTCCTGAACCTACAGCTAGGCAGGCGAGATTTAATAACTAAGAAAGTAATTAAGAAGTACAAAAAGAGGTTGGAAGACCTAAATTCATCGTTCAAATTAGACGAAGCAGAACTTCCCCTTGCTCTTAATGGTTCATCACTGCTGGGTGACACCTCGCTGCTCATGGCTTCTAACAGACCAGCTGCAGAAGGCACTGCTAACGCACGCAAGCTGGAAACCTGTCTCCTCAACTGCCCTCGCTAACAATTAACACCCACGTCCCATACCAGGAACCTCACTGAGGCAGAACATGAGAGCTTGACTCGCAGTACAGCACCAGTCCGCAGTTCTCAGCAGATGAGGTCTCGTGGCTACGTGGAGATGATGCGGAACTGCAAACGTAGCACAAGGCACATAGATGTATTTTGGTCACTTTATTAAATGAGATATTAAATAGTTTAAGATTCAACTACTAAACAGCACTTTGAATGGTGAAAACACAGATACTTGATTCATACTTGAATGCTTCTTGTCCTTTAAAAACACATCTCCAGTCCTTATATATATTACAAAACAGCCTTATAGGAAGAGGTGACACCTTTTCTATAGTACTTAAGATATTTAATACAGAACTGAAAAGCCATCTAATAGAAACAAAGGCAAGTCTTCACAGCTGTATGATTTCAGCAGCCAAAGCTGGTTGATGGACTGAAACATTACTATACAACTGGGACAAAACATATACAATATCACAATACTAAGCAAAAACGCTTTACATCCAAAGGAATAAACAGGTTACAAAATGTGGAGAATTTAGCAGGCAAAATTGTATTACAAGCAACATTTTTATTCGCCGTCTTAAGCCATCTCATCTAGTTAAAACATCTAAAACAAATATAAAAATGAGCTTTTTGTTATCTTATTGATGTATGTTCTGTCTTTAAATATTTGTTAAAGCTTGATGTTATACTCAAAGCGCGTTGTTATGCAGCTAAAATGTCAAGTGAGAAACATGTATGCAAAGTGGTCCAAGTTTTACTTCAATGCTTATCTCAGCTTTCTTCTTATGCTTCTGTTATCCATAGTTTTGTCCAGAATGAAAAAAATGTGCTGTTAAATGTTGCCTAAAACTTCCACATTTAAGTCTTTTGAGTTACTGTAAAACTCCATTGAACATTCCCAGGTTTGGTAGAAGATACTTCTCTTATTCAAGACGCATAGGAACATCAGTGAGAGTTGCCCAGAGTACATTTGCCTTCAAATGTTTGTCTCAAAGTCTCACATTCTCATTTTTTCTAGTGTGAATACACCTCTTTTTGCTCCCTTCCCCCCAGGTTAAACCTAACAGTAGAGCTGGCAAAGCTCCAGCACACAGGAGAGGTTCATTTGTGGCACCTTGTAACAAAGAGTCCACGATGGCAACGTCAGCCTTTGCAACAGATCAGAGAAACTGTCCAGATCACAAACCAAGTTTTGATCACAACATGAAACATCACGTAAGATTTGCTCATTTAGATGCAAAAAACCTTTTGTTCATCCAGGTCTATTAAGTTCCAGAAGTCAAAACAGTTTTACTTCACGTCAGCAAGCCAGAAGAGTCCAGCAACACCTACAGCAAATGCTTCCATCTGCTCCTCCAGAATTCTCTATCTGTTCCCCATACTCCATACACTGTTGCCTCAAATGCTTCCGTCCTTTACTCCCAGATTACAAACGCTTTTATTCTTTTGGGGGAAGAGCCAAGCAAGCTATATTCAAAAAAGAGCCCTGTTTGAGTTTAGTTAGATCTCCACGAGCACAAAAACTGTGGCTAAAGAGAGTGCTAATGATATATAATAAACCAGAAGTTCATCTGCAGTCTATGTAAAAAACCCAAAAGAATTGAGCTCTTTGTGTATACTAAGGTATGTTTTCACACAAACGAAAGGGAAGGGAGAGGAGTGCATAACCAAAACTGATGTAGCGGAGGAAAAGTTATTCCTCTGCCCTGGTATCTTGGGAAGCTATGAGAGCCCCTTCCAGTAACAAATCAGCGATGGTTGTGCCATTTTAAAGTTGATTATGTAACAGGGTTTGACCCTGCCCACCATCAATATTCCAACCCCCCAAAACACCAGGAATTTTGTTTTCTTGGCCTGTCTCCTGCTGTTGGCAAAGGGAAGAGACAGCAGCACCAGCAATAAGGAGTTAACAGAAATGTGCTTTGCACTGGACTCCGCAGAGAGCAAAGGAAAAACATCTCCAGACCACCAGTTGCTATTCCATCACGTAAAACTGAAAATAAAAAATGGCAGAAGACTGAGGAAGATCACTTTTCTTCCCCAAGTCACTATTTAAGGCTGTATACACAGTTTCTATGTAACTGTGTGACTTCGAAGTTTCAGAGCAGTAGTACTTAAGAATATTGCACTCATTTCTGTTTCAGAGTGTTTTCAGTTCCTATGCTTCAGGCAGCATAGATGATACAGTATGAGTCCAGACCTCAGTCAAAAGGAAGCTGAATTATTTCTGTTACAATATTCCCACTAACTTTAAGAAATGGGTAAGCAGAAAAGTATTCCATAATTTGAGGAATCAAGTCTAATCAAGAACTCAGCTGTGCACAACTCACATATGGTATACTGAAACGTACAGACCTGCAGTCCTTCCTAAGCTTCTCAAATCTGATGATAGCTTCACAGCTACTGAAAGCAAGCATAGGAGTTTAGACAGGAAACCTGCGGAGATACTACTGTTATGGGAGAACTTGTTTTCACTGAAAACAACTTGGTATCTCCTGTACTCAACATATGTAAGAAGATTCTAGGCAACATCACTGACAACAAGGGAAAACATTGTCCTACTTAAACAAAGCTGAAGCACTAATATGGAACATGGCATTTAAGGGGACCAACCAAACTTCTTTTTTTTTTTTTTTTTTTTTTTTTTTACAGTTGAGTTCTGTTAAGCCATTGATTCCTAAAAAAATAAAAGTTCTTTCTCTGACTTTAACAATCCTTTAGGCTTTTAGTGCAAAATCACATCGATTTCCCTTGGGAAGGCCCTGCATTTTTGCCTCTCATTGGGGGTGGTGCTCGCTGTAAAGGCGGCGGCTGCATACCACCAGATACTGACTGATACATTCCTCTCATATCTATCTGTTGGTAGTTGGAAGGATTCATGATTAAATTTGGAGGCTTTGGCATCATGAGATGACTCATTGCTGTTTGCTGGTAAGACATGTGCTGTTGCTGCTGCTGATTGTACTGCTGCTGTAGTCTTCTGTTCATGAGTATCCTCTGAACACAACTGATCAACTGTGAAGGGAAAGCAGAGCTGTTAGAAGTGCACGACCTGCCTCAACGCTGCAAGTATCAAGTTCAGAGTTAAAATCAATTTGTTCAGGATAGCATGGCTGAGTGAAAAAGCACTATTGTTATCACCATTACTAATGTGATGGTATTCACCAGCTGATTACTGCAGAAACCATTTAGTAACACCATTTAGGGCTAAGTTCTCTTAATGATTTGCCTATTGCATTTCATACCACATTTGGGTAAGTTCCTACTTGCACTATCCTGTGAAATGACTCCCTAGAACAAATCGCAGCTTTTTTTTTGTCAAGTATTATTAATCAGCCCTTTGAAAGTCCTGCATGTGAATCATCACTGCACATTTGCCTAAGAGAAACTCTTCCAACTGACATAAACTGGGCAACTTTCAGATTTTGCAAAATAATTCTAAGCTAAAAGATGTTACCAATACTTTCTATGATTCATCTTTAGCTCTGGGAATTAGATTTCTCTTTAAGCTTCATTACTTTCAAACAAACTACTTCAACAGAAAAATCTGGTGAGGATTTTTTTGAAATGATCTTCTCACGGAGTCTCCCTGGATGAGGTTGAGTAATCCAATCCAGCACACTGCACAAGTCAACAACTCCCGATATTACATCATACACACCATTACACAATGCCAGCAAATACCTGACCCGTGGAAACACAATCTGTGAGTAAGTATTTATGTATCTAAACATAGACCTCTACTCTATACACACACACGAAAACTTCATACTCAATATCTCAGTTCAAACTTGGACAGTCGATCAAATAATTATTAGGTATTTTACCATCTGTTGTTTAGTAAGGACGTCGTTATAGATGGCTTCTCGTCGCTTAACATCAAGCTCTTGGCTTGCCTGTCTACTCAGGGCCAGGGCCTGCACTTGGCTCTCTGTAAGCGTTACATTCTCTTTCCACTGAAAAGGAAAAAAATTGTCCTAGTGTTAGTCATTTTGACAGAGTGTAACGGTGACTGAGGTCCTGCATTATATTCGGAGTTGCATCAGGAGTTAAAGCACAGCCCAGTTCCTAGAAAATACAAAATTATACTTCCCTAGAATTAGAACTAAGAGTTAGCAGCTCTTAAAACTACCAGTTTCAGTAATACGTCTCTAGATTACTGGAAACAAGTAAGAAAGGCATGAATCCAAGATAGATATCTAAGGACAAGAAACAGGAAATGCTTCTTATTTCTGTACAATTATTATACTTGTTTGTAGAAAGCTGGGATTTTCAGTGCAAAGCCAATAATAATGGTTAAGTGTTAGCCTGGTAAGGCTCTGTGATATCCAGATGCCATGAAGGGTTACTGCAAGCTGCAGTGATAAAAGTTAGCACAAACTGGAAATCACTGTCATTAATAACACAACAATATAGCTGAATCATCACATACAACAGTCATTAATGTGATAACATCCAACATTTTCCCATCTCCCCGTTTAGACCTACAGTTGTCTACTGTACTCACTATAGTTGAAATGATGTCTTCAAGGGGCTGAATTCTTGCTGCAGTTACACTGTTGGTTGCTTCCACAACCTTCTCTCTTCCTTGATTAATGAGGTCCTGAGAAAACATCAGTAAATTAACTGTAAAGAAAGCATTTCTTTGTCATCTTGTTTATATTTACATCTCCAGAGTAAGTATCTAGACTTGATTACATTTTTCTTCTCATTTGCACAAGCCGGTGAGTAACAAAATAGCCTCTAACATTCACACAAAGGAAATTCAGCATACAGTAACTGAACTACGTATATCAATCTAGCGACTTGTACAGGAGACATTATTTATATCAAAAAAATATTTTGGTACCCAGATGTTTTCAGATCATCACAAGACTGATGCTTTTCTTCACAGGCAAGTCTTTCGCAGTACTGAGTTGGATGATGTTGCAATCTCAACACATTCTGTGAGCTCAAACTGCCATGAAATATTTTAGCACAATGCTGGCTCACAGCATCCATTACTGCACAAGTATATGCAACATGGGTGCCCCCCAGTCTGCATTCTTTGTTAGCGGTTTTCTGTTCTTTTATACAAATTCTTTAACCAGACTCTACAAGGTATCCTAAGACAACTGTGCTTCAACCACTGCAGTTACAGCCTGGCATCCTATCAGGAAGAACTGAAGGTAACTGGGAGTGGAGCACATATTCCTCTCTGCCATTCCTTCTCAGACACGAGACTGAGGCACAAAAGCTCAATGTGGTTAATTCACATCTGCAAAGAATGCAGAATTTCCCACAATCCCAAGATACTATACAGGTGTAGGTACTTCAGTTTATATGCACAGAACTTAGACACCAGTTCACCAATAAGAAACTACAACAAAAAAGGCAATTATTAACAATAGGAGACAATTATATAATAGGAGGACATCTACGAACGACCTTCACCACCCACATGCAACAGAGTAACACAGGCACTCTTACAGCAACGCAGATGTTACGTTACTTGGATCACTGCTCACCTCCAGCTGTTGATTGCTCATCGCTGACAGAGCACCCAAATTGAAAGGAATATACGGGGTTTGAGAGTTGAAATTAGTGGGAAGCATGTTGGTCCCTGTTGGCATGTTGAAACGCATGGTCAAGCCCTAAAACACAAAGCATACACCTGTCTGTCCAAGCAACTGGAATACATTCCATCCTTCTCTCATTACACATGAACTGGCACACACAGGTAAGTCTGTCCCATCACACTAAAGAGCTCTTCCAAACCCCAAGTCAAAAGGACACGTTAAGCACAGGGAAACTTCAATTCTAGTTCTGAGTTAATACATGAGTTTAGCTTAAATATTTGGAACACTAAGAAAAGAGCAGCCAAGGTTTGTTGCTATATTTACAGTTGTTTAAGATCCATCTTGTAATTGCAAACCCACTACCTAACATCAATACTGACTTGATTGTTACAAAATTGTGAAGAACTGAAGTGGGGAATTTATTAACAGGAATATAAAGTTTATCTCCCACTTGGATTTCTCATGGAGCAATTTTCATGCTCTGAAACACTGACTGAATCACACACACACACACACACACACACACACACACACACACACACACACACACACACACACACTCCCCATTGCTCTCACCAATTCATTATTTTCTTCATTCAATCACTACATAAAGTATCCAGTAAGCAAGATACAGGAAAAAAGGGGGGAAAAAAAAAAGGCAAATCCCTTGCTGCAGATGTCTGTATGCTTGTGGGATTTTGGTGAACAGTTCTGTAATCATATACCTTTAATGACAGTACAAATATTCTTTAAATTGCAAAAGTGAGATATTACACAGGACTCCAACTGATTGTTATCATGAAATTAAAAAAAAAAAAAGATAAACACTAGCATAAATAGTATAGAAATGTAAATAGCATAAAATAGCACTAAGAGAGCAAATGAGACACGGTATCCCCATTTTTCTAGATAGCTTGCTTCACGTGCCTACTTCCTGGCCTATCAGAAAAGTTATTTTCCCAAAACAAACTGAAAAGATAAGCAGTACTTAAATACAGAATAGTTATTTTTGTGTACAGCAAACTCATACAGATAATTTTACCTTCTTTTCTGCCTCATATTCTGCCCAGGCCGCCTTCCTTTCCTCTTCGGTGAGCTCCTCTTCCTCCTTATGGTCCAGGAGTGAATCATGCTCGTGATACCCTACTATATACTCCTTATTGATTTGAAGCAATTCTGCCAGGATTGTATCCTGTTCAAATGAAGAAGAGATGATAAAACACAAAGTCACTCGACAGCTCTACTGTGTTTACTTTTGGTGCATGCCTCACTGCTCAGACCCAACTTTTTCACTAATAGCAGCTCAAAGCTCTTCAGAGAAACAAAATTTAAAAAGAATTTAGAAGCACAACTTTCCTCTGAGGGAGGGTAATGGATTAACAATCTGTTGCAGAGATGACAGTCAAATCACTTAATGAACCACAGGAATGTACTCAGATTCCACAACAATAAATGCAGTTTAAGAAACTAAAAGGAATGGAATGTGCTAAATGATTTTCCTTTGCTCAGGCTGGGTACCTGAGAGGGCCTACCAACCTCCTGCATCCACGAGCCATAGAGCACCTCCACTGGCTTCAAAATGCTGAGCAGCACTTCGGCCCAGCAGCTGGCCGCCAGCTCCAGCAGAGAAGTGCAGAGAAGGCAGCTTTCTTAAAGCTGTCAAGATGGACGTTCAGACAAACAGTCCCTCATCCATTGAGGCTACAAGAGGCCACATTGCTGCTACAAGTGGGTTTCTTCAGCAGGCAGCCATTTCGCCTTCTATACTGCACAACACCCTTCATGCTTAATTGCTTTTAAGGTTAACTGAAATGTTTACAGCGTTCTTTATAACTGCAAACTATAGCAGTTTGGTTTACAGATACGCTAAGATTTATATTAAAATGTATTTTAAAATAAAAAACCCCTACTACTGTTTTCTAAAGGGAAAGTTACTGGCAAGCTGAGCATTTCCTGGAATTGAGAAGCTGCTCGCCCAACTACCCAGCTGGCCTACGGATGACACACACCAATAAATCATCATCTCAATTAAGAGATGACATAAAAATAGAAAATGAATGGGAAGAGCTGGTGTTTCAAGGTAAGTTAGTTCACAATGATTTAGCAGTCCCCATTTGCACTGAGTATACAGTCCTGTCTCCACAGCTGTTCAGAGATCAGCGTGCCTGAGAAAGCTCCTGCACTCCTCAGCA
Source organism: Meleagris gallopavo (assembly GCF_905368555.1). NCBI lineage: Eukaryota > Metazoa > Chordata > Aves > Galliformes > Phasianidae > Meleagris > Meleagris gallopavo. Next base: position 12,680,630 of record NC_139412.1, read on the forward strand.
TTCAGCCTAGGGCTAATAAAACATAGACATCAATCCAGCAAACTTCCTGAACCGGTTCTGGAATGAATTACAGAGAATATGCTGAAGGGACTGTCCTTCCGCAGCACAACTGCACGAATATCCACAGACCAAACCAACACAGGCCTTCCTGCAAACAGGAACGCAAGTTGTCCTCCTGGCACTTGGAAACACAGCACCTAAAAAACCACGATGTCTGCAACAACACAGGGAGCTGCAAGTGGATCACAACACATGGAGTCACAGCAGCTACAGAAATGTGTTCGTTCCAGTGCATGTTTAAAGCACAACTATAGTAACCATAAGCTAAAGCCAAGTAACTGAGCCAGTCTGTAAGCTGTCTTTGGTTCATCCCTCTGTTATCACCTGCCTTCCTAAATCAGAACCAGTGCTTTCTCCTCTGGCTCCTCACGGAAACATTCAGTGTAATATCTCGTGATTCATGGGCACAGGCAGGAAATAATGGGATTGTGGGATGGTGGGAGAGAAGGGCACCAGAGAGAAAAAGGATGCGATAATGGGAAATACAGAAAGCAGCTGGAAGAAGTGGGTGAAGAAGTCATGGAGCTATTACCAAAGTAAGGGAACACAATTAAGGCACTCCCAGCATACTGGAGCTGTACATCAGTGTGAGGAGGGTTTCTGGACATGCATATGCATTCATTTCCATGGTAACACAATTACTGAAAACAATACTGGAATATAATCCATGCTCACTTGGCCAACAGTCCTCAAAATGTGGTTTAAATTACAACCAACTGCATGTTTGCTTTTCTTTGTTTAAATTTTATTTTGCATTAAATATGATGGAACTTGAAAATTGGTGTATGGAAGGTACTGCCATTTAGTTAACTGTCAAATGAAAAAAATTTACCTCACATACAGCAGACTTACATTCCTTTTCATTTATTTAGCTTGTTGATAAGATAATGATACTAAGTTGGTTAACTTTTAAGAGGAAATCCTAGCAATGCATGAAAAACTGATGAGATTTTTTTAAATTATTGTCGTTTTTAAAAGAGGTTTCATTTGTCCTTTTTAAATCCAGTCAGAAATTAAATGCTATGGAGAGATAAATGCATTAGAAAGGAAAACTTCCGGAGAGGAACTTCAGTTATGCTGTAGTTCAAAAAATTTTTCTTCCCCTCAAACAATTTAACCAAGGTTAAAAAATAAACATATTAATAAAAAAATATAAAAATACAAATGTTCTCCTGGTTCTGACAGTAACAGCTCTCCCAGAATTCACAATACTTTCCCTTAGTACAGAAATACAGTAAGAACCATGCCCTGGTTGGGTCCCAAAATAGTATAAAATAATGATTACACTAGATCCAACTGAACTATTGTTTTAATCTGCTTTTCCAATCTGCACTACACGACCCAGCAGAGCCAAGTTCTCCTTTACCACAACCTGTGTCTGGGACCGTGTCCCACTGACAGGGCTGCTCTGAATGAGTGTGCCACAGGGACACTGTGCCCCCTGAGCCCGTTTTGTCTTCGTCCAGCTCCTACCTCACATCTGCTGCTCCAAATTAAATATTGCACTGGCCTAAGTGCAAACGCCTGTGGCATCGATCAGGGTCCAATTATCAGTGCTGATGGTGAAGAATGCAGCATTAGCTATTATCAGCCAAGGGTTCCCCAGTGCACAGTCCTGTGGGAGCTGAGTGTTAAGTGTCTGAGATCTACACAAAAATGGCCCAGTCAAACCACACTACCTTTAAAGATGACTTGCAATCCATCGTTAAATTCACAGCAAAGTAAAATGAAACACCTGAAATACAGACATCATACACTAAAAGGAATTCTCTCGCTTTACGCTTTCACTGTTTGTGTACAGTGGTAATTTAAGAAGCACCTTATGCCTCTAGTCTCTGTTAGGCAGTGAGTCACTATATTTGCATAAAGCTCATGGGCGATAACAGTTATTTCTACTTAGTTCTGAACTCCAACGTCACAAACCTGAATTGAGTGAACAACATCCACACTAAAACTGCCCTGTTAAACACTAATATATACATTCCTTTTCAAGATGCAGAAGTGGTTTCAGAGGGACGAGGGCAGAGAAGCAGCACTGTGAGGGCAGCAGGGCCGCGTGCCTCTTCCCTGGAGGCTCCCCAGACAACCTGTAGGTGCTGCTCTGACTGCAACGTGCACAAAGCTGCTGCTGAAATTCAAACCTGACACGAAACTTTGATAAGCTTCCAGGAAAACCTCCATCTTCCACACTTGTCTTTTATATAAAAACTACCATTCGACATCTCCTTGCTATTAACAACACTTTCTAAGAAACTGTTCCTCGATTGAAACTTGAATTATTAAAAAAGATAAAATCTCATGGACACGTTTTCAAAATCAAGTAGAGTTTGTTTCTCTGAATCTGTTCTCTTGGATTCGAGCTGTGCCTCTGATAAATGAGTTTAATACACCGACGTGCTTTCATCGTGCATTTCACACTGCCTGGATGGATTACAATGGTAATCCCTGATCTTGCTGTCTCCACAACAGTAGCATTACACAATGGTATCACTGTTCAAGAGACTATGCTTTGAAGATGTGAAAGATATGAAGAGACCTGAAGACAGAGAAAATTATATATGAGACCTGTGAAAAGAAGAACAAAAGCCTTCTTTTAGCCTAACTCCTCTTTTACTTTGCCAACAACTACAGAAGAGCAGCTCAGCCTTTGCAAGCACGGGGCAGACAGCTCACTGATGGAAAAGAGCAACACAGGTGAAGTTTTGGTGGCCTTTGTTTCCAGCTGAAAGCTGCAGAGATCAGGCTGGGCGTGCTGAGCTTACCAGGAAAAAAGCATCTGAGGATTCTAACCCTGAGGTGGTGTGCAATTAATGGCTGTTACCATAAAGCACTTCTGTAAGCGTATCAGTCTTTATAATCAACTTTTTTCCCCTATTAAAAATGCAACAGATTTGTAATTAAGTTCACCAAATCAGTGATAAGGCTGAATTGTGCATCTCTGCTAAAATCACAGAGGTAAGGAATAGTGGGCTTTCTGGATGAGTAAGTTTGCACGATTTAGAGAATCATCCACCACAGTACTTCCTACAGCTGATATCTACTTTTGACTGTTCACACTGAATTTCTAGAGAACTGGAGAGAGCAAAAGAAATAGAAAACAAAAGTGAAACTAATTAAATTATGAGCCACAGTTCAGATAAAAAGATCACAGAAATCAAGGAATAAGTCACTGGACTCCTCAGTTTGGTGTGCATAGCAAGGATAAAATAAAAATAAAATGTCCCAATCAGCCAAGGGGAAGACAAATGCAGCCAAAAACAATGATTAAGAAATGGAGATCATTGAAACAGCTAAGGAGAGTTTAGTCTTTACATTTTTCATAGTAAACATAAGGACCAAATGAAACAAAGGTCTGATATAAATTACTCTGCAACAGCTCACTGCACTGGCACTAGCCAACCAGGCAGGGGCAGCTCAATGCCAGCTCAGCACAGGGAGCCACCCTACTCAGATCCTAAAGATATCTGCATTTTGTCTTGGATCGACTACCCAGCAATCATTGATTACATCACCTTGCTGCTCATGTGTACTAGATGGCCTTACAGGACAGACTTCACTCCTCCCCTCGGACTGCCTGGCCAAATCCCAAACCACAAGTAATGCTTTGCTCAGTGACAGGTACTGATTTTTTTATTAACATTCCTCAAACACTTCTTTCCCCCTAACAAGTAGAAGGACTCCCCACAAGCAGAGCAATGACATGAAAACTCTGGCTGCCGCACGTGGGAGGCTCCTCTGCCTCCCACCCAGGAACGTGCACTGCAAGCTGTGTGTACTTCTACAACACTTCCACACCTCCAGTTCTTCCTCATTATCACAAAACCACGCCTAACTGTGGGACACAAGGGAAGGGAAGGGAAGGATAATTGGAGGGTAATAGCTACCTTCCCACATCTTGTGAGGCTACCAGAAAGGCATAACACTGCTTTCAACAAATAAATGCACAAACTGCTAAGATGAGATGAATCTACCTGATGACTCCTAGCCCTTTCAACCAATCCAAAACAAAGCAGGTAAGAAATGCACACAAAGATGGGCAAATATTAAAAAGAAAATTTGTTCAGTACCATTTGCTAAACCAAGGGGAAAAGAAAAACAACAAAAATCAGAGAATTCCTATACACAGATCTGCTTTATTTCTAGTCAGGAGCTTGGTTAAAAGCTTGCTTTCAACTTAATTGATGTGAACCTTATGGTGATGGCTAAACTGAATTAATGTGCAACTTCATTTCAAATCAAATACTGAACTACATCTGGAGTTTATAAACTTCCACACATTTATGAGCTGATCTATTATTGTAAATAAAAACAAGTAACTTCCAACATATAATCACTGCACTGGTTGTTTACTCACTGCGATGACTTTATTCAAAGCATTGATTAAGAAGTTTAAAAAAAAACAAAGAAAAAATCTGGTATCTCCAACTTACTGCTTACACTGTGAAACATCATAATAAAAGGAGCTTGGTTACAGTCATTAGAGTCTGTTTTCAAGGGTTTTGAAACAAATGTGTAGCAGCAACTAACATTTATGGGGCTCCCGCTTCCTAAATCCCCCTGGCAGCTGCACGGATGCTGTAGGTGGTCTGACAGTCTCAATTTCAGAGAATAGCCTAAATAATAAGAATGCCAATGCAAAGCTTAGCCACCATTTATTATCAGGGTTTACAGAGAATCTAGAATGGAGAGCATACAATTTTTCTTTGAAAATTAATAGATTTATGAACTAGAAAACCTCCATCCCCACACCAAGACCTAAACGTAACTCAGAGATGTAATCAGGAAACTAATTGTGGGCCACACATTTAAACCTTACTCTTTACTGCTAAGCTCTTCACCAAGTAATAAGCAACAGACGACTGCACAACAACTTATTAATCAATTAGCCTCCAGAAGACCACATTAAATTAATGTATGTGGATGACTTGTTCATCTAACAATGAACATAAATCAGACAAGGAACAAAACCTTAGTCTAACCTGAAATACAAACAAACTTGGAAAAAAGAGAGTAAAATAAATGCTCAGTCCATTCTTTCTCCTGAACTTCACCGTGAGATAGGAATAAAAGTCTGACTATTTTCAAGTTTGGTTAGTAAGGTGGTTGGTTCCCTTTGTACTGCACAGGATACTGAGCCATTACTAAGTGAAACAGGAACAACGAACCACCACCACACATGTCACAGCCATTACACAAATAGATTAAGGGAAGCCTCACTGAAAACAAACTACTGTGATCTTCAAAGTTTATTCATCATCAAGTTGGAAAAAGGTCTGACATCATTAATTCCTATTATCTCAGAGTACAAAGCATCAGCACTCTCACCATGCAGCATACATAGTTTGGACTCGATGATCCTTATGGGTCCCGTCCAATTCAGGGTGTTCTATCATTTAGTATAGTGAACAATTGTATTCACCTTATTTCTAAGTGAAAAATTCTACTCTAAAGTGACAACACAGCACTCTTTCTCCTTCCAAGATTGAATACTCCACATCCTAAAACAGATACAAGCTTTTTTTATAGCATGTAATTCCCAGCGATGTGCACCAACTTACTTTTGGCAACATTGGTGTGTCTCTCTTCTTTTTCTTTTCTGAATTCGGATCATCCAGCAAATCCGGCTCAAAAGTGTACAGCTCTGTTAGCTCATTCATAGTAAAATGACGTTCAACTTGCTGCTGGTCAACAACCCGGAAAGACAGGGACTGCTTTGTTACCTGCCGGTCGTAGATTTTATCTTCCATTGTACCCTAAAAACCACAGATACTTGCTTTAATACAAATACCAAACCACACGCTATATAGGAAAATACTAAGAGGGATACAAGAGCAAGAACAACATAACATTGCTCTACTTTCCCTGTTCCTTCAATCCTTACCTACAAAGCTACCTGAAAACTTTGTTTGCTGAAAAAAAAAAAAAAAAAAAACGCTACTACTGACTGGCACAAATTTCACGAGAAATTTGTCTTTAAGGAATGCCTTGAAGAAGAAACCAGTTTCCCTCCAATTTCCCAAAGTACAGTTATGACAAAAGTGCCAATTTTCACATGATCTACCTTATTTTGTTGTTTTGAGCAGCCTACAAAAGGGAAAACAGATACTGTATGGGTAGGAAGGACAGGAGAAGAGAAGCAGTCAAGTCTAATCTATCACAGCTGTGTAAGAACAAACTTGATGAAAAAGGAATTTTTTTTTCTTAAAGACGATGACTACAAAAAGTATGAGAATAGCACAGCCTGTTCTAAACACTGTAATTTAAAAAGGATACCAGCAGTTCAAAAGTGCACAAAGAGAAAAATAAGACCGAAGCCTGAAGGAAAAAAAAATGCATATCTGACAGAAACATGTTACAAAAAGTAATGTATTTAAATTGGCAAGTGAATAGTGACTTGACCATGAGTTAAGTACTGTTACTGGGAAAAGGTCTTCAGTCTATCCTGTAAAAACCCTGGAATTGGAAGGTGAAGCAAGAAACTACCTATCAGAAATAATGGTGCTACTGCTTAAAACCAGCACAGATCTGTGATCATCAGAATTAGGAACAATCCTTCTGATCTTTAGGCTGCAATACAAGCTTTCCAACCATGACTGCATGCTTTCTTCTATATTAAAAACAAATCCTTAACTTTTTCCTTTGGATCTTCAGCAGCCTGGCGACCAGTCTGTAGAAGTCAGCTACGGTGAGCAAATTGCTGCCAAATGGCAACTATGCTCTATGCAGTCATTCCAAATCACAAATTTTCAGGAGTATGCAAATTAAAACAGTAAAAGTGTTATTCTGAGTCTGAGTGTGTGAATCACAGCTAGAACTCCACTGCTAAGAGTGGTGTTACACAGACTGCCAGATGAGATGGGCTTTTTAAATTCACTGCCATTTCCTTCAAGTGTTTTTTCAGTGATTTCGCATCAAGTACAGCTACCAGATTAGGGTTGGAAGATGACTGGATCATTGTGAATCAACACTGACTTCAACAGACATCCAAACAGTTACAGACTACAATTCAGATTGCAGGACCAGCGTATCACAAAATCATCATTCAGAAACGTACCTGGGCCAAAAATCTGTACACAAACACAGGTTTGCTCTGCCCAAAGCGGTAAACCCTGAAAATACTCTGGATATCATATGATGGGTTCCAAGAAGCATCAAAGATGATTACTCTATTAGCAGCCACGAGATTAATTCCAAGGGAACCTGCCTTAGTGGATATAATAAACAAGCGGCCTCTGGAACAAAGAAAAGTTGCAGATTTTTAATATTTTGGAAAAAAATTACTGTTGTTGTGTTACTGTAGAGTTGTTCATACATGGAAATTGCTCAAAAAACGTTGTTAAGATGTTGTACTAAGCATAAAAGAGACAAAACTTTTAGCAAAACATACTCTCAGAAATACAGATCAGGTACAAATCAACTGTTAACAGGAACGGGTGGGAAAGACTTTTTTTTTTTTTTTAATTTCTTCTGTTTCAAATTCACATTATATCACTTTCAATAGTAATATTAAAAAAGTATACCCCATATTACTGAAACTGTTCTCTGGCTAGCTCAAAGGGTAACCCATGCATGACTCTGTCTCTGATAAAGACTTTAGACTCAAAAACCAAACTGAAGTACAAGTATGGATGAAAAGCTACAGTTCGTCTCTCCAAAGAACCTGCAGCCTCCAATAAGTATCAATATGGAATTCAGCCACAAGGATTGAAGTAAACAAATAAGCACTCTGAAGAGAGGGGACAGTCAACAGTTTCTTGCTTAAAACAGCTACATGAAGCAGTGCTGCACCTGTGAAACTTTGTAGGCATAGCATTAAAGGTCAGTAAACTAATACAAGTAACAAGGAAATACGGAACAAAAGAAAAAAGGGGAAAATCTAGAATGTCTGTCTGAAGAGACCTCACCTCACATTAGTTTCATCATTAAATTCTTCAGCCCATTTCTTTCTTGACTGAGCTGTAGTTGAACCATCTAAGCGATAGTAATCAATGTTTCGGAACCATTTTCCTTCACCTGTAAATAAGAGTCACGATTAAAATGCTGGTTATGTAGATATCCAGATTGATAATACTGGAAACGTTCAACTCTCAAAACAGTGCAAGAGCAAACATGGAGCATAAAAGATGATATTCTCTAACAATTCAAAGCAATGGGAAAAGACTATAGGTAATTCAAGACAAAGAATCCATGATGGAAAACATTTTTTTTTGAGAATACAAGTGTTTCCCAAAGGCATGGCCTGAAAATTACTTAGTGAGGCTTGCATAACAAAATATAAAACACAATATGACAGAAAATAATGGCAATTACATTTATGAAGACAATAAACATCCGCAAAGCAAAAAGTAATAGCTCCCACATATCCTAACCCAATCCTGTCTAAAATGATTTAAAAGCAGAGTAAATCTTGTCAATAGCATTTTACCTTAAAAAAAAAAAAAAAAAAAAAAAAAGCATTCAATGTTCTATTTCTTAAGATTTTGATCTTTCTGTAAAAATTAACAACTGATATTAAACAAAACAGACTGGCAATTAAAGATGCTAAGTTAGAATCATGCTACGAGTCATGCCAGAACTGTCTCACAGGACTGTGAGGCCCTGGCACTGTTGCCAGAGAGCTGTGGGCGCCCCATTCCTGGAGGTGCTCAGTACCAGGCTGGATGGGCTCTGGGCAGCCTGAGCTGGTGGAGGCAGCCAGCTCATGGCAGAGGGAACTAGATGATCTGTAAGGTCCCCTCCAACCTGAGCCATTCTATGAATGGCTATATATGGTAAATCTTACTATTACAGCCAGTTAATAAAAGATCTACCAAATATGTGTGCGAAAAACTCCCACAACCTTAAGAATGAGCTCACACTGAAGGAACAAACACTAAAAGCAAGAAAAAAGGACAGCAACTAATAACATGGGAATAGAACAAATACTCAGAAGCTAAGGAAGCAGCAGGTGGGAACAACAAATCTGTGAGAGAGATACTGGAGATCTTCATCTACAGCACTCATACCACTAAAGCCACATTTCTCTTATGCAAATGTTTATACATGCTTAGACTTAGACAGAAGATATTTGAAAGAAATGACAGACTCAAATAAATTCTTCAATCTGCACTTATTGTGAACTGAAACTTAGCATAAAAACAAACTGCATCATCAGGAATTCGGGTAAGATCACACAGAAGAAAAGAAAAAATCCTGCCGAGCAGAGTACTCGTCTGGTTAGTGAGAAATTCCTCACCATTCAAGCATCGCTATGATAGTAATTAATTCAAGACACAGCTCTCTTCCAGAATCCATAACAAAATGTACTGCAGCACATATAAAACCCAAACTTACATTTTGCATTCAGCATCCAGACACACCATTTGAAAGTATTATCATTTTCCTTCATTATCTCTCTCTCAGTAGGAAGGACCAGAATTTGCCATGCATGAGCATACAACATCACTTTTATATAGAATTTAATAAAATGCCTTCTCTCATTTTGGATGATGAACATTTAAACTGCCTAGGCAATATTAAGCACAGATGACACAAAATGAAATCAGAAGCAAGAATCCATAATGGGATAGCAGAGACCACCTGCAGAGGAGAACAGCAGTTCTGCCAACTTCAGGAATGATACAGAATGATAGAATGTTTCTCATGAAAGCAATTATTTCAACTCCATTCCCTCTGGAATAAAGACAGACTTGTAAAAGAATAATTAGCTTTGTAATTGTTCAAGCAAGCTCACACTCACCTTTATAGATAGGAGGCTTCTCTTTGTCAGTTTTCTCTCTGTTAGCCAGCTCCAGAAAATCTTCTATCAAATCCAACGATATAAGGGACTGGCTAAACACTAGGCTGGAAACAGAAACACAGAATTCAACTCTGAGGTTAATTATTGTAACAAATTGCTCATTCTGATACAACTTTTCAAACAAACAATGTTTCTAGACACAGTGAAAGACTCTGGTAGAGTACATGTATGTAGGCAAAAACTCACTGATGGAAATAGCAAGCTTCAGAAACCTGAGCTATAGCATCCAATCTCTAGATTGAATGACAAACAGACTAACATATTTACAAGATTGTTTAAAACACTTCTAAAACTGACTTACACTTTGTCCCCAAGCTCCTCTGCCATTCGAAGGATTTCAAAGAGAAGAACCATTTTCCCAGAATGTTCCAACACCTCAGCATCTGCATCAGTGACAAAATCTTTGTACCAGTCTGGAGCTGGGCTACCAGGATTGGATGAGGAAGTAGCTTTACCTATGAAAACACACACAAAAAATTCAGATAAAGGCATGGTTTCCACTTAAATGCTTTGAAATGCTATTTTTTAATGCTGCAGAATATTTAGACAAAGAATTCTATTATCTGCAACTTTTCCCCATAAATATAAATTGATACCTTTGTTTGTTTCCAACAATCATGCATTATGAAAATTCATTCGAATTACAGCAATTGAAAAGCAGCTACTCATAAAGTGATTTGAAATCTGAAATAAACACCTGAAATTCTTGAAAAGTTTTTGAGTTACACCAAGACCATCTATTAAGAGGAATTCACAGACGAAGCTTTCAAGTGTTCCAATAATACCACCTGTACAACAAGATTGCGTGTCTCCTCTCACTTTCGTGATACTCAGATTTAAAATTTCTTTTTCCAAAGCTAACGTAGAAGATATCAGTATATAAAGTAGTATATAGAAGAGAAAAAGTCAGTATTTCTCCCATTTTATATTATTTCACTATAAAAAACAAATTCCACCATCATCATCTGTCTTTTTGCAAAGTTCTTTAGGAAGGTTTTCTTGCCTGCTCACCTGCTAACACACCACTACAACAACAACAGCTGTAGAACATGTTACATCTTCAGGATGTAACAGTGAAGGACAAATACATTTGTTAAATGTTTTCAATATTCTTTCATTAGCATAGTAAAAAAAAAGGGAAAAGCAGCATAGTTGTCTCTTAACTTTGTATCTTTTCATACTTCTAAATTCAAAAAGTTATCAGTTGGAGCACATTATTAAAAATAGCAGGAACTGTAAGCATAGAAGGAATACCTGGAAAATTCCTTAATTTCATTTTGCACAAAGCAGAACAGCCCTCTCAAGTTGTGTTTTCCAGAATGAAACTGCATGGTATTTGATTTACTTGTATACTATACTCACCTTCTTCTGATTTTATAACTGATGAAGGGTTGTTTCCAAGTTCTTCTGCATTTCCTTCTCCACCTCCACGAGATCTTGAATTCCAGACTTTAATGACTTCAACATCGTTATCGCTGCCACTCCCACTTGAACTACATTCTTTCTTTCCTTTTTTCCCCTTGGATTTTTTTTTCCTAGAGAGATAGTATTACACACCTATGTATTTATTTTTTTGAATCATGTTGCTAGAGGACATACATGTAAAAATACATTTACTTTTAGAGAGATCATTTACTTTTATAGACATCCTCTTCTATTAGGGAGATAAATCCAACAACAAACAATAAATAAAAACTTAATTACTTTGCATAATCATCAGAACTTAAACTCATTGAAGTTTCATCGGAATCTGAAGCTATGAAGTCATCCATACTGTCTTCATCAAAGTAGCCCTTAAAAGAGAAAAAACAGAAATTTTATTCAGTTTGTTCATCTGGAAGCTTTTATTAAATCTTCAGCCATCTGCTTATTCTTCATTAAGACAATGCACAAAAAGATAGCCTTTCAAAATGTTTTTAAGAATGACAACATATGCTGAAACTAAAAATATGGCAAAAACAGCAGTAAAATTACCCCACAGCAACAAAGATTTCCATTAATTTGATGAAACTTTACCTAACGTTTGGCATAGCTTATTTGGAAAGTTCTCAATAAAGAGTATTTTGATACATCTAATTTACCTTATTTTCTTTGCTAATATAGTCCAGCTGCAAACACCAGGGATGAGTCCAGATTCTGCTCAACATCTGGAAATCCTGGAACAGTTTAGCTCCAGCTTTGCCTCGTCCACCTTCGCTGCCGCCACCTACACCTGACAATAAAGTTCAGGTTTGAGAATGAAACCTTCAAGTATATTAGCCATATATGCTCCTCCTTTGAGTGATCTGTTAGCATAGTACTGAGTGTTCTTTCCAGATGCACACCATATTGTAACATCTCTTGTAGAAGAGGTGAAATTACTCAGTCAAGAGTTCTTCTCCTAGTTAAAGTTGTCAAAATTAGTTTTTCCCCTTTCTTGACAATGAGAAACATGATACCAATCTTACATCAATATACTTTTGTCCCCAACACAGGAATGAATCCCAATCCTCTTAGAAGAGCTATCACGTCTATTCAGATTGCATAATCAGCTCTCATAAAGCAGCCCAAGCTAGAAAACAAAATAAAATTTGCTATTTATTTTCATTTTTGTTTTCCCTCATTAACTCATAACACTGCATTGATCTGTTACAATAAAGAATTTTAAAACTGCCAGCATATTTGCATTGCCCAAGCACAAATTAGCACCACTTAACAGAATGTTTGAAGTTGGACATCTTCTTATAGTTTCAAGTACCCATTAAGCAGCAATAATTCTTGGTTCTTGAAACAGATCGGTTTTGTATTTATTGTACAAAAAATAAGGCGTGTATGCCTTCAAGAAAACAGGATTTGCTACATCAAAATTATCAAATGTCTATGGCACAGCAGGCACAAAGCTCACTCAGAGCATTTGCTCAACAGATAAGGCAATCCCAGAACATGTATAGAAAATATTTTAACAAATCAACTTCTTGCTTTGTTTTAATCATAAAACAAATTAAGAAATTTCACATTTATGCCTCCCTATGATGCTGAGAAAGGGAAGTATAAGATAGACATTCTTAAGTTCAACTTTGCTAAACTTAACCTGACCGAGAAAAACTTACTGTATCAAACACAAAGTTAATGTCTCCTACAGACTTGCTCAGAAGTGAAAGTAAAACAATATAATACGTTCATTTAATGAAGGAAAAACTGAAAATCTTAGAAAATGGCATCTAAAATGTGATTTTAGTTACATGCCTCTATTATGAGGCACAGGAAAACAATTTTAAGCATTTGCAGATGAGAAGCAGCCATTCTTCTATATTCGCTTTTTTATTTAATGAAAATCAGAGAGCATGTCCTTATCTGGAAGAACTCTTTAAATACATAAGTAATCCAGAGAACTAACGTGGGCCTCCACAACCATTACAGAGATCTCCTATGAGGACCTGGGCCAGGGTTAGCTCACACAGCTCTCTTCTCATTACAGGCAGTTCTTCCTTCCTTTCCCCCAGTTCTCTCTTTCCCATGTCATCTCTGGCACCAACCGCTGGATGAGCTGACTGAGCTCACCAGACTGGCAGGACACTAACCCAAGATCCAGAGAGAGAAAGGAAATGATGCTGTCTGCTAATTCAGGGGGCTGAAGCAGCTCGCCAAGGGCTGCTAAGTCATGAAACAGTACTACCCATTCTGACAACTGCAGACTTAGGCTCAAACAATTTTATCAAGCCCTTCAAAGTCTAGACAGATTAATCAAACTGTTAGGGAGTGCATCTTCTTACAGTTAGTTGCACACACAATCTATTAATAAGTAGATTGTTCCAACAATGGAGCAAATTTGAAGCACACTGTAACAAGCTTTTTGCCAGAACAAATCTTCTCCTGAGCTTTAACAAATAGTGGATTAAGGCCTACCTCCTCTTGGCTGCTACCTGCCCTACTGAAAGCATCTGTAAAGATTTCTGTACAAAGTAAAATAGTTGTAAACATCCAGCACTAATTTTTATGCTCATCAATTATCCATAAAGGTTTTACTTTTCCATCTAAAAGCACGGCAGACCGACAAAATCAGGCTCAGAGAGGCTGAAAACAATAATAATAATAAAAAAAAAACAAAAACAATCTTGCTTTGTAGTAGAAATAGGCCAAAGATAACCTACAGAGCCTCTCTAACTCTGTAATTAAGCAGCTGCTATGAAGAACTACAGTCATAGAATGGTTGGCTTGGAAGGCATCTTACAAGTCACCCAGTCCCAAGCCCTGCTGTGGGCAGATTGCAAGGAGATGTCCAGTTACCACTGGAGATACCAATGGAAGTGAAATTACCTTCCCTAGTACTTCAAAGCTCTTACTGCCATGACTTGCACCAAACAGCAGCATCACACAACACAACTACAGAAGGCATATGTAGCTGGCAGTTTGTCTAGGAGATTGCAAGCTGCACTGCCCAGAACCTAAAGTCATTAAGGCAACACAGTGAATTTCATACTGCTATAAATTACAGCTTGATGAGCTACGACGAATCTTTCCTTCCAAGAATAACAAGAATAGAATTTTTTTTTTTTTAAATCCCGCCATAGCAAGAGACAGGTGGCTGAACAGGTGGAAAAAAAAACAAAAACACAACAGACTATGTAATATATTTCATAGCCACTGCAAAAACTGAACATAGCTTTCAAAGCTTTGGCAAAAGCTTATCTGCAGCACCTTAAACATTGCTTTGGAATTCAGCACATTCCCATTCTAGTAGTCCTATCGGTGCTAGAAGGTGCTACAAGGTGCTGACACTTGGACACCTTGATACACTGAAACTACAAACTGAGAGTTCTATCTCTAACGTAAGTGAGCAGTACATAAGCCCACAGTAACGTACATTTTTTCCCCCTTATGCACCTTCTATTTTCAATTAAACAAGATTACATTAATTGGGAAGAAGCAAAAATGGTTACTGTGAAAAACAGACTTGAGGGTTTAGATAGAGCGTTCCAAAAAAGAGACAACATTTGACAAATAATAGTTTCAGCTGGGATACAAGAAAAGGAAATTGCCAGAGTTGGCAGTGAGCTTTCACCAGTGCATCTCAATTTTAAGTTTTCTTCCTCCAGCCTCATTGCCAATATCTTAATTCTTGGAAGAACAAAACAAGAAATAAAATACATTTTATGTTTACAAAACTAAGAAAGAGAGATGAACCACAACCTGAAAGTACACTACTACTGAAATGCATGCATTACAATTCCCCTCCAAAATATTTATGTGCAATCAAATGTTTTGCAGCAATTCAAATTTCAGAGTTAAGGTAAGTCTCAGAGGAAGAAAAATTCATCTGTAGGGCATATAATACATATTAAAAAAAAACAAACCAATGACCACTAATCTTGTTATCTGAAAGAGAGGTAGACACATACCTGTCAAATGATCCAAGTAATACTGGTAGAGCTTGCACTGAATAGGTGTCATTCTAACTTCTAGAACATACTCATATTTTGGTGGGAGGAACTTTGTTAATGCAGTGTAATCTTTCCTCTGTAATTTTACAAGTGAGATTTTAGTCATTATAAACATGAAAAGTGATTACTGAGAGCTTAAGAACTTTTGGCTACTTGATCAACAAGGCATTAATCATGCACAAATCACAATTATTCAGGTGCTCACCTACCACAAAGGGGGAAAAAAATAACTCACTTTATCAATCTATTTAACAGGCACTGTCTGTAGAAGCCCACCTTATGCAATAAACATAGATGTCCAATTAAAAAGGAGATGGACCCATCAACCGCATGCCTCAGCTCCAAATCCCTAGGAAGTTGACTGCAGGTTCAGTAACTGCCCAGATGCTTTTATGTTTCATTTTTTAATTCTAAAACCATTCCTGCGAAAGCATGGGTAAGTCAAGCAGCTCATACCAATGTTTTTATTGCAGGTGAACATGCACTCATGGTAACTATCTTCTGGTTTAGAGTATGTCATTTCTGAATACTTCCTTGTTTGAGGCAAAGCAAAATCTATTTTATTTGTTTTTTCTACTTTACTAGACTCTGAATCTCTCGCTATCTGCCCCTCCATCCAAACAGTACCTGGTGTACTGATCTTCACCAAGACATTATTCAGGAGCGGGTGACCCCAGCAGCACCGGGAGGTGTTGGTCAGTGCTGCACACACAGCACAGCTTTCAGGCTTCAGCTGCACAGCACAAATTCCTTGGCTGCAGGACAACCTCAGCCAGCTCACTGTCAGAGAGGAGCCTGCGGGCAGCTCCCAGTTGGTACGGGAGATAAACCACCTGCAAGGCCTTGCCTTTATCTGAGAGGGCAGCATCCCTTGGGAACACTGTTTTCTTGTAAAAAAAACTGCACAATAGACCCAACAAGAGCTTCCCTCCGCAGACAGGATCTGCTCTGTGCAGTGTGGCATAGGAAAATTCTCCCAGGCTCCATCCAATGCTGCATGAGTGCAGGGCGCCCAGCACCTGAAGGGACCTAGGATTTGCTCACAATCTATGTCCTCTCCAGCCCAGAACAGACAGTACGGGCCTTGGCTAATAGGACTGATTTTGCAGCAGGATCACTTTCTCTGTAATAGGTCATAAATCTGCCGATTCCAGTTTTAGGGAATTAAATGTTTCATTACATTTACAATTGAAGCATCCATTCTACTTGTCTCTTCTATAACATAAGTAAATGTAATGAGGACTGGTTTGTGCTCTTGTGCTGCTGTACAGACGCACAGAACTGTGTGCTAGTATTTGTATTTCCAATATAATCATCTTTCTACAGGAAGTCCTTCACCACTTTTACACACTGCCATGAACTTTTCTATTTCTTCGGAGGTGAGCTAACTGCACATGGAACCATCCCACTGCGACCACTTCACCCAGCTCCCTGGGACTGTTTAATCACTATCAGCGACTGCAGCTACACAGAACACACCACAGAACAAACAAATCTGTTTATGAAATACTCAAATAACAAATGTACAGATTTTTGAGTGCTTTTATCAGAACAAGACGGAATAACTCTTCCCTCTCCCCACAGCTATTTCAATTAATTAGTTACAGTAAAACTGTTCTCACCTGAACGCATCCAGCTAACATCTCATAGAGAATATGTGCCCGCTTCTTCATTACTCTGACATCCACCAGAGTGGAGTCTGCACACTGACCGTTCTGAATTGGATTTATAAATCGATTTCGGAATTCTTTAATTGAACCAAGTAAATTCTCCTTAATAAAGTTAACCATGCAGTGATCTAGAACAAAAAGATCAAGTTTCAATTGTTCAAAAGCACAGGTAGAATATTGGGATTAATTCTAAACAAAATTAATGTGTTATACCTAAACTAAGAACTTTTTGTTAAGCAAAAATACCCAAATGCAACATTTTCAGAAAAGGGCATCTTAAATCGATATACACTGTAGGCAGAAAAATAACTTCTACATTTAATGTCAGATTTAAAACTTCATCTTAGATGCTAAATAGCTTGAGGGCTTCTGTACACCAAAGCAATTACACAGTAACACATATATGTAAAGATTCTGAAATAGATTTAATAACATATTAATTATTAAAAAATTATCACAGCATGCTATCAGACAGAAATATTTAATATCAATAGCTAATATAGAATGTTCTGAGGCAGCAAACAGAAATTACTGTTTTAACAGATTTACTAAGAACACTGCTCTGCAATAGTTAAGAACAATTCAAACTGATGCTCCTGCAAGACCTGGTCTACTCATTTCCCTCCCTACTCATACTCCATCCCTTTCTCTTTGGACACATTGAGACTCATCTAATCCTCTGATGAGCAACATCAAGGAACTGAACTGTCAGAAAGCTATTTCATTTTGTAGCATTAATTTTCTGATACTCCTCATAGTGGTTCCCTGAGGAATCAGATGTATGCGAGGCCATGCCAAGAGAAGGGATGGAGGAAAGGTCAGACGCCCAGCAGCTGCAGCTCAACTTCGCTTGAACTACCATGGAAGCATCTTCAGACAATAATTATATATGAAAAATGCAGAAAGCCCTTACTGGACTTTTTTTTTTTTCCCCTGTATAAACACAGCAAAACATCTTCATCATGTCAGATTATTTTCTTCTATTCAAACAAAACCTATCTGTAATTATATATTGCTGAAAGGTAAGAGTACATCCAAAGAAATAAACAAATCTTAAACAAGAGAACTACTCACATTCTATAAGATTATTTTGCAGTGGTGTTCCTGTCAGAATTATTCTTCTCCTAGAACGAATTGAATTCATTGCCTTAGAAACAGCAGATGCTTCATTTTTTAATATGTGCCCTTCGTCACAAACAACAAAGTCAGGGCCTAGGAAGAAATAAGAACATTAGATCCTTTATATCTCTTATAACCTCAAAGAAACTGGCAGCCTAAAGAAGCTGATTTTTTTTTCTATTAATGTTTATTATGTTTTTTGTTTTTTTTTTTTAAAGCATCATTTAGTTCCTTTTTTATCCTTTACACAGGCATTCCCAGAAACCAATCTGGTAAACTGCAGACTGTTACTTGTAAAATCTTCAGGGAAGGATTAAATACGGCTTTCTAACACAGTCCTTTAGAGACTGTCTATCCATGCAGCTCATGCAGGCCTGCGTTTTCATTCACTCTACCCTAACTCCTGAAAGCTGTTCTTTAAATTCAGCTTATGCTGCCATCTACTGATGCTCAGTCAATTAAAACAAAAAATAAGGTAGACACTAATTTTTCAGTAAGGCAACAGGTCATTATCAATAATAAGGGTAAGCAGGGCAATGGAAAGTCTTATCTAAGACATACAAACACAATTAAATCTGATCTGAATTAAAGACAAGCGAATTCACAAAGATTTCCAGCATCTCCCCACCAGATTTGACAGCTTATACGTTAATATAGCACTCAGGTATTGATTTGGTCTAGCGTATTTCCTTTACAATCAGACTCAAAGTACATTAGTAAAAAAGGAGAATAAAATATTAATGATGCAAATAAAATGTTGCCAATACTCAACAATTCAGTTTTCTGTAAAGACTGCGATTTTAACTTGAACAAAGAAGTTAATTTACAACAAAACAAAACTCCCTCTTGCTTAGACTAAGTAAATGACAGTAAGAATATGAAAAAATTATCTTAGTATATATTTTCTTCATTATTTGGCAGTCATGTAGCAATGCTATCTTGAACTAACATCTTGGCTACAATTCAGTGACAGATTGTCATACATTTGTGGTTTTTTCTTGCTCTTAAAATGAAAAAGAATTTCATTATGGGCAATACATTTCTGAAATTATCCAAAGGGGATGTAAAATGTAGAGACCTCGAGGGATCATTTAGCCCATTTTCTTCATCTGAGATAGTATTTAGGAGAATGGGATATCTCCTCCCTGAGAGAAGTGAAACTCGGTGACCTCTAATACACTTCCTGATAGCCAATGTAAATGATCTCTGAGGTCAGTGAAGATAAATTCTATCTTCTTCTTCCTCCAACCGATGTAAAAAGCAGCACATCACGGTCCTGTTACAAGCCAGCTTTTACACGATGAAAAATTTGTCAGTTTAGTCATCATTTTCCAGGCTAAGAAGCCTCCAATCTTTCTTCAGACCAGAGTCTTCTCTTTCCTAACCTTGCTGTACTTGCCCACATTTATGCACACTCACTGATAGATACACAGGTATACATACACACATTTCTCCTTTTACTTCAAATCCTACAAGAATTTAAGCTTGCTTTATACAAATGTCGATTAAAGATCTCTTTCTATGTTAAACAGTAATGAAAGTTTTAGCAGTAGCAAGAAAAGCCCACAGAATTACTGAATCACTGAAAGCACAGCAGTGCAGCCAGCAATAAACCAAACAATTTTATCAGTTGCAAAAAGCAGTATGGGAAATAATTTACTGCTTTGCATGAGTACATCATACTTCTATTATTTCACATGGCAGAGCTAGTTAATTAACAAAATCATTTCTCACACTATTTCTCCACCCATAAACTTTGGCTAAACCTTCCCCCTCTGGTTCTCTCCTCCTACTATACAGTGCAATATAAGCTTCTGCTATAGAACGCATCTACCCTAGCAATATTAATTTTAACCAGACACAAATCATTAAATTTTGCTCAAATATCAAATCTGCAACTTTTTAAATTAAAAATGCTCCCAGAAGCAAAAGTTTCCCTATCTGCTGTCACAGCAGTAAGCCAGCACACTGCTTCATAACTCTTTTACTGGCAGGCTGCTCTCTCACCAGCACTGTGAATCACAGATAGCAAGAAACAAATAATGGTTGGTGCAAGATACTTCTCTTCAATTTTGACAATCCAAATGTGTTTAAAAGTAATGACTAGTAAGAGAATATTCCTGTCTCTTTGCAATTAGTTTAAAAAGAGAAGGATTTGAAGCAACATAAAAACATACTGAGTTATTTCAACATTGGTGCTGCTAATGCTCTGATTCCACCCCACCAAGTAATCAAAGCAAGTTTCCATGTTCACATGGTCCAAAACCAACAGGGCACACTGTGCTGCAGTTTGTGGACTTGCTTAAACCGATAGAAGTTAACAACCTCATCACAAATACTGCTCAATCACGTTGTCTAAATAGGATTAGAACAGACCAACACCCACAAGCAGGGTGCAGAAAGCAAAAAAGATTCACAAGTGATGGCACGGGAAACATCACACAAGACCAAGTCTTCCCTAAAATTCCACAGCTAGCAAGCCACTTCACTTCACAGTTTGATGAAGGAAGGGACAATACTCTTATAAAAACACATACCTATCAACCCTTACACCATGGTTCCCTTACATTTTCCAGAACAAAAGTAACCTACAAAAAATCAGTAATTCTGAAAGCACCTCAACTCCTCTATTTTTTGCTGCAGTCAACAGAAATTTAGAGATCTTCCTGATAAGATTCTTAACTCCTGAGCAAAGCAGATACAGAGTGAGAGGACTGACACACAGGGTTGGTTTTTTCCCAAGCTCAATTGTAGCATTAACAGAAGAACCCAGAGAACCTCCTGGCAAAATTGCATTTTCTTCACTGCTTAAATAATATCTGTAGCTTCATCACGATCACAAAAATAGTTTGTCAGCTATTGTACAGGAGCTACCCTGAGACAAATTAGCAGAAAAATAATATTTTCACTTCTCAAACTGGCTCCCTACAGAAGTAGCCATGTCAATTCTGCTCAGAAGGCAGGGGATGAAGCACATGAAGAGTATTGGTAGAAAAAAGAATCAACTCCTTTACAGCTCAGCAAAGCTGTTAGGTCATTTTAGCTAGTATCAAACCACACCTCCAGGAGGCTCAACACAAATACAACCAGCAGAGATTTCAGCTCCATAGAACTTCACAAAAATCAAGCTCACCAAGAACAATTACAAGCCAAACCACTGCTATAAGAAAACTTGTTTAAAAAAAAAAAAAAATTATCTACCACACTCTAAAAATCAAGTAACCTGAAGTCCAGTCAGATAATTAAAATCTAGGAAAATCCGCTTCTGGAATCAAATAAATTATTTCCCTTACTACCACATCAGCTTTCCCCAATCTAACTGATTTTAACAGCAATATCAAACTTAAGGCAAAGGTATTTTTTAAATAGAGTACTTAAAATATACCGTGTTGTGAATAACTTTACTTAGTGCGGGTATCTGTTCCCAGGTCAGAATATGAAAGAAAATTCTGCCATTTTGGCGAAATTTTCTAATCCTGAGTTTTCAGTTGTTTTTTTTTTTTGGGTGATCACCAAGCAGAATGGTTTTCATCAACTTATATATTTTCAAGTGCTTACATACACATCTTAAAAAAGCTTGCTGAAGTCAGCTGAGCTTAAAACCAAACATCCATTCCATAGGCTGGAAAAAGTAAAAAAACAAACAAACAAAAAAAAAACAAACCACCTTCATCTGGAATTAATTAGCACTTAAATAATACTTGTTTGTTCACATTTCTGCGGTATATTTTCAACCATTCTTCATGAGTAGATACTCCATTAACTGTGGAATTCTAGTGAGGACAAAGCAGTTTTATGGTTCTAACAAACTTGCAGATTAACATAACCAGCAGTTCACACTTGCAATACATTCCCATGGTTGTTTCCATATTGCACTAACAGAAAGACCATTACAGTCTATTTACAAAGGACATGGGGTATTTTCTCAACAACCACTTCCATAACTCATTAAAGGGCAACTAGAGATAACCAAACTATTGTGATCTTAGTCATGTCGTGTATAACGCATGTTTATTTAGCTCATGTACTCCAATCTGAAAACACAGTAGATAAAATGCATAATTGCATTAATTTTCCACTTACCTGGATCTACTAAAGCTTTATTAAATATTTCTTTCAGTTTTCTACTCTTCACATTCCTGCCTTGTGCAAGATTACGATACATCTCATAGCCTATTATCATCACACCTCCTTCATCTTGCCAACGCTGCAGCATATAGCTTCTCTCTTGAGGGCGTTTCACAGTTGCTAATTCACAGACCTTTCAGAGTAGGAAAAACATGCTTGAGTTTCTCTTAAAATTCCAGAGCAGTGGTGTAACTTAAATACCTAAGGTATTCATGCAAGTAAATTTTTCACATAGTTAAAGTACATTCCTTAGCCTGTATTTTAGTGGTGGAGCTTCCCAATTATGTAAAACACTCGGCTATTTCAACTTTAAGAACTCTTTTTAAGCCTTAAAATACCTCTAATTTCTCATCGTCTTCTAAACCTTCCTGCCATTTTTCAAACTCATTCAACCAGTTCAAGGCAGTGTTCAGGGGACACACTACAAGAGCCGTCCGGAAATTCAGCTTGTCACATAGCAAGACTGTGTGCAGAAAGCTCACTACCTGCCAGGGGAACAACAAATAAAATAATAAATGAAACACTGAGCACGGGAGGACAAGAAAGAAACAAACAAGCATATACATATTTTCACATTTCATGTGAAACTTCCCAACAGTGACCTTATTCATAAACAATTTCTGTTTGTTAAACAACTTGCTGCTTAAAATCTAATATATATGTATTCCAACCTTATACACTTACTGCTTTTGTGTTACATGGCTGCTTAAGTTCTTTTTATAGTGATATAAGTTTCAACTTGTATAACTGAATTATTTGTAAACATAAACCATTCCTCAAGAATCCCTCCCCCCTTTACATTTCATCAATCATTTTCATAAATTATAACGCTTTATTAGGCAATATATAGGCATTCTCCCAATACTCACCCCAAATCTTAAATAAATTTACTTCTTTGGACTGCATAACTGTATTAAATTTCTTAAAAGTGACCTTCAGTCTTATGTTTTTAGCAGTTTTTCCAACGTAGGGCAAATTCTGCACTGCATTTATCAGGTTTTCCAGGATTAAACCCTGGTAGCAAAATCAGGAATGAATTCTAAAGCAGGTTACTGAAATACTTTCCAAATATTCACACCATACAAAGCCTACCTGACAGATGACAATCCTTTCTTAAGACTTAGAAAAAAAAAAAAAAAACAACTTTTGATGCCACTCCAGAATACTTCTGTTGGGCTGCCTGTTTTTAAGGAGTAGCAAATAAAGATAGGACTGGGGGTAGCATGTAAAAAAGCCGGCGCAAAACAGAAAGTGATCCCAAAGCAGCTAAAAGCTCTCAGATCGCCCTTTTAATGGTGACAGCTGCCCTGTAGCCAACAGCTGTAGAACATCCTGCAAGTTCTTCCTGGATCAAAACTCAGTATAACTCTCATTTAATACACTGCATCAAACTGCATGACTTGCTGAAGCACTGCACACGTAACTGTTTTTAGATGCTCCCATGTCAAAAGAATTATCAGTGGTTTTACAACCAATATAAAAGCATTTTATGTTCAGATGCAGAAAGAAACTTCCCATGAAGACTTACCACAAGTCCTACACCTCTAAGAACCAGCAAGTCAGCAAGTCCCTAACTGTTTCATTTCCCTAATCATTTATTATCTGTCTTCTCTGCAGTTTACAAAATCTGCTTAAAACCTATCTTTGATGGAGTTCTTAAGTGCAAAACTATAAATGCCATTATTGAGTACAGTAGGACTGGAAAATATTCACATAAGAAATGACTACTGAAAGTACAAAAAGGAACCACAAAAACGCTTGATAAATCATTGATAGCCGTGGCTTTTTTCAGTTATCAAGAAGTTACAGACAAAAAGACTGTCATGATCACATATAAAAGTAACTTCTACCATGATATATTTCAAACGATTTACTGTATACGGTATACAGTACATAAAGCCTAAATTACAAAGCAATCTAGATTGGATTGCTACTCTGAAAGTTCTTCTATTCTGCTGTATTTTGAAAATCTCCAGTATAAAGTATAATCTAACTCCTACATAACTACGTCTAAATCAGAATCAAGCATGCAAAAATACGCTCTTCAAAGCAAACATCCGCTTCTACAGGCTCCTGGATTGTCAACAGTTGAGGTCCATTGCCTCAGTTCTTATTAGAAGAGTGAAGTAAAATACACTGCAGCTGGAGTACTTAAAATACGCACTGCCCAGATGTTGTGCACCACAGACAATCAAGACTGCTGCTTGCTAGACCTAAGCAGTACATACAGGGAATGAATGCAGTTTCTCTGTTCATCTATGGCTTCATATTACTCAAATAAATAAACAGCTAAAAATAAAATTAAAAATAGTAACACTAACGCCAAGCCTCCTTCGATTTCCTTCTCTATGGAAGAATTCAAGGAATCTAAAGCATCTCAGGGAGCTACCCTAAGTGCTCTGTAACTATATCCTGTAATTCTCAGGTCACGAAAAAAGGTTTTTCAGGATCAACAAGCCTTAAATAAAATTTGTACCAATTAGAGTATGGCAGGAATAGATATTTCCTACTTAGCTCCATTTGTTGAAGAATCCTAAAAGAATCCACTGCAGACATAGGAATGGAAGAATCCATCTTGAGTAATGGATTAGAGGGAAGACACAGGAATCAGGAATACACCTGACCCATCAAGACATAGCTAATTCTAGCAAAGAGTAACAGATCCTGCCTGCTAGATTCTCGCTGAAGATTTTGTCTTGGAGCACATCTCAGTCTCACTTAAAACTAATGGAGGACATCAAGTCTAGCCAAGACAAGTCTGTTGTCCAGCAGCGTTTTCATATGCTGACTACGCCAAATATCAACTAGTAAGGCAAAGAGCAACTACAGACCTCATACCAAATATAAATATATCAATGATCAGCTGACCAGCAACAGCATCTTACAGCATTTTGTTTGGGGAGTTACTAACAAGGTCCTATTACTGACTGCTGTCACCTGTGGATTATGAAACCAGCTATGGCACAAAAATCTTTCATACAGCTTGGAATTCCGGTACATTGATATACTGACCTCTCTATGAATGAACAGATCTGGAGCCTTCAGGTCAGGTGATAGGGCTTCCCAACCCAATGGGGGAAGCTTTCACCACAACAGATCAAGATGGAAGAGGATGGTGAAATGGCATTTCCTCACAGACGCTTTGAGGATCCCATCCTCACTGTAGGAAAAAAATAACCTCTTTGAGAACCATCATCAGCACGCTAAAGAGACTGCACTCCAGAGAATGACTGAAGTGCACCTAAATTTGGCACATTTGAAGAGAGAATTTAGAATGAGGCATTGTACAAGTGCTGCCTGCTCCATCATCTAGACTTGCCACTCACAAACTCACCAGAGCACTTGGCATATCCTGTCAAATGATGTTACAGATAAGAAATGCTCCTGGCAAAGAAAGGTCCTGACTGAATTCACGTCGAAATCAATTCTGATCAATTCCTATATCTTCAGAAGCAGTAAATTAGTTTTCTCATGATTCAAAAAGGTTCACAGTAACTCATTTCAGAAGCCAGATATCCTGATAAGGGTATATCTCCCATCTCCAGAAGTGAGGAAGTACTGAATCAGTGAAGGTCAATGACAGGAAGTTCAAAAGTGGCTCTGCTTTCTATCAACAGCGATCTTAGTCTAATAGTAAATAGCAGATTTTTCTGGGAAGAAATACTAATGGCCACCTTCCAGTAGGTCAGGAGACGCAAAGAAGATTCTTTTCTGAAGGCAAATGTTAAGGGCGCACTCCTTTGCACCTATGTATATAGGGATTCAGCCTCTCTAAGCGTAGGTAAGACTGTTAAAGCTTCTTTCTTCTTCAGAGTTCTCAAAAATTCTCACTTCTCTTCCCAGAATAAAAGGGAGAAGTTCTTCTGTCAACTGACTTTTGCTAAAGAAATTCTTGGGCACAAATTGGCAGCAGAGCAGCAAGAAAAGCAACTCACCAGTCCTCTGCTCATAGTACTTGTAATGACGCTAAATGCAAACCCATAATTTTCATTATGAAGATAGATACATGGAAATAAGAAAACAGAAAAGTAAGCACTCCTTATTCCTCTAAAAGGGGATTGAGATGCAGAGAATTCAAGAAAATTGCTTTTGATTTTTTCTCTCTTTTGAAGGTCAAGGTAACTCAACATCTGCAATGGTCAAAAGAGACCCAAGAAAAAGAGCCTACAAGCACTGTTTTAGAGCAAATGCTTGGGTGATCAATTTCGGAAGAAATATTTTAAGATGAGGATTGAGGTTCTGGTTTTATGGACTTAATAGAAATGGGAATCTGTTCACCATGTAACTTTTTAACATGGCAGATAAGCCAACTTTTAAATCCTTTTTAAAAAATATGCTACAGTAGTCTATTAGAAAGACTTTTAAAAAGCAGTCCTCAATGGTGTAAAAGAGAAGGAATACGTGCTGAAATGACAATGGGAGCTTGAAACGGAAGATCTCAGAAAGCCAAGAGCTCTGAAGCCAAAGAAAAGAAATTAACAAGTGACAAAAAGGATTGAAAATATACTGTATGGTTTACTGCCAAGGCAGTGAAAATTTGTAGTCTTATATCGTTTGTGATGCACAACAATCCAAAAATACAAATGTACATTAGTGACATAAAAAACAAACCAACACTCCCCTTCTCCAATCCAGAAGACTCCAGATTGTAACAAAGTACTTTTGATATTAAATCACAAAGAATCTGAATACAGATGCTAAGAGTCCAGCATTAAACAAAAAGAATAATTAAAAATCCCAAATGATAGACTCCTACTTCATCAATGCAGCAAATAAGTCCAAAAAACAACAAAGGAAAAAAAAAAAACAAACAATTTGAAGAGTAGGCCATGAATGGGAATGACTGTAAAGAACAAAACAGGTTTAAGGTTATTAAGCTGACTTAGAAACATAGTTCTCTAAAACCTGTCTCCTATTAGCTTTATTTTGATATATGGAGCTGCAAGTAAGCTTCGCATCACTTACAAATACACATGAACTTCTCAAGTGAACCTCAGCAATTATTTAATCCTGGGGGTTGTTTTTAAAGCAGAAGCACAAGTGTTGATCAGAACTTGCACAACTACATACTACCAAACATAGCTGCTTCTTGAAAACCTTTCTACAAAACATTTATCCTCCAACAGCCCTCTTCAAGTCACTGCCAAGGAAATAATAATATGTTTTCACTATGTTCTGAAAGCCATTAAAATTGCCTTTTGACGTATCAGCTTTTAAAAGCTACAAACCAGAAAGCAAGACTTTTGTTTCTTACCTGTAATGTCTTCCCCAGACCCATACAGTGAGCAAGAATGCATCCAGAACCAGGAGATGTCTTTGTCTTTTTAACAGATTCACAACAGCAATCCCACATGAACTGAACACCTGAATAAAATTTTTGAAAATTTTCTCATTAAACATTCACTTTATTAAAGTTCAGTTGGTAAGAGTGATCACTGCAAGATCATCTCTCTCACAAAAGCAATTGTTGGGGTGATTACTGATCCATTTCTGTCAACTAGATAGTGTCTGAGATGAGTTTTGCCTTGAAATCAATTACACTCAGTTTCTGCTGATGATACAACTGGATTAAAAAATACTGTTGTGAAGACTGCAGATTACTTCAACCTTGAGTACAGGGAGAAAAGAGGAAATAGAACAGCACTGGCAAGGGCATCGCAGAAAGACTAACATGATCTTGGTAATCAGCAAGAAGAAATTTAAATCAAAACAAATCATATGTACAGCTTTATACTTAAAAAGGGAAGAATGAAGAAAGAACAGTGACAGCTGAAAAAGGATAGAAAATGTAATTCTAAATAAAAAAAAGGGTCTACTGGGTGATTTTCTTTGTTCTTTGCTGCTTATACACTGGGGAGTTGCATTCTCCCATGCTATACTTAGAACTGATGAATCTTCAACTCTGTTGTGTCTGGTTCAGAGCACCTCCCTTTAAGAGCCGAACTAAGTACAAGAGGTTCTTACTGAAATGGAAATAGTGCATATTATGAACTTGAAGGAAGATTTAAATTAACAGAATTGGGTGATTGATAAAATCTTGATCGGTCATTCTCCTTGTCTTCATTAAATCACAAAAAAAACAAAAAAACAAAAAAACAACCCAAAAAACAGAAAATGCAGTCAAGATATATATCAGGTATTAGGAAAAATATTCCTGATGAGAAAGCCAGGAAAACATTGTGAGGTTTTTAAATCTCATTGAAAATTATGAAAATCAAATAGGCAAAATCCTCAACAGAATGGTATACTTATATCTGATTCTACCTCAGTGCACAGAATTACATAATAATAAGGGCCCTTCCAACTTCAAATTTTTAGGACTTTACCTGTAAAATATAACTATGAATTGGTGTTCATTTAATTTTGTTCAGATCTTCCAAAAGCACAACATTAAACATGACATTCTAGCATTTGCCTGCCAAGAAGTTTCTATTATTCTAAATTCAGCTTGTGTAAAATATTCAGCCAGAATAAAAATAAAATTAAAAAAGAATTTTACAAGTGTTTTAAATCTTTTTTTCTTACCATCTACTTGGTGTGGTTTCAGTCTGGTAACTATACTCCTGTGAACCTGCACTAATGGTTCTTTTGTTTCTTCATCTTCATCTAAAACCAGCTTAGTTGTAATGGGACATTTCAAAGGTGAAGCATCTTCTATCTCTATCACCTAAAATCAGAAATAGTGCATCACGGGAATGCTTCACACGTGAATAATGTCAAGCATTTGGCAGTCACTAACTTTAGCAAAAATGGAAGTCATTAATTAAGAGAAATCTTTAATTCTTTACCATGCATCATTAGCTTACTTTGGGAGATGGCTTTTCCCCCATGGAAAGTGAAGCAACAGGCAATTGAAACAGCTTTCAAAAGATCTCAGCAGCCTTGAATAAAAGTCACCAATGTTAAGCTGCAAACTACAGGTAGCTTACAAGGCTAGAAACGACCATTTTTAAAATTACTTACCAAATTAAGCTAGAAATATGACATCTTGAACATCATCATCAATTCAACCTCCTACCATTTTACAATAAAAAGAGAACATACCTCTCTCAACTTCTCTCTCTCCCGTTCTCTTTCTGCTATACGTTTTCTTCTTTCTTCTTCCTCTTTAAGTGCATTTTGTGTCTCTGTTCTAAGCTTATCATCTTTAATAATCTTCCTAATTTTCTTTCTGCCTTTTCCAGGAGATTTTGAATCATCGTTTTCCTCATCTTCAGAATTACTCTATTTCAAATTAAATAAATAAAGTCTTAACAAGAAAGTTATGACAGACCATCAAATCCTTGATTTTCAATTAAGCCCTCAGAAATTTTTATACACACTGGTGGATTTTAGTTCATAGGAAAAAAAGATATTGTGGTTGCTTTTTTTTTTTTTTTTAAATCAGGTAGTCTGTATGCAAAGAAGTGCCACCTTAACTATAATGTATTCTGAGATATTAAAGAGAAGCCCAGCTGTGCAAAAGCAGTATTGAAGATACTGTTATCATACAATATTAAACAATGAGTTAACAAATAACTGTTTTGCTGCTCTAGTGGTGCTAAATCAGTTCAGCAGAGCCTACATTTTTGCCATCTTCTATGTTTAATTTTAGAAATTCCATTTACTCAAAATATATTGTCCATTTAAAACATATATATTTTAATCAACATCTAAACAGGAAATGGGTTCAGTTAACCATGTTTTTTTTTCTGTCCATAGTGATGCCATTTTACAAATTTTAACGTACTTATCACTGAGAGAAGTTATAATTTTTTACTGTACTTTGCACAGAGAAATTTGAGATACCCAAGTCCCTAAATCAGTTGACATGAAAAAAAGGAACTCCTTTCCCCAACTATTAATTCAAAGCACAATATACTACCTTATTGTTGTTTTCACTTGAAGAATCATCTGGAACTTTTATACGTCTTCGTTTCTTTTTCTGTTTGTAACTGCGCTGATTTTCTTCTGCCTCAGCTTTCTTGGCAGACCTATAAAAAAATAGGAATCTTACTGACACATAATGGTAACTGACTGCCTCACTGACAGACAACAACATACAATTACAGGAACTACACTGCTATGTAAGAATACACACTCCTTCTGCGCAGTCAGTTTCTCTTCCAAATGCTCTCCTCCCCCTTATCTCACTGGACACACATAGTAACAGACTTTTCCAGACAACTTTGAAGAACTTCAGTCACAAAGCATCAGTTTGCTGCTGCAACCCACCATTCCATGATCAACGTAACTAGCACAAAAATGCCCATTTTTTCCCGAACATTCTTCCTACTGCCTCATCAAACTGCCCTATACCACACACTGCAGTACAAATGCAGAATGGTTACGTTTGCTGCAAAGTCAATTAGCAGATAACAAAGATGTATCAAAGGTTTTAAAAACTGATCCAAAGTCACATAAATCACCAGAAGCCTTCACATTTTACAATCTCACTGCCTAGACGGCACTACTGAAAAACATAAACCAAAACCCGAACTTAACATAAGCACTGTTAAGTCTTTGCATACCTTGTTCTTGGACGTTGGTCATCTTCAGACTCACTGACTTCTTCACTAACTGCAGATTCATGGAACTCTGAGTCATTTGAATCATCGCTGCTCACTTTAAAAGTGAAGTAGGATTTCATATTGAATATTATTACAAAGTAAGCAAGCAACATTACATATTTTCTAATTGTACAACAAGCATTCAAGAGCAACAAGCAATACAAAAGTTCGTATCAGGCACTATGGGACCCACCTCACATACTGAGAAGCAACAGTAATAATAATAATTGTAATAATAATAATAATAGAGTAGAAACCACATAAGCACTGAGCCCTGATGGGTGGCATGTTTTGCCAGCAAGACTTAAATTCTTTTTATGTTAACACACCTAAGCATAGCTTACGAGCAAATGACAGATAGCATTATATTGGAAAGCTTCACATTTCAAAGATAATGAGTGATGGGGAACAGAAAGAAGTTGACAGAACAAAAGATAAGCTTCAGTTAAATAAAAAGCTTTTGTTTCCAGTGTTTCAGATATCGCTTTATAATCACAATCCACAATTCACGCAAAAAGAACAATTTACTACCAACATACGCAATTAGATTGCTGTGTTTATGGGTTGAAGATCTTCAGGTAATGCAGGCATAAAAAGGACTCAAAATACAATTACAAATATACCTAAAGCAGCAGCATTAGGTAATATTTCCATAACTACTTTTAGGAGTTAGTTCTGGCATTCATAAGTAATTAAAATCAGCATGCTATTTAGCAACTTTTTAATTTAGTTCAACTTTGAACACAGTAGAAAGCTAAACTTTTAGGGGCCACAAGACTTAAAAAAAGATTGCTTCTACATACTTAGTGAAACATAATACTACAGGACAAGAGATTGTGAGGTGGAAGAAGTTGAATTGTTCTACTTGGGACTAATTCACAAGACTTAAGCTAAAAAATGCTGAAGAAAGAAATGCTTCCGGTAGAGCAATATTAGAAAGTGAAAAGTACATCTTCAATATGCAACGTTAGTTCTAGTGCCATGAACCACTGTCAACATTTACAATGACCAGTGTGGAAGCAAGCATTTACTTTTACCATTCCATCAGCTCCTCTGCTCAAAACAATTAAGTGCTAGGGGTTGATATCCTTTGTTCTCACATGCAACAAAGGAAAGAAGAAAGCTAAGACAGGTATAATTTCATAGTGCCATCTACTGTTCAGCTAAAGCTTGCAACATTTAAACTCCAGCATGGAGAAAATGTTGATGATGCATGGGCCTATTCACAATCCAGGGAAAAAAGAGAAATTATATAAAGGGAAACACTAAGTTTTCACAAATTAGAGTTACTAGGTTTCACTCTGGTATTTGAAATGAACATTCTAAGACTCAAAAAGATTAATCCAATTGAGAGGATACAGTAGTGAAGACAGATGTAACCTCCCACAGTCATTTATTCTAAATAGAGCTATTTACACAGAAAAACACAGAAAAGAGAATTCTAGACTTAATATGCAAGGAAGCTTGCACTGAGACTTTAAAATTACAGAGTTTCAGATCAACATTTTGACCTGCTTTGGGCTTGTACTATAGAACTAGGTACTCAGTGACAAAAATGTTTGGATTATATACCTTTCCTTCTATTTCTGCGCTTTCCTTCTTTTGTTTCTTTAGGTTTCCCCTTCTTTTCTTCACCAGATTCTCCGTCACTCACTGTCAGTCTGTGCCTCAGCAGTCTGTGTCTGTATCTGGGCTTCTTTGAGTCCTCTTCCTCTGAATTCGATTCAGAATTATCTTCTTTTTCATTCTCTTCTGTCAGAGATACAAAAAAAAAAAGTTAGTACAATATGCACACTGGTCTTCCTTTTCTTAAATTTGGTAAGAATTACAATCAGAATGCACTTAAGCTTATTTCTGCATTATTTCAAAAAGGTATCTGACAACATAGAGTTGTTCTCTCAAACATTAAATATTTTACAGTGCCTGTACATTTGCACCAGCTGTTGCAATGACTATAGCTGTTAGCTGAATTATTCATTTGCATGTCTTACTGTTCTTCACAGATTATTCCTCATAAAACCCTAGGACTTCTGAACTGGTTACAAAATCAGAATACTTAAAACTGAAAGACAAAACCCAAGACTGTCAGAAGAGTACAAGAGATGACAGTCATGATCACATCCTCTGTCCCTTTACTAACTAGCAACATCAATTTTGTTGTTGTTGAAAATTGAGGAAATTTTAACAATCATCATTTTTCTTAAGAGACCTTTGAAATTATGACAGGCACTACAGCACCACTTTTTTTTCCAGATGCATCTGATGCTCACCATCATCTCCTATGTTTTCAGTTTGCTTTCCAGTTTTCTTTTTTCCTTCATCCGATTCTTCATCAGAAGATGCATCCTCATCAGAGGAAAGATTGGCTTTGATTTCTTCTAAAAGCATTTTCTTGGCAATTCTTTGAAGTAAAACAGAAAAAACTATGTATTTCATTGTTCAAACATATCTATGAACGATAAATGTAATCCTATACCATTCAGAACTTCAAAAAAGGTTTGAAAGCTGAACAAAAAAAAGGCACAATGAAAAGTTGTGATAAGACAGGATATAAAAGCAAAATCTTGAGTTAAATACATTGTGTTAACTTGCTTTTAGGAAGCAGATCTCTATCATGAATCTTGAAAGTTTCATACCTTACAGTAAGACTGCAGACAGTTATAAAGTTTACAAGCAAATATTTTGTTTCATTCATGGTCTATCTGCTTTATTCTTCCCCATTTTTATCTCTCTTCATCTCTGCCAAAATAGGCACATATACAAGGTCTAATTGTAACAAAAATACAAAATCTTAATTCCCAAATCACTTCCTCTCCCATAATCTAGTATTACAAGTGCCTTAGTTTCTTGAGGCATTGAATCTACACAGTTAGCATTTACATAAACAGCAACAGTTTTAAAAGCAATTATCACTGAATGTGTGTTTTAATCACATAGAAAAAGGAATGCAGTAATATGCATTAATTCACAGGCTTAAAAAACCCTACATCTACACAGTTTGCCTTCAACTGTGTTAGCACTCTAAGTGCCTGAGCCCATCCTACAGCAAAAGAGATGCTGCATTAATTGCTGTAACACAGTGAGTCTCAAGAACTGACAGTAAGAGCCTGGAGGGGAAAAAAACCATGCTGAATCTCTCATACAACTACAAGCACTTGCCTTCAGCAACTATACAGAAAATAACACAAGTAAATATGTGTGTGCGTGTGTCTATACAGAGATTTATTAAAGATTAAAAAATCTTTGATGAAAAAGGTTTATCAAACATCATGGGATTTGATCTTCAAAAGAAAATTACCACCTTATTTCCACAAACCCCACAGCTTCCCACTTTCATCTCAGCACAATAACATTTTCAGCTAATGGGCAAAAAGCTACCACGGAAAAACGGTTTCTTTACATGCTCTTGCAACATAAAAAAAAGAAAAATAAACACCTTATATGAATATATACAACCATGGGAAAGTATGAAATGATGTGTCAAGCAGACAGGAAAATAGTGGACTTATCTGAGAACTCCTATTTCCAGGGAAAAAAAAGTCCTGAAAGAATGAAACCCTCCTCATGTAAGTATTAGAATTATTATACTTCCCATTACATGATTATCAATATTAAATGAAAAGCTTTTTTTCCTAGGTTAGATCTGGTCTGTCTTGCCTTCTGGGAGACTTAATGTATACTGCATGCACAAGTTCAGAATGGGAGAGTCTTGATAAGTCAGAACAACCATTCAAAAACCACAATCTAGGCTTCACTTGGAACTGGCAGATGAATGTCGATCTCTTAAAATACAGCTGCTTACGTATTAGAAAATTAAACTTGTTACATTTAGGTAGTACTATAAAAATGATTTTAAAGAACATTTCATGTTGTAGCATATAGAAGATCTCTAAAACAAAACAACTTTCAGGGAGGAATTTTCCCAAGGCATTTTCCATACGTTTCACACCTTTATCTTCTATTTTTACAACACTGTTTTGCAGAAAGTTTTTAAAGCTGATGTAGATTATTATTAAAAGATGGAAGTAAAATGGTTTGGTAAACAGCATGAAGCCACTTAAGACAACGAGTGACAAACCATCCACCATTCTAAACACCCCTCCATGCCCCCCTCCCTTTTTTTTGTGTAGGAATGGCTTGCAAAGAAATAGTTAACTAAAACACAATGTTACCAGTGGGCTTTTAATTCTATATATGTCAACAGATCACACTGTGAACCCAAAGAAAATTTACTGAAGTCCATAGATAAGTAACATTCTCTTCTGAAAGTGTTCGCATTACACAGAGGATTTTGAAAAGGGACTTCTTTTTTTCTTCTCCAAATAATTATCACATCATGTATAGCATCAGGAAAAAATAACTCATTTAAGAACTTAAGATTATGTTTCTTCTTTAAAGATTCAAAGGACTTTCTATAGAAACTGCTTGGAATACCACTGGTGGTTGGCTTTCCTTTATTTTTTTTAAAGCTTTTCACATAAACTAACACTGAAACTCAGCATCAGTTTAGACACTTGTCTCGTTTAAAAAACAAGGGTATCACCAGTGTTGTATTTTGGAAGAGAAAAATGCAGAAACACCAAGAAGAACTGCACATTTTTCAAATTTGGTCCTGAAAGTACTGCCTTGTAACACTGCCTTTGGCTATGTATCATACTCAATATCAGCAAATAACAGAACTTCAGTGTGGATAATGATACTTACCTTTCACACAAGACACTTTTAAGAATGTACTGATTTATTTTTAAACAAGATTAACTGGTTTTTAACAAGAGAACACAGGCATTTTTATTTGATCTTTACCTTTACGAAATACTGTAGAAAAACAAAAAGAGTGAACACATCATTCACCTAGAGAAAACCCCAGACATAAAATCTAATACCTATAAGCAAAAGGTACAGCTATTTCTCTACTGACCATCATCATAACCACCAATCAACTACAACCCTTCAGATTGGGTGAGCTTATTATTTTCTAATTATCTAGTATAATGTTAATGAATTAGTTCTTGTTTTTATATATATTTTAGCTAGGATAAAGATTCAACTATTTTTAATCAAAAGGAAATGGAACTATTTGTTGAGTGACAGCACCTACATTCTCTTTTGTGCTTTCTACTGGTATGGCATTTGGCAAAAAATGTGAGACAGTGCTCAGACATGTACAGGATTTATGATTCCTACTTTTAATGTAACCGCACATCCAATTAGAATTAAAGTGTAAGCAATATTAGAACCAGACAGATTAACTCTTGTTAATGTATCTGACAAGTGACTGATGTAATGAACAGTTTACATCATTTAAAGTAAATTCAGTACTGAACTCTTGAAACTTGTTTCAAAGTTAAAATATGCCACTCCAAGTAAGCGAGCACATTTCTATTACAAGATGTAAAACCATCTAAAGTGACCAGGCTTCTAAGGGATGAAAACTGAATGCCCTTGATGTAACATTTAAACATTTGTACCAACATGAAACTGTAAGCACCAAGAAAAACAAGTCATGATGGTGTGAAAATCCCTCCACTGCCATTCTCCCAGAGCAATCCATATAGAGCAGAAAGTACAACACACCTATGTACTATCAAAAGGTAGCACGTACTTGCATTGAGGATATAAAACACATTCTTTTGCCAACTAGATTTTACAGCTGAACACTGCAAAAAGCTTTAAATAAGAACAACATGGAACTGTATGACCTCCAGCCCAGGAGTTCAGGTAGCAAAGAATACCTGGTTTCATTCATTTCTACCATGCCAGCTACTGTGACATTGAGCACGTCATGTTGCCTACCCCCACTGCATCTTGTCTAAGCACATCATAAGATTTGTAATAAGGAGATCTTTCCAATTTTATATAGAGCTTGAAGAATGGGGCTGAAATCTCAACCAGGACATAAAAATGAACTCTTATATAAAATTATATATACATTTATTCTAATCAGGATTTAAACATACTACACCATTGAAAGAGTAACACTGAAAATATACATTTATAAATGAATTGGTTATTATGTATTTTTCAACTTCAGTAAAGGAAAAAATGTTTTTATAAGGAGGCAAATGAGAAGTTACCTAGCAGCTGCTTATGAACAGCACAAGACTCCCTTAAGTAGTCCCCTTCAGACATTTCAGTAAAAACTGAATACTAGGTGCACTCTCTCCTGACGTGGCATTAAACCCATAAGACCATTTGCACCGTTGTCAGTCATGAATTTTGAAGTGCCAATATGATGGACTCACTTAGAGCTTGTCAAAAACCTTGACGAGACAATGCTAACACTCCAATTTTCTTCTTAAATCATAATTTTAGAGATTACTTAAGCATTGTGATGTACTACTACCAATTAGATTATACGAACTCACACGTAGTGTTCATAAATACCTACTAAGAATACGCAGAAGCAAAGTTGCCCAAAACAAGCCTATGAGGACAAAAAAGTAAGACACTACGTGGCTAATAAAAGCCATCTTTCTTCCAGTAACGTTCTAACATTACTGTGTTAAATGGGCTGCTGATACATTGCTGAACATTTAGACCCAATTAAAACATATTCTGAGAGATTAATGCTTGGATGGAATACCATATACGTCTTAAAAAAGTCAAAACTTCTTCTAAATACTATACTGTGCTGAAACAGTCTTATTTTCAAGCTGTCAGAGTTGTATTAAATTAAATGCTTGGACAAGAAAAATGTTTTACAAAAATTTATTGCATCCATCAAATACTTAAAGGCATTCTGCATTAAATACACTATTTACTTCTTAATAAACAAAACTACCGCAAACATATTAAACAGTATCATTTAAAAGATCAGAAGGACCAATAATAGATAATTACACAATATAAGATGAAAGCATACAGCACTGTCTGTCATATTATGACCCACTTGGATATTGCATTTTGGCAAAAAATTATTTCAAGACTAGTAATATTCACGTCATGCACATCCAAAGGTATGCAAATAACAGAACATCTAAACTAGAAACTTGTAAACATGAAAGCTCCCACACTACAAATACCCAGTAGTTACTATATCCCCTCTTTGGCCTGGAAGAAAATAGGCAACTTATCTGAATAGTAGGTGAACTATTTAAACACTCTGTGTTGAGTAAACAGAAAAACAAGCTATTTACTTCTCAAATTTGTTCCAAATTTTTACATTTTATCTTTCTGATTTTGGTGCTAAGTGCAACACATGCTGAATGTAAAATTAGACTGCAGTTACCAGTTAACTTGTCTGAAGGTTGACAAGACTGTTTATTGACAAAACACCTCCCCATTTCATAAAATATATATTCAGAATATCCCCTAAATAAAAACTTCAACAAAGATTCATCTTTAAAAGAAATTACAGAAACTGATTTTTAAAACCTAAATTGATATTTCTGATTTATTCAATATCAATTAACTCTTAAACTAACAGTGAAGATCACTCAGTAACATTTGTACTGTGAGCACTGAACTTTGACAGTGTAGGCTTAGTTATCAACCAAAAAACCAAGAACATTTAAGAAACAAGCAAAAAAAGAAGAAAAAAAAAAGAATTAAAACAGGACTGAAATTAATGCATCTTTAAAACAAAAAAAAAACCAACAAAAAAAAACACTTGTATTACCAATGCTTACACGTTCTGCTTATGACCCTGTGCTGTCAAGACCCTAAAAAGCATTGTTCTTTAAAATTAAATTTGATGACTGAAAACAGGCAAGAGCTACATTACTAGCAACATTTTGATGCCAAACGGAGGTGCGTAAAGGATATAAAACAGTGTTTTCAAAATTTACTTCAGTCACACACCAAAACACAACTCTGTGAAACAAGAATCCCATATTCTAAACTAGTAAGGCTCAGAAGCAGAAAAAGACTCCGTCAGAAATTGTGCAAAGCTACAAAGCTGGTCCCACACATTCTAAATGGCAAAAAAATCAGTTTCTGAAATACTGTATAAAAATTAGTTGATCAAATCTTTAGTCTAACTACAATAACTTCAAAAAAGAAACTCCAGCTCACAGTTGAGCAATGCTTTATGTTATGCATTAACTTGTTAGGAAATGAAGTTTTTACATTTTCTAGCCAGGTTAATTTTGGTAACTACAACAGTATTGGTAAAGTATGTCTCAATAAACTAACTGTATCTTACATAAATTTGCTTTTATTAAACTTGAGACTGAAGCAATACATAAGCCACAAATTTGAAAATACTTATGCAAGACTTAAAACGTGTAATTAAGATGTCTCTGATATCAGCTGCCCCTTTGCACATTCTTTGTAGAATCAGGGCTTAGCTAACACATTAGTGAGTTCATTTATTCTATAGTGGATTAGAACTCAGTTTAAATAAAAGCTTCAAATATCTGAAATAGTGCTTTCTATACATTTTTTCTCTTTATTGAGAAAATGTGTTTCAAATAAAAAAAGCAAATTATGCAACATTAAAAACCAAACTCTGTATGTGAAGATTTCGCACTGCATACTGCACGGATAGAAATTTTTTCCTTCTACTCATGTTATAACTAACTGAAATTCACATTTCTCAGAAGTAGGTTTTTACCTGCCTGAATGAAACACTTCTGACAATACCCACATTTTCAGTGTGAACATAAAATGGACAGCGGTGCAGTGCATTTATAACACACCCTATGCAAGGTGTGTTAGTTAACACTTCTAAATACTTTCTTTGCATTTCTGGATTTTGGCCTCTGTTCTCTGGCCCCTTGTTCAAACTTGCTGGAAGCCTGTGAGCGAGTCTTTACAAGGCAGGTAGTCCTGGTTTTTACAACCTGCTTGCTCTTCCGCTGCGCCGGTTTGCGCCCACGCCTAGGGTGTGTTATATAAACCTTTTTTAAGTCCTTATGGATGCAATCATACCTATTCTCAGGATCGTCATCATCATCATCTTCCTCCTCCTCCATTGGAACAGTTCTTGATTTAGTCTCTCCCTCATCTCCTGTGTGAGGAAGGGGAAATAAAAACACTTAATAAATGTAAAACCTGTAATAAATAACACAGTGCACGCATCCCTGCCCATGGCAACTAGATGATCTTTAAGGTCCATTCAAACCCAAACCCTTCTATGACTCCACGATCAAGAATTCCCATATAAAAATAAGTTGTTTGTTGAACTGTAAGAAGCTATTAGCTCGATTTGAAGAGCTCTGTAACAAAAAATCACTAACTGAAAGTCCAGGCTGCTCTGTAGCCATTAAGATGTACCTGAGAACAATAATCCTTGCCTATCTTTCTTTTCAAAGTGTTAAAGACAAGGCACGTACACTTCTTATGTATATGTGAAGACATATTTTGAGAACTACAAATATCAAAACTCAGCTGTACAATATGGTTACTGTCTCACAATTAAATGCAACACACAGCAGGAGAAGAATTGCAGAATATGACACGTGCCTCTAAGTTCCTCTGCACCTCCCTAATTGAACAGAGAGGATTTCAGATAGCAGATTGTTTCTAGCACACTCCCAAACCCTACCCCTTTCTCTTTCCTGACTCACATGTAAGTCAAATTCAGTTAGTAATATCAAGCTTCAGAAAAAGAGATGCTAACATTCTAATGAACTGATAACCCCCCCGTTCATCATTTCCGTATTTTCTTCAGACCAAAATCAGTCTGCAAAAGGCTTGTTCCCAGTTGTTTTTACATATGCCTGTCCTGAAAACTAGTACTAACCAGATGTTTGACAAAACTAAGAGATTATTACAGAAGTCCCTCACACTCAGGCCTGGATAAAAAGAATCATCCTGCTGGTTAAATCGATTCTAAGCCTCACTTAACAACTTGAGTTTGTTCAAACACACGAGAGACTCTTTTATTTACTTGCCTATCAAATCACAAGAAAATTGAAAGGAAGTTTGCTTTCTCTTAAAATCATACAGCAAAGTTGCATTCTCATGGAAACATACAACATAAAAGGTTACAAGAGACCACTGAATATTATCTACTCCAACTTCTCCTCAAAGGAGAGCTAACTGCACAGTGAGATCAGTCTTCATTCAGCCTTGTCCAGTTTTGAGTATCCACAAGGCCAGGGATTCCAAAGATCAAAAGGGCAACCACTTCCAGGCAATGATCATCTTCAACATGAATTTTCTCAGAGTATCTGATCAGAAATCTCTTTGCTGCAACTTCCATTCACAGTCATCCATCCTTTCATTGTGCACCTGGCTCAGCCTTCTCTATACTCACCCAAAAGGTAGTTAAGACGACAGCAATTAAGATTCCCCAGCTTCATCATTCTCTCTTCTGACTAAATCACTCAGTTCTCTCTCAGATTACCAATTATCCCACCTTACCATCTTATTCTTCCCATTTGTACATTGTTATCCCTCTATCTGATGCTCCAACGAAGCTGAGAACTGTTGTGTATGTGTTATTGTCAGAGTAGGGTCCATTATTAATTGCTTTCATAAAGAAATCCTTGCATAACCCTCTCAGCAATGATATTACTGGAGAAGCACGATTTTAGCAGTCAAGGAAAACAAACTGCAAATCCCAGTATTATACATCTAGTGACTTAACTAAACCCACCTCATTGCAGGATCTTAAAAACAAACTTAGTACAAGGCCATATGACATGCAAAGTAAGAAACTTATTGTCCAACTATTATTTCTATAATTACGTAAAATATCATTAATCCACTTTGCTTTCCTACAGGGCTACGCAGTTGCATGGCAGCTGCAAAAATTAACTTCACACAACTAAACTGCAGGAAACGCCCATGAAGAGATGGGTATCAAGTTGGTAGGAAAAAAAAAAAGAATAAGATGTTTTATGTACTTTTTTTTCCCCTCTTCCTAGAAATTACTGTCCTCACAAAAATTATCTCATTTTGCACTAAGCAGTAACATGTAGAAGGTTCTATCTACAATGAGTTTCTCTGAAAGCCAAAATACCACCATCCTTCTGCTGTCTTCACAAATACATTACAGTGTTATCATTTTTAACTTGCAACTTCACTAATGACTTGGAGATACCAGAGTCAACAGTTACAGTAAAGTCACAGACAGAAAGTTTTCTGAAACATCATTAGAAATGAGCAAATAGAAAACAACTTCCCCGTTACAGCAATCAACAGCAAACAGTTTGGTTATTTTTTCTTGCAAATTCACTTCTTAAAGACATCAGCAGAGTCCAGGTAACATGAAAACTACCCTTTCTTTTTAAGTTCTCTAAAACCAACCACCCAAATCCAGTAGTTCTGAACATTTTTATTTTTTTTTAACTTCCTGAAGATATTAGGCATTAACGAAGGAGCAATTCATCTTGAAAAAAACAGAGCAGCAATAGTAAGTAAACCTCCTATGAAAACAGCAAGTGATGACATTTCTGTTAATTGACAACAGGCGCTTTAATGCTGCAAGGCTCACACGATGCACAATCTCCGTGACTTTTTAAATGTAACTTATAATGTCACAGGTTTTAGAGGCATCTCAACTGCATAACTATATGCTGTAAATTCATTTGAATTCTCTAGGTATCTACTTAAAACTAATTTCTGCTATCAGTACTGGAGCAGCCAAAAAGAATACAAGCACTTTTGAAAGCCACGTTGCAAGGAAACATCTGTTGGAATTACAGACTATGACTACAGCTTCTCAAGCCTCTCCACCTTTTACTCCAGCAATGATGAGCCATACAGTAAAGTGACATGGCCACTTCTCTATCAGAATTCAAAAACTTAACTGGCTGCAAACTTTTAAGTGTATGATTATCTTCTTACAGATATTTTCACTTGAGTATTATTAGAACATTACCCAAATCTTACAAATGTCCTCAATTTATAGGTTAATAATAGGTGTAAATAAAAATATTTTGCACACCTGATGACTGACAAAATCCTGTACCAGCAGACAGCATTAAATTTTCAGTCACTGGCATAATTTTCTGCTCATCACTGCTTCCATCACCTGTGGAATTCTGCTCATCATTTTCTTCCTTATCAGATGAGGAGGAGGAAGAGACAATAACCTTTTTTGACATTTTCTTTTTCTCTGTTAAGTTACTCCTTTTATTTTCTTTCACGGATCCTTTTTTAATCTTTTTCTTATTGTCTTCATAAGACTCCTCATCAGAAGAGGACGAATCATTCTGCTCTTTCTTGATAATTTTCTTTTTCTGACTTATTTTTTTCTTTTCCTTCGCTTCAGGTCGTTTTTGACTTCGCACAGCATCTTCAGAAGAACTCTCCTCTTTCAGGGGAGATTTGTCAGCATCAGAAGATAAATCAATCTGTACTCTTTTAGGTACTTTCTCTCTTAAATTCCTCCTTTTCCTTTCTTTAACCATTGTTTCATTTTTAGTCTTGTCATTTTCAGAAGAATTACAACTTCCTTTCTCTGGAGATGACTTTTCAACATCAGAAGAGGAATCATCTTCTTTCTTGAAGATTTTCTGTTTCAAATTTTCTGATTTCTTCTCTTTGTTTTCTGAACTTTTTTTATTTTTGAATTTCTCCTTTGAAGAATCAAAACTGTGTTCCTTCTTTGCATACTTCTCAGTACTCTCTGAAGAAGAATCTTCTTGTGCCTTTTTCTTCTTAAAATCCTT
This sequence comes from Meleagris gallopavo, assembly GCF_905368555.1. NCBI lineage: Eukaryota > Metazoa > Chordata > Aves > Galliformes > Phasianidae > Meleagris > Meleagris gallopavo. Next base: position 12,723,938 of record NC_139412.1, read on the forward strand.
GTTTTTCTTAGCTTCAGTTAGCTTAACACTTTTAGGACTACTCTCTTCTTTCTCCAGTAAAGGCTTCTCAGCATCAGAAGACTCATCAAGCTTACCCTTCAAAGCTTCTTTTTTTAAGTTTTTCTTTAGTTTTTCCTTAGCAATTGACCCTACGCAAACTTGTTTATCTTCAGATGAATGATTAATCTCCTTCTCTGGAGATGACTTTTCAGCAGCATCATCTTCAGAAGATTTACCTCTTTGTTTCTTCAGATTTACCTTTCTCTTACTAACTTTCTTCCTCTGCTCTTCTTCAGAAGAATCGTAACTATCTTCTTTTCGTGAGTATTTTTTCTTAGCTTTTTTTGCAGACTCAATTTTACTCAAATGTTTAATTTCTTTTTCTAACTCAGAATCATAGTTCGAAGAATCTGAATAGTTCTGCCGTTTCTTTTTTGCCGTAGCAGAATTTTTAGCTGATTTGCCTCTTTTGGCATCTAAATCTGACCCAGAACTGGAACTTTTCCTTTTCCGCTTTCCATTTTCATCCATTGCTGGTTGATCTTTTAGAACACTTGAAGTCTTCTGATCTTTCGCTGGTAATTCGCTATTGCTGTCAATATCTGAAGAACTGCGACTCATCATAGCTACTTCTTTAAGAACAGCTGGCATCTCATCAGAATCAGAACTATTATCTACTATAGCTGGCTTTTTTGATTTACTAAGTTTATTAGGCCTAGGACCATCAGCTGCGCTGTCAGAAGAGTTTCTTTTATCTTTTTTCCTTCTTGATTGTTTTGATGATCTTCTCTTACGTTTTTCATTACTTGTGTCATTGCTATCTTCTTCTGAATTTGATGTTAAAGGATTAACGTCTGCTTGGCGCCTCAGAGGTGTGGTCTTCACACGGGGTGATCTCCTGAGATCAGATTCCTCTGCAAGTGAGACTGTTTCATTCTCTGTGGAACGTTCGCTATCAGCATTACTATTTTGCTTTACAGAATCACATTTTTCTGTTCTTTCATCCTTGCTTCCCTTTTCCAGACTGCTGTCTTGATCTTCAGATTTAAATGGAGACTCTGAAAGGGATACAGGAGTCAATTTCACAATCAATTCCTTGGTTCCTTTAGCTGATGTTTTCAGTTTAGATCCTTTGGTATCTTTCAAAGGAGTGGTCAATTTTATATTTGGATTCTCGTGATCTGTTCCGCTATTTCCATTCCCTTGCTCATCCGCTGCAGTCTGAATTTCCATAGCAGATTCTAGAGTCTCAAAAATATCTTCAGGAACAGATGAGGGAACAGACACTATATCCATGTCTAAAGCCTCTGTACTATTAGGCTCATACTGAGGTTCCTCATTTGTGCCAGACCTTTTATCTTCACCACTTGTACGTTTGCTGTCTTTTTTTTCTACTGTCGAAACATCTTGATCCATTGGCTCATTGTCAGGCTGTTCTGATACAACTTTTTTCTGCTTCTTTACAGTGTCATCCCCTTTTAATGCCGCATGTTCCTTTCCTTCATCTTTCTTCACCTCATTTTTTTCTGATCTAACATCAGTTTTTTTCTCTTTGGTATTTTTCTCTTTGATTTTAACATCCAAAGCTTGAATCTCCAGGTTCAGACCTTCTTCTAGTGCCACATGAGCTTTTTTGATGTCACCCAGGACAGATCTAAAAGCTTTTAGCTGACGAAGTTGCACGGCTGGGCTTACTTCTGAATTTTCTGCAGCCTTTTTCAAAAAGCTCACAAAGCTGGAATTCATATTTGCTGTAGTCTCAACCAGTTTTTTTGTTTTCTTAAGCATGTCTTTTGGCACCATTAGTGCTTTATAAGAATATGTTAGTGAACCTGAATACGAATCATCTAGTTTTTTTTCTTCACCATTACAGTTTGAATTATTTCTCTTTGGAGAAAATTTGACTGTATTGTCGTATATTTTACTTTTTTCACTTTCAACTTTGGTCTTTTTTTTGTTTTGTTGCAGTAACTGTTCTAAATTTTCAAAAACGCTGTCACACGCAGTGACCAAGTCCAACAGAGGCTCTGGATGACAGCTATAGCAATGCCACTGGTTATTTTCATCCAGTATGGTTGATAGCTCCTTTCTACCCAAGTTGCGCAAAATGCACTTTTTACAGAAGGCGTTATGGCAAAAGTCACAGCAAATCAGATTTCCACCTTCAGCACACCACCTGAAACAAGACGTAAGAAATATAAAAGTCTTATCTCCCCATAATCAAGGTGACGTTTGAGAAGCTTCCGTATTTTTCACTGATGATGAATCTACTTTTTAAAAACTCAGATGATAAACATCATGAAAAGCATGACTAAAAAGCACTCAATTAAATTACAGTCAGAACATTAAGGTGTTTGATTAACAGTTCAAAAGGCTGAAAAGGCCAGCAACAGTCAAACAATTTCAGCAACAATCTTAAAGTAATTAAACTTGGTTTTCCATGTTCTGGCTGAGACACATATTTTTGGTTTGTTTTCAAACAAAATAATCAGCTTAAGTCTTTCTAGCTTTAATTGGTGTATTACTAGTGCATGAACGAAGGAAAAAAAAAAATCATCTACAGTTAGATTCCATGGTCTTTGACAAAGACCTGAAAATGACTTGGTAAGCAAGTGCACAGGCAGCAAAAACTACAGAATTTTGACTGGGTTGCACATCTGGAAAAGTAAGCTACTGTGACTTACAAGGTTTAGAATGTGAGATTCTACCCCCGTCTTTGAATTAAAATATTTGCATGGTAACATGTAATTTAAAAACTTGATGTCTTCCAAGTGTTTACTACAAGATTTCTTTACAAAATGTTTTCCAGTTAATTATTTAAAATAACAATAAAATACCTCCAAAAAACCCACTGACTGAGCAATCCTTCATAAAAAACGATTACTGATTGAGCTCTTTTGTAGTGGTTTGTAGTGGTCAATTTCATCAATGCAAGAAAGAAAAAACAGAAGACCTGTGGGTGTCTTTTAAGTTTCAATACACCTACCTACACTGTTCATCCATTCCATCTGAATCACGACTAATGTCATCGCTCATGTAATACCTGTAGCATGTCTGTAAATAAAGAGATAGAACAAGCAATGTTTTACTACGTCTCAAATGGATCTCAGTAACTCATATAATTTCAACATGTACTAGAAGCATTAAAAGGTACTCAGTATTCTAATCTTTTAATGCTCATTATGAACCTAAAAAACATTTTTCTTAGATAAAACAGGTTTTAAATCGTTATTTCTTATTTAGATGGCTTAAGGTTTTTGAAAATTAAGTAATATTCTTTTTGATGGCCGCATATTCGCAGATTCTAGAACATCAACTGAAAGCCTTCAATCTAGAAAATTTTCTACAAATATCAATACCACAATAAGAAAGAAAATTATATTTCCCCAGCACAATCCTACATAGTTTTCAGCTTCCTGTTCTTTATGTTTGCTACTGATACCATAACATTTTTAATAGAAATATCTTCAGCATTCGTCCTGATGTTAACATCCAAGTATTCGATTTTCAGGAGCAGACTAAGTATTTTCATTGAAAAGCTGGTAACTGTAGGAAAGTAATATGCACACCTAGCAGAAGCACTGGCTTCATCTGCTGAACTAAATTTTAATGTTTTTTTCCAGTCATCAGTAAAGAAAACTCTCCTAAACTTGAAGCTTTGCACATGGATTAATACAAGCTATCAGCTAACTTTTGCCCTTAGATCCTATGAACCAGTGAACTGAGAATCCATCAGAAGTTCAGTTGCTGACATCTCTTAACTTAAAGTGATTATGTCTCTTTAGATGGAATGTTAAACATCCATTCAATCAAATACAAAAAAAAAAACAAAAAATAGAGCCCACAATAAAAGCTGATGTTTTGAATCTTGACAGAATATTTAGAGTCAAGAGAACAGAGTTTCTGAAGAACGACTGGAAAGTATAGAGCTGTTTATCAGAACAGCAAGAAAGAAGACATGGAAGACACAGAACACGTGGGTAAGAACTTCCATTACTCTCTCAAACAAACATATAGTCATATTCATTAAAGAAAAGATATACAAAAATGGTGGGAAACAATATGTCATACAATTAACTTGCAAGCTTAACAGTCAAGAGCTGTTATGGAACCCAACACCTTAAACAAATTTCAAAAATGAACTGGATACTTGTACGTATCACATGAATATGTACCATTATAGATTAAGAAATACAATTTTCAAATCTTGGAACAAGAGTTAGGACTCTAATGGAGACTGAAAATAGTCATTCAGTATGCTAATTTTTCTAAGAAATTTCTAAGTTTTATAGAAAGAAACAAGACAGAATGAGCAGAAGAAATGAGCCAGAACACTAGACTACATGGACGTGTCTGGTACAGTATGTCAGCTCAATATGTAACATTAACTAGGATGCACAGAAGAAGCATAAAGAAGGAAACAAAAGGGAATGCTAAATGTGCACTGTAACTCAAATCAGTATCTCTGTGTGTCTGAGACTATAAATACAGAATCTCCAAAGACAGAGATCGTATCTCTACTCTTTTCCTTGAAAATTTAGAGTTTTCCACAACAAGAGGTAGAAATTTCCTTCCTCCCCTGTTCCTTGTCTCTTCCATTACTTGCATTTTACAACTTAACTGAAGTCATAATAAACTGTGTAACTGCAGAACCAGATGCTGGTTTAGGACTATGGACTAGATCATTACTACAGAGGTTGCCATAGATTATCAGTCCAGGATCTGTTCAAAACTGAAACTGAGATGGATTAAAGCTATCTTTCCACATCTTACTCTAACACTGTTCTACATATAGTGCTTTATGAGGAGATCCAGAATTGAACCTATTCTTACAATAACATTACAGGTAGTCACAAATTTTAGATAGACTGTTTAACATTGAGAATTCACTGAAAGTACAGACTTAAACCTGTAAAAAATGTATTACACAATAAGTTCAACTGGACTACACAAAAAACAGGAATATTAATTTCTAAGCTGTATTTACTTTTTCATTTTCTACTTCTGGTTTCCTTAGATGTAGCAATTAATGACTGGAAAGTTTCTAAGCTAAAGATTGATAAACTAAAAAACAGGAACTAATCCCACAAAAATCCCACCCAAATCCACTAATCATGACATTTCAAACAAAAACAAACAACACAAACTGTAGAACTGTTTACCACATACCTTACAAATAAGAACTTTCAATGTAGGATGTCTATAGATTGAATCCTTTTGAAAATGGTTCACCTGTTGCCCACAAGCTGTACAGCTTACAATTCCATGCAGTCCTTCCTCTATAGAGAGGATTATAAACCACACGTTATTTTTTTTCATTTTGATGTCTTCTTAAAACAAAATCTGTATATATACCTATTTCATTTTCTTATAGAATTTTTTCTGTTAGGTTAACACCTACCATTAGAGAGATCTTTCTGTATCACTCACCATTTAAAGATGGAAATAATTTTCCTCTAGATTTTGTACTCCTAATACTTGGCACCAAAATATTTTTTTTTCATTTGGGAGATTTAATAGAGATTAGCTGGTCAACTACTGAGAATACACTTAAATATGCAAGTCACCATTAAAAAGCTTTCAAATGAACCCTGATATTCTGCACTTCTTTCCTCTTTAAATCTTAGTTCCTAAAGTAACATTTTAATTAATGTCTTTATCATGCTGATTCTTTACATATAGTTTCAGTTTCTCAACAAGAACTATGGAAAACCATTATATAAATGAAATGCTTATAAATACTGTCTGAAATATACTTCTTTACTTTTTGTTCCCTTTTTGATTTTTTGCTTTTAAGCTACAGCTTTCCTATGATACATATGTTCTCACCACGTTGCTGACTCCTCCAAAGTTTGTGTACTAATCTGGTGCTGTATCTACATTTAGTTAAGAAAGCATCTCTTAATGCTTATCCCCCAATTCATTTCCAAAGGTAGTGAATTCAGGACTGGAAGACTTGCTACCTGCCAATCTTTCAAACCAATTAACTAGTACTACTGAGACACTTTTCAACAGGAGTGATGCTTTCAAGGAAAAGGAAAAACATTTCAGACAGTTCATACACTAAATCTATATGCTACCAAGAACTTATTTTGGGATCAAATGCTCTGTGCAGTCACATACAGTAAGTAATACAAGAAAATTATCTCAAATAGTTAACTTAATGGTTGTAGCCTCAGTAAAGACCGTATACTGAAAAACAACTACCCCTGAATTAAAACCAAGTACCAATGCCACAATATTAAGGAACTGAGTGAAAATAGGCGAAGACAACACAAGCTACTAGCTAGTTGCTACTGAAATACAATTTCAAATCGACTGAAGTCCAGTACAAGCAAATACACTGTTACAGTGCAGTGAAAATACCAGGTCTGAAATTATGAATTCAGAGTTTTGTTGTTTTCAAATGCAGTCATGCATGTACTGCAGAGCTTGTAGATCTGCAAAGCACCCCTTACGACCTCAAAAGCTGAAGTGCCTCTGTTCCAAATGCTGCTGGCAAACCTCAAATACTTACATACAACATATTGTTCTACTCAGAAAAGAATACGACCTTATTTTATACCAAGCAGCACAGAAGACTACTCAGACTTTATAAAATATGGCAGTCCTTAAATGGATACAAGAAACTGAGAGGGAACAAGCTGTCTGTTGTCAATTCTCAAGCCATTTCCAACTTCTCTACAACTTTGAGGGGAAATACTACTGCCTCCTTCCTAAAATCTGCAAGTTGGTACTAGAAAAAAGAATCTATTCATGAGGTCAATCTTTGTAAATCACATCACTACTACAAATGATGAAGGTCTGAAGAACTTAAGAAACAACTAACTCACTAGTACTGAGAAAATATTTTAAAAACACCCCTAACTATGAGTTTGTTAATAAAGATACAATCATAACCATTCTGTGGACAGGAAACCTGAAAATAAGGACTGGCACAATGCCTTATAGTACTGGATAGGGCCATTTGGATGTTAGAAAGGCAGGACAGTTCCACTACTACTAGTATTTCTTACAAAATTACACCTGTAAGTCCTAATGAAAATACGAAAGACGCAATCTGCAAAGAAAAAGATGTGCTGGCTTTTTAAAAAATATATTTTATTATTTATCTACGTGTACTGTGCATAGAATTCTGGATATCAAGTAACTGGGACTGCACGCTTACCTGCTTAAATCAGTAATGCTTAATCTTGTATGAGCACAGGCCAAACATCCCATTCTAGCAGTGAGTGAAAGGTAGAGGTCACTTCATGTAACTTGCATGTAGCAACTGTAGAATAAATTTATCTGTGCTACTTTTTCTGTGAGTGTCACAAATCAAAACTCTTCGGATACACTCCAAATCCAGCTGCTCTTGAGGCAGACTGCAAACAGGACCCTTTTCCTGGCTACCTTTCCTGTTCTGGAAACGGGGACAACACAGTTGCAGGCAGTACCTACCCTAATTTCTTGAAAGTAGACGGGAGCTTAACAGTCAAAGATCTACCAGTAGGGAGGTAAGCTTGACCTCAGGAAAGGCATTGTCTAAGCAAAATCTGATATTCTTTCCAAAACCATTACCTCCTGCAAGGCACTAGCACAACCAGCTAGTCCAGATACACAATGGAATGCCCTCAAATTCTCTACGTATGGAAAAATAAAAGCTGGGAGTGCAGGTCAAATGAACTGTCCTGAGGATGCACACACAGACCACAAAGCTCAAGCAAAATGGTCCCATTTAATATTCTAGCCCAGAAGATTTTACTTGCATCTCTTGTAAAACTGCTGTCAACACAGCTGTAAAAAATAACTCTCTACTCTAGATAGGATGTTTTCTATTTATATAACTGAACTAATTTTCAAAGATCAATAATTTAGAGATAAGGTCAATGCTCAAAATGCAACTGAACATAAGCACAAGCCCCTACACATGCATAAGCACATTTCCTCATAGCTGTGTTTTACTTTTCTTCATCCTCAGATAGAGAAATAACACTTATGAAATTGTAACACATTAAAAAGAGAGCAGGTCTCTCAAATGACACAACAGGAAGAAACTAATTGCACGTAAAAGAGCCCATCTAACTTTTGGAAATACATGAGAGAGAGGAATTTCTACTAATTACTACCTACATAACATCTCAGTTTTAGCAGAGGCTATACAAAACCAAGTTGGAAAAGCAGTTGTTCAAAGATAATCCTTAAAAGGGCACTACTAGTTGGGAATTTCCCACAAGTTTTTTAAAAAAATCTGTAAAAGCCTCTGAATTCCATCAGAGGTTTGAGCTTTCTTGTTAGATCACCGACAGGTAGTTATGTCTATATACGTCCCTGCTCAAACATGATCATTTTCTTGGAGAGTGAGTGCTCCCCTACCAGTGGCATTCCAATGTAATTCCTTAAAAAAAGGAATACTTGTAACATCTGCTTCCAAGTAAGCAACTGTTCTGAATACAAAGCAAGAAGGGTCCATATGGAATACCTAATGATGCATCTTATAGCTACTGAAAATAAGATGTTTAATGAGAACTAATCTTAGCTTTCACTGCTGCATTGCAGGGGCAGCAATGGAGGCTAATATCAGCCAGCTATTATCCTTTACTGAACAAAAAGTCAGAAGAGTGGAGGTATTTTGAGGATAATTTATTAGAAATATGAACAATTTTTAGATGTACCAAATGTGGTCAAAAGCAGCAATTTAAACCCACTTCAATAAATGTTTTAAATTGTATTTACCTCCACGCTTTTTGGGGACTTCAGGTTTCATTTTAACGGTATTTCTGCTTCTAAATTCAGGCCCTTTAAAATCATCTTTGTCTTCATTCAGCACTGGCTCAGGCTGTACAACCACTGTACCTAGAATAATTTCATTTAGAAATTGGAAACCATTACACATCCAAATTAAGTGCAAAAGTCCTTTTTAAATAAATGTCAACATTATCTTGAAAAAAAAAAGTGCAGTTTGTTGACTAATACTCAAAAGTTCTGAATGTACAGGTGTTCACAGCACAAAAAAGGAAATAATAAATAAATAAATAAAACACCACACACTTCAAGCTGTGTCCATTTTGCAGCTGTGGAACAAAAATCAAAGACTGAAAAGGCCATGAGAAGTAAATACTGCTCTGTCTACCCTGATGTGATATGTGCAGAAGAGAATTATCACACTGCTGGGAAAGCATCTCCAGCACAATGCTGCAACTAAAGGACTTCAGTTCGGTCACTTAAATCTATCATAAGCCTTAAAGTAATTCTTCTTCTCTCTCTCTCTCTATTTCCCCTTCTATCCAGTTTCCCTCATCTTATTTCAGTATGAAATAAATGAGAAAGCAAGAGAATCTTATTTTCTTTAGTAAAATCCAGAGAAATCTACTTTTATATTAACAAAGTGCAATACTAACTAAAATTATACGAATTAAAAAAACCATCTTTCCTACTTTGAACTCAGGTTCAACAATTTTGTTACAAAGACACTGGAAATAATTTAACATTCTGAAAAAAAGTACTTCAAGGACTGCTTCTCATGGAGTAAATAGCAGCAGTCTCTCCAAGGTTTTCTTTAACTTTCAGAGGTAAGAAACAGATGAGATTAGTCAAAATCCCACTACAGTTAAAGAGGGTAGAATGTAGGTTTATAATAATTACTGTTTTAAAGGGTGCCTTAAGAACAATGACTTCGCCCCCATATTTAGTCTCACTTTTGTTGATCTATTTCTCAATAAACTCCAGAGGCAGAAGAATAAAATAAATTAAAACAAACATGATTTGCAAATTACAGAGTTTGAGATTTCTAAGAATAGAAATATTTTCTCTGTTACATGATGGTTTTACTCAAAGGTCCATAAGCATTTGAAATTGAGCCATCAGCACATCCTGGTATATGACATCTTTAAGTACAATGGGTTCAAACTTAAAAGTGCTTGGAAACAGGATTTCCTCTTACAAGTGTTTGCAAGGGGAAGGGGACACACACGAACGTTTCTATATATTTATATATAAAGTCAACAGGATCTAGGAGAGGTATTTTACTAATACATGTGCATTCTAGTTAATTACTTATGCTGCATCATAATCTTTTCTATTCGTTGAATTCAGAAACAAAGAAGGATGTGAACTACCTTTAGGCAAGCTTTTCATATCAACATCATTTTCTGAGTTTTCATTTGAATTATCTTCATTTACAGTCTCATCTAAGATTTGTTCCTCATCTGATCCAACATACTTTGTTACAACTGTAGGTTTCCTGCACAGACAGAAAAAAATCCATACTGTGACAAATATTACATATTGTGGTACAGGTAAGCCTGGTACTTTGCAAGCAGAACACCATGCCAATTGGGGAAACCTGCACTTTAATCAATTTAAAACACAAAGCAGAATGTTCTGAGTTATTATAATAAATAAGCTGCAAGGCAATTTACCTGGTATTAGGACATGGAACTCTACCCTCTTAGGTGAATTAAGTAGATAAATGAATAAAGGATTACTGTTTTTTTCCCATGCCTACTATATGGTTTGGGGGTTTCTGGGAGGTCAGATCAAGGTTTTGTGTGTTTTTAAAAAGGTATGCAGGAAGTCACACTTTTATTTGAAGTAAAAAAAAAGTCAGAATAAAACCCAATTGGATGAATGCTCAGAAATCTTAAACATTGTTCCAGTTTTAACAGGCAGCCCAAAGAGAACACACAGATATTAGCAAATGACAGCTCAGCTGAAAAGACACTTGCAAGGAAATACAGGAAGTGCAGAAAGAAATTAAAAAGCTGACTGTTTAATATGAAAACCAGTAGCCAAGATCTCACATAAAAATAATTCAGAACTGAACCCCTTAACACAAATGAATACGCTATGTCATGGCAGGAGAAAATATATTAATCTATAGAGCGTAATTTTCTGTGGTCTGAAGGTAATACATAAACTACTGAAGTCAATGCAGGACGCTGTTTTTCTCAGTATCAGACACAGTGCAGTAAGTGCATGAGAGACCATACCTTTAATGATAGACAGGAAGTAAAAAAACAGGACTACTGAAATGCTCTAAATAAAAAAGGCCGGCAGGAGAATGAATTCAGAAGGGAGAAATTGAAGTCAAACACAAAACCAAACTTGCAAATATAGAATCAAGCCAAACAGATAACAGAGAATGAAGAATGTCATTTAATTCCAACAAGCACAATACAATGAACAAACTTGGTTAACTGTAAGACTGAAAAGAGACACAGAACACTTTGTGAAGAACACTAAGAAGGAAGCTGTTCAAGGCCAGCCCTTAGAAGAGCTCACCTATCTACACAGTATACTAGGATAATAAATAAATTTGAAAAGAAAAAAAAAAAAAAGAAATTTAAAAAAAGCACAAAGGACATCAGCAGAATGAGCAGGAATTTTACTAGAACAGGCTTGATGCTATTTAGGTCACATACAATTTTTCTTCCATAGTTCCAAATTGGTAAACAGTTAACTCCAGATTTTATTTTTTTTTTTTTAATCAAAGGCAGTTTCTGCACAGAACAACTTTTAGCACACTTCGGTTCTCCACCAACAAGGTACATAAAACTTTTTTCTGTACGCTCCAACCTACATTACTGAAAGAATCCCATGTGTTGAAAGAGCAAGAGGAAAAGTAATAATTGTTTAAGCATTTGTCTTGAATAGTCATAAAAATAATCCCACTGTATTGTTGTAAATAAAAATTAAGCTTTATGATCTCAACCTCTGACCATGAAAAATCATTTGCATTTTAAATACGGTGCAATGCCTTTGTCTTACTACAACTCTGCTAACTTAGTGACCTCAAATGGTGCATACTACCAGCATCTGGCACGGCACAGAGACTTCCATACATTCAGATGATGAAAAGTAATTTCTTTCTTTTTGTTTTCCACACCAACCTTTTTGAGCGTGACGATCCTAAGAAAGTGACTCTTTCTGAAGAACTACCACCCTAAAAAATAAGAAAAAAAAAAAGTCATCACACTTGTGATCAAGTCACCTGTCAACAAAAGTATCTTCTTGTTCCATTCACATGAGCACCAACAATGCATCTCAGAAGTCACCATCTCTTACAAATAATTAAAAAAAAAGCAAAAGCTTTAACAAAAAGGGACACCATTTCAGCTGTCAAAGTCAGTTCAGTTCAACTAAATCCATGAGTTTCACACAGGCAGTAAGACTCCACCGACTCCTGATCCTTTTAAAAACTGACTTTTAAATACATGTCACCAAACTCTAAACTTTAATACAAGTTACTGGGATTCCTCAGAGCACTTAAGTGAGGCAGTAGCTTACCCAGCTCTATAATTTAAGTATCTACTGTTATCTGAGTAACACAGTCCAAGTGTAAAATAAAAGAGATCAACTATTTTAAGCAAAAAAAAAAACAAAAAAAAAAGCCTGTTGATAAACACATCAAACAGCAGAGTTAAGAATAAAAGAACATTAATTGAATTTATTTAAAAAGAAAAACTTGCTTCAGAATATACTCAATCTGAATAAATTAACACTGCCTTTCTTAGCAAAAATGCAACTGCATACTTGAAGTGAGCGAAACCTAACTCTCTAAAGTGCGTTAAGAAACATTTTACACAGGAATTGTACATCAGACTAACAAGTAAACTTGAGTATTTCAATAATTTAAAGGAGATGAGGGAAAAATAAGCTAGTTTGCATGCCCATATCACAGTTTCATTCCAAATTTTAAATATTTTTAAATGTATATTTTACAGTTGAAGTTTCTATTCAGCAGACAGGATATTTTCTGCATATGGCTCTGTCAATATTCTTGAAGTACTTATTGCTAATGGCAATATTTCCTACACATTAGCCACTCTGGACTAGTCAAAAGCATTTTTATTCCTACCTCTTCTCTGTTGTTCTCCATTGAGATTGGACTTCTTTCAGGTTCCCTACTTTTACCTATGGAAAGAAAGGGAAAGAATCCACTTACCCTGAAGAAATATTAGCAGTTCTTCACATGCTATCTCATAGCATTTTTTATGCTTCATCAGCATTAATAAAGAGGGCTGTGTGACTTTCACAGATCAACTTTTGTACAACAGTGAAATAAAACTGACTTCATGGTTTAAATTTTACAGAAATCATTTTGAAATAACTTTCAGTTTTGTAGGATAGGCTGAAAGAGAGCCTATCATTAAGTGAATTTCAAGACATGAGAACACAACTGTGTATGCAGTGATAACAAAGTGCTTTTTTTAATCTGTAAGAAGTTAAGGATTTCTCTTACACATTTTAACATTAAAAACACAATGTTAAATCTGGGATTATAGAGCTATGCACAAACATCTGGACAGAGAATTCTCATTTCTTGATCCAAGTAGCCGTGGAATATAAAAGCTAAAGACAGTTATCTTCTGACTACCTGCTTCATCCACCAGTCCAGGTGATGGAAGGGAATGTTTTAGTTCAGTGATTTAATGATATTTGCACGAAGTTGCTCGAAAGGTATAAAAATAGTAGTACTGTAACAGATATACTACTGAGAAACATGCAAGTGACAGTAAAACAGAAAAGAGAAAAACAGAATAAATATAATCATTTCCTACTGTAATTTAGACTGTTAGCATTGTAACTTACTATTTCCTGACATACTACACTTGGGGAAAAAGCTAAACAATTTTATTTTACCTTTAAACAAAAAAAAAAAAATTACTAGAAAATTTCATGCTGGGTATTTGACTTAAAACTGAATTGTATGGATAAGTTTTAGCAAAAATAATCCAGCCATTTCTGCATGCCAAGCTTTTGTCCCCTTTAAAAAAGGGAAATTTCCTCTCTGGAATATCATAGGCACTCCACCACACCAAGGAGTGAGCCTGAAATGTGGCAGAAGAGTTCCATTTCCTTTGGGGGTGGGACTCGGTCTACCTTCTATTTGTGCCTCATTTTTGATTAAGCACTAAATCTCTGAAAAATGCCACAGTCTGTACAGGCTCAGTATGGATTGATTTGATTCTGGTAGATAAGGCTGTGCAGATTCTGCCTTCAGACTGCACACGTGCTATTCCCAAAAGCAACTGAATGAACATGCTCCTCCATCTCACAGCTCCTGTATGTGACTGGACTGTACATGCGCCATCCCCACAGAATGACCAAGCATGCCGAACCCCCTCACAGCTCCTAGTGCTGACCAAACTGCACATGCTCCATCCACTCCACGGCTATGAGAGCGCAGAATTTCCCCTGTGACTGCTGCTCCCGGGCAGAGGCTGGTCACTTGATACAAGAGCAGGAAGTCAGTCTCTCCTACGCTCTCAATGATCCTCCTGCTGGCACCCACGCAATGTAGAGGAGAGAGACATCCGATACGAATGCAGAGGATAAAGAAACAACATAAGGCTGTAAAATCAAATACTCAAAATTTAAGAAAAGCCAGAATTAAGGTTATCAGTGCAAGTTCACTTTACTTATCGCTGCTACCACATAAGCGTCACAGTACACTGAACTCCACATGACCAAGTACTGCACAAGCAGCAGTTACACATTTCAATTTATCTGTGTGCCTGTCATGGACATGTCCCAAATCCTTTGAGCCACACAATCACCTTCATCATCATCTCTTCCCTTACAACACCTAATAATTAATTTATCCTCCAAATTCTGGAAAAAAATTAGATCCATTAATATGTAAACCTGATTTGGCCCCAATCATGTCAATCATTTATACACTGAAAGAGCCGTCAGTGGAGAAAAAAAAAAGCATGAATAGGGTATTTCCCAGAGACATCATCATTATGCACAAAAAGCCAGAAGTAAGCTTGCACAGTTAATTCTGGCATTTCCTAATATTTAAGTGTTTAATCCTTCATGTTTCAACTTTAACATGTTCTTTCTTTGGAAAAAAAAATTTCTAAAGCAATAATGAAGCATATCTTCTATTAATTAGTCAGTGTAGAATTACAGCATCATAGAATGGCTTGGATTGGAAGGGACTCCAAGGATCAGTAAGGTCCAACCCCCCTGCCACAGGCAGGGCCACCAACCTCCAGATCTGGTACCAGACCAGGCTGCCCAGGGCCCCAATCAACCTGGCCTTGAACACCTCCAGGGACGGAGCATCCACAGCCTCTCTGGGCAGCTGTTCCAGCACCTCACCACTCTCATTGTAAAGAACTTCCCCTTGACATCCAATCTAAACCTTCCCTCCTTAAGCTTAAAACCGTTCCCTCTTGTGCTACTCACTATCTACTCAAGTAAAAAGTTGATTCCCCTCCTCTTTTTAATCCCCTTTTAAATACTGGCAGGCTGCAATGAGGTCTCCCTGCAGCCTTCTTTTCTCCAGGTTGAACAAGCCCAGCTCCCTCAGCCTGTCTTCATAAGGGAAGCGCTCCAGACCTCTAAGCATCTTTGTGACCCTCTTCTGGACCCGCTACAACAGCTCCAAAACCTCTGTGTACCTCTGTTTCACAGTACATTTCAATTCTGAGACAAGCAGCCAAATTCTATTTGATATCTACACAGGATAAAGGGGAGGGGAAAAAAAAAAAAAAGTATGCTATGTAACAAAATCTCACCTTAAATGCATCTACAGCAGTTCGATTTCTTATTCTGTTTAAGAAATTATTTGTGTGCTACTTTCTCCTTTGTTAACAGTTCAGTCAGATGCTGACACAAGGCAGACGGGACCACACGGCAGTACATTCTCAAGATAAACATCAAAAGAAAAACTGCACACCAGCAAACACACGGGTTTATTACTTACAACAACAGTTTAAAAATAAACTCCGTACCACAGCCAACACACTCCCATTCTCCTGCACTCTATCATTTCAGTACAATTTTTAGCTCATGAAACAGCAGTGCCTGGAAAGTTGCGTACCTGTACCCAGTCAAATTTGGAAACAAATTGTATATGGTACTGCTATGAAAAATTTCTGCTTCTTATTATTGCAATCACACTGTTTAAAATGTATTACTTATTTTTAACTTGTAAGTAAAAATTTCTAATGCCATATTTGATTTAGTCCAGCATGTTTTTTCAGTTATTTTGCTTCTGAACGTTTCCAAATAAATACAGGCATCTTTTTCAGATAATTATGAAAGCACAATCTCGACACCTTCTACCCCAACCACAAGGACCACAAAAACTTTACTGCAGCAGAAGAAACAAGATACTGCCCTTACACCCTTACACATTCAGGAAAGATGAAAAAGGAACTCCCATCACAGGCAAATGCACACGTTTGCCATCTCATGTTTCAGAGAAGGTAAATTACCAGCAGAATTAGCTTTATTCACATTTAAAAGCATTATTTTAACTGAAAGAAATCTTGTGTCAAAGGCTATATGTATTTATCAAAATAGAACCACTTAATTAAATCACACTGGGATTTTGCATAATTGCCCTGGTGAAGCGCGATACAATGAAATCACAACACAAAGATATGTGACTTCAGAATCATATATATGTTTAAACTTAAAACATAAAATGCCACTTTACCTAGGCTTTTGGTTTTAGATAGTGCTGGAGGTGAGTTTGTGTCCTCAGATTCCTCTGATGAGTGAGCCAAGAAGTCATGGAGTTTCTGCACCAATGTATTCAACTTGCTTTCACTGTCAAAATAGAAGTGAAACAAAGTTACTGTAGGTCTCATGCTAATCTAGCATGCCTGAAAGAAGTGATGTTGAATCTCAATTAACACACATCTACAGGGGAAAGTTACTCATGACCTGAACACTTAATACTACAAAGCAAATAAAAACCATACAATTTTATTAAAACTTACACTAAAAACAAACAAAAAACAAAACAACAAAGTAACCTTTTTGATACACGTACAAAAAAGCACTGAAGACTCTTAGCAAGAGCCAACAGACTTAACAAAGACAATAAACATTTTAAGCTGGTTTTAGCTAGGTGAACATGTGAGATGCTTATCCAAAGTTCATATTAAATCAACTACATACATATACGTACATATGTATGTATATAACGCATTCTGCATTTATTTTGTCAAATACAACCAAGCACAATCAGATCATTTCATGAGTATTATGTTGGGAATTTTCACCAGGCAGTTTTAGACATCAAGAATCACCAGTCTTGTTTCCTCAATCATTACAGTAAAAAGGCAAGAGTTTTGCCCCATGCTTCTGCTATAAAGACATACTCCTTCATGATTCGTACACATTCGATTCCCTTGCATGTTATGTCACGTATCTCACGCTCATTTTTTCCACCTATAGTATCCACAATTTCCTGGACAGGTGCCTTTTCCTGGCTGGAGGTACCCTGAGTAAGACCAAGGGCAGTCATGTCCTCAGACCCTGTTATCACAAGCTGCCACTCTCAGCTGTCGGTTGCTGCTTCCCTCCCAGACGCGATCAACTCCCAGAAATCTGCCAGCTGATAAGTCTGAGTCATCAGTCCTTATCTGCTGCTAGATATGTTTTCTCAAACTGCTCAACTACATTATCCTCTCCATAAGTTAACCCAGTTAAAGGCTATAGACATCTCTTCTTTTCACTTTTTTTCACCCCCCATCTTCCCATTATTTTCAAAATTGTCTTTTGACATCAACAGGAAATAATGTTCTCTTGCCCTGTTCTACAGCTTGTAATGTCCTTTGAGTATTAATCAGAAGCTCAATCCCCTTGCTGTCACCATCTCCACTGTTTTCTGAACACATCAGTAAATATTAACTCCTGACTTTCAACCTAACTATTATTTAGTAATGAATTCTTATTTTCTAAAATGCTGTTACTGAAACAAGTTATAATATCCTTGCTCTCTGTATAAAACATTCAGAACATTACACGTGTCTTTGTGACTAACAGCTTACAACATGATTAGCTACCAACTACTGCCTCTTATCCTAACTAGCCTAGAAGCATCATCTCCAGAACCAAAATGTTCATGCTGACACACTAAAAGAATGTACAAACTAATACTAAAATGCCTCCTCAACTTGCTTTTCCTCTGGATTATTCAGCATTTTGTAACATCAGCCTGTATTAAGGAGTAACAGATTAAACTTAACTAAGGGCTACTGCACCTCAACCCAAAGAAATTACAGCAATGATTTGCCTGCTTTTGTATAAAACCTTTTACAGCAAAATCCTTATTCTTTCTAACATATTGTCACAAACTGACACAATAAATAGATCACAACATTTAAAAGGTGCATTAAAAATGCACAGGAGTCTAAAACTTAAAAACATCTTAGAAGTAATAAACAAAGCAGCCTCACTCTGCCACGAATCAACCATCTCTATGCTGTTTCCTAACCATTTCAGGCTATACACATACAAAGGAAACGGCTTCACCACCAGTCTAGAACTATTTCAACTCAGTTTAGCATAATTAGAACAGGAATGAAAGAAGACATGTCCTACTATTATTGGTTTGGCCATGAACTTGATTTGTGACCTTGAGAAACTATCACCCAAGAACACAATTTCTCACCTAAATTCAGAGCGAGCTCTGCAACCTTAACCAGCAACGGCCTGGGATACCATTTATCCCAGTAAAGATAGCCTGTATTATGTTAGCTGCTATGACAAATGAACACAACACAGAAGAACGAGGAGGGAGTGCAGGGGAGAGGTGAAGTGTTGTGTCCTCACCTGGCTCCACACAACACACTGAATTCAC
The DNA here is from genome assembly GCF_905368555.1 of Meleagris gallopavo. Lineage (NCBI taxonomy): Eukaryota > Metazoa > Chordata > Aves > Galliformes > Phasianidae > Meleagris > Meleagris gallopavo. The sequence continues at coordinate 12,742,530 of NC_139412.1, forward strand.
TCTGGCTGCTAATTACTGTCCCCCTGTGCTTAACCCATCAACTGCATTAGCTAATGCTCACTCTGTGCATAATGAGTCAAACCACCTCAGACAAAATAAAATGCTGAAGAACAGTTTCTATTTGCATCCAATTTGCTACACATTCATGGGATCGCTGTGTCTCATGGCAGAAGAGGTGCTGAAAATCCATGGCCAGGGCATAGGGAAGAGCAGGATTGCTCATTTCGGCAGCAAACCCAAGTCATGTTGGATTACACTGTGAAACTGCGCTGGAAAAAACTTGTTATCACCTTCTATTTCTATTTATTCTCCCCTCAGACAGCTTGAAAATGTAGGTAGAGAATGCTCCATCTATTGTCAAAATCTGGGAGAATGTTTTAGAGCTATTTTTAAAAAACAAATTAAAACATACAGGAAAACAAAACGTACAGGATCCCACCACCTTTCAGACACAGCTGGGTTACAAATGGCTCTGCAAGCCAGCAATACAGGAGCGCTTTCCAGCTTTTTATCCAGCTCCACCAGTTTGGTTACAAACACACTTTTGCGAAATGTTTTGGTTTTAAGTTCTCAACTGCCTTAAAGATTTTAGACAAATTTGTTTTTAAACCATCTTTACAGTTGCTTCAACTTAAATTATTTTTCACCTCGGCATTTCCAAAGAAACACTGCAGAGTAGCAACTATTAAGCAGAGAAAACTAAAGAATACTTTAAAAAATAAAGAAAATAAAAACCAGATGATCTTTAAAACCACCAGACTGTAGACAAACATCTTCTGTTTCAAACAGTACCCCTATGTGATGGACAAACATAACAACCCACAGCAAAAGACTGAATATTTTAATTAAGACAAGGGGAAGAGGAAAATAGAGAAAAAGACCAAGCCTCCATCAGAGGACAAGACAAGAGCTGCTGACCCACTACCCACACTGCATGCACTGCTGTAACTCAGTCACAGCCCAGCCCTGCAGACTGCTCAGGCATTAACAGCTGGAGCACACCAGGACTGCTGCAGCACATCTTTGGCTCAGTTCTACCCAGAAGAAACCTGTTTGTGCACTCCAAGGCCCCTGTGTTATCAAACAGATGGACTCTTCAAAAGTGAACTTATTTTAAATGCTAGCAGAGGTGCATCCAAAGCCCTGACGGAGACAAGAACATGACTTCTGAAAGCCTTCCTATATCTAATACATCACTAACAAGAACATCTTTAAAAAATAACTGTTTTACTGTAAATAAAGCCAAAGCTGATGTCATTTAATTCAATATACAGATCCAGAACAGTTAGAAGGTAACCTTCCTTCCCCACCAGCATGTAATTTGCCTTCACATTGCCAAAGTCTTGATATAATCAGGCCAGTATTCTGTCACCTGCAAACCCTCATAGACGTTTTTCATGATTGTAAGGAAAAGCGTAAGACTAAGCCTGATATCAGGATATATTGTGGTTGAACACACATGAACAAAATGGCTCAAGACTTGTCAGAGAGCAAAGGATAACAAAATCTAGGAAAGAATTCATTCTCTAATCAGAAGTCTGCCTCTCTCAGAGAAAATATATAACCAGAAAATAAAAGGAGACCATAATTACACTTATGCCACACTCACTGTATAAGCAATTGTTTTAACCTAAGCACAGAAACCAATCCAGATTACAAGATGCCATTTCTTCTGCTGAATCTAGACCTGCTCTCTAATCTAACTCACTGCTCCTTTGCACAAATCTTTCTGCAAGCACAGGTGACAGTGGGTATTAATCACCATCTCAGTTGGGGAGGTTTATAAACTTCAGTAGTAGCAATACGATACCTGAACTTGCAACAGCAAAATTACAGTTGGTCAGGTAAGTGACACTAAGAACCAGGGAAGCACTGAGGCTGGGAGATCCCTTCCAGCTCTGGAGATCCCCTAGTGAGATCTCCTGCACAAGCAGGATCAGCTACAGCAGCTGCCAGAAACACGGCCAGTGGGGCCCAACCACCTTCACTGCTGGAGCCTGCACAGCCTCTGCTCAACCTGCTCCAGTGCTTGGCCATTCTCACAGTAAAACAATTTTCCTGTGCTCAGATGGCATCATATTACACTGAACTTATTGGATACAGCCAGAAAGAGCCTGAATACTGAAGCTCTGACTGAAAAGAGGCAGACCTCTAGCACTATGCTGAACTTGCAGACACTATGCTTAAGGCTTCATTAACACAGACTCACTCTTTTCACGTTGGTTAGGATTGTCCTTGGTCCTCAGGGCTCAATCAAGTAATACCTAATAGAGTTCAAGACATTTGATTATAAGGATTAAGTAACTTTGGAGTATAAGCACAGCACAAGAGGTTCACACAAGTAAACAGACTTAGTTCTCTTCAGACACACACAGGGGGAAAGGTACGAAATCACTAAGAGACTCTTTATTACATTCAAAGAAGATTACACAATTTCTTTTTCTAGAGATGGCATCCAAACAACTGTAACAGGATTTGGCTGAGAGCAACCATGCCTTGCTGGAAATTGAAGGGTCTTCTTTGTTTTGTTCTTGGTTTGTTTTTACAACTTCATTTTTAGTAGGCTTGAATGCTATATGGAAGTCTGTAATTTCAATGGTAAAATAGCCTGTAAACTTAAAAACAGAAGTCAACCATGTGAAAACCTAAATACAGTATTTTCACCTGAGACAAAATGATGGCACACTGTGTATTTTATTTAATACATTAATTCAGGAAAGGAAGCTGAAACTAGCATATACGTAACCCACAAGACAAACTACTGTCACAAAAGCTGAAGTGTGCTTTGCTTGAAGGGAAAGAAAGGCTCCACACAATGGCTTTTCGTCTCTAATTCTAAGACATGTATTAAGACAGAAAATTCTACAGCTATGCAGCTTGCAGATAAATAAACTGCCTTTCCTGAATGGCACTGAAGCTGACTCTGGGCAACAACCTGTGAAATGAATTTAGTTTTTGTTTCATGATTACGCTCCTTTTCTTAAACAATAACAATACTAAAAATTCACACCAATCAATCCTTTATCTGTCTTGCATGAAAACTCTTTGTGGCTAGATGTCACAAAAAATTCTGACAGCTTAGTACTGTCCTTTAGTAAATTATAGAACCTTACCTACTCACTATCTTTTTAAGTCAATATTAAGTCTCCCATTATAACTGTCAGTGAATTTTGACAATTTTGTCTTTTCCCTCCTGACTCACCACCAGAACTTGCAACACTGACCTACCTGTGAACCAATTCATATTTCCAAATCACCTGCAGGCACAGACTCCAGAGATACAAAATGGGATTTCATGAGGGTCAGCAGTATCCCTAGGCCTCCCTGCTTATAAAAGATCCCATCTAAAAACATCATTTGTCACAGCCATTTGTTCTCACAGTGAACATAGCGTGTTAGTATGATCTTCTGTTCAGGTATTTTCTTTTGGTGAGTTATATACAAGTAAAAAGCATCAACCTTTACTCCCTTCATTAAGGTGTTGCGAGTGCACACAGAATCTGTGATGAAAATGGGAATTTCAAGTTTCAATAAGGTCAGGGCCATTCCTTTCTCACACTATATTATCTCACAGAAGAAGGCACCTCTACTTAAGCCCTACAGAAATCACAACACAAAGTACACAAAACCATAAGAGACAGTACTATACAGAAACAGAAGCAGCAGTCACTGCAGCAAGACTCTGGGAGGAATTTCACTTCTGTGTGAACACGGTGGCTCAAGGGCACATCTGGCACAGAAGGTGATAGCCAGCCTAAAGTTTTGACTACTTCCTCAAGAAAAGCAAAGAATCTGCTTACACCCATTTGACATGGCTGTGTGACAGCCTGCTAACTTGCACTGGGCCTTCAGATAATATGGACAATTACTGTGGACTTATTTCCTGTTAGATTACTGCAGCATTAAATAGCATGCCTCATACAATTCTGAAATATAGCTCACACAGAACAAAGAAATTCAAGTGATTCGAGAATACAGAACCCATATTGCACATTGGGAGGACTGAAGCATAAAAAGTTAACCTGGAAATTATTTTACCAGCTTAAAACAATAGGTAATGTTGGAACACCGCCTCCTGGATGGCCCAAGACTCAAAATTTGTTTTCTTTTTCTATTGTGCTTATTCACTTCAATGTGTGAAACGACCGGTAGGAACAGACCCGGTCATTACAACAAAGATTCCTCCATTTTAAAAAGAAAAATAAAGCAAGTTTTATGTGAAACTTTTGTCCAAAAATCTCGATAAACAAACAAGCAGGGAGATGGTGCACGATGACAGAAAGGCAGCAGCTGGCAGGCCAGCACAGCTTGCTGGAAATGAGAGCAAAGAACGCTGTGTGTGTGTGAGCAGAGAAATGTGTCTGCATGTGTGTGCAAATAAGTGGAGGGAGAGCACCTCTGCCTCTGTTCCAATGCATCAATATATGAAGAATGCATTCATAGTGCTTTTCTCTTCCCTCCCCTTCTCTCCAGTATTAGCAGAACTTGAACTGATAAAATAAGAGAAAAGCCCTTGCAATCAATGTGTTCACCAGCTTATAACCCTGAAACCACAGCAACAAACAACATAAAGCTTGGTTTCTAGCACAGACTTTTCCCATACGTTAAAAAACCCCTCAAGATGAGCTCTGTGTGGGACAAGGATCATCAGAAACACCTGCACTGACTGCGAACTGAGTTAATGAGCAGAATAAAAGTTTGGAGCACCAAAAAACACTGTGTGCAGCTACGTACAAGTTGTTTGTCACAGGGCCTACCTACTAGATGGACGTTCAACCCAGAGATTACATACAAATTCAAATCCACCTTGAACATACTTCCTCAACTTCAAGCATACAAGTGAAACTCTTGAAGTAATCCAATTTACCTTTCCATCTGCAGGTGAAGGTATGACCTTCTGTATTATCTAAATTCCACTGCAGCGTATAGTAAAACAGCCTTTTCCCATTAATTCCTGGGCTATATCAACATAAGAATATTGAAGCAAAATATTTATGCCATACAGAAATCAAATTCCACTCTTGCTTTTCAAGGACTGAAGACAAAAGAAGAAAATCCCCCCTATTTGTATTTCAGTCTACAAATAAAATAATCAATCCAACAAAAAACTAGTATAAACTGTCCCAGTGCTGTAAGGGCGTGGAGAGGAGTGAGAGATGGGCAACCCCTGTTTTACAACATGAAGCACGCAGAAGAAATTGGTAGCTGCTGGGAAGTCATGCAGCACATGTTTGTAGTGCTTATGACTTGCATCTAGCACGTGATCAACATCAGTAACAACAATACTATACTTTTTTGTGTTAGAATCCACATAAATACATTGTTTCTTCTGAAATTTTAAGCCGTAGAAAAGAGCAAAAAACAAAAAACTTGCCAGCCTTTTAACTTCTGTTAAACTCAGTGGTAATCGCTGAACCGCTCAGGGGAAGTCTGAAACCGGGAGTGAAGAAACACAAATACAACCTCAGAAGAAACTTGGAGGCTCGGTACCTATGACGGCGTGCCGCTCCTCTTTCTTAACATCTCGTTTGATGCTGAAGTCAGACGCAACATTTTTGAGGGCTCAGAAACAATGCTTTATTGTTTACGAGCTGCCTCAGGCACGAGGAATATTTGCGTGCGACTGACAGCGCTGATCAGACCCTTCAGCCTAACTACGAACTGAAAACATCCAAGCCCAACTCTGCATTAAGGCTTTAACATGGCGCCTGGCGGCACCGGCTCGGTTTCTAGCAGCTTGTTTAGTTTACACAGCCGAACGGGAACGGTTCATCCCCGCCGGCGCGGCGGGAGCCGCCCCTCAGCGAGAGCGGGACGCGCCAGCGAAGGGCGCGGGAACGAGCGGGCAGAGTACTACGAGCGGACACGTGGGGCGGGGGCTGACAGCCGCAGGGCACGGCGCCGGGGCGCTGCCTAGGAGGCGAGGGGCAGAGCGGGACGGAGCGAGGCGGAGCGGCACGGCCCCGCTCCCTGCCCGACGACGAGAGCCGCGCGCGGCGGCTACGAGACGAGCGCCTGCCGCCGGCCCGCGCCCTGCCGCCTCCGCCGCCGTCCCCTCCCCCTGCGCTCCCCGCTCGGCCTCCCGCCGCCGTCCCCCCCCCAGCCCGGCCTCCGCCGGCCCCGCCGCCTCGGGTCCCGGCCCGGCCCCGCCCCGGCCGAGCCGAACCGGGCGGTGGCGCCGCCGAGGTCGACCGACGGCAACGGCCGCGCACGCGGCGGGAGCGATGCGCGCCGCCGGCCGCCTCCTCCCCTCGGCGGGGTCGGCAGGGGCCGCCGCCCGACGCCCCGGCGGTTGAGGGCTCCGGGCCGTACCTCATGGGCTCTGCGGTCATGTCTCCGCCGCCGCTGCTCGGTGCGGCCGGGTCGGGCCGGGACCGCGCTCAGGCGCTGAAAGGAGACAAAGCCGTTATTGCCGCCATCGCCAGAGCCGCCGCCATCTTGTCGGAGAGAGGATGAGGGAGACCTGCCTCCTGCCGCCTTCCTCTTTCGCCGACTCCCATTGGCTCCTTGCCGCCCCCAGCGATTTTCTAATTGGGCCGCTCCGACGGGGGCTGTTGCTAGGGTCGTTTACGTCACGGCCCCGGCCTACTCCGCTCCGATTGGTTGGGGCAGGGTTACATCAGCGGGGGGGGAGGGGCTGACGTCACGCACCGAGTCCCATGACATCATTTCAAAACAAAGTGCACTGACGAGTTTGACCGGCAGGGGGCTCCACCGATGGCGCCTCGGTGCGCCCGGCCCTGGGAGCCACGTGCCCACGCAGGAGGAACGTCGTGACAGTGCACGCGGGGCCGTGGCCACGCAGAGCCTCGGCCTCAGCCCAGCCCCTACAGCTCCACACCCGTTCTTCACAGCACAGCAGGGAAGAGCAGCTGGGTGGGCTTTTTTCCGAACCCAAGTCATTCTCATTCTGATTCTATTCTGGGATTCCAGGACAGCAAGGTGTGACAAATGCACCCCAATAACCAAAGTAGACCTTGTTGAGCAGCATGTGAGTTGTCCTCCTGACTGGAGCCTCACTTAAGCTCAGCATTGCTAGAATTTACATGGTGGTTTTTTTTTTTTTTTTTTTTTTTTTTTTTAAACAGTTCTTCAGGTAAAGAAGCCCAGTGATCACTCCTTGCTGGCAACATCACATAAGATCTAGGTACACCAAGATGACTTTCCCTGCTTCTACCAGCAGCCCCCACATTCCCATCAGATGTTAAAATCCATATGAACAGAGGACCAGGACAGACTGCTGCTCAGAGGGGAAGAAGTGATGCACTCCCATGAGAATGCTGCCAACCTGCAGTGCCTGGAGCACTTCTATCTCTCCAGGTGGCCAAAAGAGAAGAATGGGTCACCAACACCAAGTCCAGCATGGGGCAGAATTGGAAAACAGATGACAATTAGTCACTTCTTAAAATATAACCAGCCTTGAAATTTAAGGTTTTCTTCCTACAGAAATATAAAAGGTACCCGCTCACCTAGGTTCCTAACAATGTGCAAAATGAGGAAAGAAACTTTAAGTGAAAGCCTTGTCAATTGAAGTATAACATCTCCTTAGCACGGATTTCATTCTAAAAGGCAACTGCAATGTTTGGAAATGCTATTTGTTTCTTCAGAACATGCATGCCTACATATCTCAGATAAATTCTACAAACAAGTCTAGAATTTGCTTTAAAACTTAGCTTTTTAGCCAAGAACTGCACCCTGCATTTATTTGATTTTATTACTAGCCAAAAACTGATTTAATAGCTTTTGTTCCTAGATTCTATCTCACAATCAAAGCTGCAGTTCTAAAAGACCAAACCATCACTTGCTTTTATCTAGGTGTTAAGAGAAATAAATCAGTAATTCTGACTGCAACAAATTCCATTAATAAACACAATAAGCCATCTTAATCTGTTGCCACCCAATAGGTATATTAAAGTGAAAGCACCACCTATTCTTATTTCTGCATTAGTACTTCAATTGAGTGATTATAGAAAGACAAAACGTTTATTTTCAAGGGATTGAGTCTGCTTTATGGCAGTCTACATTAGAACTATGAAGTAAAAGATAAAGTAGTATTTCTATGTTCTTGGGAAATGCAAGAGGTATTTTTAAAAATAAATTTGTCTTGAATTCACAGCTTATAACCGAAGACACATTAGAAATCACACTGTGAGGAAATGGCAACATAAAGCAACAAATCTCCCAACAATTACTCCAGAAGACAAAACATGACCCTATCATCAAATTGTCAAAATGCAAGTTGCAAGAGCTCACCAAAATCCACATATGGATAGATATTGTGTGCACCTCTAGAAAAACATTCTGCACATCCAGCATACCTACAGTCAAGCTCACCTTCAACACAGGAGCACCTCCCCCAAGGCTCTAATAGGCACTGCTGATCCAATATACTTGAAAGAATAAAGATTCAGAGCCAGTTAGTAAAAGAAATCAGAGACTACAGTTGAATCTTATCATTGTCTGATTTCTGTCATAAGGGCAGTAATTAGTTTTCTTTAGTAGATATTAGCCTACTTTAAAAAAAACATGGCTAAAGACATGTATACTTATCAATTGACAATTATTTTAATAAGTGTATGTGCTCCTGACCTAGAAATATCAAGTATGTATACGTTTTTTCAGATCATTCTGCAGTAGTACAGTTAAAGTACTACTATTTTTAAGTAGTACAGTTCAACCAGAACAAGACAACACTGTTTAAATTCATGTTATAGGAATGGTCAAGATCTGAGCTTTTAAGTAGAGCAGATAATTTGCTATGAAACCTCATTCTTTGTTTGTCAGGAGATAAGGATAGTAAGAAATGGAGACATGGACAGGAGCATCTGTTACAGGGAAAGGCAGAGGGAGCTGGGCTCGTTCACCCTGGAGAAGACAGAAGGTATCTGAATCAATGCATTATGCTAACCAGTCAGAGATGCATATAGCTAACTATTACCTCAACTGCTCTACAAGCCAAATAAGTTTTTTTTCTGGAACTATATGCTAGATCTGCTACAGGTCTGTGGAAGCACATTGAGTCTTCTACTCAATGATCACACTTCACCCTTCCTCCACGTGCTTTATTTTCTGCCTAAAGAGCAGAAAAGCTCTCTGGGGGGGAGGGGAAGACAACAAGCATTATTTTAATTCCATGTGCTAACATGGAAAGAGAAAAGTATATCACCTTAAATGCAAGGCCAAGATGTCCCCACCATCAACACAACGCACAACTGTTTAAAGTTGGCCCATAAGATTAAATGCTTTTGAAAGGGACAGAATACAATAAACACAACATTTAAAAAATCTGAAAGCTTCAATAGAAAACATTATTTCAGAACAAGATTGTGTATCACTTTTGTTGCATCGTTAACAACTGAAGCACAACCAATCTCAAACGTTGCTGGAAGCCTTCTTAAAATACCAACTTTCTCAAGTCTGTAACTGTAGTGCTCACTGGACTCCACTTTCAGGAACACCATCTGCCAAAGACCCCAGGAAGCCAAGTCTTGTCTTTGACAGCTTTCCTGAAGTACAAGTGAAAAACATGCAGCCCTTGTGCTGTTAGTTGGCTACATGACAGGACCTCCAGCAATGATGCTTCAGGTTGTGATTTCCTGCATAAACATACATACACTATTAATCCCATCTACTCAGCCATGCTCAGGTTTTTACTATATACACTTATTAACACATTGAAGCAATTTTGTTATATCTTCTTTCAGTCTGAAAGTTTGAGAGACACAGGAGTGTGGATTAAAAAACATTTATTGAAAGTTGTTTAAAATCCAGCCACACAACTTATCCAATCCACTAAAACTTCTCATTCTGTATGTTGTTTTTTTTTTTAAAAATGCATCTCACCAACAAGTTGAAATGTCAAACAACTAAATTAGAAAAGGTAAGGCACTTGAGATGTGTTAATGTAGCAAAATTGCATAATAACAACATTCTACTCTGAATGATAAACTCTTTTTGAGCTTAAATCCAAAGTAGCCACATCCTGCAACCCTTAGAGACAGGCAGAAGGAGAAGCCAGTCTCATATTTTCCTCTGACTATTAACCGCCAAGGCCATCATAATCTACAGAAGGCAGTACCGCTGAATTAGGCCACAAACATTTCCTGTAGTGCAGATGCTGAATTACAAAACAGCGTGGGCTGAGGCACAAGGTCTTCAACTAGAAAATCCTTAAGGAAAAGCATCTTTGTGAGATAAAAGAGCAAAAAGCACATCCATTTAATTATAAGGCTAAGGAAGCTTTCCTAGAGAAACAACATCTGGGTTTAGATATCTCAGCCCACTCCCATATCCTTCCAAGGACATAAGGCTGAAAATAATTTGGAGAAAGCAAAAGCAGTGAATGTGAGAACTTAGATTGTGACCAGCAATCTGACAGCAGATGCCAAGCAGTAACTTTAAGGCCACTTAGCAACTTGTAATTCATGCAACAGATTAGTTACCCCTGTAATTACCTTTCCAGGATTTGTACTTTTTGGAAGAGAAGTGTTGATCACTGAGATAATGCTTTTTAGTGAACCAATACTTACAAATTAACTGATATAGTTTCATTATTTGACAAAGTTTTTAACAATTGATTGAGTTGCACTATAATAAACAGGGACTTCAATCAAGTTATGGGCAGCAAAGTTTACCATAAATTTTGCCTATTTACTAGGTAGAAGTAGTAATACAATAAGGTTTTTATTATTTTTTTCAGTCCTGAATATCAAGTATAAAATTCATTAGTAGGTCACTGTACAATGTTGACTGAAATTTTACCATTTGAGCCATTACAACTCGTTATAAAGTCTTCCTTCATCTGTGAAGCAGTCTCTTGCATCATACTGTAGCTAAATGCTCTTCTCAAAATAGACACACACCTTTAGGGTATGCACATCCTGAAATGGAATCTGCAGTATGCTCCAAGGATCACAGACTGAAGTAAGTGATATGCAGGTACATGAAGCTTCCTCAACCATGCAAAGGCACAACAGAGAAGCTACTGTCACCTACAAGGATGAGCAAAAACTATCTGGGGGGAAAAGACATGCAAAAGAGATTATCCAATAGAATTCAAAGTACCATTTCTGTTAGTCTAAGGAAACATAGTAGTTCTAAATGCAAAGTTTTGCCTTTCATTGAAGTTGCATCAGAAGATGTAAAGCTTGTGAGAGGAGTTGCACCTTAATACTCTGTCCTTCAATGTACATTGCTTGTTATATTTAAGGCACTGCATGTCATCTTTGGTTCAGTGTTTAACTATCTCATTCAGTGTAAAGAGAGGTAGCATGAACCACACATATTTAGTTCTTCCATTCTATTACGCAGTTTCATAGTCACCACCTTCCTGGTGTTACAGATTCTGGAATCCTTTAACTCATTAGGAAACTGCAAGAAAAAAGAGAAAAGCAAACATTCATTAATTTTATAAGAAGTAAAGGCCTGCAACTGCCTGTTTGGCTTTCCACATATTCTCAGAAAATCAGAATGAAAAGCTAAGGGGTAAGTAGCTGTGGAGAAAGTTACTTAAAAGTAAGACTTCTAGTACCCTTCAAGCCAAGCCAGAGCAGCAATATCACACTTGCTCCAAACTTGGCAGAAGCACGTTAGATCACTGCAAAGAACAGAATGAAAGGCAATCAGTTATTCAACAAGAAATTCAGGTCTCTTTCGGTGTTAGGAAAGTATTTGTGAGTATCACATTTTACTATAGAGACATTTACAAAAATGAAAGAACTGACTACTGCCATGACCTAAAGGGTTACCCAGCCTGGGTTAGCAGGATTCTGTAATTCACGGGTTATGGATATTTCTGAGGAGTTGGTGGAAGAATACTGAAAAGTACAAGAGGCTTTTTGAGCAGAATTTCAGGAGCAGCAAAGCACTGGCTAACTTCTCACAGTGTGACTGTATGTGCTTCACTAAGAACTAGCAAGAAGCACAAGACATTTCACAGTGAGTTAGAGCAGCAGCTGCTCTTGAATTTCAGTGATAAGAGCCAATAATTTCAGAAATTCAAGGTTATCTTCAGACCTCTGTCTTTAGTACAGCAAAAAACAATCCCAGTCTCAGAAAGCAAGATCACTGAACAAATACTGCCAACAGATAGTGAGGATGATTCTGATTTTAACAACTAGCCTCCACCTCACTGTTTAAATCTAATCCAGATGAGGCACTCCTTTTGCATTCTATCCCGTAACTCCAGCCTCCTGCTGAAGACAAAGGCATACCCCCACCACCTCAGGTCATGACCATCACCGCAAACTTTTAAGCAGGATAAATAAGGCAGATATCTTCACAATTTGTGAAAAAGCTGAGTGAGGAGCTGTCAGTGGCATGGTGCTACAGATTGGGAGCCAGAAATATTACTCTTAATCATAGTGAGCCTAATGAACTGTTTGTGTAAGGAGTGATTGGTGGCAGTTATAAATTAACAGAAATCTTGAAAAAATTAACCTCCAGTGTCCACATGTACTACAGAATTCTAGGAAGCCACTGATGCTCTCTCTCTGTTAACAGACATAGTAGCCCATCATTATGGCTTCTCACAGAGAGAACACCATATATTTGCCAATGCAAATCAGGATTAGCTTTCTAAACACATTAAAAACATCAAAGGGGCCAAGATGGTTAGAAGCTGGCCCCTCAATATGTATTTATTCCTTCAAAATACATGAAACAAGACACCTATGTCCACCAATACAAAAAAGTAAATTAACCACTCAACAAAGAGTGCTAGACTCTTAATAGAAGCAATCCTAAAATATTTGCAGCTTTAAATAATCAGTCACATTCCCTATTCTCAACAATTAGAACTAATGATCAGAATGTATGAGTACTGAGGGAATGTAGTAAAGATGCACTTATTTCAATATAAGTTGGCTGAGATACCAACATGAGAAATATTTTATAAATACATAACAGCATAAAAAGGAACGCAGCATAATCTGTGCTTTGGCCAGAAAAAGAGTGGTATCCACCAAATGCTGTATTTCTGCACTATTAGCCAACATTGCTGCTCTGAGTAGCAGCAAGAGCAGCATTTAATTTAAAAGAATATTTCTCACCAAATTAGATTTCAGGAGAGAGAAAAAAAATATTTAGCTTCTTTCTCCATTCTGTTTTATATTAACATCAAGAGACAAGCAAATACCAATCCACAGGAACAGATCATTCATAAGTACACAGTTCAAGTAAAATTTCTGTTACCATCCCCAACGCCTTCATTTGTATTTATTCCACTTTCTCCATACCACCTCTGGTGATGCAGCTGTACCACAATGCACACGAAAACAGTGACTGAAGCAGCAGAAAAGCAGTACCTGTATGGATATCCATGGTATTTTGACCTGAAGACAGATAGCAGCCAACTGAAAAAGAACACCACCAAGCCAATACCAGCAATGCACATGACTGCAAGAGATGCAGAACAAGACTATAGTTATGTGACAGCTCTCTCCAAAAATACCACAGTTGACAGAAATATTCTGCAATATTTACAAGTTTGGTCAGATTAAACCTCTATTACAGTCACTTAGAAGAGCTATACTGACATCAGTTTTCTTTCAAATGCTTTAAGCTCGTTTTATATCACTGAGATAAGCTCCTTCTCTCACTTACTAATAAAGTGGCCCAAAGCATCTTTATATCTGCCTATCTTGCTCTTTGCTAAGCACATCCCAAAGCTGCTGAAATGACTGAAAGGTGGAAAGCATACAATAGCACCCTTCCCTGTCACGGCAAGGACACAAGTAAGCATGCAGTCCAAAAGTAAGAATTCTGTTTCACTTCATCCCCACCAGAGGTCCACATGTACTAGTAATATCCAAAAACTGAAACTGCTCTTGTTGGTTTTGCTGCTGTTGTGACCCACGAGAGCAATTGGTACACATCAAAAACAGTTCTTGAGTATCTCAACTAGGACTAGCATGGGACCTGCATGCACTTTATCCTGAAATATCCCTCATTAACAGCAGTGGAGGAGAAAAAAAGGCAGATCCAAACACTGTGACTCAAATAATACACAAGACACAAAGAACCTAATGTACAGTTTATTTTTTCTTAACTGAAGCATAGACAAAAAAAATGAGATTAACATGGCCATAAAAGGGGGCAGAGAAGAAAACTGGAGCTGTCTTTCCTGGACACACAAAATAATGAAATACATAACAAGTTATTGTCTGATGTATTCAAGAGTACTTTGTTACATGATCATTTCTTGGAGGTTGTTTTTTCTTTTTTTTTTTATAGCAAGCAACTTAAGTTGACTTGTTTTTATTTTAACAGATCACCCCAGTATTATATTAGACCACCACAAATACTCTACTCTTATTCTTTAATTATCGTAACGCTAAAGTTTGAGTCATTTTTTACCCTTCTTTAATTCTTCCTTGAAGAAAATAACCAATTGTGAAATAGAAACTTATTTTACCACTATTATGCAACCGACTGTAACACTGAAAAGTCCATAGAAACCCTGGATATCTTCATTTGTCTGTAACTAACAGAAAATAATAAAAACTAAAATTGACCAATATTCACAATTTTAAAAAAACAGCATAAAAGCATTTCTGTTAAATACCCTGATTTTTATATAATGTGACTCCTCTAAATGGAGAGAAAAATATTAGTACTTACTCTTTCTCTTCCCCACATCCATGTCAGAAGTAGCAGCTTCATGGAGGAGAACCATTCCTAAAGTAACACCACCATCTGTGGACACTGTTTAAGGCTAAATCAACAAAATACACTGGACTTAATACAGTACTTGCATTCCTAATTTTGCAAGTTTGAAAAATCACAGGCTTCCTGGTCTAATCAACAAATCTAAGGCTAAAAAAAGCAAACCGAAGTTGCTCATAATCATCAAAATCCAAGAGAAAATAAATACAAAGTTTGAAGCATAAACCAGAATATATAGTAGGTCTCAAAGCAAAGTTTAAGATTATGCTCTCACTGTCTCAGCCTGTAATGAAAGAGGACTTCTTCCTTCTGGGAAGTAAGTCCACTGCTACTATTGTTTTACTCCATTCCCAAAAGGAATGTACAAACTACATTTTAACTAACAGAATTAATAAAATGAGTACTTTGATCTAACATGGTAACTTTCTAATAGCAAGACTTGAGTCTTTTCTAAAGCTTCAGTTAAAAGAAATCATTAAAATTATCTAAAATTAAGGCAGCACAGACAAAAAAAAAAAAAAGGCCTGGCATTTGCCAAGAAAGAATCGTTAAGAAAAAAAAAAAAAATCAAACAACAAAACAGTAAAACTAGAGAAGTTTCAGCCTCAATTCTTCTCCTGAAATGAGAACTACTTATTGATGCCAACAGGGGCTGAAGGAGATGACATCTTTCAGATTCAGACACAGTCTGTACTCAGCAAAACAACCAAGAGAAAAGCAATTAACTTCACATGACAGGAACCTTGCTAACTTCTGCTGTTTTAAATGTCTTTAGCAAAATGGCAAATCTGCTCCACAATGTTACAGACAGTATTAATGCAAACAGGCATCAATAAAAAATTACATTACATTCAACTGAATGCATCAGAAGTACAACAGTAACAAGAAAAAGATTCAAAGTCTCTTACTAAATTGAATTATTCAGTATTAAATAAGTATTTGATATGGAATACACAGAGTTGAAAGCTTTTTGAACCCCTAACAGCATATTTAAATATTGTTCACTTTATGTCAGTGAATTACAAAAAGAAAAAAAAAAAACACAGATGTCTCTCTTGGTGAAATTGGGATTTTGAATAGATTTAAGAGAAAAGTGAGAAAGATGAAGCCACTAGATTACTAAGAACCTCATGTTACAACAGAAGCTTGTTAGCCACTACAGAGTACTGAAGAGGACAGGTACTTATAAAATAGTTTTGAATCATACAGTTTAAGAGAGAAACTCACTCGTGCCCGTGGTAAGCATGCTGCTAAGTAGATCTGTGTACCATAAAAATGTAGACAAACTGCAAGGGAAATACAGTATTAAATAAGATTTATTCCCTAGTAAAAATAAAATAAGGCACAGGCTGGTACAAGTGACAAGACAAGAAGAGCTTGATTCAGGAAGACTCAAGTCACAGATAACAGATAACCACGTGCATGTATGAGCAGAAAGGACAATGCACACTCTAAAGAAACATCTTTATACAAATGAGAAAAGAAAAAACTCAAACCAGCAAGATTCTGCTTACCTCTCTTGATGGCTTAATACCAGCATGAAAAAATCCTGACTTGTTAGCATGAATGAGAGCTAAGGTTAAAGGCAAAGAAGGTAAGCCAAGAAATAAAAGAAAAACCATCAGTAATAGAGGAAATAATTCAAAGCTAAAGAGAGAATTAAGTGGGACTGAAAAGACAAAACATGTAAAGGAGAAGGGGCTATCCTGAAGGGCCTTATGATTCCACAAGAACCCATCCAGTTTGGTCACTGAGAAGGGAAGAAGGTGGTGAGACAGCATTAAACATTTTTCTACTCAAAGATGACTGTCATGAGAAACCTGTAGTTGTCAGCAGTCTCTACAAGCTTCTGCACCAGCATTAGCAGACAGATAGGAACCATGACAAAACACACTTGTAGAAGAGGCAGCAGCATAAGCTAACAGAAGAATTGTCCCCAACAACATGCGTCTCAGTAAGGATACTGAACAGAAGAACAATGTGTGTTTCTGCAACAAACTGGGCTTGGCTGCTTCCATGGATATAGCTCTGTAAGAGACAAAGAGCAATTGAATTTTAGAAAGACTGGAGTCAACTTTGAAACAGCTATGGAGCTTGGAATTGCATTTTGCAATGTCTCCTTCACGAGACAAAAGAAGTTCTAGCATCAACAATTTCATCTATCTAACATGAATTGGGCATCAGAAATATTTCCTGTACTCTCACGTGCAATCAGCCCAAAGTACTGTTCAGATTATAATAATGCAAGAGCTGCTATGACCTTCAACACCCAGATTCCCTGTTTGGACAGTTACATTCCCTCTGCACCCACTGGCTTTCAAGTCTGACCCAAACCCTGACTTGGATCCTTATGCTAGGGACATTGTGCTCATCTTTGGGACAGTGTGTGAACACTACTCACTTGGTTCCAGTGCTGAGCATTTTAAATCTTTTTCATGCCATCAGAGAAAAAATACCACCACTAACATCACCCTTGAAGCTTTATTCTTCAGTCTTCTTATTCAGATCAAAAAAAGGGTGAGGAATGTGGTAAACAGAAATAGTGTTACAAAACAAGAAGCAGAAATACTTTGAAGAAAACATTTCATAGATGAGACTTCTGTTGACTTAGAACTTCAGTTGGCTCAGACAGGAATCTTCTCTTGGTTTCATTTGTTCATTTGTTGTTTTCATTAGAAATCTACCAACTGTATGAGTCAACAGAAAGTTTGAAATTCATGGAAGTCAATAGATAGGTGCATGAGATACGGAAGATGAGGTTAAGTATGAAATTGCCAGGCTCAACAATAGCACTTTAATGTATTAGATTCAACACACACCTCTATTTTTCTGTTAGCTACTTAAGAACTATCATCTCTCTTCATCACTAGAGATAAAATATGAATGGGAGAGAAAAGGAGGAAGTATCACAGGTAATTAAATGCTGAAAAGCAAACATGAAAACAAACAGGAATAGTTAAACCCTTCCTCCAAAACATTCAACTTCTTAAATATATACACACAGCCCTTTACTCTTTAGTAGGGAGGAGGTAAAGAAAAGTAGGAAATATGAAATAAATGCTTACAGTAGCATGGGGGAAGTCTCTATCCCAAATAACTTGTTAGCAAAGGTGATAGCATATGGGGTTACCAAAAGGCAATTCAAGCATTATTTTAGTATCTTCCTAGCTTTCTTTCATATCTAGAATAATCAAAGTTTCCTCACACAAAAAGACCTTGAACTCTCTTGGTATTAAAACAAGGCAACACTTTTGAACCAGTATGTCCTGTTTTCTGCATAGTGCCATCTGTATGATGGCTATTTAATGCTTTGCTGCATGAAAACACTTTGAGTTGTTTCAAACATGAAGCAGAGCATGTTGCTAGATAGCAAATTAATCTTACTATTTCTAGTCCAATTAAGAATTAGTTATTCTAGCTCCCAAAAAGCTTATTTCTGTGAACAGAAACCAATACACGTAGAAAAAAACCTAGGCAATGACTGCCATTATTCTTCAAATACCATAAACTAGCAACATCAATCTTCTAGAATCAATGAATCGCCTAACTAAAAATTCTATTAATATCTTTCCTATGAAGATTTAATTCTAGGTAACCATTATCACATACCAATTACACAGCAGAACATTTTGTTTTGGATTAAAATCAGTTTTTTGCAAGTGCTTATTAGCAAGGTAAGGGTTTGCAGTTTCTTCTCAGCCAAGGAAAGCATAATATTAATTGTAGTTAAACCTAAACCCTGAATGGAGTTCCCTTTCCATTCGAACAGCTTACCTACAAAACCCCAATTTCACAGATATTTTAAAGAAGACAGACCATATCTGCACTGAATATCCCCTAGCTTGCCTTGCTCAAAGACCAAGTTAGCCTCACTAACTTTCTAATGAGGTCAAGAATAGAATCTGCATTCTGACTTGTCTCTTTTAGGACAGACATTATTCTGTAGAATAGAAAGGCAGAAATATAAATAGAGAAATTAGGCTTACCACTTGTCCTGTATGGGGGTTCTTATGAGCATAGGGTGGCCCTCTAATATGGTTCCACATCTGACCTGATGTCATTGCTAATACAAAACACTGAAAAGGAAAGAATAAAATACTCCTTAAGAATTTTTTCCACTCCACTTCTTTTCATTTAAGACCAAAAAGTGCTAGTTTGGAATGCCACCTTAATCTAGGCCTTTTATTAGTATGGAAAGCATCCAATTAAGTACCATCCGAGTTTAAAAAAAAAAAAAAAAAGAAAAAAACAGATGAATTATTATCAGCCTACTGAAAAGCTAAATGTACCTCATTGTCATCCAGCAAGTTCAAACAAAAGCTTTTAAAACATTTTTGATTGCAATAAAACTCACAACAACAGGTAGACAAGAATCATGGTTACTCACCAAAGCAGCAAATGCCCAGCCAGTTTTGTTATACAGAAAATCCAGATTGCTCCCACGTAAATACACAAGGCCACCAATGACAGCCAGCAGCAGTCCTAACATCAGTGGTCCAGCATAGTTTGGTGGCCTTATCACACGAATCTGCACACAGAAGATAACTTCATTGTTTTCTCTCAACAAGATAACATCTAACATCCTTACACCTAAAAAAACACAACATATTCGAAGAAAAAAATACCAACTCCAAAAAAAAAAACCTCCCATAAGTTTCTATAAGAAGCTTTGACCTAAAAAGTATGAAAAGTTTCCTCCTCCTTTACATCCTACTACTCTACCTACTAATTGAAACAATTTCCTTCCTCAGAAACACAAGAAGAAAGATGATTTTTACCGTCTTGTCAGACATAGCTACAGACAACATACTAGATCACTAGGTAAGGAACCTTAAAAATGTGGTTATGTGCTCAAACAGAAACTCTCAGAAGAGACATCTTCCACTAGACCAGGCTGTTCAGTGCACCATCCAGCCTTGCTCAGAACATTCTCAGGGATGGAAGATCATGCAGGCAATAACTGTTTAGAGTATCTGAGATCAGACTTATCAACAAACACAACTAACAAATATCATAGCCAGAATAACACAACAGGGAGTGCTGCAGAGGAGGTGAGGGATGAAGTCCCTCCCTGTGCACACTTACATTGACATCAGTTCTGTCAGCCACCCATCGAGCAAGCTGCTCAGCTGCAAAGCCGCGCACCTGGAGCTCATACGTGTCACCTCGTTTGGGCTTCCCTTTGGCAGGGAAATTGATGAAGGTTGGAGCAGAATTCATGTTTAGCTGTATTTAGAAAATCCACAGAAAACACAACGCCATCAGAGGTCTACTAAGCAACACATGCCTCCAGTTCATCTGCAACAGTGGTGCAACAGTCCCCAAGTCGATTAGACAGCACGAGTATTCAATGAACAAGTTTCACACTACTTTAGCAGAGTACACCACATACAGCAGCTTGTGCTTCCGTATCTGATAAAAACAGACCAACTTCTTGCCTTTTCTAAGACAGTAATTAATACAATTCTGCACTTTCCTTCACATAAGCCAAGCTGTTTTCTCTCTTAAGCAGTCAGAAATAACTTCTGCTCTCTGCTGCCAGCTGTTGTGGATAGTTGGGGAAATTGCTGTTTTTTTAAAAACACATCTGAGCTTCCTTTCTGAATTAATTGATGTTCCTTTGTCAGTACTCAGCTGTGCAGTAAGCATTTCAGAGGTTCCATTCAGTTAACAGGACATTACAACAAATAAAAGCTTTTTGTTTATAAGGTGACATTATAGCATCTTCTTCTATTTTTGAAGAACCTTTTCCTAATTAAGATCTTTCCCCAACACTGTTTTCTCCAGAGCATTACAGTGTTTTTTGAAGCTATTTACTCTATAAACACGATCTAGAAAGAAATCATCAGGACAGGAATATGTACAATAATTTATACAAGTCATAGCTTAGTGAATTAACTTTTGATGAAACACTACGAGAAAATAAAGCAAGAATACTGAAAGTTTCCATCCCCCCTTTCCAAAAGCTTTCATCTACTGAAATAGCATTGCCTAAATTGCATAGGTTTTAAATAGTGAGATAAACATTTCTTTGAAGAAAAATTAACATTTGAAACCTATAGTGAATGATTAATTCTATCATTCCATGTATGCTTACAATTGTAGTTCTCAAACATACTTTTTATTTTGTTACTTAGTAGAACAGCAAAATAAAAAAAAAAGAGTAGGAGTCAATCAGTATTGAAAACCTAATCCACTATTCCTTTTTTTAACTATTCCTAAGGACTTCAGTGTTTTCTGTCTTGCCTCTTCCTATACTGTAGAAGAATCCATAAAAAAGGAGACAGACTCAGAAGCAACAGTCAGATAAGCTAGCACATCCTTTGTGCCAATTTCATATTTTTCAGTGCTGTTAATGCTAACTGCTAAGTACTACTGCCCTCATTTTGTCATCTCACTCCTTGTCTGAATGGTAGCTTTTAACTTTTGAGCTCAGTAATTCTACGTCTTTAATCATCGTGATACGTTTTATACACATTTTTTCCCTCATTCTTCAAAACACAAGTTAAAAATAGAACAGAAAGAGAACATTACCATCTGAAACACATCTGAGCCTTCATCAAAATCTACCATAGCAAAAAAAATCTTATTGGTAAATGCACTGGAATATCGCCAGGAGTTTGCCAGAATCTGGTATTCTTCATCAGCTTGCCTGTAAACACACAAAGTGAGATGCGGTGTGTCATGTGTCAGCCCCAACACAAATTACTGAACAGCTGCAAGAGCAGTAGCTCTCTATCCTACTGAAAGGAGCACTCCACCCACCCCCTACATTTATTTTCTCGTGTTAAAATAAAATAAAAAAAAAAAAAACAGGGCCAGATTTACACCTAAAAAAAAAAAAAAAAACAAAGCATTTAGCACCATTGTACTTAAAAGCCCAAGATATAGGTCAAGTGTCACTGCATCCATAACCAGGAGCAATGATAATTTCCAAAGAAATTTTTGAAATGCAGCCCAGAAACTCCTGATTTGCTAATCCTTGGGGCACTGAAATGAACAGAAGCGTCCACCTGTCTGCATCAGAAGGACGGAACACCGATTAACTTGAAATAATTTGGTACAGAAGTTACTTTTACAGAAGCTGGTCAAGACCAGCCAGTTATCAGCATAAATAAAATATCAATCAATATTATTAACTAATAGCAACTTTTAGACTGCAAGGCCATTAAGTAAACCTGCAAGCATTTCTTCAGTAGCACATGCCAGGAAAGTTGAGGTTTCACCCTCTCTCTGTGCAGAAACTCAGTACTGCGAGCATTTTCTCTGAGTAACATGGATTACTTGAGGAGCAAAATAAGTAACGAGTACTCTGTTTTCCCTCAATATAACACAAGTATTCCCATAGAATATCAAAAATAATATATGACATACTTTAGTATCATGTACTTTTATGTGCATGAGAGAGTTACTCTTTTAAATTTAACCTCCTACAAATCACATGATGACTTTCAAGTTGCAGTTGATGAATGAAGGCCATACTTGCACACAACACATTGTCTGTGAGGCTGAAGAGCAGTGAACATCACAATCACCGAGTAGTTTCTGGGCGGTGCCTTCACAAGACGGCGGAACTTGTCACCATTCATTCGTATCACAGATCTCTTACTCGTCCACTCCATCAGCTGGCTCACTTTTTCTGATAACACCATCTGAAAAGAAAATCAGAGAAAGAGCGTTGGTTTTCCTGTGGGTGCTTTTTCCTCTAATCTCCCACAGCACTGACTTGAAGATTTGTATACTGCACTGTATTCTACAAGAACACAAGCTACACAACGTGATACTTCATTCAGCTTTCAGCTCTCAAAGGCACTCACAGAGCCTTCTGACAATCACATCATTAATAAGGATGTTAATTTACACCAAGTGCTTACACACTGACAAAAGCTGCCAGCTCCAAAGTACCTTCCTATGCTGCTAATGGTGAGGTTTGTTGCCTTGACACAAGAGAAGGCTGTGCTGCCATTCAACAGGACCTGGACAGACCGGAGAGTTGGGCACAGAGAAAACTGGTGAGGTTCAACAAGGGCAAATATAGGTTCTGCACCTGGGGAGGAATAACTGCATGCATCAGTACAGGTTAGGGGCTGACCTGCTGGAGGAGCAGAAAAGGAGCTGGGTGCTAGAGCAGCCAAGAAAACCAGTGATATCCTGGATGCACTAAAAGGAGTGCAGCCAGCAGGACAAGGGAGGTGATCCTCTCTCCCTGTTCTGCCCTGGTGAGGCCACATCTGGAGCTCTGTGTCCAGATCATAAAAGGCAAAGAACTTCTAGAGAGTCCAGCTGAGGGCCACAAAGATGAAGAGGGGCCTGGAGCATCTACTGTCCGAGGAAAGGCTGAGAGATCTGGGGCTGTTCCGCCTGGAGGAGAGAATGCTGAGAGGGGACCTCAGCAGTGAAAATATCTCAAGTGTGGGAATCAAACCGATGAGAGCGGGCTCTTTTTGGTGGAGTGCAGCAATAGAACAACGGGCAGAAACTGGAACGCAGGAAGTTCCAAATGAACACCAGGAAGCCAAACGTAGTGCAGCCCAGCAGCTCCCCAGGGCCTGAGCGCTCCGCCGCATCAACCCCGCTCCCGCCTCACCCCCCCGGCTCCGGGCACTCCGCTGAGGCCGTGATGGCCGCGCACCGCCGCCTCACCTCCTTCCTCTTCTGCCCCGCAGCGCGCGGCCCGCCGCAGGCCAGTAGCAGCAGCAGCGCCAACACCGACAGCGCCGCCATCGCTGCCCCGTACCGCCACCTCGCGCCGACTGGCCGAGGCACAGAGTCGCAACACCACCCACCTGCTTCCTATTGGCTATAGCACCAGCCCGCGTCTCATTGCCGGCATTTTATTCGCAGGCTCTGCGCTCAGCTCTGGAGCGGCAGCCAATAAGGAGGAGGCAAGCCGGGGCAGCCGGATTGGCGGAGTTGCGTTGAGGGGTGGGCTCCCATGAGGCGGGGATAGGCGTTACGCTGCGCGCTGTGGAAGGGGAATGCGCTGCAGTTTTTTGTCGTTGAGTGCTCGCGTGGCTGGTCTTCTAAACGCTGCGAGCTGCGGTGTGCTCGGGCTTCCCGGCTGCGGGCGAACCTCGTGCCGGGAGCCCCTCCGAAACCAAAAAAAAATATGGAGCAAAGCTGTGCGGAGCTCCGTCGCTCCCCAGAGCCGTCCCCGCTGTTACAAACGCGTGTCTATCGCTATGCCGTGTATTTGAAGGGTGGTTAAAAGCGTGAAGGAAATGCATTTGTAAAGCCTTCGATCGGTGGTAACGGGCTGAGAGATATCAAGCGCTCATGCTTGCCTCTGCCTGAGAACATACGAACATACATTATATAGAACGCTGCGGAGCTCACTGCGGTTTCTTATTGCGCTCAAAATCTTTCATCTGTTTAGATTATGTGGATGGGGATTGGTGCAGTTCGAAAGAAGAAAAAAAAAAAAAAAAAGTGGTGTCAGAAGTGGGATTCGAACCCACGCCTCCATTCGGAGACCAGAATACCCAACCGCCATGGGAAGGCGCGGTACGCCTTGAGTCTGGCGCCTTAGACCACTCGGCCATCCTGACACTGCGTAGAAAGATGCCGCGGGGAAGCTCTTAGTCCTTTCGTCACCGGTGCGCCGGCTCATCATTGGAGGCGTGCTTTCTAGCGTTGCGCAAAGAGGCATTCTTCGATTTATATACTAGAGAGCGAGAGCCTCCGACTCTCTCCCAGCTACAGAGCTTTCCCCGCTAGGGCTCCCTCGTAGCGAAAAGGCACTTCCCCCCGCCGCTCCGCTGTACTTCGGCGGAACTACATTTCCCAGAGGGCGTCACTCGGCGGCGCAGCGCATTGGCGACTTCCGGCGCGGCCATTTTGTTTTTCATCGCTTTCCAAGGGTACCCGCACCCGCCGGCCGCGGTCGGTCCGTGCTCGGCACCATGTTTCGTGTGGCCAGGACTGCTCTCAACCTCACGGGTAAGGAAGGGGCTCTCCGGATCGCAGCCGTGTTGGGGCTCTCGGGAAGTTGGGGCAGGCCGTTTCCTCAGGGCTCTGCGCGCTTCCCGCCGTCCCTGTCAGGGCTCCAAGCGGCCCGGGTCCCGTCCCGGAGCGTTTCTGGACTCGCCTCGCCCCGTGAGGTTCATGGCGGCAGGTGGAGGCCGCCGTCTATTCGTCCTTCCTCTTTTTATTTTTACCGCCTTTAGTCGAGCTGACCTTGGGTTCCTTTGTCGGTGCTTTTCCTCCTTGATCTGAAAGCACATCCAGATCATGTATTCTGCATAGAGAGGTGGCTCGGTGCTGTCAGTGCCAAATGCTTAAACTCAAGGGTAAAGCAGTCAGGCTCACCAGTAATTGACCCGGTCCTCTCACGAGCAGTTATGGTCTCTTTAGCTTACCTTAAAAGTGCCGAGCTGTTTCAGCTGTTTTCAACATAAAAGCAGCATGCTCACATTCACAGAGCACTCCGTGGATGTGACAGAATTTGGGTATCATCAGGACAGTGATGGCAGTCATGTTTTGAGACAATGTGTGTGAAACTCCTATTTAAAAAAAAAAAAAGTTGTATAATGGCTGTATGTACAGACCACTGTTTCATCAATTGATTTGTGTACAACTACTGTGCAATTTACGTCTGTGTTGAAGTTGATAGTTTGATTCTTTCTTCTAAATAAGACTATCTTACATGTTATGTATATGTATTACGTGTATGTTAATGAACATACACTTCCTATCCTCTGAAGAGATCCTCCCATATCTAATCATTTATTATTTATATCATGCAAAGCCATTTCCATTTTCTTCTTCACTTCCCTCCCACCAAATTCATAAAGGGAATGAGAAAGGTGTTTCTAAAACCCAGTCTTCAACCCTTAATTTGATGATGGGCTTCCTCCTGAAAAATGTTTGAGTACACATACTGAAAATGAAGGATTTCTAAATATGAAATCTCAAAAACAGATTCTGAAATTAAAGCTTTACTTACTCAAATTACTTTCTTAGATAAATAGTCACACAGTTTTAACTGTACTTGAACTGCCATACTGGGGACTCAGAGGGGGGGGAAAAAAAAAAGGTAACAGAAAGGATTTGCTTCCTGGAAGCAGATTTCAGGAATAACCTTCATAGGAGAGACTGGGAAAGCTGAAACAAAATGCAAGGCTTTTTGAATGGCCCGGGTTGAAAGGGGCCTCAAGGATCATGAATCTCCAACCCCCTACCACAAGCAGGGCCACACAAATCCCATACTTTGAAATCATTCCAATAGGCTAAAAATAATTTTATTTTTAAAGTTTTTAATTAACTTTTTTAATGCTGATTGTTGCCATTCTGTTGGTGGAAGATGAAAATTGTAATTTGAATTCATATTTGAGTTGACTCCTGTATTTCTAATTCTCTTTAATATTCCATAGCTCGCAGTGTTCAGCATACTGCAGTAAGACAAACTCATCATCGCAAGCATGAACTGAACTTCCATGATAAATATGGAAATCTGGTGCTGATTGGTGGAGCAGCATTTTTTGCTACTGTCTGGGGATATGTAAGTCTTCCATTGCTTTACCACTTTGTTGTGATGTAGCTGTGAACTTGTGAGCCCTTCTGAAAATAGCTGACATGTTGCAAATATCTTAAGTGATAAGAACTTTGAATTATTTTTTTTAAGTGGCTATCAATATGACAGAAATGGAGATGTATTACTTTGTGTTTTGAGTTTTTACACACATTTCAGCATTTCATTGATTTTTAAAACATATTGGGAGCAAGCATCTATTTTACTTGGGTTGTGTAAGATCAATAAGTACGTAGCTACTGAAAAGCATTGGATGATCAATGAGCCTACAGAGAAGCTAGGCTAGTAAGATTATCATGTTGGAAAAGATAATCAGAGATAAATGAAAAGTACTCACTAGTGTCATAAGCTCACAAGAAACCCCACAAGGAGCAATCTCTAGAGAGAGACCCTTCCCCAGTGGGGGTCAGTCCTTAAATGGGACCTAGGAGAGGCAGCCAGGCTCCACCCCTTCCAAGTAGAATTGCCTTCACCTGTGCTCTCACAGCTGACTCATTACTTGCCTCAGGTGGTCAATCAGACGTTCAGGCCGTGATCAACAGATCCCCTACAGGTTGCCTAAGCTAATCAGGCAGAAGTTTTAGCTGAAAATGTTATGGTGTTAATTTTAATTTTTACTGAAGTTATGGTGAAAACATTTTGGATGATGTACAGGAAATAAATCTAGCGATTTAGTGAATTTTAGTGATGTGGTTTTACATCCTAGACTCTTGGTTCTAGAGTTAGGTATTTTGAAATAGAAAGCTGAAGTATCTAAGTAACGTTCAACATAAACATTTCCCACTTCCTTACTGAAAGATGAATACAATAACATGTTCTAGTACAAGAAATGTAAACCGAAAGCAGTAGAAATATCCATGTATCAGAATGTTTCTTTGATTTCAGAGTTAATGATCTTGATTTTTATCTTCCTACAGGTGCTTACAAAATCTGGAATTGAGTGGGGCTTGTCACCGATTGGCAGAGTCACTCCTAAAGAGTGGAGGGAATAAAGCTTTTGCTTATAATGAACTGGTCCAAGCTTTCACAGGAGAAAAAAAACATACATGTGCATGAACATAATGGCTTTTGTTCCATGGGTACCACTTGTGCTGTGGCATTCCTGGTCTAATAAACATACCTAGAAACCTGTCTGGCTCTTTGAGATTTCCTTTATGTTGCGTCTTTTCGCTGAAGTAACGTAAGAAGACATAAATGGCCTGTATTAGCAATTCCAGCTGTTCCTTTCACTGGAGGATACCGGAGAGGTCCCAAAATACAGTATAGTTTCCTGCAGAGTTCACATTGTCCCTCAGGGTGCGGCTGGCCTTCTGACAGCAATCCTTGTATTTCCCCTTGGATCCTTTTCCCACATGTGCTGCTAGTTTTGTCACTCTCTGAGCAAGCTGTGCCTCTCTGAGGGCTGACAAACGCTGTGTGTTTCTGCTATACCTAAATTGTCAGACACACTCCCGGAGGCAGTCAGTAGCTCAGCACTGACGTTTATTGAAATAGAGGATTTCAGGTGCAAGTCTTTGCTAATTAAAATGGCGGGGGTAGTTTAGCGCTACGTGCGGCCCTCATAAACAGCGAAGTCACTGAAACGCGATTTCCGTGCGTTACGAAGCGGCACACGGCTGAACCGGCCGCCCTCCTCGCTGCCGGCTTACCAGGGCGGCGGGGCGGCAGCACGTGACGGCCGCGCGTGTCACGTGAGCGGGCGCCGCTCGCTGCCGTGGCGGCGGGGCGGGGCGATCGCTGCGCAGCGCTCGGTGCGGCTTGGCGCTCGCGGCCTGCCCGGGAGCGGCTTCTTTCTCGGGACGCGGTGCCGGAGGTAGGGGCGGCTCGCGGTGCCGGCACGGCGGTGCGGAGCTCGGCTTTGGGCGGAAGAAGCGCGTTCGGAAACGTGCGGGGGGCGTCGCCGTGCGCTGCGGGCGGTGGGCAGGCGGGGAGTGGTGCCGCTGTCGCCCGGGGGGGTTCGGAGCGCGGCTGCGGATGAGCGGGACGCGGCGGGAGGCTCTTCCAGCTTTTTTCCCTCCGGCTCCGAGCTGCTGTACGGACGGCCAGCGTTTTGCCTTCTCACTGCTGCGCTGCGGGTTTTTCCAGTGCTCCCACCAAGCACGTAGCGTCGGTATGCTGGAAGAAGGCCAGCGCTTGTTTGTGAGGATTTGCGGTAGATTTCCTCTGAGAGGATGCAGATATAGCAAGCTGTAGCCGCTCTGTGCTCGTGTTCTGGAAATTGCACATAACTCGTTAGTGTGAAGTTGTTCTTAAAAGTCTTTACGTAGTCACCTAAACGGCGTTTCTGTGCTTGGAAACCTGTTGCGTTGTGATCCTGGCTGAGAATAAGCCGATGGGGAGTTGTGCAGTGTGGTAATGCACCAGCTGGGTCTGTGCTGGGTGAGAGCATCAGCACGGTTTGTGTAGGAACACGTAAATAAAGAGCACTCTATCCAGCTGTAGAGAGAAGACTGGACTTGTTTTTCCTCACCAGGTGATGAATAAGTGAAGGAAGAGGCAGCATAACACAACACTCAGTGGTGTCACTCCGGTTTTCCCTTCTGCAGTGCATTATGTATGGCATCTTGAGACTAAGCCCGGGAATGGGAGCCCTCAGCTGACCTTGGTGTGCTCATATAGCAAGTCTTGCTAAATTATAATCTGCTCCTAATGTTCATAATAATTTCTCCAGGAGAGGCATTGACGTTCTCCAAAAATCCATTTCAAAGAGTTAGTGGAAGGAGAGGAGCAAGTGAAACAATTTGAGAAGAACTTGTCTGGAATAGTTATAGAACTGTCCTTAGAACTGACATAGTGTACATTCAGTTTGTGATTTTTTTTTTTCATCTGCCTGCTATAGAAATAAAACTCTTCAGGGAAGTTTCCAGTCTGCTGACCAAGCAGTAGTTGCTTAAGACTTGAGCAGCGTGAATTACCCTGTGTAGTCTCATATAGCTGTCTGTGATAGATATTTATTATAGACGTGCAGTTTCCCACACTGAGTGAGTCTCATTAATCTGATCTGACTTTAAAATGTAACCATCTGTCAGGGAAAGAAAAAAAAAAAAACCCACAAAACTCTCTTCTGTCAGACCAGGTTCCCTGTAATTTCACTATTTTCATAAGCTGAACAAGGTGATACAGCTTTGTCTTCTTATGCTGTCCTTTGTTCTTTTTTTTTTTTTTGTGTGTGTGTGTGTGTGTGTGCTTTTGGGGCCATTTAGGCACACTCTTTTGCACGTAATGTAATTAGGAATTTTGCCTTCTGATACCATAAATGAAGCTTTTAGGTAGGACTGAGCCACTTGGAAACCTTATCAAGCCCTAAGGCTGTAGTTAAATCTGACAGATTCTGTGCCTGGCATTTGTTTGATGCTGCCCAGCTTTTGCTGGCATCTTTCAAAAACTATACATTCAAAATATGTGTAGAAAACTTTGGTGAAAGCTAAAGTTGTATCCTTCAAGGAGTGCACTCAGTCATTCAGTTACGTATCCCTGCTGATCTATAGGACAGACACGAAGCATGTTTGCTGTTTCTATTACATTGTAGTGATGTTACACTGCAGTGCCTGGGTTGGCTTTGATACTAGAAACTCTGAAGCATTTTTTGGGATGTAAAGTGGGAGTGTAGGGTTTTACCAATGGCTTCTATTTTACCTTGCTCATCTTTTCTTGTCAATGTGAGGTTGTAACTGACAGCTTTGACTTCACCTATCTTCAGCATGCTTCAGAGTGCTTTACTTACTAAAACTGCTGTTAGCAATTGGTAAGGCAGGTATATGTATAGATAATAAACTATTAGAGATATTACAAGCAAATAGATATTAGCAGATATTGAGACTGTAGCACTAATTAGCAGCAGCAACAATTAGAGGTAGTATAAGGTCAGTAATGTAATACTTGCAAATACAGGTTGCATTGCAGGTTCAATAAACTCACAAATGCTGTGATAGCAAATGTGGATTACAAGCATGACTCTACATACAACAGCTTATGTACATGTGTGTATTTCGTAGAACTACCGGTACCAGGTGCTTTAAGTGAGAAGTTCTAAGATCAAACCACTGCTGTAGCACACGAAGATTGCTGAGGTGCACCCTCAGCAGTTTGTGGATAACACCAAGCTGTGGGGTGCGGTTGACACGCCTGAGGGACGGGATGCCATCCATAGAGGCCTCACACCTAGGCTGAGCAGTGAGCCCAGGTGAAACTCATGAAGTTCAACAAATCCAAGTGAAATATCTGCACCTGGGTTGTAGCAAGCCTTGCTGTTAGAATGAGCTGGTGGATAGCAGGATTGAGTACAGCCTGCTGAGAAGGACCTGGGGGTACTGGTGGATGGCGAGCTGCACATGAGCCGGCAGTGTGCCCTCACAACCCAGAAGGCCAACTGTATCCTGGGCTGCATCAAAAGCAGCGAGGCCTCTGCAGGGTGAGAGGGGATCTGCCCCTCTGCTCTGCACTGTGAGAGCTCACCTGGAGTGCTGCATCCAGAAGTAGAGTCATGGAACCACAGAATCACTGAGGTTGGAAAAGACCTCCAAGATCACCCGGGCCAACCATCCACATAGTCCTCTGTGTTGGAGCACATCCAGAGGAGGGCCACAAAAATCCAAGGGATGGAAAACCTTCCTATGAGGACGGGCTGAGATCTGGGGGTGTGCAGCATGGAAAAGGGAAGCTCTATGAGACCTGAGAGTGGCCTTTCAAGATCTAAAGGGAAGCTACAGGAAAGAAGGGGACAGATTCTTTACAGGGTCTGTTGTGACAGGACAAGGGGAAATGGTTTCAAACTAAAAGAGGAGAGATTTAGATTAGATATATGAAAGAAAGTTTTACAGTAGGGGTGGTGAGAAAGTGTAGCGGGTTGCCCAGGAGGTGGTGGTGCCCCATCTACAGAGACACTCAAGGTCAGGCTGGATGGGCTCTGAGCACCTGATGGAGCTGTAGGTGTCCCTGCTCACTGCAGGGGAGTTGGACTGATGGCCTTTAGGGCTCCCTTCAACTCAAGCCATTCTATGAGTGCTGCGCAACCTCATGAAGAGTGTTTTGATATGTGTATCCTTTTTCTTTTCAACTTGGTAAAATATTAATGCACTTAAGGAGAAATAGCGTGAAACTGTCAGTATTTGTATGTCAATTGTGTACATATAATTTATTAGTGTAACATTTTTGAGGCTGCTTAGTCATGAATATGTTGCAACTTATTTTCAGAAGGAGGAAAATGTCTTTTAAGTTTCAGCTGAAGTATTTCTTCAAGGAAGCGCTCATAAGGGGAGGTAGAATGTTACAGAGGAATATACCCAAACAGAATGCTGTCATGGGTGTAAGAACGTATTAGCTTTTAAATTTAAATTTTTAACAAGTTTTAACTTGTTATTTCCTGGGAATTTTGTAACAGGAGGAAAAAGGCTGTGTGTATACATTCCCTATATAATGTCATCCTTTCCTTAGAAAACAAGTCTCTTAACAGTATCAAGAGTGCTGGAAATGCAAACAAGGTTGGGATGCAGTTTGAGTGTGTGTTTGAATTACAGTTCCCTCAAGGTGAGGATTTTCTCTACTGTGTTTATATTGTGCTTAGTGGCGTGGTGCCCTGATCTGTTGTTCATAAGAGAACAGTCTTTTAAAAGCCCAAACAAACACAAACCCCTCCCCAGGGCAGTGAAATGAATGAAACTTTGTTTCTGATTTATTATTTAAATCTAAATGCCAGCAGATTTCATTTTATTTTAAAGGAAGAACTGTGCCTATACAAAACAATGCACATCAAATCCTTTCAACGTAATAGGATTTCAGTGTGCTTTGTGATCTTAACGTGGCTACTGAGGTTCAGAATTACTGCAATCAAATTTTCTTCCATAAATACCATATTTGAAGTCACCTTAGACCCTTATTTAGTTATAGCAGACCAGAAAGGTAGACTAACTGCAACTGCTGTTTCCTTTTCCACATATTACCTCTTAAGTGGGAAACATGAGGCTGTATGAAGAGTGGTGGATCTGAGTGTATGTAGGATGAACGGCAGATGGGGAAGGAAAGAACTCCAGAAAATTGAGGAAATACTTTTCCCCATCACACTGTAATAATACAGGTTTTATATCTGGGGTTTTTTAAGTATTTATACTGTTTTCTCTCTATATATAAACCTATGTTAATTCTCACCTATGCGTTAAAATAAATAGCAATTCTGTTAAGTATTGCAAACACTTCAATAATGTTACTTTACCCTATTGCTTGTGTAATTTGACACAAGATGAGTAGAAAAGACAACACTGTACCCCTGCTGGTTGTAGGAAGTGGCTGTAACCTACTGTAGCTTCACTCTTAACCCAGAGGACAGGCAGGAGCCAGCAGGCTTTCTCAGGCTGCCCTGCACTTGTACACCAGTTCATCCAAGGCAACGTATCTTACCAACCTGTGTTAATTTTAGATAGCAGATCACAGATATTGTTCTCCTTGCTTTAAATTTCTTCTGAATGTAGTAATAGTGCAGTTGTCAGGGCAGTTCCAAGTTAATGACAATTTAAATTCACTTCTCTGCAGGCTGTACGAGATGACATGATAGGCTGTGGTGGCTCAGTTCTCTGTGTGTCTGATTGTTGTGCTTACAAAATACCCTGCAAGTCAAGTACTTCTTGAAACTTCACCTGTACTTTAGCCTTGTGGGAAGATTCATTGCTCCCTGACTGTGGAATTACAATTACATCTTTGTTTGTTCTTCATGGACTGAGCATTCCTCATGGAAGAACTGAAGGATCGATAAGGGCCAGGTGATGAAATGAAAGCATGTTTCTTTAGTTAGCTTTGTAGTGTTTTTTACAAAATATTTTGTGTTTTTGTGTATACAGACAAGCCTGAGAAAGGACATCATGTGAAGCTCTTAAAATGCACTGCTGTATGGATTCATTACTCCCTGGTGTTTCAAGTGTGGTTCCCTATTTCTGTAGATGTGTAAATGATTACCTATAACTATTTCTGTGTGTTGCTGATAATTCAGATCATCAAAATAGGCAAGAAGTGAGACCTGTACTAACTCTTCAGGTAGAATTATCATATTAGTTCTTTTCTTAGCATGCCAAGTTATTGTTTTCTATACAGAACAGCATAATGTGATGCCTTATTTGATATAAGTTGCTGTTTTATCTTCTGAGTCAGCAGAACGCAATCAGCCCAGCAAGTGCAAGTGTTAATGCTGATTTTTGAGGCTTAGCAATAACTGAAGCTGTTGTGGCCAGCTGCTTTCCCTTGGATCTCTTGGCACTGGGATCACCATGTTCTGCAGTGCATCCTTTCACACTCACACTCGTCTGGAAGAAGGAAGCTGCTTTTTGTTTCTGATCCCACAGTTGCCATCAGTCTCGAGGTGCACATGCAGCCCTTTTGCTTCCCAACTTCATCCATTATTTGGATGGCAGGATGAAACATCAGCACTTCATGATATATTCTGAGTAAATACGTGATGCCTTCTAGGAAGGTCAGGTGTTGTGGGTTGTTGGGGGTGTTGGTAAGGATCTGAGCAGCTGTGGGAATGTTTCTGAGACTTCTGTGACTGTGAGGGGAAAACTTTCCTCTGTTGAACGCTATAAA
Source organism: Meleagris gallopavo (assembly GCF_905368555.1). Lineage (NCBI taxonomy): Eukaryota > Metazoa > Chordata > Aves > Galliformes > Phasianidae > Meleagris > Meleagris gallopavo. Next base: position 12,776,293 of record NC_139412.1, read on the forward strand.
AGCAGCTCTTTGTGGTGTTCAAAGCCTTGGTGACCATGAGGTTTTCTCAACAACTTGCTGACCATTCCTGTCCAATAGCCATGCTTATCATCGATGTGTGTGAATTCCTGTTGTCTCTTGTGGCATACTCTGTGGTTCTTCAGCAAAACTGTTATTGTCTCCCGGAATATAAAGTCTCACACTACAGTTCAGACACTTAGCTGGTCATTTGTGGATTTCAGGGAATGCACTAGGGAAATCCTTAAAATCAGTTCTCAGGCTATCTTTTATGATGTTTGCATGTTTATTTTATATGTTTTGACCTAGTAATTATAGTTAAATTTGCACGTGCTAGTATCTGATCAACGAGTATGCAATGTGTTCCTGGCTCTTCACACAGAATGCGTTTGAATTAAGTATTTATTTCATCCATTGGAAATCTTACTATAATTCAGAGTTTTGCACTGTCCTCACCTGTTGGCTAAGCTTCAGCATTTGGTTTGAGATTCTATGTAGGTGAGGTAAGCCCGGTTCTACAGTGAAACCTTCCAGTATTCCACATGTGGCTTCAGAGTGTCTGAAGGCAAAACCAGAAACATTCAGATGCAGTTGTGAAATGCTACCAAGGAAAGAACAAATTAATTTTGTTAAATGCTGTTCTTACTTATTGTAATCTGGTTTCAAAGACAAGTCCCTAGGGTAATAGCCATCTAAGCACGTGTGACTTCAGCTGTTGGGTTAGTCATCTGAAGTTGTTGATGCTTTCACTGCAGACAGTTTGACTGATTATCATCCTGCTCATTAGCTGTATATGAAAATGAAAATATAATGAAAAAAATATGAATTTATAAAGGCTTAAAAAAAATTTTTGTCCTCTGTTACTTAGTCTGTGTGTTGCACAAATGAATTCTTTTGCAATTGATATTATCTCTGTAGACAAATTTCATTCGGGTTTAGTGGGAGTTTTTCTGTTTTTTTGTTTTGGCTTTTTTTTCCTGGTCTTGTATTGACAAGCAAAAATAATGATTATTTGAGAGGAGTAGATATTAAATATTTCTGAATGAGATGTGGAAAAAGCTTGTTTTATTCCTTAGGACTAGTTCCAGCATTACTTCCTCTTGCTAACAGAGGATAATACAGAAGAGACAATTGTCCCCTGTACCTGTGCTTTATATGCTGTCCTCTATTGGTTTTCCAAGTGCTTTCTTTTCCAAGTAATTTAATCTCACACCAGTGAGTCACAGCTTTCTTGCATGTGATTAAATGATCGTGACTATAATACAAATCAATCAATTTATAAATGTCTGAATAATTCTGTCTGAAAATTCATGGGACCAAGTAGCTAAATGCCTCCTTCCTGCTAAGTCTTACCCAACATCATATGTTGATCAGATTTTGAAATCTACTGGAGTTACGTGGCCAGGTACGTCATCTGCTAAATGGCAACAGATTGTTTTTGTGTTTTTTTTTTTTTAATTTTAGAAAAAAATCAATCTTTGACCAACAGAGATGAGAAGACGTGAGTAGAGTTTGAAAATGGAGGCAAGATCCATAGTCATTGGTGTGGAGGGAATGACATGCCACTCCTGTGTTCAGAGCATTGAACAGCATGTTGGGAAGATGAATGGTATCCATAACATCAAAGTAAGTAACGCTGCCCTTTTGTTAGAAAGTTTTGTTCTTGTCTGGTATAAGCAAGAGAAAAGCTAATGCTTACTGTACTGCACGGTACTGAGTTGTGCAGGGAACTGAGTTGTCATCTGTTACTCCTCAAGTAAGATTCTGCCTCAGTTCAGTAGTGTGAATTTCAGTGCTTAATTCAGTATTGTGAAATAATGAGAAGCTTACTAAAGCAAGGTAGATGTTCTCGTTCTTTTGTGCTGTCCATTAAAAGAAATAACAGCAGAATTATAGTTCTGAGCAATTGATGGAGCTACTTGGTTTGCCCTTATCCAGACTTCCTTGAACTGCCTTGATGTTAACCTCTATTTGTGATGCTTTCTTGGTGCAGAGGAGATGCCTTTTGCTCCTATGGCTAGTTTGTGCAAGAAGGAGCAGCCCTTACAATTACAGCTGCATGAAATTGCTGAGTTTAATTACTAGATTGTGAAATCTTGCTGTAAGTAAGTTGTCTGTAGTAGTTGATGTTTACTCTAGAGAAAATAGTATTTTCCTTGGTTGTGTCAAATTTGTTTCCATTTTAGTGGGTATGTCAGAGATGAACACTTCCCTTAGCCATGTTTGGCACTGTCTGTATCTGGGGGCATATGGCTGTTGCCTCTACTTATTTCAAAAGGTTTATCATGGTGCACCATTCTGTACAGTGGCAAATGATATGCCAGTTAGTACAGTTTACTTCTGTGTGAAGTAGGAGTTCATGTATGCTTACAGAAACGTGATTTGCTTTTAGAATTTCTAAGAATTCTCTGAGAAACAAAAACTTATGTTTATGTTGAGTGGTTATGAACTAGGTTAGCCAGAGAGGTGAATACTGAATTGCTAATACAGACAAGCAGGGCTGCATTTAGGTAATTTTTCCTCCAACTGCAATGAAACCAATAAATGTCCATATTCCTAATTCTGCTAAGGCTCATAATTTGGACGAAAATGAAGACAGGTTGTTCTTAAAATCATTTAACTGATGTGATTTAATTATGTCTGTGGCCTTTAGGTTGTTGCTTTGCCCAGAGTAAAGATAAAATTTAATGACTGTGTTAGGCCTCTGGCAGGAGGCTTTTCCTTTTGGAAACTGCAATAATTGTATTTGATGTATTATCAGTTTGGAGCAAATTAAATTGTGGATATTTGTACCATTGACTGTGAAAGGTTAATACTAAATCAGAAGGTTTCTGGATCACCAAAATGTACAGAGATTAAAAAAAAAAAAAAAAAAAAGCTTCTTTGGTATTGGCCATGTATCTAATTTCAAAACTGAATTTTGCTCTCTGAAATCTGATGCACTTTATTCCACAAAGCAGAGTAATAACCTGTGCCTAAAATGCCAAGAATTATTGGACTCCTTTCACTGCTACTTAAATATTCTGGATTTTCAAAGAACCTTTTCTTCTATCCTTGTAATTATTATATTACTACTAACTGCAAAATTGTGCAAACAGTTAAGAATTTTTTTTACTGTGGGCTCATTTGCTTTCAATTAAATTGCACTGAGTAGTTAGAGTTTGCAAGGCTTGTTTGTTTTAATGTAAGATGTATTGATGTTGTCTGGATGTCTTAAGAAAATGTGGCCT